>NC_040092.1:64874000-65491500 GCF_003369695.1 Bos indicus x Bos taurus
TTTCTAACCCTGCAAAAAATAAATGCAGAAGAGATTTTGGATTGAAACTCTTGGATCCTCTGTAGCTTAGAGATAATTTTTTTTTTTTTTTTTAGGCGTAAAACAGCAAGAATTTATTCTCTCTTTGCTCGTGGTCCTAGTGGCCAGAAGTCCAGGAAAAAAGTGTCATGGGGCTATGTCCCCCTGAGGTTCTATGAGGGGCCCTTCCTGCCTCTTCGGGCTCTGATGGTGGCTGACGCTGCTTGGCTGGGGCCGAATGCCCCTGCCGTCTCCTGGTGGGGTTCCATCTTCACATGACCTCCTTTCATGTCTGTATCTCTTCTTATAAGGCACCTCATGTGAGATTCAAGGCCCACCCTACTCCAGTATGACTTCATCTTAACTACTAACACCTGCAAAGGCCTTATTTCCAAATAAGGTGGCCTTCTTTTTCGTTTGTTTTTGTTTTGTTTTCAACTGGAGTATAGTTGCTTTACAACGTTGTGTTCATTTCTGCTGTACAACAAAGTGAGTCAGCCATACGTGTACATATATCCCCTCCCTGAGGAACCATTTTTAAGTACTTCGCACAACAATTTTTATTCAGATAAATGTTTGACTAAGAGGGGTTCCCTGATAGCTCAGTTGGTAAAGAATCTGGCTGCAATGCAGGAGACCCCAGTTCAATTCCTGGGTCAGGAAGATCCGCTGGAGAAGGGATAGGCTACCCGCTCCAGTATTCTTGGGCTTCCCTGTGGCTCAGCTAGTAAGGAATCTGCCTGCAATGCGGGAGACCTGGGTTTGATCCCTGGGTTGGGAAGATCCCTTGGAGAAAGGAAAGGCTACTCACTCCAGTATTCTGTCCTGCAGAATTCCATGGACTGTAAAGTCCATGGGGTTGCAAAGAGTAGGACACGACTGAGCGACTTTCACTTTCACTTGGAAGGATGAATGATTAGCAAATCAGATAGTGTTTCTTGGTTAGAAAAAGGGGGGGGCATCTCAGTAAAGAAAGGGTATATCTTACTCTGCAAATTCTGCAGCCCCTTGAAAGGGGAGTATTTGCTTTATAAATTTTAAATCACAAAATAATCAAATTAATTAATAGTCGCCTACCTAGTACCCCCAAATTTTGTTTGCATTAGAATTATAATGCTGAAACTAATTTTCCCCACCCCAGTAAAAGATCAGGGATAAAATTCTTCAAACAGATTAATGTAAAAAGCAGGCACAAAATGACTTTTTACATTAGGAAACAGCTTTGGAAATATTAATACTTCTCTTCTCCCCCCAACCCTCTTGAAAAGCCATCATCTTTGTCAACTTAGGGATAGAGCCTTAGGGAATAATGTTAAAATACTGGCATATTACATCACTGTACTCACTGTTTAAGAAGGGTGAAATCTTTCACTAGGAATCCTTGAGTGAGAATGCATGATTACGTCCTAAAGCTTGACTGACTGAACCTGTGCTGCCAGCCTGCATGACGGCCCCTGGGAGTTCCTGGTAGTCATAGCCCTACATAGTCCTCTCCCACATTAAGCAGGTCTGACCTCTGTAACATTTCATTTGCAGAAATGACCATGTATTACTTCCAAGCCTACATCATGAAAGACATCTGGCTTCCACCAAAATGCAGTTCTTGGGTGCAATCTCAAAAATGACAGAATGATCTCTGTTCATTTCCAAGACAAACCATTCAATATCACAGTAATCCAAGTCTATGCCCTGACCACTAATGCTGAAGAAGCTGAATGGTTCTATGAAGACCTACAAGACCTTCTAGAACTAACACACCCAAAAGATATCCTTTTCATTATAGGGAACTGGAATTCAAAAGTAGGAAGTCAAGAGATACCTGGAGTAACAGGCCACTTTGGCCTTGGGGTACAGAACGAAGCAGGGCAAAGGATAAGAGAGCTTTCCCAAGAGAACACACTGGTCATAACAAACACCCTCTTCCAACAACACAAGAGAAGATTCTACACATGGACATCACCAGATGTCAATACTGAAATCATATTGATTATATTATTTGCAGCCAAAGATGGAGAAGCAAGACTGGGGGCTGACTGTGGCTCAGATCATGAACTCCTTGTTGGAAAAGGAGAAAGAAGTAGGGAAAACCATTAGACCATCCAAGTATGACCTAAATCAAATCCCTTACAATTTTACAGTGGAAGTGACAAATAGATTCAAGGGACTAGATCTGATAGAATGCCTGAAGAACTTTGGACGGAGGTTCACGACATTGTACAGAGGCAGTGATCAAGACCATCCCCAAGAAAAAGAAATGCAAAAAGGCAAAATGGTTGTCTGAGGAGGCCTTAGAAACAGCTGAGAAAAGAAGAGAAGCTAAAGGTAAAGGAGAAAAGGTAAGATATACCCATCTGAATTCAGTTCCAAAGAATAGCAAGGAGACATAAGGAAGCCTTCCTCATTGATCAGTGCAAAGAAATAGAGGAAAACAATAGAATGGGAAAGACTAGAGATCTCTTCAAGAAAAATGAGAGATACCAAGGGAACATTTTATGCAAAGATGAGCACAATAAAGGACAGAAATGGTATGGACCTAACAGAAGCAGAAGATATTAAGAAGAAGTGGTAAGAATACACAGAAGAATTATACAAAAAAGGTCTTCCTGACCCAGATAACCACAATGGTGTGATCACTCACTTGGAGCCAGATATCCTGGAATGTGAAGTCAAGTGGGCCTTAGGAAGCATCACTATGAACAAAGCTAGTGGAGGTGATGGAATTCCAGTTGACCTGTTTCAAAGCTTAAAAGATGCTGCTGCTAAAGTGTTGCACTCGACATGCCAGCAAATTTTGAAAACTCAGCAGTGGCCACAGAACTGAAAAAGGTCAGTTTTCATTCCAGTCCCAAAGAAGGGCAATGCCAAAGAATGTTCAAGCTACCGCACAATTGCACTCATCTCACACGCTAGCAAAGTAATGCTAAAAATTCTCCAAGCCAGGTTTCAACAGTATGTGAGCTGTGAACTTCCAGATGTTCAAGCTGGATTTAGAAAAGGCAGAGGAACCAGAGATCAAATTGCCAACATCCATTGGATTATCGAAAAAGCAACAGAGTTCCAGAAAAATATCTATTTCTGCTTTACTGACTATGCCAAAACCTTTGATATGTGGATCCCAACAAACTGTGGAAAATTCTGAAAGAGATGGACATGCCAGACTACCTTACCTGCCTCCTGAGAAATCTGTATGCAGGTCAAGAAGCAACAGATAAAACTGAACATGGAATAACAGACTGGTTCCAAATAGGGAAAGGAGTACGTCAAGGCTGTGTATTGTCACCCTGCTATTTAACTTACATGCAGAATATATCCTGCGAAATGCCAGGCTGGATGATGCACAAGCTGGAATCAAGATGCTGGGAGAAATATCAATTACCTCAGATATGTAGATGACACCACCCTTATGGCAGAAAGTGAAGAAGAACTAAAGAACCTCTTGATGAAAGTGAAAGAGCAAAGTGGAAAATGTTGGCTTAAAACTCAACATTGAGAAAACTAAGATCATGGCATCTGGTCCCATCACTTCATGGCAAATACATGGGGAAACAGTAGAAACAGTGACACTTTATTTTTTGGGCTCCAAAATCACTGCAGATGGTGACTGCAGTCATGGAATTAAAAGATGCTTGCTCCTTGGAAGAAAAGCTATAATGAACCTAGACAGCATATTAAAAAAACAGACATTACTTTGCCAACAAAAATCCATCTAGTCAAAGCTATGGTTTTTCCAGTAGTCATGTATGGATATGAGAGTTGGACTATAAAGAAAGCTGAGCGCCGAAGAATTGATGCTTTTGAACTGTGGTGTTGGAGAAGACTCTTGAGAGTCCCTTGGATTGCAAGGAGATCCAACCAGTCCATCCTAAAGGAAATCAGTCCTGAATATTCATTGGAAGGACTGATGCTGAAGCTGAAGCTCCAATACTTTGGCCACCTGATGTGAAGAATTGACTCCTTAGAAAAGACCCTGACGCTGGGAAAGATTGAAGGCAGGAGGAGAAGGGGATGACAGAGGATGAGATGGTTGGATGGCATCACTGATTTGATGGACATGAGTTTGAGCAAGCTCTGAGCGTTGGTGATGGACAGGGAAGCCTGGCGTGCTGCAGTCCATGGGGTCGCAAAGAGTCGGACACACATGACGGACTGAACTAAACTGAATAACAAAACAAATGAACCGCCCATTTTAAACCATTTACATAGTCGAAAGGCTCTGCAGTTACTACTACTTAAGGAGGACTTACCTTAAGAAATTTGGCATTTAGGTACTTGTTTCTCAAAGTGTACCAAGACTAGCAGTACTGGCATTATCTGGGGCTTCCCAGGTAGCTCAGTGGTAAAGAATCTGCCTGTCAATGAAGGAGATGCAGGTTCGATCCCTGGGTCAGGAAGATACCCTGGAGTAGAAAATGGCAACCTACTCCAGTATTCTTGCCTGAAGAATTCCATGGACAGAAGAGCCTTGCGAGCTGCAGTCCATGGGGTTGCAAAGAGTCTGACAGAAGTGGGTAACTGAGCACGGAGGAGCACACATTCATGGAAACTTATCAGAAATACAGAATCTCAACTTTCACCAAAGACCTACTGACTCAGAATCGACATTTTACGAGATTTCCCCCACTACGTGTAAGTACATCAAAGTTTGAGAATCAGCACTGATCTGTTGAATCTTAATGTTACATCCTATCGTTGGAAACTCTGGCTGTACCTTATATGTAGTTCTAAAAACTACTGTTTGGGAAGCCCAACTCCAGAAATTCTGATTTAATTGGCTTGGGTTGAGGTCTATTATGGCCATGGACCTAATTTCACATGCCCACATGTGTCCTGAGCCTGTCCTGGGGGAACTATGGGGCCCTGAGCAAGAAGGAAGCTTCTGGGGCACTGCATGCCAGTTCAACTTCACAGCTACTGAGAAACTCCATCATATTTTCTGCCTTTTCTTATTCATGCTCCTTCAGGACTTAATTCATTTCAAGAAAAGCATCCATGTTCTAATCTTACAGGGGGTTTGGATTTGCTATCTAGGGCCACTCAGAGAACTAGGTGCTGAATAATGTAAGGCCTCAGGGTAATTTACCCACCTGTCAGATTAGCACCAAATTTGTTAGTTTCATCTTTTCCTAATGGTGAAATGGAAGTAACTAATATTTCTCTCAAGCCTTTGGAAAATATGCTTTTACTGTTGACCAGGCACTACTAAGATTTCCAGTATGACTGCTGCCGCTAAGTCGCTTCAGTCGTGTCTGACTCTGTGCGACCCCATAGACAGCAGCCCACCAGGCTCCCCTCCCTGAGATTCTCCAGGCAAGAACACTGGAGTGGGTTGCCATTTCCTTCTCCAATGCATGAAAGTGAAAAGTAAAAGTGAAGTCGTTCAGTCGTGTCCGACTCTTAGCGACCCCACGGACTGCAGTCTACCAGGCTCCTCCGTCCATGGGATTTTCCAGGCAAGAGTACTGGAGTGGGCTGCCATTGCCTTCTCCTCCAGTATGACAGGTGCTTACAAATAGACATATTACTTAACAAGAAGCTCAAATTGATAATAAGTATCACTTAGATGCAGGTGGGTGGGTGGGGATTGTCTGTTTACTAATGCATCCCCAGTGACAGAGACAATGCCTGGAACGTTGCATGCTTTAATAACTGTTTGTTAATTAAATTCCTCAAGAAACAATAACGTCTGACCTTTCATTCATTCAGTTACCGAACGTACCGTGTTAGCGAACCTGCAACAGAAAGTGTTTTATCAAAGAATTTTTAAATGAAGCTCCAGATTTCCTTTGAAAAATAAATTGTGTGCCCCAATCCAATGCCATGTTTCAGGTGCCCTAGTTTGACCTCGGCTCCTCAGCTGGAGGATGGCTAAGGGATGTGATCCCTGCCCTTGAATCTCCTTCCTTTGTAGTTTTTTTGACCTGCGCGGTTCGGTTTCCCAGGCGGAGGAGCGCGCGCCGCGGCTGCGCCCATCAGCGCGCGGCGCGGGGTTGTGGCTGTCAGGCGGGCGGGGCCGCCTAGGACCCGGGAGGATCCGCTTCTCTGGCGCCGCAGAGCCTCGGCGCCCCCACGTGCGGCCCCCTCCTCCTCCTCCTGGCCCACCTCCCTCTCTCCGGGGTTTGGCATTCCTTGGGGAGCAGGAAGGCCCCTCCGGCCCTGCAGCGGGCTGGGCAGGCGGAGTGGTCGGGCCCGGGAGCGGATGCTCGTGGGTGGGCCGGGCCAGCCGGCTGCGGGGGAGGCGGGCTGCGCTGTTTCCCGCTAGGGCCGGACTCTGCGCGGGACGAGCCTCCGCGCGGTGCTCTCGGGCGGGGCCTGGAGGCGAGCGAGGCGGCGGCGGCGGCGCTGCATCCCGGGCCTCGGGCCGGGCCGACGCCCCCGCGGCGCCTCTCCCACGCTCGCCGCCCCTCCCTCCCTTCCCCCGGGCTCCCGGGAGCTGCGGGCGGAGGAGCTTTGTGTGCGCCCGCGGGCCGGGGGCGAGCCTCGGGCGGCCCAACTTGACGGCGGCCGGCGGACTCCGGGGCGGGAGTGGTGAGGCGTGACCGGGTGGAGGGGGGGCGTGGGGCTCCCGGGCGCGGGGAGGGACCGAGCGAAGCGCGCCGGACAATGAGCCGGGCAGCTCGGCGCTGCGGCCACTTTTAGGGGGCGCGGGCCTCCGCGGCTCCACCTGCGCGGAGAGGGCGGGATGTCCGGGCCAGGTGTCTCGGCGCGCTAAGGCTCTCTCGCAGCCCGACGTTCCCGAGCCGGTTCTCGCCTTGACCCCGGGCTACCTGCAGCCTCCGGCTGGGACGCGCTTGGCCGGGCGCCCCCCGGAGCAGCCGCGATGGCCAGCACCAGGAGTATCGAGCTGGAACACTTTGAGGAACGGGACAAAAGGCCGCGGCCGGGGTCGCGGAGAGGGGCGCCCAGCTCCTCCGGGGGCAGCAGCAGCTCGGGCCCCAAAGGGAACGGGCTCATCCCCAGCCCGGCGCACAGCGCCCACTGCAGCTTCTACCGCACGCGGACGCTGCAGGCCCTGAGCTCGGAGAAGAAGGCCAAGAAGGCGCGCTTCTACCGGAATGGGGACCGCTACTTCAAGGGCCTGGTGTTTGCCATCTCCAGCGACCGCTTCCGGTCCTTCGACGCGCTGCTCATGGAGCTCACCCGCTCCCTGTCGGACAACGTGAACCTGCCCCAGGGCGTCCGCACCATCTACACCATCGACGGCAGCCGGAAGGTCACCAGCCTGGACGAGCTGCTGGAAGGTAGGCGGGGAGGGCCCGGAGCGGCAGGTGCGGCCCCGCGGGCGACAGGTGCACCCGCCGGGCAGCCTGCGGCGGGGCGGAGGCGGCGGTGATTCTAGGCGGCCGCGGGGATTGTGTGGTTCTCTCTGCTGTTCCACAGGCTCTGTGTGTGGGACGTGCTTTCACAGACACTCGGGCCTTCCTAAGAGATAAGTGTTAAAAAAAAAAGTGAGAAATTCTGACGGGGCTTTGTGACATCTGTCAAGATGGGTGAACTTAGGTTTGATATTTGCTCTTTTGAAGTGTTCCATCATTGTGCAAGTGGCTCTCCCGTGAGGATCTGGGTAACCCTCTAGCTCGTAAGCTGTCTGTCCATCCCTCTGTGTGGAGCTCAGTACTGGCATCTGTGGTGTTTCAGCTTTCAGGACCCTGTTGTAGTGGGTCTGCTCAGAAGCTGTGTTTGTGAGACACTCTAGGTTGCCTTTCCTGATGTGCTTTGCAGCAGAAGTTCCCTGAGGTCAGGAGAGGTGAGAACTATGGTTCTCAACCTTGGTTGCATCTTGGATCACTGGGAACTTGAAGAAGTAAGGGTGCCTGGGCCCCCTTCCCAGGTATTTGGATGTAAATTGGTTTGGGGTGTGGTCTGACCATCTGGAGTTTTAAAAGCTTCTTAGTTGATCTGAATGTGCTACTGAGGTTAAGAAGGGCTGTGATAAGGGTTTTCCACGATTGATTGGTAATGAGGTGCTTCAGGGTTAATCTCTCCTAGTTAGGGAGATAGAGGCCACAGAGTCAGCAATTGAGGCCTGTTATAGATTAGGCCTAGAATGTCAACCATGCTGGACTTAAGACTGCTTGGCCTTATGTTGGGGCATCCTTGAATTCCTGCAGTATTTAGGCTTCTTTCCCTTCACGGAGAGAAATCATTACTAGTAGTTAAGAACCTATATCCAGAATGAAACAGGACCCATAAAGTTCAGAACCCAAGTATGTGCTGACTGTGTTTATATACAGCCTGCTCTCATGCATCGTTTTATAATTTTTTTTTTTTAGATTTTTGGCTGTGCTCTGCGGCATGTGGGATCTTAGTTCCCAGACCAGGAATCGAACCCACACCCCCTGCAAGAAGTGAAAAATCTTAAACAGACCTCCAGGGAAAGCCCCTCACGCATCTTAATGCAAATGGCACATACTGCTCTGGTAGTCATCCCTATATTGGCTTGGAAGGAGAAGGAAACTGAACTTGAAGCCAGCTATTTTTCTTATAGTAACTTATCATGTTGTTATGCTCTGAAGGCATTATGTCCTTTTTATGCATGGGGAAACTTAAGCAACACGCCTTGTTATACAGGACATGCGGTATATGTCCGTTCACCTGCAATTCACTTTTTAAAATTTTTATTGGAGGATAATTGCTTTACAATATTGTGGTGGTTTCTGCCATACATCAACATCAGTCAACCACAAGTATACATGTGTCCCCTCCCTTTTGAACCTCCCTCCTATCTTCCACCCCATCCCACCCCTCTAGGTTGTCAGAGAGCACTGGGTTGAGTTTAATAAACAGATGTAGCCACACTGTGGAGTCCTTAAAGTGGTCGGGTTTCTGTTTACTCACTATTACGGAAAGTTTTCCCTGCCCTAGGCTAGATGAGGACTCAGCCAAAACTACGTTGTCTTTTCTCTGTGTGTGTGTATGTGTGTGTGTGACTTCACAAATTCTCCTGCACATTTGAGTGTTTTGGTTTTAAAGGCTACCTGAGGTGATGACAACCAGCAGAGTATTAGAATGAAGATACATGGTTAAAAGGGTTTTATTGCTTTATCCTGTTGCAAACTTAAAAGTAACATTTGCCTAGATACTTCAAAACTGAGTAACAAATTTTCTGATTGACCCAAGGCGGCTAGTGGCCCCATGGAAGGATGGAGGCAATGCCTTTTGCTTAAATGTTCATTCTCACACGCCCTTGGGAAACTGCCCAGTGTGGTCTGAGAAGCGACAGTAGTCTTAGTGTCCTTCTCTGAAATAGTCTTAACAGTGTTAGCTGTATGAAATGAATGTAACCCTAAGGTGAGTGTCACCCAGGCGGGATGGTCAGCGTTTCCATTGTGCATGTTAATTGAGAACACAGATCGTGTACAGTTTATCTTTGCTCTGGTGGGACACGGTCCCCTGAGTCTCGTTCTCAAACTATAAACTGAAGGTTGATAAATATCCCTCTAATCGTTCATTCACTGATTTCTGTAGGAGAAGGAACCCTAAGTATACGGAGTCCAAATTACACCACAATATGAAAAGTGATAGAACACAGATATTTGCAACAGAACTGTTTCCCTAGTTTAGCCAATTGCCCACTGTTTCAAATGTAATAAAATTATATATATTTAAGTGTAGTAAAATCACTGCAAATGAAAATTTAAGCACTTCTTTCGTCATAGTGGCATTCTCTTTGACAATAGATCTTTGAGTCTTGGATTTCCCACAAAGTGAGTGGACTACACTGTTTCAAGGCAGTTTTTAAGAAAGACCCATCGATGCTTAATACCAGCCATTCAGTAAATAGTTTCAACATTTAGTTAAAATTGTGTACTCAAATGTTCAGCTTTATCATGCAGCAGGACTAATGAGCTGTCTGTGAAGTTACTTGCATCAGTATCACCCATGTCGTCAAAATTGACTATTTCATCTTAGTTCATCATTTTTAATAAAGATTTTCTGATAGTATGTTTTTACACCATTATGTTTAGCTATTCTCTCCTCTGCCTCTTCTATGAAATTTGTAGTTTAGGAGATACTGTTTTTCCTAAAATGTTTTTTTCTAAAATATTTGCTGTGAAGAATAGAAAATGATGACTCAAGATAGCTGGGCATGAATGCTTATTCAGAGCCTCAAGCTCACTGAACTCATGACAAAAGAAATTTGCATGGCCCAGATTTTTTCTTCTGCCCTTGAGAGCCTCTGGAGACTAAAACCTGTTCAGGTGTAGGCTGGTCCTCCTGCACTGCACTGACCAGCAGGCACCTTGAAAGTGAAAGTCACTCAGTCGTGTCCGACTCTTTGCGACCCCATGGACTATACAGTCCAGGGAATTGTCTAGGCCAGAATACTGGAATGGGTAGCCTTTTCCTTCTCCAAGGGATCTTCCCAACCCAGGGATCAAACCCAGGTCTCCTGCATTGTGGGCAGATTCTTTACCAGCTGAGCCACAAGGGAAGCCCAAGAATACTGGAGTGGGTAGCCTATCCCTTCTCCAGCAGATCTTCCCAACCCAGGAATTGAACTAGGGTCTCCTGCATTGCAGGCAGATTCTTTACCAACTAACCTATCAGGGAAGCCCAGCCTAATGGTTTAACTCCCCTTGCTGGATTAATTTCAACGAGTTGGTGCTGTGCATCCCTATAATCCTATTTAGTCCATGTAACTGGATAGAGACCTTCTCTCAAAGGACTGAGTCATAGCAGTCAGTATTGGGAAACACAGGTTGAACCGTCTGAAGCCATGAGCCAGCCAACCGTGTCACAGCTCTGATAAATAACTGAGGATGTCTGGCTTACACTTTCCTAGGTTCTCAGAACTCTTGGTCTCAGTGTTGTTTCTTGAGCGTTCTCTTTTTCAGAGCTTGAGATGTAATTGTTTTGATGTTCCAAAGACAGATGCCCAAGGACAGTGGAAAGAATGCATGACCAAGTTGATGTCCCTAGGTTCTGATGACTGTGGATTTGAAAAAAATTCACCTCCATTCACGGCCTCAGTGTCCTGTAGAATGAAAGGTTGGCAGATCCCCTAAGTTAGATCTCATCTGGTCTAAAATATATACCCTTCCCCTGCCTAAGTGGTTATTTATTGTGTGATGGTCTGGGGTGCCTTCCCTTACCGAGAAACTATCTTCCAAAGAATTGACAAGGGAGCAAATGCCTACACTACAAGGAGTGGGTATGTGGCTCCGATAAATGGTTTGCAAGGAGCCTAAATAGTTGCTGCCTATGTCTGTCTCTTTCATTACAAAGTAATGTGTCACTTTATATCATTTATACCTTTTCCCCCTCAGTCAACAATGAATAAGCCTCTTCCATTAAGCTGTCTTAAATTACCTTGAATTAGCTTCAATTTGAGAAAAATTAAGTTCTAAAAGAAATCAAGCATTTGAAACTTCTGAGGTTTTCCTACTGTGCCTACTTTATTGAATCTCTGGTTATTTAGTCTCTTTGGTTATTCAATCTCCTTGAAGGTGTTGGATCAAAATATAGTGACAGTTACTTTTGAGTAAAAATGAGTCTCCTATAAGAACTTACATTATAGGTTTTATCTCCCTTGAGAGGTGGACTTTTATACTAATAATAGAACCTGAGCTCTTGGAACTTGGTACAGTGAAAGCAACATAAAACCACGAGTTCAAGATATTTGTGTGTGTGCCTGCCTGCTCAGTCATGTCCCACTCTGTGACTCCATGAACTGTAGCCCTCCAGGGTCCTCTGACCGTGGGATTTCCCAGGCAAGAATACTGGAATGTTGCCAGAGGCTATCCCAACCCAGAGATCAAACCTGCATCTCTTGCATCTCCTGCATTGGCAGGCACATTCTTTACCACTGAGCTACCTGAGAATCCCCTGTAAGATATTTGCACATGGTGAAAAGCAGGGCACATTTATATACAGCTAGTCTGATGACTGGACATAATAGTTAACATTGGATCTTCACTCTGCAAAACCTTCGCTACCTGGGAGACTCCTATCTCCTTCCATACCCTCTTCAAATATCATCTTTCTGTGAACTCTTCCCACATCTCAGGGTCATTGGTCTCAAAGTGGTGTTGATTGAGAGAATAGTTGTTTTTCAAGGTGTTGGGGGTACAGTTTTTTCCCTCACCGTGCTCATGTTCTAGAGAGGGCTTCAACTGTGGCTCAGTGATAAAGAATCCACCTGCCAGTTCGGGAGACACGGGTTCCCTCCCTGGTCCAGGAAGATCCCACATGCTGCGCCGGACCAACTGAGCCCATGTGCCAAGAGAAGCCACTGCAATAAATAGCCCAGAAAATGACTTGGCCTCTAAGTCTCTGGATTGTCAAGAGAGAATTCAAACTATGAATTAAGTTTGAATAAGGTTGTTCCTGTATATTTGTGACAATGTGTGTTTTGGAAAATTGGATTGTATTTCCGATGAATCAGAGATGCCCTGCTGACTCATAATGGTGAAGACAATTGTACTCTTCTGCAGTACTTGCTTCTATAAATCTGATTTTTTTTCTTCATCTCATTTCCTCAAAACAGGGGAACTCAGGTCTGCTATAATGCAGCTGCATAGGAAGCTCTTTCCAGGGGCAAAGGGAAGAGAAATTTTCATTTGAAGCATAAAGAATTCTAGAATGGATTCTAAGATGAAAAGAAATACTTTGGAGAACATTTGTGAGATGAGGTTCTGACATAGTGATACGCTGGTAGTTAAGAGAAGATCACTATTTCATGAGGTTTTAAACTATGGAAATGGATGTTTCTATGGTCCTGTGATATAAAGTAAAGGGAACTAGAATCCTTGAGCAGTGATTGTCACACTGCTTTCTTCATCATAGAGAGGCCAGGGAGTTTCTGAGCATCCGTACTGCCTGGCTAGGTCTCTGCTTCTCATCCCTACCAGCCTCTGCTCCTAGCACTTCTGTTTTTTCTCTCTTCTGTTGATGAAGTAAACCATTACCCTAAGGACGAGGGATCCTTTTCTTAAGATAGCTACGATTTTTTAGATGTTTTACCTGCAGTCCTTGTGTGAGATGCAGGTATTGTGTGAGATAATCTGTGTTTTTATTTCACCCTTGTTATGCACATGGCATATGGCTGCATTGTCTTCCCCATTTTGCAGCTAGGGAGGTTGAAATCAGAGGACAGAGAAATTCTCCCCTCGCACCAGTCAGAAGAGGTGGGCTGGAACCTGGGTTCTTCCTCCTTGGCCTTTGAACATCTGAATTCTTTAACTGCTGTGCTCTACCACCTGTGAGATGGGGTCCCTTCTGACCCCTGAAGTTTACATAGGTTGCTGCTGCTACTGCTAAGTCGCTTCAGTCGTGTCCGACTCTGTGCGACCCCATAGACGGCAGCCTTCCAGGCTCCTCCATCCATGGGATTTTCCAGGCAAGAGTACTGGAGTGGGGTGCCGTTGCCTTCTCCGTTACATAGGTTAGGCGTCAGCAATCTAGAGCTGTATCACTGCTGCAGCCAGATCCGCTAGTTATTTGTATTTGGAGAAAAAAAAAAAGAGAGAGGGTGCAGTAATTTATCAGTCACTATAGATGTAAAGACAGTTTTAGGATGTTTTGTGTATAGTTCTGAAAATGAACCCTATATTGACCTGTACACCTGCACAGTAAGGTCTGTGCATTCAAATTCTGCAGGGTGCCTTGCTTGGCTTCAGCATCCTCATCTGCAAAATGAGGAAGGTTAAGATTGCTAAGAAGTCTTCCTGCTTAAAGTTCAGTGATCTTGAGAAATGTTTCCGGAAGTGGGAAAAAGAAATGATCTGTCTGCCTTCATGTCTCTCTTTAAAAATTGGCCAGGTTTTGTGTTTGAATGTGGTTACCCAGGTTCAGATGGAGTTCTTAGAATCTCCAGTAACCTCTATGAGGTTCTTCTCCACAGAATGTTCCTAGGAAAGAGGAAATTACAAACCTTTGGGGGATGGGACCATAGTCATCTTGTTCATTCCTTTGTTCTATCAATAAATACTTCTGGCACATGATTTTTTTTTATTTTACCTTTGTGCCATATAGAAGATAATTTTGATAGGTGGGAATAAGTGGGTATTGGTGTTTAGAAAATCTTTCTTAGTTAAGACAACCGGCTGAACAGTTGGCTAGATTTGCAGAGGTGGACTTAGTTCATGTCACTGGCAAATATTCCTTGTCTCTTGTCTCAGTTTTGAAAAAAGATTTTATTCAAGGAAAAAGGATGCGGTATATTTATATGTTAACAACTTATCAATTTCACTAGTGTCTGAGATGCCTGACTTGATTTTTCTCTCTGGAAATCTTTCATACTCAAATTCTTATACCTTTATTTTGAATGTGTGTGTTAAATCCCAGGACTATTCTAAGCCCCCTACTATTTTCAGCATCTGCTTTGAGTTAGTTCTCTGACATAACAAAGACTTAGTTTTGTTCATCTTTTCATATTCTTATTTTAAGCATTGTATTTAGAGGATTTATTTCATATATAGTTTAGATATGATGTGCATTGTACTATAGTTTTAAAATTCTATGTGTTGGGACTTCCCTGGTAGCTCAGATGGTAAAGAATCTGCCTGCAACGCAGGAGACCCGGGTTCAATCCCTGGGTCAGGAAGATCCCCTAGAGAAGGAAATGACAACCTACTCCAGTATTCTTGCTTGGAGAAGTCCATGGGCAGAGGAGCCTAGTGGGTTACAGTTCATGGGGTTGCAAAGAGTCGGACATGACCGAGCAACTAACTAATGCTTTTCATTCTTTTATTCATTAGAACACGCAGTAATTTCCATTCTAATTCAGGCTATTTCATCCTGTTTGCTATATCTCCTGCAGCCTAAACCATTAGACTGGGCATATTGTAATCTGTCAGAAGCTACTACCTTTGAGACTGAAGGAATGGGGAAATAATGATTTGTGAGATCAACTTTGGTACTTTTGATGATAACATTTACTAACATCTCAACAGAAATAATCTACAGTTGTGACCTACTATGTTTTTTGTTTATGCATTGGTTAAATCACAATCACTAGCAACCAAAATATATCACAATAGAAGCTTTAAAATTCTCATTGATTGTTTCTTCCTTCACTGTATATGTTTTACAAATTTCAGATTACTTTGTTAATTTTTTGTTGTTTAGTCACTGAGTTGCTCTTTACAGCATCGGACTTTGCTTCTATGACCAATCACATCCACTATTGCATAGAAACCTGGAATGTTAGGTCCATGAATCAAGGCAAATTGGAAGTGGTCAACAAGGAGATGGCAAGAGTGAACATCGACGTTCTAGAAATCAGTGAACTAAAATGGACTGGAATAGGAGAATTTCACTCAGATGACCATTATATCAACTACTGTGGGCAAGAATCCCTTAGAAGAAATGGAGAAGCCCTCATAGTCAACAAAAGGTCCGAAATGCAGTACTTGGATGCAATCTCAAAAACAACAGAATGATCTCTGTTCGTTTCCGAGGCAAACCATTCAATATCACTCTCAGTATCAGTGTATCAGTATCAATATCACTATCAATATCAACATCAGTAATCCAGGTCTGTGCCCCAACCAGTAACGCTGAAGAAGCTGAAGTTGAACAGTTCTGTGAAGACGTACAAGACCTTCTAGAACTAACACCCAAAAAAGATGTCCTTTTCGTTATAGGGGACTGGAATGCAAAAGTAGGAAGTCAAGAAACATCTGGAGTAACACGCAGATTTCACCTTAGCGTACAGAATGAAGCAAGGCAAAGGCTAATAGAGTTTTGCCAAGAGAACGCACTGGTCATAGCAAACACCCTCTTCCAACAACACGAGAGAAGATCTACACATGGACATCACTGGGTGGTCAACACCAAAACCAGATTGATAATATTCTTTGCAGCCAAAGATGGAGAAACTCGATACAGTCAGCAAAAACAAGACTGAGGGCTGACTGTGGCTCAGATCATGAACTCCTATTGCCTAATTCAGACGTAAATTGAAGAAAGTAAGGAAAACCACTAGACCATTCAGGTATGATCTAAATCGAATCCCTTACGATTATACAGTGGAAGTGAGAAATAGATTCAAGGGATTAGATCTGATAGAGTGCCTGAAGAACTATGGATGGAGGTTCATGACATTGTACAGGATACAGGGATCAAGACCATCCCCAGGAAAAAGAAATGCAAAAAAAGCAAAATGGCTGTCTGGGGAGGCCTTACAAATAGCTGTGATAAGAAGAGAAGTGAAAAGCAAAGGAGAAAAGGAAAGATATACCCGTTTGAATGCAGAATTCCAAAGAATAGCAAGGAGAGATAAGAAAGCCTTCCTCAGTGATCAGTGCAAATAAATAGAGGAAAACAATAGAATGGGGAAGACCAGAGATCCCTTCAAGAAAATTAGAGATACCAAGGGAACTTTTCATGCAATGATGGGTACAATAAAGGACAGAAATTATATGGACCTAACAGAAGCAGAAGATATTAAGAAGAGGTGGCAAGAATACACAGAAGAACTGTACAAAAAAGATCTTCACAATTCAGATAGTCACGATGGTGTGATCACTTACCTAGAGTCAAATATCCTGGAATGCAAAGTCAAGTGGGCCTTAGGAAGCATCACTACGAACAAAGTGAGGAGGAGGTGGAATTCCAGTTGAGCTATTTCGAATCCTAAAAAATGATGCTGTGAAAGTGCCGCACTCAATATGCCAGCAAATTTGGAAAACTCAGCAGCGGCCACAGGACTGGAAAAGGTCAGTGTTCATTCCAGTCCCAAAGAAAGGCAATGCCAAAGAATGCTCAAACTACCATACAATTGCACTCCTCTCACACACTAGTAAAGTAATGCTCAAAATTCTCCAAGCCAGGCTTCAACAGTACGTGAACTGTGAACTTCCAGATGATCAAGCTGGTTTTAGAAAAGGCAGAGGAACCAGAAATCATATTGCCAACATCCACTGGATTATCAAAAAAGCAAGAGAGTTCCAGAAAAATATCTACTTCTGCTTGCCTTTGACAGTGTGGATCACCACAAACTATGGAAAATTCTGAAAGAGATGGGAATACCACACCACCTGGCCTGCTTCTTGAGAAATCTATATGCGGGTCAGGAAGCAACAATTAGAACTGGACATGGAACAACAGACTGGTTCCAAATTGGGAAAGGAGTACGTCAAAGCTGTATATTGTCACCCTGCTTATTTAACTTCTATGCAGAGTACATCGTGAGAAACACTGGGCTGGATGAAGCACAAGCTGGAATCAAGGTTGCCGGGAGAAATATCAATAACCTCAGATATGCAGATGATTATCACCCGAATGACAGAAAGTGAAGACGAACTAAAGAGCCTCTTGATGAAAGTGAAAGAGGAGAGTGAAAAGGTTGGCTTAAAGCTTAACATTCAGAAAACTAAGGTCGTGACATCTCATCCCATCAGTTCATGGGAAATAGATGGGGAAACAGTGGAAACAGTGACAGACTTTCTTTTTCTGGGCTCCAAAATCACTGCAGATGGTGATTGCATCCATGAAATTAAAAGACCCTTACTCCTTGGAAGGAAAGTTATGACCAACCTAGACAGCATATTAAAAAGCAGAGACATCACTTTGTCAACAAAGGTCCATCTAGTCAAGACTGGTTTTTCCAGTAGTCATTTATGGATGTGAGAGTTGGACTATAAAGAAAGCTGAGCACTGAAGAATTTATGCTTTTGAACACTACAGAGTTGGAGAAGACTCTTGAGAGTCCCCTTGGACTGCAAGGAGATCCAGCCAGTCCATCCTAAAGGAGATTAGTCCTGAATATTCATTGGAAGGACTGATGTTGAAGCTGAAACTCCCAATACTTTGGTAACCTGATGCAAAGAGTTGACTCACTGGAAAAGACCCTGATGCTGGGAAAGATTGAAGGTGGGAGGAGAAGGGGATGACAGAGGGTGAGATGGTTGGATGGCATCACCGACTCAATGGACATGAGTTTGAGTCAACTCCAGGAATTGGTGATGGACAGAGAAGCCTGGTGTGCTGCAGTCCATGGGGCTGCAAAGAGTCAGACACTACTGAGCAACTGAACTGAACTGAGTCATGGAGTTGTGTTTGATTCTTTTTTAACCCCATGAACTGTAGCCTGCCAGACTCCTCTGTCCATGGGATTTCCCAGGCAAGAATACTAGAGTGGGTTGCCATTTCCTTCTCCAGGGGATTTTCCTGATGCTGGGATTGAACTGGTGTCTCTGGCATTGCAGGTAGATTCTTTACCACTGAGCCACGGGGGATGCCCTTGTTAATTTTTGTGTAAAAACAGTGTAATTGTTTCTGAAGAACAGTGTTGGATCGTCTCTTCCCCAGTATCCTTGCTCATTATCTCTGTGTCTTTACTTAACAGTATTTTTATCTCATCTGTTAAGGAATCAGGAAAAGAAAAAGGGAGTTACAGAAACTTACTACTGGTTATATTCTTCATCAAGCTTTGGCGAATGAAACAACTTGAGAAATAGCCTGGTGTAAATGCATTTCTTCTTAGTTTAGTGATTAAGGCCAACAGCTAGAAAGTTTCACATAAACCTTGTATATGAAACACTTAGCAGAGTTCTAGCATGCTGTGGCTCTTTTTTAATGGGAGTGCTCCTCAGCATCTCAAGCAAAAATGTGTCTTTGTAACTTACCCCTGAGATTCTGGAGCCACCCTTTGGAGCCATAAGACTTCAGATGGGACTGCATGGCAGCGCTTCACACGTCTTATGACAGAGGTCATGCTTTCCTCTACCGTTTCCCCTTTCTGCCCATCCCCTAAATGTAACCCACTATTTTTTTTTTTTTTTTTGACAAACATCTGGTTTCTTTATCTTTTAACCACTTGACTGAATTTTTTTTGAGCTGTTCTCACTATCAATCTGTTGCTTAAAATTGGAGCCAAGTCTTCCTCTAAGATGAGTAGTGAAATTTAAGGGTGGGCTGGGGAAACTGTCGAGGATGGTTTACCTCTATTCAGATGAGGAGCCAATTGAAGGACTGACCCTGTGTCCATTAGGTCCCGGTTACTTACAGATACTGTTAGACGGGCAGGATTGTTTCTGTTTCTGTTCTGACTGCATGGCTCCTAGTTGTGGCATGCAGACTTCTATTTAGCTGTGACACAGGGACTCAGTAGTTGTGGTACACGAGCTCAGCTATCCCACGGCATGTTGGATCTTAATTCCCTAACCAGGGATCGAACCCATGTCCTCTGCGTTGGAACGTGGATTTTTAACCACTACGACTCCAGGGAGGTCCCCTAGATGGGCACATTTTGGTTTGAAGATCTCTTTCTCAGTATCCTTAAAACTGCAGCATTTCTCAAGCTTCTGGCAGTGTTGGGATAATTAAAATCGAAAACCAGTGTAACACCTAGCAGCCAAGTTGCAGAAACCCAGCACTGCCTTAGTTATTTTAAACACACTGTCACTTAAATATTTATTAAGGTAGATATACCTGTGCATATAGGTCTTAGACACCAGTACAACTAGACAAACACATTGATAACCTAAAAACCAACAAAACTGTATAACCAATAAAAATGCAAAATAGCGACATAAAGCTCCAGATACTATTTGCTTAAACTAAATTGTTCATGGTGCTGAACACTGATCAGGCTTGGTGTGCTGAGTTTCAGAATGCCTTGTGATGAGTCCGTTTTTCGCCACTAATGAACCTTCATTCTCACAGGGTAAAACTATGTCCTCTGGCCTTAACTCTCTGTGCACATGCTTTGTACGTAGAGTAAGTCCTCTTCCTCCTCTTTACCTCCCAGCAGAATTGCACAACTTGAGGCCAGAAGTGTGGAGGCTGTTTGCACAGAGTAGCCTGACTGTGCTTGCTTTAGAAATAGACATTCAGTTGTCCCAGATAGGACGGTGTAGGAATTTTAAGTCTTACCGTCAAATTAAGTGCAGAACTGGGAGTTCCCTGCTTGCCTAGTGGTTAGGGTTCTGGGCTTTTACTGCCAGTCCCTGGTCAGTGAATTGAGATCAAGTAAGCTGTGTAGCTCGGCCAAGATAAATAGGTACAGAATTAAAATTGCCCTGATGGATGCTTGTGGATTGTGGGGTATGGTTGGCTCAGGTTTGAGGAGCAAGAAGACAGATAATGGATTTGATCTGTGGGTTCCATCCTACCGGGACATTGTTGTTGTTGAGTTGCCAAGTTATGTCTGACTGTTTGTAGAGATTAGGCTTATTTTTTGTTTCCCCAGCTTTAAGGCTTTTTGGTTTGTGAGAAGCATTTTTGTTTTTACTTTTACATGATTTCTTTGGTCTTATGTTAACTTCTCCCAGATTTCCATGGTGAAACGTGGAGTTGGACCTGCTTCCTCCTAGATATTCTGATGTTCGGCGTGGCTTTTCCGCCCCTTCTGCGGTGGAGGGTACACAGGCCGTGCCCCCGGATGTCACTCTGGGAGGTTGTCTGCGGCCGTCTGCCTTCAGATGTGCTGAGGTGCACTGGTCTTGGCGGTGAAGGACCTCATTCTGTGCCCTCAGCCCTGCCCTGCGGGAAAGCCTCTTATTCATTTTGTGAAGGTAGCCGCAATGGTCCGGCATCCGGGTGAGAGCCGTGAGTTTTGTGTCACTTTTCCGGTTCACATAAGTTTAAATTCTGAACGTTATATGGTTTCGGTAGAAAACCCAATTAAGCTGTTTGCCGTGACAGGGTAGCAAGTCAGTCTTACTTTTCCTTACTCTGTATTTTTCTTAACCAGCTGGGTGTGGGAACTTATCTTTGGTGTGGTTTAGATGGAGATACTCACGTTATTTCTGATGAGGGCATGGCAACCCACTCCAGTATTCTTGCCTGGAGAATCCATATGGACGGAGGAGCCTCGAGGGTCGCAAAGAGTAAGCCACGACTGAGCAGCTAAGCACAGCACTCACTTTATTACCCACCCCCAGGACAGTCTCACAAATGTTGTACTTGATTAAGGACATCAAATCATCTTATAGATGCTACATACCCAAGTTTATTTTTCTTGGTTACATTCCTTTATGTAATTTTTTTTCCCTCAAGTTTGGAAGTTGGGAAAGAATTTAGGTTTCTAAGATTTTTTTGGTGATATTGGACCTAAAGTGTCAGCCATAGTTTTTCTTTTCTTTCCTCTTCTTTGTTACCATTTTTAAATCTGTGTGGGGGGGGCGGGGAGGGGGGAGGTTTTCTTTAAGCTTGATGAATCCTTGCACTTTAGACTTGTAAACAAGTTTTCTTTTTCATCATGAAGTTCATTGCTTGCTTCTCCCAGAGTTAGGTATAGTCTCAGTGTCCAAGTTTTGTGTACCTGAGTTTCTGCCACGAATGTCAAATAGTTTGTAAATATAGCTAATTAATGTTGTTAGACAGTTAATGTAAATATTTTAACAGAGGTGGGTAGGAGACTTTCATAGTAACTGGTAGGGCTAAAACGTAGTGTTGTGGAACTTCCAACTGTGAATTTGCATTTAGCTGTTTACAATTTGTAACAGTAAGTGGCTCAATGGTAAAGAATCTTCTTGCCAATGCAGGAGACATGGGTTTGATCCCTGGATCGGGAAGATCCCCTGGAGAAGGAACTGGCAACCCACTCCAGTATTCTTGCCTGGGAAATCCCTTGGACAGAGGAGCCTGGTCGGCCACAGTCCACGGGGTTGCAAAGGAGTCAGACCCGATTTAGCAACTAAGCAACAGAAAACAGTAAGTGACATTTTAAATGTTGAGGAGTTACTGTAATTTAGCTTTTAAAATATATTTCATGTATAATTCACACAAAAACACGTATGCACACATTTCATTGATTGAAAGACACATTTATTGGGGGCCTCCTTGATGGTTCCAACGATGAAGAATCTGACTGCAATGCAGGAGACCCAGGTTCCATCCCTGTGTTGGGAAGATCACCTGGAGAAGGAAATGGCAACCCCTGCAATATTCTTGCCTGGAGAATCCCATGGACAGAGGAGCCTAGTGGGCTGTGGTCCATAGGGTTGTGGAGAGTCAGACATTTCTGAGCAACTAACACTTTGACTTAAATTTATTGGAGTGAAAACGTGTCACGGTCTGAAATGAAAACATTTCGGTAGGTACTAGGCAGCCCTCCCAGCCTGCTTGTCTTCCTCTGCGCCGTAGGTTGCCCTCTGAGGGGCTTTTGTGACCTGAGAGTGTCTCGGACCACACGTGATGTCCATTAGGAGCCTGGCCCGGGCCTTTCATGGTCATTCCATATCAGCACCTACACTATGCAAATGTTTAACCCAGGAGCAATGCAGATCCAAACCGTGAGGTGTGCAGGTTTGCTCTGGAAATACGCGTCTTCATCATGACTTTGACAAACGTGTTTTGGGCGCCTCCTATGTACCAGGTGCTGGGCTAGGTGTGGGGAATGTGAAGAGGCGGGTGCCGCTGTTTCAGGGAGCTTCTGGTCTGGGCAGTGGCTTGTAACCAGATTGTGTTTGAAGTCAACTGTGAAATTAAGAAGCCTTTCTCACATACTCTGGTCACACGTTCCAGTGTTTCTGGTTCAGAAGAACTGTGGTGAGGCCTGGGTGTCTGGGTTCTACAATAAAACCATCACACACAAAAGAAATTCTCCCCTGAGGACCAGCAGAAGAGACAGATAAAGAACAAATGATTATGAGAGGTGGGCACACTGTAGACTCCAGATACAGTAAATACACCGAAGAGTGACATAATTTAAAAAATTTTGAAACTTATCTATAGAAAATTCATAAAACGTACATGTATAGCCCAGTGAGTTATTACGAAGTGAACACCTTTGTGACTCCTATCAAGAAATAGAGTAGTGGGAGTCCTCTGGCTGGCTAGTGCTTGCACCGCCGGGGCCCTGGTTCAGTCCCTCGTTAGGAAACTAAGACCCTGCAAGACGCATGGCACGGAGAGAAAAGCAGCAGGATGGTGCCAGCATCCGAGAGGCGCTCGCTGTGTCCCTTCCTAGTCCCTTCCTAGTCACAGTAGTCCGACGCCTGCTTCTCTTTGTGCTTCTACCGCAGATGAGGGCATCGCTAATCAGTATAGTTCAATTTTATTTGTTTTGAGTTTAAAGAAATAAAATCCTATTGCATTCTATTCTTTTTTCATCTTTTGCTCACTATTTGTAAAATTCATCCAAATTGTTGTATGTAGCTCGTTTGTTCATTTCATCACTGCATCAGTCAGTTCAGTTCAGTCGCTCAGTCGTGTCCGACTCTTTGGGACCCCATGAATCGCAGCACGCCAGGCCTCCCTGTCCATCACCAACTCCCGGAGTTCACTCAAACTCACGTCCATCGAGTCGGTGATGCCATCCAGCCATCTCATCCTCTGTTGTCCCCTTCTCCTCCTGCCCCCAATCCCTCCCAGCATCAGAGTCTTTTCCAATGAGGCAACTCTTTGCATGAGGTGGCCAAAGTACTGGAGTTTCAGCTTTAGCATCATTCCTTCCAAAGAAATTCCAGGGCTGATCTCCTTCAGAATGGACTGGTTGGATCTCCTTGCAGTCCAAGGGACTCTCAAGAGTCTTCTCCAACACCACAGTTCAAAAGCATCAGTTCTTCTGTGCTCAGCCTTCTTCACAGTCCAACTCTCACATCCATACATGACCACAGGAAAAACCATAGCCTGGACTAGACGAACCTTTGTTGGCAAACTAATGTCTCTGCTTTTCAATATGCTATCTAGGTTGGTCATAACTTGTCTTCCAAGGAGTAAGCGTCTTTCAATTTCATGGCTGCAGTCACCATCTGCAGTGATTTTGGAGCCCAGAAAAGTAAAGTCTGACACTGTTTCCACTGTTTCCCCATCTATTTCCCATGAATTGATGGGACTGGATGCCATGATCTTAGTTTTCTGAATATTGAGTTTTAAGCCAGCTTTTTCACTCTCCACTTTCACTTTCATCAAGAGGCTTTTTAGTTCCTCTTCACTTTCTGCCATAAGGGTGGTGTCGTCTGCATGTCTGAGGTTATGGATATTTCTCCTGGCAATCTTGATTCCAGCTTGTGCTTCTTTCTTCCAGCCCAGCGTTTCTCATGATGTACTCTGCATATAAGGTAAATAAGCAGGATGACAATATACAGCCTTGACGTACTCCTTTTCCTATTTGGAACCAGTCTGTTGTTCCATGTCCAGTTCTAACTGTTGCTTCCTGACCTGCATACAAATTTCTCAAGAGGCAGGTGAGGTGGTCTGGTATTCCCATCTCTTTCAGAATTTTCCACAGTTTATTGTGATCTACACAGTCAAAGGCTTTGGCATAGTCAATAAAGCAGAAATAGATGTTTTTCTGGAACTCTCTTGCTTTTTCCATGATCCAGCGGATGTTGGCAATCTGATCTCTGGTTCCTCTGCCTTTTCTAAAACCAGCTTGAACATCTGGAAGTTCACGGTTCACATATTGCTGAAGCCTGGCTTGGAGAATTTTGAGCATTATATTACCAGCATGTGAGATGGGTGCAATTGTGCGGTAGTTTGAGCATTCTTTGGCATTGCCTTTCTTTGGGATTGGAATGAAAACTGACCTTTTCCAGTCCTGTGGCCACTGCTGAGTTTTCAAGATTTGCTGGCATATTGAGTGCAGCACTTTCACAGCATCATCTTTCAGAATTTGGGATAGCTCAACTGGAATTCCATCACCTCCACTAGCTTTGTTTGTAGTGATGCTTTCTAAGGCCCACTTGATTTCACATTCCAGGATGTCTGGCTCTAGGTGAGTGATCACACCATTGTGATTATCTTGGTCGTGAAGATCTTTTTTGTACAGTTCTTCTGTGTATTCTTGCCACCTCTTCTTAATATCTTCTGCTTCTGTTAGGTCCATACTATTTCTGTCCTTTATGGAGCCCATCTTTGCAAATGTTCCCTTGGTATCTCTAATTTTCTTGAAGAGATTTCTAGTTTTTCCCATTCTGTTATTTTCCTCTATTTCTTTGCACTGATCGATGAGGAAGGCTTTCTTATCTCTGCTTGCTATTCTTTGGAACTCTGCATTCAGATGCTTATATCTTTTCTTTTCTCCTTTGCTTTTCACTTCTCTTCCTTTCACAGCTATATGTAAGACCTCCTCAAACAGCCATTTTGCTTTTTTGCCTTCAGAAGACATCAAGTGACCTTACAATATGTGCTGTGCTTGTGGCAGGAGAGAAATGCTTGGGGTTAGGGCATGTCAGCCAGGGGGGTGCAGGAAGCAGAGGTGCTGCTGCAGGGGCTTACGAGCAAAGTGTGGGTGAGGAAGTGGGGGAGGCAGATGAGGACTGTCTAGCTGGGCACTGTGTGTGTTGGTTGCTCAGTCGTGCCCAACTGTGTGTGACCCCATGTGTGCAGCCCACCAGGCTCCTCTGTCCATGGGATTCTCCAGGCCAGAATACTGGAGTGGGTTTCCATGCCCTTCTCCAGGGGATCTTTCCAACCCAGGGATCGAACCCAGGTCTCCTGCATTGCAGGCAGATTCTTTACTGTCTGAGCTACCAGGGAGTGAATGGAACCCAAAGCGCATCAGGTAGAGGGGGACAGGGAATGAAGGGGGGAGGATTTGTGTGTGGTAAGGTCGGAGACACTTGTGTATAATCCTGTGTAAACAAAGAAGAATGTGCCTGACCTGAAACCTCAGCATGAGGGGCAGGAAGGATCCAAATGTTGGGCAAGGGGCGTAATATTGAATGGGAGGAGAGTGCCCTTGTCACCAAGACGGGAAAGGAGGCGAGAGAATTAGCACAGACTCATTGGAAAAGACTGATGCTGGGAAGGATTGAGGGCAGGAGGAAAAGGGGACAACAGAGGATGAGATGGCTGGATGGCATCACCAACTCGATGAACGTGAGTTTGGGTGAACTCCGGGAGTTGGTGATGGACAGGGAGGCCTGGCGTGCTGCGATTCATGGGGTTGCAAAGAGTCGGACATGCCTGAGCAACTGAATTGAACTGAACTGAAGTATGTCTGTAAGAGATGGAGGTGTTCGGAGAGGAAGAGTTTGGAAAATTCCTAGCTTCTTGCCTTTTAAAGAGGAGGCGGTTCATTTGATTAAGGATGAAAGTTAGTAGTTAACAGGTACCCAGGTTACATTACACAGCTGGTGACGGTCGGTCTGTCATCCTGCTCAGCGTGAAGTTATAGGGAGCATCTCTGAACAGATGTCAGTGGTAAGAAGCCGCAGCCACGCCTCCAGAGAGAGGTAGAATTTGGAAATCTTTCTGTTCTGCACTGTGCTTGAAAACAGTTAGGGTGTTGTGTAAACCACCTCCTGTTTCTACCCATCCTACTACACAGAAAACGAATCCTTAAAAAGAAAGGTTCATTGAGGTATAGTCAACTAACAGTATTAGTTTCAGGCATATGGCTTAGTGATTGAATACTTTTGCAGATTACACACCATACAATATTATCGTAAAACGTTGGCTTTATTCCTTGTGGTGCATCTCACAGTCCTGTGACTGACTTTCTAACTGGTAGTTTGTAACTGTTAATCCTCTTCATCTATTTTGCCCCTTTCCCAACTCCTCTCCCCTCTGATGACCACTGGTTTGTTCTCTGTATACAAATCCTCTTCTATATAGTATTCTTGTGATCATCATTTGTCACATGATTTCCCACCAGTGTGTTATGGTCCAAGAACTGTTGTTAGAGACAGATTGTAAATATGTCTGAGTGTGCGTATGTATCTCAGTTCTCTCCAGCTAACAACCACCAGGAGCATACCCAGAGCTGAGCTGAGTTTCCCACTCACGGCAGCAGGCAGGAGTGGACCCCACAGAACGCCTTAGGGCAACTCAGGAGGGGGCATGACAGCTGCCATGGAAAGTGGGCTTTGGGTGCATGATTTCAGGGAGGTTCTAGGGAAGCAGGGACTCATTCTGTATTGGGTGTTGTCAGAAGAAGGGCAATTCTGTGACTCAGTGTCTTACTAAATGTTATAGTGAGGGCAGACGACTGAGGGAAAAGCTACAGTTGGTGAAGAAGTGGCAGTCACCGAGTGACCTGTTTGTGTCACTCTGTCACCTCGGAGTGGCTTCATTTGATACAGATATTCTGTGAAGTGATATCCACAGAGGAACACAGGTTGGACCATCTCAGACCAGACCCTGAGATCCAGCTGTGACTGTCAGACCAATTCTGACCATCCTCGGGGATGGCTTTATTTTTGATATATCCATGTATGATATTTAGGTATATACATAACACGTTTATAACCTTCATTTTAAAAGAGATGTTTATTCCTTGTTTTGGTGAGTGTGTAATGTGTCTTGGTAAAAGTTTAAAAGATTCTCTGACAAGTTAGGGGAACAAGGTCGCGAGGAAAGAAGCGCCCGGTTTGCAGCCGCCGTTTCTTCCACCTTCAGTCTCTGCATCTTTCGCAGAGCTTCCAGCAGCGCTGTGCGGGGACAGAGCATCCAGAGTTCACATCCTCTGTGGCCCATAGGAGCCACTATGAAGACGGTCCACGGAAGAATATACCACTTTCAGTGGAAAGCAAGTGGAGGTTTCTAGCTATGATGACTTGGTTCTTTGGGTTTGGATTGCTGTACCTTTCTTAATAGTAAGATATCAACCACTTAAAAAATGATCAATGAGACAGAGGAGGAGCATATTAAGAGGCGGAAGAGAAGCCTTCCAAATCTTTGGGTTTGGATTGCTGTACCTTTCTTAATAGTAAGACATCAACCACTTAAAAAATAATCAATGAGACAGAGGAGGAGCATATTAAGAGGTGGAAGAGGAGCATATTAAGAGGTGGAATCTCTTAAAAGGATCAAACCCTTGAACTCAGCATCCTAAATATGTTTGTGAATAAACTTATGGCATAAATCCTTAACGCCTCTTCTCTGGAATATGAAAGTGAAACTAAAGTCGCTCAGTCGTGTCCAGCTGTTTGCGGCCCTGTGGACTGCCGCCCGCCAGGCTCCTCTGTCCGTGGGGATTCTCCAGGCAAGAGTACTAGAGTGGGGTGCCAGTTCCTTCTCCAGGAGATCCTCCCAACCCAGGGATTGAACCTGTGTCTCACACATTGCGGGTAGACTCTTTACTGTCTGAGCTACCAGGGATGATAATTGAGCATGTGCTTATTACATTTTATTTGGGTAATATTACGTTACTACTTTCTTAATTAATATGTGATTTAAAAGGAAAAACAATTCTCTCACAATGTAGCATTTTATCCATATACCAGGGTTCATTACTTGAGGATATACTTTTTCAGCTGTGTCATTAGCATAAAATGCACTGCCGTTTGGAAAACTTGTTTTCTCTCTGGAGAATGTGTAGGAAACAGAAGATTCTTCCACTGACCCAGGGGGGAAGTAGGTGGTGAGGAGGGATGTTTTTAGTATTTAGAAGGTTAATACGACATTGTACAGCAGTGATGCTCCAATAAACTCCTTTTCTTGGTATTTATTTATTTTGGTTGTGAGGAGTCTTGGTTGCTGTGCACAGGCTTTCTCTAGTTGCGAGGAGCGGGGGCTGCTCTCTAGCTGTGATGCACAGCTTCTCATTGCGGTGGCTCCCCCTGTTGCAGAGCATGGGCTCTAAGGCAGTGGGCTCAGCAGTTGCAGCCCTTGGGCTCCAGAGTGCTGGCTCAGTAGCTGTGGTGCACAGACTTGGTTGCTGTGTGGCGTATGGGATCTTCCTGGACTAGGGATTGAACCAGTGTCCCTTGCATTGCAGGGCAGATTCTTAACCACTGGAACACCAGGGAAGTCCAAAAGCTTTTTTTAAGAGAGAAACACTTAGAAGATAAAGCAGATGGAGCTTGATATCAGAATATAGTTTGTAGGGAAAACCGTAAGGGTGAGGGATGATGCCTAGGTCTCTGGCTGAGGATTGAATAGGAAGTGCTGTTCCTCACCAGGATGGGGAAAAAGGAAGAAGTGACACATTGGCAGGGGGGGTAACAAATTTTAAACAGAAATCCCTACAGAAGCATAAATCTGGTTGTTGGAAGACTGATTGCTTCTATTCAATCTTGTAGTTGCCTGGTGTCTAAAGAAGAATAAGGTTTTATTGTTTAATAGCAGGAACTATCACTGCCTTAGGAACCAAAATTTTTAAGTGCTTTTGTCCACATATTCTCTCCCTGTAGGCAGATCTGTGTAAATGACAGAACTGTAGTCAGGAGATTGTTTGATGGAGGGGAACCAGGGGCGGCTGGTTGAGGCATCTCAGTGGCTACTTTGTCAAGGTGTGACATCTGTATATAGGGATTTCTGTGTCCAGAATACAGAAACTCAGGGCTGACCTCAAAATCACGTCTTGAAACTTTGTGCTGAAATGCTGAGTGCCAAGGATGCCAAGCTGGGTTTGCTGCCATGGGGGCAGCTGTCATGTGAGCGGGTACCCGTGTGAACGATGAGGAGGGCGTCTGGGCTAAACAGAAGGGTGCTCTATGAACGGTCGTGTCTGCCATGGGTGCAGAACAGGATGAGGCTCTGTTCAGCGGGCTTTCATCAGGCCAGGTTCAGCACTTTACATATTCATTATAGAACTGGTCCACAAGTTTTTAACAGAAACATTATGAAGAAAGGAACAGAGAGGAAGGAAGTAAAAATTTATCAGTAACCACACACAAAATTGAGAGACAGGCTTTCTTTACCTGTTTTCATTCTGGCATTCTGAACTCGTGTAAAGAGGCAAAAGGAAAATGTAAAAGGCAGCTTTCCTGGTTGACATATCAGCTTTGCAGGGGCTAGTTTGATCAGGGTAGTCTGACGTACTAAATTAGTGCTTGTTTTGCCATTGCCATTTCTCTTTATGTTTCGAAAGACTCTCCACTAGCTGATTTCTTTGGCCTTAAAAAAGAACAATCCCTTTTTCTTGCTGAGATTCCTTCTTTTATCTTCCAACTTAATATTTTGGATCAAACATACAATTAAACTTTATCATAGATAAAAATAGTAAGTTTTTCAATGTGAGAATGGTTTTCTATATAAAATTAAAGCAGGATTGTAATGATTTATTTTAGCTCATGAATACTTGTATGTGATATATAGTTTCGTTTTACTAAGTTTACACTTACTTTTGAATTACATGCCATTTTCCCACATTGAGAAAAAAGATAAACCTACAGAGATGGAAAATCTCTAAATGGTGATGGTTGGGCTGGATTTCAGAGTATTGGTGAAGAAGTAACATTGAAGCCTGAGGCTGGTTCCCTAACTTTTCGTGGGCAGTGGCCCTTTAAACAGAAGACGCTGCTCCTCTTTTCAGATACATTTGTGTCTCATCTGTTTCTGAATTGTTCACATACCTTTGGGAATCTTTGTGTTCTCCATTAATTAAGACTTCAAAACATTCTGATACTAGTTAAAAATAATATTTGCATTAATATGTTTTCCTCAAGAATTCCCCTCTACTATTTTGGTTATTTTGCTTTTAGCATTTAAGGCTTGTATCATCTATTTAAAATGAGACCATTATATTACATATGTGAAAAAAGTTAATTCTTTTTGAATTAGAAGATACTTTAGAGAAAATCTTAACATGTAATCCTTTTACTTTTATACCAGAAAGTTGGGACTAAAAGAATTGGGTGACTTCTGAGTTTCCTGAGAGAAATATTGTGATTTTTTTTCAATATATAATTTTGGAACTTGAAATTAATGAACATTTGGATCAGTTTAACCAATTGAAAAATTATACAGTTGTTATGTTTACTTGCTAAAAATTAAGCCAAAGGCTACATGAATAATGAACACATCATTTTAACTAATAATCCTTCATTTAAGTAGACATTGAAAAGGGTATCTATTTAAACTAATTATTTTAAATTCGTTCTGCCATTAAGAAAAAAAATTCCTGTGGAATATTTCTTTGAGCTGACAAAACTCTAGCTTCATTTTTGTAGTTTCGTTAATTGAGTAAATGATCATATAACTGAATATAATTTAGTCAGCTCTGCAAATTTTGTAGAAATTTTTCTTGGAGGGCTGAAATACATAATTGGAAAGAGGAGGAAAACAGTTTTACTTCTTTATGTGAATATATTATCTTGTGATACCGTTATTTCTTCCAGAATGAGACATTAAAAATTAGTTAATGGACTTTTGTAAGCAAGGAGTACCTTAGAATTCACCTGGTTCAACAACTTCCCTTTAGAGACAAGCATGCTGAGAAGCAAAGAGCAGGAAATTCCCTGGTGGTCCAGTGGTTAGGACTCTGCACTTTCACTGCTGAGGGCGTGGGTTTGATCCCTGATCAGGGAAGTAAGGTCTCACAAGCCGCTCTATGCAGGGTGACATGTGACCAGAAAGAAACTCAGATCTTTAGTTTCTTTGTCCAGTACGTTTCACTCCGCACACATTATGAATAGCATCACACAAGATGCTATTAAAAAGAAAGGGCTGTGGGGAGAACGCTGAATCTGCTAAGTTGAAGAGTCACTCAATGGACTTACAGCATTTGTGCTTCATAGAAAATGCTTCTACGGTGGGAATAATTCCATTGATAAACCTGATTTTTTTTCTTTTTAGGTGAGAGTTATGTGTGCGCGTCAAATGAACCATTTCGCAAAGTGGACTACACCAAAAACGTTAATCCGAACTGGTCCGTGAATATCAAGGGTGGGGCCACCCGCTCGGCCCCTCCCTCCTCAGTGAAGAGCGAAGTAAAGGAAAGTAAAGATTTCATCAAGCCCAAATTAGTGACTGTGATTCGAAGTGGAGTGAAGCCTAGAAAAGCTGTGCGGATCCTCCTGAATAAGAAGACTGCTCACTCCTTCGAACAGGTCTTAACAGACATCACCGAAGCCATTAAGCTGGACTCGGGAGTGGTGAAGAGGCTCTGCACGCTGGACGGGAAGCAGGTAGGATGTTTCTAGCCCCACACACTCTAGCTTGCTTTTAAACCCTCTCTGTACCACAGGAGTTACCTAGTTAACAATATGAATGTCATAGCTCATTAGAAATGATTCTCCTAGTTGTACTTGTGAGGAGTGTGTGCGTGTGGGTCTTTATCATGAAAAATGATAAAGCAAGTGGCTTCCTTGTCTCTTTACCCAAGTATCTCAAAAGAGATGTAGAGAAATCTATCATAAACTTTTTGAAGTATAGTGTTACTGTTGTTTAGCAAAGTGATTCCGTTATACATATATATGTGTACACATTCTTTTTTAAATATTCTCTTCTGTTATGGTTTAATCATAGGATATTGAACATAGTTCTCTGTGCTATTCAGTAGGGCCTTTTTGTTTATCCATTCTGTATATAAAAGCTTTCATCTGCTAGCCGCAACCTCCCACTCTATGCCTCCCCCAGTCCCCTCCCCTTGGCAACCACGAGTCTCTTCTCTCGGAAAAGGAGATGGCACCCCACTCCAGTACACATGCCTGGAAAATCCCATGGATGGAGGAGCCTGGTGGACTGCGGTCCATGGGGTCGCTAAGAGTTGGACACGACTCAGTGACTTCGCTTTCACTTTTCACTTTCCTGCATTGGAGAAGGAAATGGCAACCCACTCCAGTGTTCTTGCCTGGAGAATCCCAGGGAGTGGGGAGCCGTCTGTGGGGTCGCGCAGCGTCGGACACGACTGAGCGACTTAGCAGCAGCAGCAGCAGCCTGTTCTCTGTGTCCGTGTTTCTGTTTCATAGGTTCATTTGTGCCGTATTTTAGATTCCAAAAAGAAGTGATATCATCCGGTATTTGCCTTTATTTTTCTGACTTCACTTTAGTACGATGATCTCTAGTTGCATCCATATTGCTGCAAATGGCGTTGCTCCCTCCTTTTTGCGGCTCCGTAATCCTCCCCTGTCTATGTGTAGCACATCTCTATCCAGCTCCTCTGTTGGTGGACTTTGAGGGTGTCTCGGCTGCTGTGAGCATGGGGTGCATGTACCTTTTGGAATCAGTTTTCTCTGGATATATGCCCGGGAGTGGGATTGCTGGATCATATAATAATCTGTTTGTAGTTTTCTGAGGAACTTCCATAGTTTTCCATGGTAGTTGTACCAACCTAGAGGGAAATGTGAACTTCTGAGGGAAAAATTTATGTTGAAAAGGCTGCTACATGAAATATTCTCTATTTAAGAATAAAAACATCTATTGACCAGTAGAGTCATTATGAGTGTGGGTAAATCACAGAAGTAAAAATAAAAGATATTTAATGCTTTTAGGAAACTCTTTCCTGTCTGATACTACTGCTACTGCTAAGTCGCTTCAGTCGTGTCCGACTCTGTGTGACCCCATAGACGTCAGCCCACCAGGCTCTTCTGCCCCTGCAATTCTCCAGGCAAGAACACTGGAGTGGGTTGCCATTTCCTTCTCCAATGCATGAAAGTGAAAAAGTGAAATATTTATGTATAATATAGAAAATGTGTTTCAAAAATGTACTTTCATAGGAATGACCATGTGAGTTTCATAGGGAACACTGGAGGTAATTAAGCAGCATTTCTGAAAAATGTACACAAATTATACAGGAATATACAGGCCAAATTATAGTAACAATATACAAGGGAACCTAATATGCTAAAAAAAAAAGTTGAGCAGATAGCAAGAATGCATGAATAGCAGATATACAAATATTGAGTTTCACCACAATCAGATTATCATTTCTAAAAAGAAACATGAGATTTCCAAAGTGTATTTTTTCCTAATTTCAGTAGTTGTTTAGATTTACATTGTATTAAACATTGTAGTTTCCAGCATTCGATTTGTTACTTTATTCCACTTTATTTCTTCCCTCGAACATACTTAATTTATTTTGAAGTGTTTGGCTTGTGTAGTGCTGAGAATGAATAATAAACACTGGAGCAATATCTTCTGTAAAAACACAATTAGTTTCTAATTTTCTAAGACCAGATCTAGTTACTGGGTTGTTATCTTAAAATTTTATACAGTAGATTCTGAAAGTTCTAGTACATGATAGTGAGTTTACAATGACTTTATTGATTAAAATTAATAGTGAGAATGCATAACATTTCATAGAAGCCTGTCCCAAAATAGGTTCACAATATGAATGGAAATAGACACTTTACATTTTAACTTACTAGCACAGCACAACACAAAACACCTTAAGATTCATCTTACAAGTAAGTGAAAAAAAAAATTAGACCACAGGACAAAAAGATGTGGTAAATCAAATAGCTGATTGTTGGTGGACGCATAGCAGACGAGAAGTGGGAAGACAGATGTTTAAGATACCTAACTTTTACCTAAGGGAAAAGGAAGATCAAAGGTGCAGCAAATCAGAAAACATAGAGTATAAACTGGAATTCAGCAAAGATTTTAAAAGCAGAAACCGATTTGGAAATCTCCAAATGAACGTTGTTCAGGGAAAATGTAAATAAACTATAGAAGTTGAGCATCTAATTGAAATAGAAATCACTGAAACTTTAGTATTCAGAAAATTGTCTTTGGAAAAACTCCAGGTAGAAATATTTATATTTAAAAATGTTTAAAGCACAAGCAACACAAATCACCAACATACTAAAGACTATTGTTATGAGTAGACTTATGACAGAAATTAAAGGGTGGCTTACTATTAAGAAACCCTTTCATACATGAGATCTAGAGGAAAAAGCATAGTACACACATTCCCAAATGCTGTCACAAAATACACTGTATTTTGGAACTGACAAAATACAGATCTATATTCTGTTAAAGATCTAGTAGTAAAATGGGGGATGAGTTCTTTAATACACTAAGAAAAGAAAAATTCTTACCTGAAACAAAAGTGCATGTCAGTTCAATTCAGTTCAGTCGCTCAGTCATGTCCAAATCTTTGCGACCCCATGAACTGCAGCACACCAGGCCTCCCTGTCCATCACCAACTCCCGGAGTTTACACAAACTCATGTGCATTGAGTCGGTGATGCCATCTAACCATCTCACCCTCTGTCGTCTCCTTCTCCTCCAGCCTTCAATCTTTCCCAACATCAGGGTCTTTTCAAATGAGTCAGCTCTTCATATCGGGTGGCCAAAGTATTGGAGTTTCAGCTTCAACATCAGTCCCTCCAATGAACACCCACAACTGATTTCCTTTGGGATGGACTGGTTGGATCTCCTTTCAGTCCAAGAGACTATCAAGAGTCTTCTCCAACACCACAGTTCAAAAGCATCAATTCTTCTATGCTCAGCTTTCTTTATAGTCCAACTCTTACATCGATACATGACTACTGGAAAAACCATAGCCTTGACTAGATGAACCTTTGTTAACAAAGTAATGTCTCTGCTTTTGAATATGCTGTCTAGGTTGGTCATAACTTTGCTTCCAAGGAGTAAGCGTCTTTTAATTTCATGGCTGCAGTCACCATCTGCAGTGATTTTGGAGCCCCCAGAAATAAAGTCAGCCACTGTTTCCGCTGTTTCCCCATCTATTTGCCATGAATTGATGGGACCAGATGCCATGATCTTTGTTTTCTGAATGTTGAGCTTTAAGCCAGCTTTTTCACTCTCCTCTTTCACTTTCATCAAGAGGCTTTTTAGTTCCTCTTCACTTTCTGCCATAAGGGTGGTGTCATCTGCATATCTGAGGTAATTGATATTTCTCCCAGCAATCTTGATTCCAGCTTGTGCTTCATCCAGTCCAGTGTTTCTCATGATGTATTCTGCATATAAGTTAAATAAGCAGGGTGACAATATATAGCCTTGGCGTACTCCTTTTCCTATTTGGAACCAGTCTGTTGTTCCATGTCCAGTTCTAACTGTTCCTTCCTGACCTACATACAGATTTCTCAAGAGGCAGGTCAGGTGGTCTGGTATTCCCATCTCTTTCAGAATTTTCCAGAGATTGCTGTGATCCACACAGTCAAAGGCTTTGGCATAGTCAATAAAGCAAAAGTAGATATTTTTTCTGGAACTATCTTGCTTTTTCAGTGATCCAACGGATGTTGGCAGTTTGATCTCTGGTTCCTCTGCCTTTTCTAAAACCACCTTGACCATCTAGAAGTTCACGGTTCATGTATTGCTGAAGCCTGGCTTGGAGAATTTTGAGCATTACTTTACTAGCATGTGAGATGAGTGCAATTGTGCGGTAGTTTGAGCATTCTTTGGCATTTCCTTTCTTAGGGATTGGAATGAAAACTGACCTTTTCCAGTCCTGTGGCCACTGCTGAGTTTTAAAAATTTGCTGGCGTATTGAGTTCAGCACTTTCATAGCATTATCTTTTAGGATTTGAAATAGCTCAACTGCAGATGGTGACTGCAGTTGTGAAATCAAAAGGCGCTTACTCCTTGGAAGAAAAGTTATGACCAGCCCAGACAGCATATTAAAAAGCTGAGACATTTACTTTGCCAACAAAGGTCTGTCTAGTCAAGGCTATGGTCTTTCCAGTAGTCAGGTTTGGATGTGAGAGTTGGACTGTGAAGAAAGCTGAGCACAGAAGAATTGATGCTTTTGAACTGTGGTGCTGGAGAAGACTCTTGAGAGTCCCTTGGACTGCAAGGAGATCCAACCAGTCCATCTTAAAGGAGACTAGTCCTGGGTGTTCATTGGAAGGACTGATTCTGAGGCTGAAACTCCAATACTTTGGCCACCTAAAGTGAAGAGCTGACTCATTTGAAAAGACCCTCATGCTGGTAAAGATTGAGGGTGAGAGGAAAAGGGGACAATGGAGGATGAGATGGTTGGATGGCATGACCAACTCAACGGACATGAGTTTGAGTGAACTCTGGAAGTTGGTGATGGAGAGGGAAGCCTGGTGTGCTGCAGTCCATGGGGTCACAAATAGTTGGATACGACTGAATGACTGAACTGAAACTATGGTAGAGGTGATGAAGATAATTGTGACCTCCCTCAAAAGATCCCATGTATGTACTGCTACAGTCTGTGCTCCCAGCCCTGCAGCAGGCACCCCCAACCCAAGCCTTCACTGGAGATTTCCTGGACACCCACAGGCAAGTCTCCTGTGGGCTCACTGTGCCTTTCTCCTGGGTCCTGGTGCACAAGGTTCTGTGGTGCCCTCGAAGAGTGTATTTCCCAGTCCTATGTGGGTTCTGGCAGCTCTATGGTGGGGTTAATGGTGACCTCCTCCAAGAGGACTTATGCCATACCCACACCCAGAGCCCCTGTCCCTGCGGCAGACCACTGCCGACCTGCACCTCCACAGGAGACGCTCACAGTTCTGTCTCGGTCTCTGTGGGGTCCCTGGGTCCTGATGCACGCAAGGTTTGTTTGAGCCCTCTAAGCGTCTCTGGTGGAAACAGGGTTTGACTCTGAACACGAATTCGCCTCTCCCACAGTCTTGCTGCGGCTTCTCCTTTGCCCTTGGACGTGGGGTATCTCCTCACAGCCACTCCAGTGCCTACCGTCTTACTGGGGTTTCTCTGACCTTGGACGTGGGGTATCTCCACACAGCCGGTCTGGTGAAGCGCAGCAGCCACTCCAGACCTTGAATGTGGGGTATCTCAAAAGCCCATGTGTTGGAAAACAAAGGAGTTACAGGAAGTGCTTCTATGACAATCAGGTGCCTGGTAAGGATGCCAGGTGGCACCTGGTACCATCACATTGATTGTTGTTGTTGTCCCGCCACTCAGTCATGTCCGACTCTTTGTGACTCCACGGGCTGGAGCACGCCAGGCTTCCCTGTCCATCTCCTGGAGCTTGCTCAAACTCATGTCCATTGAGTCGGTGATGCCATCAAACCATCTCATCCTCTGTCATCCCCTTCTTATACTGCCTTCAATCTTTCCCAGTGTCAGGGTCTTTTCTGAGTCAGTTCTTCGCATCAGGTGGCCAAAATATGGAGCTTTAGCATCAGTCCTTCCAAAGAATAATCAGGATTGATTTCCTTTAGGATTGACTGGTTTGATGTTCTTGCAGTCCAAGGGACTCTCAAGAGTCTTATACAGCACTACAGTTTAAAAGCATGAGTTCTTTGGTGCTCAGCCTTCTTTATGGTTCAACTCTCATCAACTCTCCTGATTTTTTGTATTGATTAAATGCCGTTTCCTTAAGAATGTAAATGAGATTGTTTTGGAGTGAGGAGAGCAATACCTGACAAAGTGATTTTAAATGTTAATCTGAAAAAATAAGCAGGAAAATTTTGGAAATAATGATTCATTGGCTGTCATGCTGCCAGTTATCAAATCCACATCCTCATAACCATACCAAAAATAAGCTCCAGGTGTCTTAAACATATAGATGTCAAAATGAGACAAAAGAACAAAAGGATGATATGTCAGTAGTTGGAATGGGAAAGGATTTTCTAAGTATGAAAGTAGTGGAAAAATTAATTATGAAGGGAAGGTTGATTGGTTAGGCATAACAGTTTTAAATTTCTAGATGTCAAGCAAGGATTATTATGTATGTTTATATTGAGTCATAGGAGTTTAATATGAAAAAACTAACATTACAATGGAAAAGTAGATAAAGGGCCAGACAATTTGAGAAGATAGGATTATAAATTGTAAGCATAAAAAGGTTCAGTGTCACTAATGAAAATGTAAATTAAGGCAATGAGATATTATTATTAATATTTAAAGTTGATAGGTTTTTTAAAAAAGAAAATGTTATTGTTTAATGTGCAGTGAATTGGCATTTCCAAAGAGTGGAAGTGTACTCTGTCTCATTAGCTTTATGGAAAGCAATTTTTTTTGTATACCTTCAAAATATTTTTACTAGTTGAACTAGTAAATTAACTTCTAGGAATTTATCCTAAATAACTGAAGATACAAACATAATTGTGCATAAAAATTTTCTAGCAATCAGATCAAAAGATTGGAAATAATTTAAAATCTCTAAAGTAAAAAGCAGTTAAATGGTATTACTGTAAGATTTATGTGTAGTAGGTATTGAAAATTGTGGTGAATTGTGGGGAATATTTAAAGACAAAGAAAATGTTAAGTGGAAAAGGCAAGGAAAGAACACTGTAATGTGTTTTCAATTTTGTGTTAAGTAAGAAAAGTGATGGTATAGTTACCATCAGAAATCCAGCATTTGCTGTTTTGATTTCCACTACTTTCTCATGTCTGCTTAGAAGCAGAAACTCAAGCACTGAGAAAGAAAATAAGACTGATTTCAATCAGATCATAGAAATTAAAACACTGAGTTAATCATTGAAATTTTGGCATGTGGTTATAGAATGTTACATATATCATTTTTGCCACCGTTCATGTCTTAAAAAGATTAAACCATTATTTCATATGTACAAAGAAAAGAGAGATTTTTAAACTTTGAAATAAAATGATGATTTGGAAAAATTATAGAATTCATTTTTGATAGACCCAGCTTTGGATATTATATTTTCAGATTGCCAGGTACCCTTAAAAACTAGTTTTCTGGGCATGGATTCAACATTTTTGTACTGTAGGTGGACTTACTATTTAAAACATTAAGTCTGTCTTTTTGTTGGTTTATAAGTGTGAAGAGATTAAATCTTGCTTTGAAATAGCCTGAGATTTGTCTTGTGCTTAAGATTAAAGCAAACCTTTAAGTGGTCAATGTTCATTTTATTTTTCCCCATAAAATGAATTTTTCCAAACTATCTGCTCTCTAAAAACTCTCAAAAAAGAACAGCTTTGCTTAGATGATGAGAAAGGAACTAAGATGTGTTCATGAATTGTCTCTGCACAAAATTTTAGACTATCTGCCTTGACTTCAATGTTCTTTTTCTTGGTTACTTCCTACTCATATTTTGTTCTCACTTTAATTAGTCTGGTCTTTGACACAAGGATAGAGGTTAAACAATTTGTAGGCAATTAATCAGTTCATCATGAACAGTGTAATGATCCCATTCTGACCCTTGTGCTAGAGTTTTAAAGGGCCCTTGTTATCTTTTATGGTTTGAGAGCTTTTCTTGATTGAAGAGGTACTGGTGTGTCATATGCCTGTAAGCATTTATGTGGTGAAAACCATGTCTGTGAAGTCTTTCCTTTCCTCTAAACCGGTGATCCCATCTTCCTAGTAGTAGTATCTCCATTTACAAGGTCTGACTTGGTTAGTCTGATTGCATTTTATGTCTCTTTACAAAATCACTTAAGATAAAATCACAGTTTAGGATTTTGTCCATGAGAATTCTTGGGTTTTCTCTAGCATTAAGCTATCGTGCTCAGCTGGATACACTTTTGCCTTTTGAGGACTTTGCAACGTCTGTGAGTCATGCTTTGGTGATCCTGACTGGCATTTAATGGGTAGGTGCCAGAGGAAACTGCTGACCTTCCTGCAACGCACAGAACGGCCACAGAATAATTCTTTGGGGGCCAAAATGTCAATAATGCTGAGATTCAGAAATCTTGGTGTAAAGTAAGTGAAATGCTTCAAAGGGAAATGATGCTTATTAAAATATCAGCTTTGTTATCGTTTAGGCCACATGCTCCAAGTTCAGTGTATTTCAGACCTCTTAGGTGTTCTCATAACCTTTCTATCCACTTTTTCCCGGGGCAGGTGGGTTTGAATGTCACGGTCTGTAGTCTTTATTCTCCTGGATTTCAGACTGTTGGTCTGACGTACTGTTGGGTAGTATAGTTTCACACGGAATTAAATAAAAGATGTCCCGAGTCATTTTACCTGTATTTAAAGAGAAGCCTAAGACATCAGGATTTAATTTTGTAAAATCTCAAGTATTTAAGACTTAAAAGTGATGTCATAAAAAAAAGCGATGTCATAATTATCAGTTTTTTAAAAGTATGCAACCTAGGTGTTTGGAGATGGGGTGACTAGAAAAAAGCATTTGTATAAATAGAAATTGTCACTGTTCCCCTAAGTAGTTTTTTTAAACTTGAAATTAATTTAGATTAAATGCTTGACTTTTATTTTTGTTCTTAAAAACAAAATCTTCTTGAACTTTTAAATTGTTTAGGAAGAGAAGGTTTACTTTTTAAATTTTCTGAAAATCAGAGTGCCTTTCTTAGAATAAACTGCAGCAGGGGAGAGTTCTTTTTTAAAAATGTCTTTATTTTGTTAAGAGACTGAAAGGTCCAAATATAGCTTTTGTCCACATGTGTAAAAAATTCTAGCTTTTAGCTTTCATAGAAACAGCAGAGTTTTAACGTAAAAGAAACATATTTAGTGGAACTTTGGAACATGTTGATTCTTGTCATGGACAGAGGCAAAACAGACTCAGAAATTGCTTGCAGTTGACGCTTTGGGGGTAAAATGCTTCCAGACTTTGGGACCAGTGCCAGCCTCAGGATGCCCGTGTGCCATGGGGCCCGTGTGCCATGGGGCCTCCATGGGGAGCAATGGCAACCCCTTGGACGGCATCAGTCTTATCAGCCATCTTAGAGTTTATGAAGGTTTCCATCCTCACTTTTTAAAAAGTTTTTTTCATGGGTACTGTACTATGAATAATACTCTTGTGTCTTTTCTTTTTCCAGCATCACATTTTTCTAGTGAAGATTCATTTCTTTGTAATGACCCAACCATATTTATTTAAAGCAATCTCGTCTCTAAAATTGCTGCAGAAAAATCAAATGGTTGAATATAAATGTTTTCTATAATTCATCTAATCCTGATAGTTTTCTCCCTTGAGGTCAACGAGGACAGCTCAGTTTTAATTCTCACACTGCTCCTAGCGCCCGCATTTCCTTTTGTAGATACTAGAAATCCAGACAACAGTGTTTTGTCCTCCTAGATAAATTCACACCTCTGAAGTATGAATAGCTTATTTATCTCAAGTCGTGGAGAATGTTTCCCAATCAGGAATCAATAGACTGTGTGTAACCAGGGGTTTTATTCAGTACAGCTGGGGTCCAGGTATAGAGAATGTTCATTTGTTTTTCGATTCTTCATCTAACCACAAATATCTCTTATTTTAAGAAGGAGGGGAAAGCTTCATCTTTGTTTTTCATGTAACAAATCCCATTTCTCAAAGAGTGATCTGAAAGGTGGGAAGAAAGAGGGAGTATTTAGATATCACTCTTCAAAGTTTGTGTTTTGCTATTCTGATATCCACAGTATAGGCAGTTTCCCCTGACCTTAAATAATAGTTTCTCCCTTTTATGGGACACTGTAGGAAAACACTGAAATTTCGTTAGTAATGACTGCGGTTGCAAATTAGGAGAAGAGATACTTAACAACAATTTTAGTTCTCAGTGAATTACGCAATGTAAAGTGTAGGTGAAATAAAAATGACATCACTGAAAAATCTTGTTTCCTTATTTATTCCTTTGATGTCCAAGTTAGAGTAATACATAGAACATAAAGACTGTGTCAAATTAGTCTCACTTTTGTTATAATGTATTTTTCAGTGATTATCATAATTATTAAAATATATACTTTGTCACATACATATTGTGCAGTGCTTAGAGTAATAGCTTAACTAGCTAATAGATATAGCTAGCTGCTTACAATGTCAGGCATTAACGTTATTCTTTGCATTAGTCTTCTCCACTAGTCCGCACAGCAGCCTTGAGAGTTAGGTATTACAGTTTTTACTTAGCAGTGGGCGAGCTGAAGTAAAGAGAAATCAAGTAACTTGCTCAGAATCATGCTGCAGGCCGCAGAACTGGGGTTCATACCCAGAGAGTCTGGTCCTGGATTCCATACGTTTCACAGCTATACTGTACGCCCTCTGTGGCCAGGCTTTGGGAAAGGCTTCAGTGATATTATTAATAATAATGAGGGACAGGACAAATAATAAGTTAAGCAGCTTATGTCAAAAAAATTTTTTTAGCATGATGCAATTTTACCTGGGGTTTCTCTAAAATCTGTGTAATATTAGGTGCTGTGGTTAAATTATACTTTGAGTCAGTCAGTTCACTTGCTCAGTCATATCTGACTCTTTGTGACCCTGTGGTCTGCAGCACACCAGGCCTCCCTGTCCATCACCAATTCCCAGAGCTTGCTCAAACTCATATCCATTGAATTGGTGATGCCATCCAACCATCTTGTCCTCTGTTGTCCCCTTCTCTTGCCTTCAGTCTTTCCCAGCATCAGGGTCTTTTCCAATGAGTCAGTTCTTCACATAAGGTGGCTAAAATATTGGAGTTTCAGCTTCAGCATCAGTCCTTCCAATGAATATTCAGGACTGGTTTCCTTTAGGATGGACTGGTTTGATTTCCTTGCAGTCCAAGGGACTCTCAAGAGTTTTCTCCAATACCACAGTTCAAAATCATCTATTCTTTGGCGCTCAGCTTTCTTTATGGTCCAACTCTCACATCCATATGTGACTACTGGAAAAACCATAGCTTTGACTAGATGGACCTTTGCTGGCAAAGTACTATCTCTGCTTTTTTATATGCTGTCTAGGTTGGTCATAGCTTTTCTTTCAAGGAGCAAGCATATTTTTAATTTCATGGCTGCAGTCACCATCTGCAGTGATTTTGGAGCCGAAGAAAATAAAGTCTGTCACTATTTCCATTGTTATATTTTTAGTAGGATCTGAAAATTGAAAAAAATAGGTGAAGGAGTGATTATATGCTTGACAAAAAGATGCCTCAGTGTTATTTTATAGATTAAAAAAAAAAATGTGACATTGCAGAAATTTAGAAAATACAGGGAAGGCTAAATGTATAATCTTTCCACTTTAGCACTTTTTTTTCATAATCAAGTGTTTCTATCAATATTTTCATTTACACATGTTTCATTTAAGAGAAAACTATTCAGGTAAAATCAGTATATTTCTACTGGAAAATACAAAGATTCAGGGAAATGCAAAGAATGAAAGGTTTTTTCCATGTCTGCCCTGCTTCCCCAGTCTCACTCTACTACTTAAAAGGAACCATCTAATAATAGTTTTGTTAATGCAATTTATTTTTATTTTTACTTTTCATGGTACAGAAAGGCTTTAATATAAATTTACATATACTATATTGCATCTAGTGGTTAGGAACACAGTGGTAATTTTCAGACATAAAAGCAATAATGGTGAATATTTATTGAGTACTTACCGTACTACACTTGATACATGTTATCTCACTTAATCCTTACAAAAATCATTGAGGTAGATACTATTTTATTACTTTTCTATCCCTGTAAAGCAGAGACATTACTTTGCCATCAAAGGCCCATATAATCAAAGCTATGGTTTTTTCAGTAGTCATGTATGGATGTGAGAGTTGGACCATAAAGAAAGCTGAGCGCCAAAGAATAGATGATTTTGAACTGTGGTGTTGGAGAAGACTCTTGAGAGTCCCTTGGACTGCAAGGAGATCCAACCAGTCCATCCTAAAGGAAATCAGTCCTGAGTACACATTAAACTGATGCTGAAGTTGAAACTCCAATACTTTGGCCCCCTGATATGAAGAACTGAGTCATTGGAAAAGACCCTGATGCTGGGAAAGAGTGAAGGCAGAAGGAGAAGGGGATGACAGAGGATGAGATGATGGGCTGGCATCACCAACTCTATGGACATGAGTTTGAGCGAGCTCTGGGAGTTGGTGATGGACAGGGAAGTCTGGCGTGCTCCAGTCCATGGTGTTGCAGAGTTGGGCATGATTGAGCAACAGAACTAAACTGAATGGATGAGAACTGTCTAAAAGAGGTGATGTAACTTAACCAGGGTTGCAAAGGTCATTTAAATGCATATGTACACACAGGGTTTACATAACATGGATTTTACATGTAATCATGTAACCTGCTTTTCTCATTTGTTAATCATACTCTTCCATGTAATATAATCAGCATATTGCATACTTAATGACTGAACCTAATGGTCAGTTGTCTCAATAGACTGTCATTTCTCAAACCTATTGCTGGACATTTGGGTTTCCAGCTTCTCTCTCTCTCTCTTTTTAATCCTGTGATCCTGTCAGTACGTAGAGATTTTAACATTACTAGATCAGTTGATCAATTAGATCAATTCCTTTCTTTAGGATGCATTCCTAGAGGCATATTCCAAGAAGAGATTTTTAGGTATTTGGGGATAGTAGGGATACAGTCAAAGCTGTCGACACAAAGTTGTCTAGTTGGCAACAATCCTGGTATGTGCCCCAGTGTTTCTGAAGCTAGGAGAGACTTAAGAGTGGATTAGATAGGACAGCCAGGCGAAGTGGTCATACTTGATTTCTTGCATGGAAAAATGTACTTTATGCAAAATACCTGTTGTGTAAATCGAAGCCCATATGCATTCCTCTTACCACCTTTGCTGCTTGCTGTTCTAGAGAGTAGTTTAAGGAGAAAAACCAGTTGACCTGTGTTTATCAGTTGTATACTCAAGGCAAGGGCCAACCAACCAGTGTTGAAGATGTTAAGCTTATTAGTAGGGAGAAACTCTTTATTTTTTTAAGCAAGTAGCCCACATTATGGTACTATGTCACCTTAATCTTGAACTAAAAACCTATCATTTCATTCAGTTGTCTTTTTTTTTTAAATAACCTTTGCCTAGATGCCAAAAGTCCCATGAATATATTTCTGGTATTTAGTGAAGTCAGGTAACTTTTAGCTTTATGATACTTTGACTCAGAATTGAGTCAAGGATATTACTTGGAATAGTTACTTTGTAAAGTTTATTGCTTTTAGTCATAGCTAACTCTTGGATTTGTTTTGTTTTTGTATGCTATCATGAGTGTCTACTGATCACAATTTCTACCAATATATATAATATATAATAGTACTTCACAGGTTTTACTGGATTTTATGAAAAGGTCATTTATTCATCATGCCTATGGTAATAGCAACAGCTAAGTCACTTCAGTCGTGTCCGACTCTGTGCGACCCCATAGACGGCAGCCCACCAGGCTCCCCCGTCCCTGGGATTTTCCAGGCAAGAGTACTGGAGTGGGTTGCCATTGCCTTCTCCGTGGTAATAGCAAGGACAGGTGCAAAGTCAGCATGGTGTTTTAGAATTTACAGTTGAGACAGGAAATTATTTAGTATAGCTATCTAATTTTATAGATGAGAAATCTTTCAGGGCTCATAATAGCTTTTGAGGACATGATGAAATCTGTGATTTTTCTCTTCCAAGTAAAGCCTGACTCAAAATTTTATGTATGATCAGCTTGTTTGCAGTTTAAGAAACTCTTCTTTGGCCTGTTTTACTCTGATCCCTTTAGTTGGGGGAACTGTTTACTTTCAGCCTTAAAATCATTGATTTTCCTTGAGAGCAAAAGTTAAGCTTAATCATGGTCATCCACATTCTCAGAGTGCTGTCTCAGAGAAGAGGAATTAATTGGATTTCAACTAAAAATTACTTGAAGAAGAAAAATAGTGCCAGAGTCTTTATTCGCTTTTTTAGTAATGCTGTGCAATCTCCTGGATTTAAAAAATTAACCTCTCGCATTTTGCTTGAGTAAGGAGGAGCACCACACTTAAACAGTAAGACTAGCTTTCATGAATATTCGGTGTGTGTGTATTTTTAGAACTTTTAATTGTACCCTGATGCAGTTGCCAGACTCCCAGAAAAGTGTTGGAACGCCCGTAGTCTTTAGAGGTTTGCCTCCACAGAAGTTTAATTTTCTGGGCCTGAGGATTGTTACAAATGAAGTAACACATACCCAGAAGGAGCGTTCTGCTTTGCCATATGCATTTCAGGCTATAAGACTTGAAATAGTAAAGTTTTATTTTAAAGTTTCTTTTTTTGTTTTGTAATGGTTTATGGCAAGCTTCTCTAAATGTGAGCATAAAGACGCTTGATTATATTTTTAAATATTGCTCTTTGTTTGCCGACATGGTAAGTCATTAAATGCCATTTTAAGTGTGAGCTGTGGAAGATATCTAAATATTATATCTATGTATTGGTACTTATTAAAATGACATTAGTTACACTATTGTGTTTCTGAAGAATTAAGTTTATTAAACACCTAGTGTTTAGTATCACTTACATGTTTTTAGTGGTAAAACATGGTTACACATGCTACTGTGAAAATGCAAATTAAAAAGACAGTATTTTTAATGAAATGCAAAAGTTGTGTAAATGGAAACTTGTGAAAGCCTAGTTATGTAATCCACATTTTAATTTTTTATGTGTCTTTTCACTTAATACAGTCCAGATTTTTACATGCAGATAAAATGTATAACTCTTCTAGAAGGTTGTTAAGTGATTTTCCCTTTTAGAGCATTCCTGCCTAGGCAGCATTAGTTCATCAAGGTCTTAATCACTTCTTGAACTTCTAGGAGTTAAGAGAGTTGACATGAGTGTGATTTATGCCCTTAACTAGCTGATTATATGTACTGGAATCAGAAAATACAAATTGAAATTTGATTTAAATATATTCATTTCCTATGATGGGCTTCCTTGGTGGCTCAAATGGTAAAGAATCTGCCTGGAATGCAGGAGACCCCAGTATGATTCCTGGGTCAGGAAGATCTGCTGGAGAAGGGATAGGCTACCCACTCCAGTATTCTTGGGCTTTCCTGCTGGCTCAGCTGGTAAAGAATGTGCCTGCAATGCAGGAGACCTGGGTTCAATCCCTTGGTTGGGAAGATCCCCTGGAGAAGGGAAGGGCCACCCACTCCAGTATTCTGGCCTGGAGAATTCCATGGACTGTATAGTCCATGGGTCACAAAGAGTCAGACACGACTGAAAGAAATAAGATGTAAATTGTATTATGGATGGGGAGGCTGATCTAGAAGGGCTGTTCCCACCTGACCCCCCAACCCCACCAGTATGGATGGGGAGGCTGATCTAGAAGGACTGTTCCCACCTGATCCCCCAGCCACACCAGTATGGATGGGGAGGCTGATCTAGAAGGACTGTTCCCACCTGATCCCCCAGCCACACCAGTATGGATGGGGAGGCTGATCTAGAAGGACTGTTCCCACCTGATCCCCCAGCCACACCAGTATGGACGGGGAGGCTGATCTAGAAGCACTGTTCCCACCTGACCCCCCAGCCCCACCAGTATGGACGGGGAGGCTGATCTAGAAGCACTGTTCCCACCTGACCCCCCAGCCCCACCAGGATGGACGGGGAGGCTGATCTAGAAGGACTGTTCCCACCTGATCCCCCAGCCCCACCAGTATGGACGGGGAGGCTGATCTAGAAGTACTGTTCCCACCTGACCCCCCAGCCCACCAGGATGGACGGGGAGGCTGATCTAGAAGCACTGTTCCCACCTGACCCCCCAGCCCCACCAGGATGGACGGGGAGGCTGATCTAGAAGCACTGTTCCCACCTGACCCCCCAGCCCACCAGGATGGACGGGGAGGCTGATCTAGAAGCACTGTTCCCACCTGACCCCCCAGCCCCACCAGATACACACGTACACAACAGCAGTAAGGGAAAAGCAAGCATAAAAATGAACAGCAGAACTAAGGGACAGTAATGTCAGGTCATAGTAGGAAAGGAGTTTGAGGAACTGGAGGGAGGAGTGGACCTAAGTTCAAAGAAAGAGCAGTGTGGAGAGGGGCTATCAGCTTTTGATGAAACAGCAATGTGTTAAAAATCTGCTTTGGAGGGACTTCCCAGGTGGTCCAGCGGTTAAGACTTCGCCTTCCATTGCAGAGGGTACAGGTTCGATTCCTGGTCGGGGAGCAAAGATGCCACAAACCTCAAGGCCAAAAAAGAAAAAAGAAAACCCCAGAAAACAGAAGCATGTTGTAACAAATTCAATAAAGACTTTAAAAAATTTATTAAAAAAAGAAAAATCTCCTTTGGGGTCAGTCTGCCTCTGGACTGATTTTGGAATGGAAGGAGAAGGACTGCGCAGCCCATCAGAAGAGCTTCCCCGCAAACAGGGTTTGGTCCAAAGTGGCATGGCGGAAGGGGACAGAGGAAACGACGGGAAGCAGAGAATCCAGGCTGAATGGGTGTGAAAAGAGTGCGCTGGTGTCCTTCATACGCTCTCTGAGCCACAGAGCTGGCTACAGGCCTGTCACAGAAACCCTTCAAAGTCCTGGCTTTCTAAGGGGCCACCAAAGTTGGAACAAACAGAAATATCAGGGATCCAAAGTAGAGCTTCTGCAGTAAGTTGATCATTTTATTGAAGGGACGTGGAAGCTCGTTATTATGTTTGAGGTAGAAAAATGCCTAGCACATTTCCATCCAGGAATAAAGTAAACCAATTAATTTTTTTAAATACCCACTTCATTTTATGTTAGCCGCTTCCCTGGTGGCTCAGACAGTAAAGCATTTGTCTGCAATGCGGGAGACCCAGGTTCTATCCCTGGGTGGGGAAGATCCCTTGGAGAAGGCAATAGCAGCCCACTCGAGTCCTCTTGCCTGGAGAATCCCATGGACAGAGGAGCCTGGTGGGCTGCAGTCCATGGGGTCATAAAGAGTCGGACACGGCTGAGCGACTTCACTTTCACTTTCAGTGAGATAGCAATAACATTTTTGTTTAATTCCATATCACAAATTGCTTATGTGGGAGTTTTGTGTTTTTTTTTCCCAGTAGATGTTCTTTGTGTGAAGAAAAACTGTTGTTTTTTACCTAAGTAAAGTGTAAGCCTAGTTTATGTAGCAAATATCCTTATTTTGCTGTTAACCTGAAAACGTGAGAAAGAGCTGCTTTGTGCCTGGAGTGGACTTTTCAGATGTGTAAGAGCCCATGAGACTGTTCTGTGGGAAGATAGCTGAGGTCCGCATGTCTGGGTCTCTTAGCTGACCCTGCAACCATCCTCGGTTACCAGAGGAACTGGGTGCTGTAGTTGCTGTTGTTAGAAACCTTTTTACTAGAGGTAGAAACGCTGTAAGAACCCTGGGGAGCCATCCTCAGACCGTGCCACCATTAACTTGGTAACCATTCGTTTCCTGTGTCTGTGGCTCTGGTTTGTAAATAGACTTGTAAATGAATGTTTTGTATCATGCTTTATATTGCACATGAAGTAGTGTCTTATGATGTTTGCCTTTTGCTGTCTCACTGACCTTACTTAGTATGATGATCTCTAGATCCATCCATGTTACTGCTGCTGCTGCTGCTAAGTCACTTCAGTCATGTCCGACTCTGTGCGACCCCATAGACGGTAGCCCACCAGGCTCCCCGATCCTGGGAGTCTCCAGGCAAGAACACTGGAGTGGGTTGCCATTTCCTCCTCCAATGCATGAAAGTGAAAAGTGAAAGTGAAGTTGCTCAGTCGTGTCTGACTCAGCGACCCCATGGACTGCAGCCCACCAGGCTCCTCGGTCCATGGGATTTTCCAGGCAAGAGTACTGGAGTGGGGTGCCATTGCCTTCTCCCCATTTTACTGCAGGTGGCATTATTTCATTCTTTTTTTATACACTTATTTTTGATTGATTGCTTTACAATATTGGCTTGATATCTGTCATACATCAACATGAATTAGTCATCCATTATGTGTATGTGTGTGTATCACATCTTCTTTATACATTCATCTGTTAATGAACATGTAGGTTGCTTTTATGTCTTGGCTATTGTAAAGAGTGCTGCCAAGGACATTGAGGTGTGTATATCTTTTTGAATTACAGTTTTCACCTTTTCCAGATATATCCCCAGGAGTGGGATTGCTAGATCTTATGGTGAATGTATTTTTACTTTTAGTTTTGTAAGGAGCCTCCATAGTGTCTTCCGCACTGGCTTTACCAGTCTGCATTTCCACAAGCAGTGTATGAGGGTTCCTTTTTCTCCACACCCTCTGCGCCGTGTATTATTTGTAGACTTTTTAATGATGGCCATTCTGACTGGGGTAAGGTGTTACCTCCTTGTAGTTTTGATTCACATTTCTCTAACAATAGTCAGAATGAAGATATTTTCATATGCCTGTTGACTGTCTGCATTTCTTCCTTGAAGAAATGTCTGTTTTGGGTTTCCGTCCATTTTTAATTTTTTATTTTTTCATATTAAGCTGTATGAATTGTTAATATATTTTGCAAATTAAGCCCTTGTTGTTTGCATCATCTGCAAATATTTTCTCCCATTCCATAGTCTGACTATTAATTTTGTTTATGATTTCCTTTGCTGCTCAAAAGCTCTTAAGTTTTATTAGGTCTCATTTGCTTATTTTTGTTTTTATTTCCATTACTCTAGGAGATGGATTCAAAAAAGTACTGCTGTGATTCATGTCAAAAAGTATTCTGTGTTTTCCGCTAAGAGTTTTGTAGTATTTGGTCTTAAATTTAGGCTTTTAATCCATTTTTAAGCTCATATTTATAAGTGGTATTAGAGAATTCTAATTTCATTCTTTCACATGAAGCCATCCAGTTTTCACTGCACCCCTTACTGAAGAGGTTGTCTTTTCTCAGTTGTATGTTCCTGCCTCCTTGGTCGTAGATTAATTGACCATGAGCGCATGGGTTTCTTTCTGGGCTTTCTATGCTGCTCCACTGATGCGTGTATCTGTTTCTGTGCCAGTGCTGTACTGTTTTGATCACTGTTGCTTTGGAATATAGTGTGAAGTCAGAGAGCCTGATTCCTCCAGCCCTGTTCTTCTTTCTAAGCATAGTTTTGGCTATGCATGGTCTTTTGTGTTTCCATACAAATGGAATTTTTTTTGTTCTAATTCTGTGAAAAATGCCATTGGTAGCTTGATAGGGATTGCATTGAAACTGTAGATTGGTTGGGTAGTATGGTCATACTAGCAATATTAATTTTTTCCAATTCAATAGCACAGTTTAATTTCTTTCATCAGCATCCTATCATTCTGAGTACTGGTCTTTTGCCTTCTTAGGTAGGTTTGTCCTAAATATTTTTTCTTTTTGATACAGTGTTAAACGGGACTGTTTGCTTAATTTCTCTTTCTGGTATTTAACTGTTAGTAAATGAGAAATGCAGCAGATTTCTGTGTGCTAATTTTGTATCCAGCAATGCTATAGAATTAATTGATGAGCTCTAGTAATGTTCTGGAAGTGACTTTAGGATTTTCTACGTATAACAACATGTCTTCTGGAAACAGTGACAGTTTTACTTCTTTACTATTTAGATTGCTTTTATTTCTCTTTCTGATTTCTGTGGCTTGGCTTCAAAATTATGTTGAATAGAAGTGGTGAGAGGGTGGGCATCCTTCTCTTGTTCCTGATCTTCAAGAAATGCTTTCAGCTTTTTACTATTGAGTTTGTTAGCTATGGGTTTGTCATATATGGCCTTGACTGTGTTCAAGTAGAGTACAGTTGCTCAGTCGTGTCCGACACTTTGCGACCCCACGAACCGCAGCACGCCAGGCCTACCTGTCCATCACCAACTCCCAGAGTCCACCCAAACCCATGTCCATTGAGTCACTGATGCCATCCAACCATCTCATCCTCTGTCATCCCCTTCTCCTGCCCTCATCTTTCCCAGCATCAGGGTCGTTTCAAATGAGTCAGCTCTTCGCATCAGGTGGCCAAAGTATTGGAGCTTCAGCTTCAACATCAGTCTTTCCAATGAACACCCAGGACTGATCTCCTTTAGGATGGACTGGTTGGATCTCCTTGCAGTCCAAGGGACTCTCAAGAGTCTTCCCCAACACCACAGTTCAAAAGCATCAATTCTTTGGCACTCAGCTTTCTTTATAGTCCAACTCTCACATTGATACATGACTACTGGAAAAACCATAGCCTTGACTAGATGGACCTTTGCTGGAAAAGTAATGTCTCTGCTTTTTAATATGCTGTCTAGGTTGGTCATAACTTTCCTTCCAAGGAGTAAGTGTCTTTTAATTTCATGGCTGCAATCACCATCTCCAGTGATTTTGGAGCCCAGAAAAATTAAGTCAGCCACTGTTTCCTGATCTATTTCCCATGAAGTGATGGGACTGGATCCCATGAAGTGATGGGACTGGATGCCATGATCTTCGTTTTCTGAATGTTGAGCTTTAAGCCAACTTTTTCACTCTCCTCTTTCACTTTCATCAAGAAGCTCTTTAGATCCTCTTCACTTTCTGCCATAAGGGTGGTGTCATCTACAGTCTGAGGTTATTGATATTTCTCCTCACAGTCTTGATTCCAGTTTGTGCTTCCTCCAGCCCAGCGTTTCTCATGATGTACTCTGCATATAAGTTAAATAAGCAGGGTGACAATATATAGCCTTGGCGTACTCCTTTTCCTATTTGGAACCAGTCTGTTGTTCCATGTCCAGTTCTAACTGTTGCTTCCTGACCTGCATACAGATTTCTCAAGAGACAGGTCAGTGTTGTGGTATTCCCATCTCTTTCAGAATTTTCCAGAGATTGCTGTGATCTACATAGGTAAAGGCTTTGGCATAGTCAGTAAAGCAGAAATAGATGTTTTTTCTGGAACTCTCTTGCGTTATCGATGATCCAGCAGATGTTGGCAATTTGATCTCTGCTTCCTCTGCCTTTTCTAAAACCAGCTTGAACAGCAGGAAGTTCACGGTTCACATATTGCTGAAGCCTGGCTTGGAGAATTTTGAGCGTTACTTTACTAGCGTGTGAGATGAGTGGAATTGTGCGGTACTTTGAACATTCTTTGGCATTGCCTTTCTTTGGGATTTGAATGAAAACTGACTTTTCCAGTCCTGTAGCCACTGCTGAGTTTTCCAAATTTTCTGGCATATTGAGTGCAGCACTTTCACAGCATCATCTTTCAGGATTTGAAATAGCTCAACTGCAATTCCATCACCTCCACTAGCTTTGTTCGTAGTGATGCTTTCTAAGGCTCACTTGACTTTACATTCCAGGATGTCTGGCTCTAGGTGAGTGATCACACCATCGTGATTATGTTGGTCATGAAGATCTTTTTGGTACAGTTCTTCTGTGTATTCTTGCCACCTCTTCTTAATATCTTCTGCTTCTGTTAGGTCCATACCATTTCTGTCCTTTATTTTGCCCATCTTTGCATGAAATGTTGCCTTGGTATCTCTAATTTTCTTGGAGAGATCTCTAGTCTTTCCCATTCTATTGTTTTCCTCTATTTCTTTGCATTGATCGCTGAGGAAGGCTTTCTTATCTCTCCTTGATATTTGGAACTCTGCATTCAATTGGGTATGTCTTTCCTTTTCTCCTTTGCTTTTTGCTTCCTGTCTTTTTACAGCTATTTGTAAGACCTCCTCAAACAGCCATTTTGCTTTTTTGCATTTCTTTTTTTAGGGATGGTCTTGATCCCTGTCTCCTGTACAATGTCATGAACTTCCGTCCATAGTTCTTCAGGCACTCTGTCTATCAGATCTAGTCCCTTAAATCTATTTCTCACTTCCACTGTATAATCATAAGGGATTTGATTTAGGTCATACCCGAATGGTCTAGTGGTTTTCTCCACTTTCTTCAATTTCAGTCTGAATTTGGCAATAAGGAATTCATGACCCGAGCATGTATGCCCATTTTCTGTTGAGGTTTTAGTTTTTATCATATATTGATACTGAATTTTATCAAAAGCTTTTCCTGCATCTATTGAGAGGATCTATCGAGATTACTCTTTAATTTGTTAATGTGTGTCAGATTGATTTGTGGATATTAAAAAATCCTTTCATTCCTGAGATAAATCTCACTTGACATTGTTTGTAATCCGTTTAATATATTATTGGAGTTCAGTAGCTAGTATTTTCTTGAGTATTTTTGCAAATGTTTTCATCTGTGATATTGGCCTATAATTTAATTTTCTTTTCTTATGATATCTTTGTCTTGTTTTGATGGTGATGATGGCCTCAGAATGAGGTTGGAAATGTTCCTTTGTCTGCAATTTTGGAATAGTTTCAGAAGGATAGGTGTTAATTCTTCTCTAAATGTTTGGTAGAATTCACCTGTGAAGCCATCTGGTCCTTGACTTTTGCTTGGTGGGAGTTTCTCAATTAATGAATCAGTTTCAGTACTGGTAACTGGTCTGTTAATATTTTCCATTTCTTCCTGGTTCACTCATGGGAGATTATAGCTTTCTAAGAATTTATTCATTTCTTCTAGATTGTCCATTTTGTTGACATATCAATTCAGTTCTGTTCAGTTGCTCAGTCACGTTTGACTCTTTGCGACCCCTTCAACTGCAGCATGCCAGGCTTCACTGTCCATCACCAACTCCCAGAGCTTGCTCAAACTCAGTGTCCATCGAGTCTGTAATACTGTCCAACCAGCTCATCCTCTGTTGTCTCCTTCTCCTGCTTTCAATCTTTCCCATCATCAGGGTCTTTTCCAGTGAGTCAGTTATTTGCATCAGGTGGCCAAAGTATTGGAGTTTCAGTTTCAACATCAGTCCTTCCAATGAATATTCAGGACTAATTTCCTTTAGGATTGACTGGTTTGATCTCCTTGTTGTCCAAGGGACTCTCAAGAGTCTTTTCCAACACCACAATTCAAAAGCATCAATTCTTTGGCACTAAACTTTCCTTATAGTCCAAATCTCACATCTATACATGACTACTGGAAAAACCATAGCTTTGACTAGACAGACCTTTGTCGGCAAAGAAATGCCTCTGGTTTTTAATATGCTGTCTAGGTTGGTCATAGCTTTTCTTCCAAGTAGCAAGCGTCTTTTAATTTCATGGCTGCAGTCACCATCTGCAGTGATTTTGGAGCCCAGAAAATAAAGTCTATCACAGTTCCCATTGTTTCCCCATCTATTTGCCATGCAGTGATGGAACTGAATGCCATGATCTTAGTTTTTTGAATGTTGAAATTTAAGCCAACTTTTTCACTCTCCTGTTTCACTTTCATTAAGAGGCTCTTTAGTTCACATATAGTGGCTTGGAATAGTCTCTTACGATCCTTTGTATTTCTGTGGTGTCTGTTGTAACTTCTCCTTTTTCATTTTTTATTTTGTTGATTTGGACCCTCTCCCTTTTTTCTTAATGAATGTGGCTAATGGCTCATCAGTTTTATCTTTTCAGAGAACCAGATTTTAGTTTCATTGATCTTTTCTATTGTCTGTATTTCATTTGTGTCTGCTCTTTTTTTCTTTCCTTCTAATGACTTTGGGCTTCCCAGGTGGCACTAGTGGTAAATAACTCACCTGCCAATGCAGGAGACATAAGAGGTGTGGGTTCAGTCCCTGGGTTGGGAAGATCCCCTGGAGGAGGGCATGGCAGACCACTCCAGTATTCTCGCCTGGAGAATCCCATGGACAGAGGAGCCTGGTGGGCTACAGTCCTTAGGGTTGCAAAGAGTTGCTTCTGACTGAAGCCACTTAGCACACTAACTTTGGGTTTTGTTTATTCTTTCTCTAATTGCTTTAGGCATAAGATTAGGTTGCTTGTGTGAGAATTTTCTCGTTTCCTGAGGTTAGGTTGTATCGCCAAAAACTTGTCTCTTAGAAATGCTTTTACTGCATCCCATATGTTTCAGATCTGCATATTTTCATTTTGCTCTAGGTATTTTTTTAATTTCCTCTTTGAGTTCTTTAGTGATTCATTGGTTGTTTAGTAGCATATTGTTTACAGCCTCCATGTGTTTCTGTTTTGTGCAGTTTTTTTCTTGTAGTTGATTTCTAGCCTCATAGTGTTGTGGTTGGAAAAGATGCTTGATATGATTTCAGTTTTCTTAAATTTACCAAGCTTTGTTTAGTGGCCTAGCATGTGGTCTATCTTGGAGAATGTTCCATATTCACTTGAAAAGAATATGTATTCTGCTGCTTTCAGATGGAATGCTCTATAAACATCAATCAAGACCATCTGGTCTAATGTGTCACTTAAGAACTGTGTTTCCTTATTGATTTTCTGTCGGGATAATCTGTCCATTGTTGTAAAGTGGGGTGTTGAATTCCTCTGCTATTTTGTTAATGTGATTTCTCCTTTTATGCCCATTAACATTTACCTTAAATATTGAGGTTCTCCTGTGTTGGGTGCATATATATTTACAGTTGTTACATCTTTTTCTTGGATTGATTCTTTTTTCATTATAGTGTGTCCTTTGTCTCTTATAACAGTCTTTATTTTAAAGCTGATTTTGTCTTATGTAAGTTTCACTTCTCTGCCTTCCTTTGACTTATATTTGCATGGAATAGCTTTTTTCATCCCCTCCCTTTCAGTTTGCATGTTTCTCTAGATCTGATGGTAGTCTCTTGTAGGCAACATATATACAGGTTCTGTTTTGGTATCCAATAGCCAATCTATATCTTTTGATTGGAGCAGTTAATCTGTTTACATTTAAGGTAATTATCAATATGTATGTTCCTGTTGCCATTTTATTAATTATTTTGGATTTGCTTTTGTAGGTCTTCTTCCCCCTTCTTTTGTTTTCTTGTGATTTGATGACTATCTTTAGTGTTATGTTTAGATTTCTTTTTCTTGTGTCTATATCTATTATAGATTTTTAGTTTGCAGTTACCACGAAGCTTTTGTATTGCTGTCGGTCTATGTATGTGCTTGTTTTAAATTGTTTACCTCTTAATTTCAAATGTATTTTAGATACCTTGCATTTGTACTCTCCTTCCCTCATGATTACTGGTTTTGATTTAACTGCTTATGGTGGATACAGATGAATTTACTACTTTTGTCTTTTAACCAACCTACAAGCTTTGTGTGGAGATTTCTTACCTCTATTGTGTGTTTGCTTTACCAGTGAGCTTTTCCATTTTATAATTTTATTGTTTCTAATTGTGGCCTTTTCTGCCTGGAGAAATTCCACTAGCATTTGTTGTGAAGTTGGTTTGATGGTGCTGAGTTCCTTTAGCGTTTGCTGGTCTGTAAAGCTTTTGATTTCTTCATCATATAGAATCAGAGCCTTGTTGGATACAATATTCGTGATGGTAGTTTCTTTTTCTCTTTTATCACTTTAAGTATATTATGCCATCCACTTCTGGCCTGCAGAGTTGCTGCTGAAAAATCAGCTGATAGCCTTATGGGAGTTCTGTTGCATGTTAATTTATTGCTTTTAATATTCTCTTTTTATCTTTAATTTTTGTCATTTTGATTAGTGTTTCTTGGTGTGCTCCTCCGTGGGTAATCTGTTATGGGACTCTGTGCTTCCTGGACTTGGGTCACGGTTTCCTTTCCCAGGTTAGGGAAGTTTTCAGCTATTCTCTTCCAGCATTTTCTCAGCACCTCCTCCCACCCCCCCACCCCCCACCCCTTCTCCTTCTGGGATTCCTATAATCCCTTAGCATGCTTGATATTGTTCCACAGGTCTCTTAAACTGTCCTCATTTCTTTTCATTCTTTTCTCTGTTCAGCAGCAGTGATTTCCACAATACTGCATCTTCCAGCTCACTGAAATGATGTTCTGCCTCATTTAGTCTACTGTTGATTCCTTCTAGTGTATTTTTCATTTCAGTTATTGTGTTCTTCAATTCTCTTTGGTCGTTCTTTATATTTTCTAATTCTTTGTTAAAAACTTCTAATTTCTTGCTCTGTGCTTTCATTCTCCTGAATTCTTTGATCATCTTTATGATCATTACTCTGAACTTTTTCTCAGATAGGCTTTCCATCTCCATGTCACTTAAAACCCCGTCTTCTGGGATTTTATTTTGTTTCTTCAGCTGAAACATATTCCCCCGTTCCCTCGTTGTGTGTGAATTGCTGTTTGTACTTTTGTGTATGCGGTAGGTTAGTGAAGTTTCTCAATCTTGGAGAAGTGGACCTCTGTAGAAGATAGCTTATGCATCCCAACAGTGCACTTCCCTATTGTCCCCCAAGGCCTAGAGGCCAGCTGATCCCAGGGTGGTCTCTGGCCTGCATTTGTGAAGTTGGTCTGCAGGCTGTGGAACTGGACTTTCTTGCTTCTGGTGTCTGCCCCCTGGTGGGTGAGGCTGGTGTGGAGGTTTGGGCAGGCTTTGTAATTTGAGGACCAGCGCCTGCCCACTGGTGGGTGAGACTGGGTCTTGGTCCCCTGGTGGGCAGGGGAGTGTCTAGAGGCAACTGTGGGCTCCGGGAATCTTTAGGCGGCCTGTCTGCTGATGGGTGTCCCTGCAGGGGAGCCTACAGGCTATTGGGTGGGACCAGGTCTTGGTGCCAAGATGTCTGCCTCTAGGAGAGCTCACAGATGGCTTTTCCTGATGCTTATCACCAGTGTGCGTATTCCCAGGGGGAGCCAGAGTCTTCTCTTCCTCCCCCACCCTCCACAGGAGAGCTCCAAGACTGGCAGGCTCCTATCAACTTACTGCTTTGCCATTGGTCCCTGAGCCTGTGAGATTTTGCATGGGCCCTTTAAGAGTGAAGTCTCTCTGTTTCCCACTGACCCTCAAAACCAAACGCTCTGGGGGCTCCTCGTCCTAGTGTTGGGCCACTGGGCTGCGGGGCCTGATGTGGTACTCAGAACTCTCATTCCTGCGGGAGAATCTCGGTAATATAATTATTCTCCAGTGTGTGGGTCTCCCACCCAGGGAGTATGGGATTTGATTATATCGTGTACCCATTCCTCCTGGATTTCCCTTGTGGCTCAAACATTGAAGAATCTGCCTGCAATGCAGGAGACCTGGGTTCAGTCCTTGGGTCGGGAATGGAGAAGGGAATGGCAACCCACTCCAATATTCTTGGCTGGAAAACCCCATGGACAGAGGAACCTGGTGGGTGGAGTTGCAAAGAGTCAGACATAACTGATTAACACTTTTATCCCTCCTACCCATCTTGTTGTGGTTCCTTCTTTGTTAGTTGTAGATCTTTGCTGGTAGGCTCCAGTCTTGTTCATCAATGATCGTTGTGTGATTAGCTGTGATTTCAGTGTGCTCTTGAGAGGAGGTGAGCTTATGTTGTTCAGTCACCCAGTCGTGTCCAACTCTTTGTGACCGCATGGACTGCAGCATGCCAGCCTTCCCTGTCCTTCATCATCTCCTGAAATTTGCCCAAGTTCATGTCCATTGCATGGATGATGCCATCCAGCCATCTCATCCTTTGATGCCCTCTTCTCCTTCTGCCCTCCATCTTTCCCAGCATCAGGGACTTTTCCAGTGAGTTGGCTGTTTGCATCAGATGACCAAAATACTGGAGCTTCAGCTTTAGCATCAGTCCTTCCATGAGTATTCAGGGTTGATTTCCCTTAAGATTGACTCATTTGATCTCCTTGCTGGCCTAGGGACTTTCAGGAGTCTTCTCTAGCACCACAGTTTGAAGGCATCAATTCTTTGGCATTCTGCCTTCTTTATGGTCCAGCTCTCAGAACTGTTCCTGACCACTGGGAAGACCACAGCCTTCACTATACAGACCTTTCTTGGGATGGTAATGTCTCTGCTTTTCAACACACTGTGTAGGTTTGTAATAGCTTTCCTGCCGAGAAGCAGTCGTCTGACTTCATGGCAGCAGTCACCATCCACAGTGATTTTAGAGCCCAAGAAGAGGAAATTTGTCACTGCTTCGGTCTTTGCCCCTTCCATTTGCCATGAAGTAATGGGGCTGGATGCCATGATCTTAGTTTTTTAATATTTAGTTTTAAGCCAGCTCTTTCACCCTCATCAAGAAGCACTTTAGTTCCTTTTCATTTTCTGCCATTAGATTGACATCATCTGCACATCTGAGGTTGTTGCTATTTCTCTCACCTGTCTTGTTTCTAGCTTGTAACTCATCCAGCCTTTCTCATGATGTGCTCAGCATATAGGTTAAACAAACATGGTGAAAGCAGACAACCAAGGTGAGCTTAGTGTCCTTCTATGCTGCCATCTAACAGAAGCAGAAGATATTAAGAGGTGGCAAGAATACACAGAAGAACTGTACACAAAAAAGATTTTTATGACCCAGATAACCATGATGGTGTGATCACTCACCCAGAGCCAGAGATCCTGGAGTCCAAAGTCAAGTGGGCTTTTGGAAGCATCACTATGAAAAAGCTAGTGGAGGTGATGGAATTCCAGGTGAGCTATTTCAAATCCTAAAAGATGATGCTGTTAAAAGTGCTGCACTCAATATGCCAGCAAATTTGGAAAACTCAGCAGAGGCCACAGGACTGGAAAAGGTCAGTTTTCATTCCAGTCCCAAAGAAAGGCAATGCCAAAGAATGCTCAAACTACCAAACAATTGCACTAATCTCACACATTAGCAAAGTGATGCTCAAAATTCTCCAAGTGGGCTTCAGCAGTACACAAACCAAGAACTTCAGGATGTTCAAGCTGGATTTAGAAAAGGCAGAAGAACCATACATCAAATTGCCCACAAACGTTGGATCATCAAAAAAGCAAGAGAGTTCCAGAAAAACATCTACTTCTGCTTTACTGACTATGCCATTTGACTGTGTGGATCACAATAACCTGTGGAAAATTCTGAAAGAGATGGGAATACCAGACCACCTGACCTGCCTCCTGAGAAATCTGTATGCAGGTAAAGAAGCAACAGTTAGAACTGGACATGGAACAACAGACTGGTTCCAAATTGGGAATGGAGTATGTCAAGGCTGTATATTGTCACACTGCTTATTTAACTTATATGCAGAGAACATCATGGGAAGTGCTGGGCTGGATTAAGCACAAGCTAGAATCAAGATTGCTGGGAGAAATGTAAATAACCTCAGATATGCAGATGACATCACCCTTATGGCAGAAAGCAAAGAAGATCTAAAGAGCCTGTTGATGAGAGTGAAAGAAGAGAGTGAAAAAGCTGGCTTAAAACTCAACATTGCGAAAACTAAGATCATGGCATCTGGTTCCATCCCTTCATGGCAAATAGATGGAGAAACAATGCAAACAGTGGCTGACTTTATTTTTTTGGGCTCCAAAATCACTGCAGATGGTGACTGCAGCCATGAAATTAAAAGATGCTTGCTCCTTGGAAAAAAAGCTATGACCAACCTAGACAGCATATTAAATAGCAGAGACATTACTTTGCCAACAGAGGTCCATTGTCAAAGTTATGGTTTTTCCAGTAGTCATGTATGGATGTGAAAGTCGGACCATAAAGAAAGCTGAAGCACCAAAGAATTGATGCTTTTGAACTGTAGTGTCGGAGAAGACTCTTGAGAGTCCCTTGGACTGCAAGGAGATCCAACCAGTCCATTCTAAAGAAAATCAATCCTGAATATTCACTGGAAGGACCGATGCTGAAGCTCCATTGCTTTGGCCACCTGATGGGAAGAACTGACTCCTTAGAAAAGACCCTGATGCTGGGAAAGATTGAAGGCAGGAGGAGAAGGGGACGACAGAGGATGAGATGATTGGATGGCATCACCAACTCAAAGGACATGAGTGAGCAAGCTCTGGGAGTTGGTGATGGACAGGGATGCCTGGCATGCTGCAGTCCATGGGGTCGCAAAGAGTCGGACACAACTGAGTGACTGAACTGATTCTGCCATCTCAGCACCTCTCACCATCCTTGCCTCCTGACTGTTCTGTTCCTTCTCTGGGTGACGTGTGCTGTCCCTCCTGTCGAGTCGGAAGCCTGAGAGCAAGACCAGCTACATCATTGGTAGGGCCCAGTGCAAAGTGAAAATGCAGGACCCCTTGTGGAGATGAATGTGGGGATAAGCTGTGGCATCCTCAGTTTCTCTCAGCATCTTGTGAGACTTGGAAGGACTCCTCGCCTTCCACCAAAATGGAGAACTCAGGACTGGCTGCTGCTTGCACAGCCTCACATGTCCTGCCTGTGCTTCAGTGTCAGGGAGGACGGAGCTCCCTCCAGCCCTCCTCGTTCAGCTCAATTTTGTTAACAGTAACGTTCTTCGAGAGGAGTGGTTGACTTCTTCAGACATTCAGTGCTAGGTGGTAGATTCCAGAACACAAGAGAGCCTCATCGTTTATGGTAGTTATGTTCTATAAAGTTGCCACAGACACTGAATTAGCAAATATCGATATATTTCTCCTGGGTAACAGAGTTAGGTTCCTGTGAACCCATGGTCACAACTTTCATCAACCAGTCAATACACAATCTTGTTTTAAGTGTGTTTCGGTTGAATGATGCTTTATTTAATATATATTTAATATATAGTGTTCATCCATTTAGGATGATGCACTCAGGACCAACCGTGCTGTAACTCATGTCCACACGAATTGTGTCTAACACGTGTATTTTTCTCTGTGAGGCACATCACAACCTTCTTGAACCTCGGAACATTAGGTAGCGCTTCAGCTCTACATTTGGGGGACATTTTGAGAGAGAAATGATAGCAAGCCCCCAAATACAGAAACAATGGCACTAAATAGATCTCTCATGTGTGAGCAGGGACCCGACAACAGAGTGTCACTCTGTTCAAGCTCAGCTGGGGATGGTTGGGTGGCTCAGATTTTTTTGTCACTGTGCTCATGTCAGCGAATGACTGCAGAAGTGCCATGAGTGTTGATTTAGGGCCAAAAATACATTGTAGAAAGTAGGCAAATTTGCACCTGTAGGATCTGCAGCGGAGGATCAAGTGCACTTGGAATGTCAGCTGTTTTATCATAGTGAGCTGACTTGTGATGCAAAACTGTGTATCAGCGTGGCAAAAGGTGGTCACTGTTTATTTTGTTGTTTTTTTTGAAGAGTGGTATAGTATGTAATACATTCATATGACGAACCAATGCAGTGTTTTTTAAAATTTGAGAGAGCTGATTCAGAAGATAGAAAAAGTTGTTCTGTGTCAGACATTTTCAAATTAAACCTGAAATACATTTACTTCTCTCTGATAAGAGAATGTGAAGGTGTTGTGGGTTTGATAACCCACGGTGCTAATAACCATCATTGAGTGTCAGCTAATTACAGTGTGTAAAAATAAAGTATCCAGCTAATGGTAGGTTACATTAGTTTCAGTTCTTGAATCATCTTGTGTAAACAAAAGTTGTAAGAAAATGAGATGAAAAAAGTTGAGATAGTACAGAGTATATAAGGGCTGTTATTACTCCCTTAAAGACACTGGCAGTCTCCAAAATATTGTCCAGTCTCTTTAATGATTGCACGATTAAAGGAATTCCTTTGGAAAACAGAGTTCGGTGTTTGTGATACAACATTAAAATTCAGGAAATGAGATTGCATGTTTTGAAAGCATTCTCCTCTGAATGACACTTTTGTGTTCAAAATATTGTGAGACATCCTATGGTAGGGACTGTTTTGTGAAATAAACAGATAAAGCAGTACTTGATGTGTTGACAAGATAACTGGAAACATCCTGGGAGATTTCAGTCACTCACAGATGCAGGGTGTGTCTATTTGTGTTTATGTGTGTGTAGCGAGGGCTCACGGTATGTGTCAGTGTTCTTTGGTTTTGTTTCTTGCATGTTTTTTGGCTTTGTTTTTTGATTTCCAGGGAAGTCTGGAGGGTTACAGTTTAAGGGGTCGCAAAGAATCAGACACGACTGAGCGACTATAAGTTGTCTTATCATCCTTAAACCAATCATGTACAGTGATGGTATAATAGTTAAGTGCTGGATAGCATCAATAATTGCTTTCTTGTTGCAAAGATTTTGAAATATCCAAAAGTCTTGTTTTTCTGTCTTCTCAAAATCCATCTGCTTTCTGAAGCCTGGTGTGTTCTGGGCTTATGGTTTGAGTTTGTGGTTGTTCTTCACAGTAGTTCTCTGAGAAATGCTCCCTCTCTCCTGGCGGCCTTCCGTTTCACTCAGGAGGCCAGACTAGCAATGGCCTCACTCTCTCTTTTGATACTATTTTGGTCTTTAAATGAGTTCATCTTCTAAATAACTGTTTACTGACTTTCCTTAGCCAGATGATAATGTTAGACCATTGACAAAACCCCAATTTCATTCATTATATAATGAAATGGTTACTTAGAATGCTTTTAAACAATTTATAAACCAAATTTTAGAAGACTGGTTTTCTAAATTATTATTTTTCCCTATTCTCTGGGCAGTGCTTTCAAAAAAGTCAAAATCCACTGTGCCTCACCCCCCTTCACAAACATACACGTACCATACGTATGGGTACACACACATTATATATATGTGCGTGTGTGTGTGTGTATCTGTATTCCAGAGTTCTGGGTTGTATTTGGGAAAGGCATCATTCTTAGAGACTCAAAGTGCATATTAGCTTATCAGAAGCTTTGAAAAATCCTGTCGTGACAAAGCCTATTGGTACAGGAATCCCCAGCTCTGGGGCCACGGCCTGTTACAAGGCAGGCCGTACAGCAGGAGATGAGTTGCAGAGAGCGAGTGAAGCTTCATCTGTATTCACAGCTGCTCCCCATCGCTCGCATTACCAGCTGAGCTCCCCCTCCTGTCAGATCAGTGGTGGCATAATAAATATAATGCACTTAAATCATCCTGAAATCTTCCCCCGCTCCCTCAACCCTCCTGGTCCGTGGAAAAATTGCCTTCTGTGAAACTGGGCCCTGGTGTTGTGTTAGAACATTTCCCAAAGTATTTGATCATAGACCCCTTCGTTGCGGAATACCCTGTTAGTATCCCCTGGAGCTCATGTTCTGTAAAATGCTGCCCTGAAGAGAAACAGGCATTTAAATGTTATTACTCACTCAAATATAGCTAGTGTCTACTATGGGCCAACCACCAAGCTAAGCAGAAGGCATGTAATTGATGACTAATGGTTTTTACCACTTTCACGGGGAGAGCAGTGAATGAGACAGAACGCAGTGTGATGGGTGACAGGTACCTGGTGGTCAGTACAGGTGCTGCTGTGAAAGACCGAGAAGGGCGGGGACTAACCCATCCTCAGCAGGAAGGGTTCTTTCATTCACTTTGCAAAAATGTCTGAATGGGTTGAATTGGGGCTACACCTGTGAATAAGAAAGGCCTCTGCGGGCATGAAGGTTAAATTCCATCATGGAAAGGCAGAAGATAAGTCATTTAGCATTTTTGTTAGTAAAAAGTTGCATGAAGAAAATGAAGTTTGAGATGCTGCTCCTGCTAAGTTGCTTCAGTCATGTCTGACTCTGTGCGACCCCATAGACAGCAGCCCACCAGGCTCCCTTGTCCCTGGGATTCTTAAGGCAAGAACACTGGAGTGGGTTGCCATTTCCTTCTCCAGTGCATGAAAGTGAAGTTGCTCAGTTGTGTCCGACTCTTAGCAACCCCATGGACTGCTCCTTTGTCCATGGGATTTTCCAGGCAAAAGTACTGGAGTGGGGTGCCATTGCCTTCTCTGGAAGTTTGAGATAGCTGTGTATAAATGCAAGAGAGCTGGAAGGGGGTAAGCAGCTGTGAGGGTTCTGGTGAGGTGGGAACCACAGACTTCATAATGGCATCATGAATATACAGAGCTTTGTGGGTTTTATTCAGCTGCATCCATTGCCCAGGTGAGGAACAGACTATTTAAAAGCCGGGATGACAGGAATTTGGGATTTCTCGGTCATGGGCAGTGAGAGGACGATCAAGTCATGGTAGTAGATCATGCAGGCTGAGCTGAATGGGGAAGGAAACCTCTATCGGGAGCAAGGAGGGTAGTAAATGGTTCAGATCCCAGAGATCAGTCAGTTCACTTCAGTTGCTCAGTCGTGTATAACTCTTTGCGACCCCATAGACTGCACATGCCAGGCCTCTGTGTCCATCACCACCTCCCAGAGCTTACTCAAACTCATGTCCATTGCGTCAGTGATGCCATCCAACCATCCCATCCTCTGTTGTCCCCTTCTCCTCCAGCCTTCAATATTTCCCAGCATTAGGGTCTTTTCTCATGAATCAGTTCTTTGTATCAGGTGGCCAAAGTATTGGAGCTTCAGCATCAGTCCTTCCAGTAAATATTCAGGACTGATTTCCTTTAGGATTGACTGGTTTGATCTCCTTGCAGTCCAAGGGACTCACAAGAGTCTTCTCTAACACCACAGTTCAAAAACAGAGATCAATATATGGCTGTATTAGGACTGAAAGAGCTAGAAAACAGGAAGTTTGTGGTCAGGGGGCTGTTTTAAAGATTCAGAAGTGGGGGTCCCCAGAATGAGGAGGTCCGGATTGCAGCAGTGAGCCACAGTGGCTGAGGACCTGCGGTGGTACTGGCCGTGCTGGAGCTGAGGAGGCTGTCCTGACCGTCAGCACAGGCTGTGATGTCATTCAGGATAGTAGGAGGCATGCTTGGTATGGAGAGACCATGAAGCCAGGTCTCAAGCTTTTAGGGAAAGAGGGAGACTGTCAGAACTGGAAAATATGAAGTGATGAATTAGATGGTGTGAGACTCTGACGAAGAGGGGATTTCTCTACATTCGGGGTGGAGAAGTGGTTGGAAGCATCACTATGAAGATGTAAGCAGGTTCTTCTTACCGTGCAGTGTGGGAGAGTCTCCAGGTGCCTGGAGTGTGGCTTCACCATAACCTGGGTTCTGAAGAGGCTGTGACTTCTCAGGGCAGTTGGTAACTGGCCGGCAGTAAAGTTCAAACCATGTCTTCTGGCTCTCTCTGCAGGGTCTTTCTTCCTAGTTGCAGAGATGTAGAGGCTACAAAATAAAAGATAATGATAAATTCATAAGCAGCCAAATAAATACTTTTTTTGATGAATGCTATCGGTAGTCTATCTACTGTGTAAAGTTGTATACATAATGGACCAAGCTTCTGGATTTTCATTTTTGAAAACCAACTTTGAAATTTTATGGAAACCATTTTTGAGCTGTAGACATCCAATATTTGAAAAATTATGTGATTCACAAAATGACTGCTCCCAGATCTCCATCTGTGACCTGGTTTTCCTCCCCACCCCGGGTCCCGTATCCCTGCCACATCCCTTCTTTCCTTTCCATCCTGCCTTGTTGTCCCTAACTGGCTAAAGTATTCATGGGAAACCTCGGCTAGCCTGCATCTCATCCTAGAGACCTTTGAGAGGTCATTGCTTCAAGTGCGTTTTCCTTGGAGCCTTAGCGAGAGGTACAGGTGCTGGAATGGTTTTTTTAGAGATAAAGAACAGGAGCTTTGGGGGCTCCCCTGGCAGCCCAGTGGTTGGGACTCTGCTTTCACTGCCAGGGGTGAGTTTCAGTCCCTGGCCAGGATCCGACAAGCTGTGTGGCATGGCCAAATAATAATAATAAGAGCTTTTCATTTGCACAGAAATTGATTCCTGGGTCCACCTTTTTTATTAATGGGATAACCTTCATCAAGTAACCTCATTGCTCTTTAAAAAAATGCGAATAAAGTAAAATTTATGCTAAAGCACTTAGCCCAGGGCTGACACATGGTACTTGGCAAGTGGAATGTCATGGTTCTTACTGGCATCCCCAGGGGTCCCTGCAGGAAGTAGTAGTGTTGGGGGCTGCTGGGGACGAGGCTCTGGAATCCGTTGTCTCTACAGGGACATCCTTCCCTTTTATGTGCTTCTCTGTGAACGTGACCTGAGTCGCTGTCTCCTGTGGGCTGGGAAGCCCTGCCCAAGAGTGAAAGGCCAAATCTGGCCTGTGAGTAAGCTGGCCCTTCGTCTTTTGGAACTGTCAGTTAGGGGTCCTGAATCATGACTGTCCATCAGAATTACCTGTGGAGCTTTAAAAAAAAAAAAATAGACCCCACGCCCCAGGAGATTCTTGTTAATAGACCTGGGGTAAGGCCTGCACAAATGCATTTTAAATGTGCATAAACAGGTATATGAACTGATAGAAGGTAGGACTAATAATCAAAACTTCCCAGAGCTGTCAGGGTGAAGCTTGCCTCGTCCATCACAATTCACAGAATTATGTCAGTGATCTCTTGTTGCATAATAAATCACCCTAAATTCAGTTGCATTCAGAAATCAGCACAATAAGCATTGCTCTGTCGCCCTTTCAGTGCTGGCTGCACAGCTCTGCTGGTGCCCACTGAGCTGTGAGGTAGAGTGGGGGTGGCTTGGCAGTGGCCGCTTTCTGCCACAGCTTTCTTACGCTCCTGCCAGCTGCGGACCTGCCCAGGCCTCCCCAGCGTCTGTCGGAAGCACAGGGGAGCAAGTGGAAATGTGCGTGGCCTCTTGAAGCCTGGACTCAGAACGTTACTTCTGCCTCATTCTGTTTTGTAACAAGCTCTTGTGTCAAGGGGTGGCGAAGTGTATGCAGAGGGCTTGGGTGCAGGGAGGGGTCAGAATTAGGGGACAGTAGTGAGGTCTGTCACAGAAGCCAGAGACACGTCTTTGCTAGTGAAAATGAAATGACCGCAGATGGAAAAAAATTGATGAAGCGTCCACTCTGCCAGGCTCAATGGTAAAATACCAAGAAAAAGTGACCAGAAACTGCCCGTAATGAAGGATTAGCAATACACATTATTAGTTCCTCTAGGAGTGAAACAGACTTAGAGGGGGTGTAGGATTTTGAGAACTTCCCTTGCTTCATAACTTTTTCCTCCCTGTAGGAAAAATCACACAGGATTTAAATGAGTTTGGGAAAATTACTCATAAAATGTAACCCACTTGTATTTTCCTTATTTCCGTTCCATAACAAAATGTGTTGTGAAAATATTATTGAACCCCCAAACCACATCCTTTTTCAGCTACCATCTAATTATAACCTCGCGTATGGAAGGGAGCTTTGTGGGAAGCATTAGGTATTGGATTTTTTTTCTTTTTGGTTGTGTGCTCAGGCTTCTCTAGTTGCGTGCTTGGGCTCAGTTGCCCCACAGCATGTGGAATCTTGGTTCCCCGACCAAGGATCGAACTCACATCTTCTGCATTACAAGGCAGATTCTTAACCGCTGGAGTACCAGGGAGATCCCTACACATTGGATTTTAACATAAAGAAATTTGCTACTTCATCTGACGCTTTCGTTACAGATGTATGCATGAAATTTTTATCTCTGCCTGTTCTTCATTTGTAATGATAGAAGTTACTTCACAAGTTACGTATTGAGATTAGATGTAATAAAATATGAGAGTAGCTTCAAAGTTGAATATCATAAACCAGTAATAAATGGAAGACATTTCTCCCAAGAACAGAGGATAAACTGTGGGGCTTCATAGCCAAATTACCTGGGTATGATTTCTGGCTTTGTCACACTGGCTCTGAAATGTTGGGCAAGGTAGGTTAACTCTCTTGCCTCAGTTCCTCCTTGTTTAAAAGGGAGTGAGCATCCAATCTGGGCTTCCTTGATGGCTCAGCTGGTAAAGAATCCACCTGCCAATGCAGGAGACCTGGGTTCCATCCCTGGGTCGCAAAGATTCCTGGAGATGGGAATGGCAACCTGCTTCAGTATTCTTGCCTAGAAAATTCCATGGACAGAGGAGCCTGACAGGCTACAGTCCATGGGGTTGCAAAGGATTGGAGATGACTAAGTGACTGAGCATGCACACACATAGACACGCAGCAGTCCTGTGTACTCTCTAAGGTGGCAGGAGGATTCAGCGAGGCGTTTTCTTGTAAACCTTGTCGTGGGCACAGTGCCTGGCCTACTGTAACTATTAGTAAAGGTTACTTTTTTGCCACAATAAATGAAATATAAACAAAGTTACTATTTGGCAAATTATGCTCAGTGATAGCTAGAACAAGTCTAAGACTTGTGAACTTAGAAATCTGAGTAGGAAAGTTTGAAAGGTTGTATCTGCTTTGGAATTTTTCCGGTCTCAGTTATTTAAAGGTGAGCATTATTTTGCAAAAGGAGACATTTACTGGGGACCTGCCAGTGCACAGTAATGTGTCATCCCTAGCAAAAAACTGAAGATATGGTCTCCATCTTCGAGAAGCTTGCAAACTGTTAGGGAAAAGCACAATTATAAATCTGAAGTGATGCCAGTGTGAAGTGATGCAGTGCAGACTAGGTGCATGAAGGAGTGTGCATCCAGGCTGCTGGGTGGGTGCCAGGTAAACTCTATCTGTGGTTTCAGATGGCACTCGGTGGTGAGCCACGGCGTAGGGTGGTTATGTACTTATACAGGGGCTCAGGGTTAAATTGTGGTCCCCAGGTGTCTGCAGCTGAAATGAGAATCCACAGAGGGAGAAGGGGAGTTTTGTAGTTGATGCTGGTGTTTCTGAAGTCTCTGAAAGTCTCTTCTTTCCAAGAGATTGCAGAAAAGAGCTAAGTCATTTCATGCAGAGGCTCTCACAGAGCGAATGGGTCATGTGTCATTCACAATGAAGTGTGGTGTTGGCCCTTGCTGTGAGAAGCAGAAACCAGCTTGTTCAGGCTCCGGTGGCTCTGCAGTGCCAAACCTAATGCCGTTTTTGAGCCAAGAATATAGTTCAGGATATTGGAGCATTATTGTCTTTGCAGTCTGTCTTTTTAAAGAGGATGATTTCGATGTTTATATGAAGTTAATCTTGTTTGTCTGTTTCTTATCCAGCTGATGTGGTTTGTTGTACATTTTGGCAAATGTAACAAGCAAAATATACCTCTGGAATGTCACTGCTTAGTCCCCACTTAGCCTTATATAGTCTATAAAGGTGGTGTTGGTCATTATCTCAGTATGGCATAAAAGTGAAGCTTTAATAAAGCATTATATGTAATAGAGTCAAAGACTCTTAGTAAGTCAAGGAGGGGAATATAGAATATAATTTTCCCTTTGCAAAAACAAGAAACAGAACAGATTTCTTTCATAAAGTACATTAAAATGACTCAAATTCTAAAATGAAATTGGTGATGAGTTGTTAGTTTACCTTATCTATTTGTTATTAATATTTTGCAGTGCTTCTGGCTTAGAATTTAAGCTCTGATAGAAGAGATTAGATACCTTTGTTCTCTTTGGGTGAGTGGGGCTGTTGAGGAAATATAGACTAGGCTTCCCCAAGCAGGAATGTAGGCCCTTCTAGACCCCATGGGTCTCCAGAACCTGAGGGGGCGGTGGCAGTGCCAGCAGAGGAGCCTGTAGGTTGAGGTCTTCAGCGGTGATGCTGTGTGGCTGGCAGGAGCAAGTTCTAGAGTCACGCATGAAGACAATTCTGGGGAGAAAGGACTTTTTCACCAAAGACTTTACAGTATGCATGAAATAACTACTGCCCTATGCTCAAATGTTGCAGATAAGTCAATGCACTGATAAGAATTTTACTATATTCTTCTGCTTCTTCCTAATCTTACTCAGTTTGCTTTTCACAGGAGTGAAATTTTGTATTGGTGCTGCTGTTTTATTTTTATTTTCTTAAATGTTTCTTGTGATAGTCCATGTATACTTTTAGATCTTAAGACAATGAGTACTGCTGTTGTCGTTGTTTAGTTGCTAAGTCGGGTACAGCTCTTGTGACCCCGTGGACTGTAGCTACCAGGCCCCTCTGTCCATGGTATTCTCCAGGCAAGAATACTGGAGTGGATTACCGTTCCCTTCTCCAGGATATCTTCCCAACCCAGGGATAGAACTCACACCTCCTGCATTGTCAGCGGGGTTGCTTACCACTGTGCCACCAGGGAAGCCCAGTGAGTTCTGTAAAGAGGTTATGTTGATAATAACAGTGACCTGATTACAACTAGGTAAATAAGATAAGAGTAGCAGATTATAACTAGAATTATCATATCTGTGTATCTGCTGCTGCTGCTGCTAAGTCGCTTCCTTCATGTATGACTCTGTGCCACCCCATAGACAGCAGCCCACCAGGCTCCCCCGTCCCTGGGATTCTCCAGGCAGGAACACTGGAGTGGGTTGCCATTTCCTTCTCCAATGCACGAAAGTGAAAAGTGAAAGTGAAGTCGCTCAGTTGTGTCCGACTCCTAGCGACCCCATGGACTGCTGCCTACCAGGCTCCTCCGTCCATGGGATTTTCCAGGCAAGAGTACTGGAGTGGGTTGCCATTACCTTCTCCGATTTGTGTATCTAATGCTTTTCAAAGCTTTTGTTGAATGTGTAGAAAAGCTGGATGAGAAACTTCTTTATTGTTCAGGTTTTTTTTAATGTTTACTGACAAAACTCTGTATCTAGTTAGGGGAATGAATGGCACTTCATTTTAACTCATTCTCTTCCTTCAAACATACATACTCAGCTAGGCAGGTATTACATTTATGATTTTGAAGCCATACTACCAACTACGTGTGGCTTTGAATGTTCTGTTTTTTTTGGGTGGCAGAAGTCTGCATGGCATTTTCTTAGCCTACGAGTTTTAATTCCATAATATTTCTTAGTTCTTAACACTAGGCCATATTTCATTAAATGCTCAGAAAATTAATCTTATAAAGGCTGTAGGATGATTCATGCTAGCCTTCCTTTCCCAGATCATGACTCATTTTCAGAGTTGTGTTTGAAAAGCTACATAAGGTAAGGTGAAATATTTAGAGTTTGGCACTTGGCTATTTCCCCGACTACTCACGTGGTCTCTGCCAGCAGTGAGTGTGATGACAGGGTTAGGTTTTATTTCTCAGGTGTTCCTGTTGGTGTTTCATTTTGAGGATCTAAACAGGGGGTTAGAAGGGAGTGCTGAAACAGAGGAATAAGCCCTTAAGATTTTGGTTCCTGCAAGATGGAAACCATTCAAGGACATCTGGCACATGGAGCTTTGTTAGCTTCTCAGTATTTGGCTCTTACCAGTTTATCGGCATCTGTACTATAAGACCGGTCTTCCAGGATTCATTTTCTGTCTTCACAGAGTTCTCATTGGAAGTATACAAACAAGTCATGGCAAAAAGTAGAAGTTGAAACGTATTAGGGATTAGAGAGTGATAAACTTGAGGAACACATTCATTTCTTGGCAGAAAGATGTGAAGGAAAATTGTCTTCAGAGTACATGAGAACTACTCTACAAAGTTTTGAAAGATGCCTTTGAAATTTCTTTGTTTGTGTGGTTTGTTAACTCTTTTCCTCAAAAGAGTAGTGTGATTTCATGCTCTGAAGTTAGGGTCATTGTGGTGAACCGTACAGCTGTAATTAGAACACAATGGGCCTGAACCGTAGTTTGAAGTTTGATGCTTGATATGTTAAATGCATTAGTTCTTTTTTAGGAAAGATTTCTGTAACAATGAATTCAGACTGTGTTATGTTAAATTATGTTAGTATCTCTCTTTTAGACAGAGGATTGTGAAATGTCTGATTTTTTCCCCATTACTCAGGAAAAAGGTTTATAATCCTGTCATGAATCAAATAATTATTTAGTATAGTTTCCACTTAATTCCCTGCATTGCCAAATATTCTTCTGTGAATCTTTCTTTCATCACTGCCTTCTGACTTCCTCTTTCGATCTGCAGTCAGTTTTCAGAAGCACATCTGTCATCATCTTGTATATAATTAGCACAGTGTCTTAGGTGATATCATCTGAATTACCCAGCAGGGGTATTGATTGAGTAATTTGAGATGTCATCATTGACCCCAGATCTTCCTTCTTTGAATGGTAATAGTAGATAATGGTTTCTGAGCCATTGCACCCTTTCTATTTAATAGAATGTGGGGTTAAAAAAAGGAGGGAGAGGAGAAGGAGAGAGAGTCTTTCTGGATGTTTTTCGTTTCTTTTGTTTCCTTTATGTATTATTTAACATGCTAACCTACAGCATTTGTTTCCCTCACTTATGTTTCAAATTAGAGTCAGTTACCTCTGGTATTTGTTGACATCAGAATGGACTTCAAGCATTTTATTTATGGAAGCTGTACTGGAGTTAACAATGAGCCAAGCTCCAGGAGAAATCATATGTTAAATCAAGTATTTGAGTTCAAGAATTTATGCTTAACAGACACAAAAGTGCCCAACATGCAGCTCATCCCTTTAGTCAACTTGTGGTTGAATAGTCAAAGTAAGTGTAAAGAAGCAGATTCAATGAGAAAACCAAAAGCCCTCAATTCTGTGTAAGGTTTTTCATAAGAGCCTTGGAAAGAATGTTGCAGACAGTGAGATAAGATGTTTTAAAGGGATGCTGACTCAGATTTTCCTCTTTCCTTGGGGCTGCCTTTGACTGTTTGTGCATCAACAAGTACTGCCCCCATCCCTGGGAAGGCAAGTCGTCGGTGGTCATGGGAGCAAACCGTGGAGTCTCCATGCCAGGTTGGGATCTTGAATCGTTTATGTGGCCTTTCTGAACCTGTGTCCTCACTTGTAAAAGGGGACGATAATACAGACTTCCCTGGAGAAATACCTTAATAGATGTTGAAGCAATGTTAGCTCTTACTACTTTTGCACTTTTTCCTTTAAAGTCCAGAACTGAAGAAGTGAAAGTCTCTCAGTCATGTCTGACTCTCTGCGACCCCATGGACTAAGTCCATGGAATTCTCCAGACCAGAATGCTGGAGTGGGTAGCCTTTTCCTTCTCCAGGGGATCTTCCCAACCCAGGGATTGAACCCAGGTCTCCCGCCTTGCAGGCAGATTCTTTACCAGCTGAGCCACAAGGGAAGCCCTTTAAAGCCCAAGTGTTGGCAAAAATACTTTGTTGTGATTCACTTTTGCCAAATGAGACTGGCTGGCATTGTAGGAAATAATTTTTCTTGATAAAATACTTACTGAATACCTACCATGAGGCAGAAACTACACTGGTTGGTTTAGGTACATTATTTTACCTAATTATCATGACAGATGTAAAGAGGTAGGTAGCCTTAGCTCAGTTTTATTGATAGCAAAGTAACAATCTCTTTGAACATCAGTTTCCCTAAAGTCACTCCACTTTGGTATGTAGATGGAGCTGAAATGCCAACTCCTGATCTTTTTGACTCTGAAAACTCATGTTTCCTCTCCAGTATCTCACAGAAATAGATATGAAATGACTCTAAAAAATGCAGAGTACCAAAACTTCCTATCAAAAGGGGATTTTCTGTTGAAAGCATATAGAGTATCAAAGTTTCCCAGGCCCTGATCCTAAAGAGCTCGTATGACTTCACAGACAAAATCATTCAAATAATGATTGGAAATTAAATTTTGAGCAAAACAGATTCCTACTTCTTAGCCTCCCGTTCATCTTCAAATGGGGGACTTCACTAACGTCAAGGACCCAAGACCCATTTTGAGCTTAAAAATGGTGAAATACCTAACCCAGTGAAGTCAGTTGCTTATGATAAGACTTACAGGAAAAAAGCAGGTCGAGTTTTAGTCTTACCTCCTCCCCACCGGGTGCAGTCCAAGGACGATCATCAGCGTCCCTCAGAAGTTTTTACAGATGCAGACTCTGAGGTTCAGCGTTAGCTCTCTTGCATCTAACTCTGCATTTTCCCAGCCTCCAACTGATTTGTATGCACAGACTCGCTGTTTAAAAAAGCAGTACAGGAGAAAACTCTCTACACCTTACCTGGACAATTGGACTAATTATTAATGTTGGAAGACAATACAAAAGCATAGTTCATTTCCTAAGGTGAATTTATGAACTAGTTGGCCGGTACTGTGGTGTAGCTGTAGAAAGCTGGTTCGTTCCGCTGAGACCCGAGTTTCTGGAGTCAGATTGCCTTCGTCGGGTCCTAGCTCTCTCACTGAGCCAACGTGTGAGCTCGGGTGAATACATCCCAGAGGCTGTGATGTGTTCAGATACCTTCTCAACAAGTCAGTGATCAGTGTAACGCCTGCTGCGTAGTGAGCCTTGCATCGTGAACTGGTTATTTACTATTGAAGAATCCCTAGATAGGTGTGAGAGTTCTTTAAGTTGATTAAAGTTCAGGTAGTTAGAATGTGGCATGATTTGATGTGTTTGGGAAGGAAGATGAGTGTTAATAGGGAAAAGCAGGTTTGGAAGGCTTGCATTCTGGGTCTAGCTGTACCACTACCCAGTTGCATGGCTTTGGGCTCAGCTACCGTGTCTGTAAAATGGCTTGCCTCCCTGATGTAGTTTTCTAAGGGCCCATCGAAACAATAAATGTAAAAGTGCATTGTACACCATAAAACAGCAAGGGAGAACTGATATTTCAAAGGCCCTTTTTGAATAGAGATCTTGAGCTAGGTTACCTACTTAACGCTGTCAAAGACCAGACCCAAAGCAATTATTTTCATACTGCTGCTGTGATAAACTGGAATAAAATGGTAAGAAACATACGCATCAAAAATAAATTGTGCAGCTGCTTCATCCCCTGTGTTTGGGGCCCGTTGGCTCCTGACTCTGACCTAGTCATAATGCAGATTATACCCTTGTTATTCAACCCCATTATGCACGGTTGTGTTGTTAAAACTGGGCTGCAGAGGAAACACCTGTACTTCATAGGAAGTTGCCTGCCTCTGGAGCCGACGCTGGCCAAGCACAGGGCCGATGCATGATCCGCTGACTATGCAGTGGCTGTGCAGTGTGCGGAGAGCATTGCTGGTACCTTATCCTTCTTTCTAGCCACGATATTGTCATTTTGTGAGTTACAGTAAATAGGTTAAGTGAAATACGAGTCTGGGCAATATTTATCGGTAGAGTGTTGAAAAAATATTTTGTTGAATAATGAACAGAGTGGATGTTGAAGTAAGGGTTGCCCTGGAAAGTGAACCGTGATCATGTTAAACAGTTGCTCACAAGAGGAACTGCGGTAGAAATCCTCTTGTTTTAATGTAATTGATCTAGTATTATTTAGTGGATCAAAAGTCTTAGATCATAAAAATTACATATTCTTTTTATAGTAGAGTTTAACTTAAAACAATAAGTACACTCTGATTCACCAGATACTCGATGTCAAGGCCTTTGCTTGGATGGTAATCAGCTAAAGAAATATCTACCTTCTCTCTCTCTGGTGTAAACCACATCTACGGTGTTGAGTCTATAATTGCTAGTCTCAGTTCTTAAAGATGGAGTGGGACATTGGATACCTATGAGTCAATCTGAGGGAAGAATCCATTTAAATTTTTATCATATTTCATCCCCCAAATTTAAGATGTCTTGAGAACATTTAATTCAGTAGTAGTTTATTTGAATAACCTATCTTTATGGAGCATTTCCAAATCATTCAAATTAATTTCTGTTGAGAAACTTGATTTTCATATTCGTATTTCTACAATGTATGTGATGATTAAATTGCAGGTTTAGCCAGTTCAAGTAGCATAAACAGTTTTGGTAAGAAGCAGAACTGACTTTTAGTAAGTTTAGTATCTATTAAACTCAGCTGTTGGAAGCCGTAAGTTTTAGGTACCTGGAGGTAGCCTTGAGTGTGTCATTCAGCCAGAATGTTTCACAGAGGAAATGGAGAGTGTGGTGGAGAGATGGCCAGTGTTTATGGTAATATTCATTTTGACCACTGGCTCTAAGATGCCTGGCATGAAGTGAAGTGTTTTATTTTATGGAAGTTTTTTTTCTTCTTCTTCTTCTTCTTCCTACCGTTTTGTGAGGACTAAAGGTCACTTGGCAAACATGTGCTGTTTCACAACACATTATTAATAGCTTCTTTTCTCATGGGACAAGAAGCAAGAATGTATTTTTCTTTGCTACTGCGAATGTCTCTCACTCCAGTCTTTGGAACTGTGTTTAATACAGAAAATCTGCACTGATTCTGGACTTGAGGGGAAGAAATCTTGGCACGTTGGTTGGGGATAGAAATGAGGTAGTCCTGTGACTTTTAAAATATTACAGAAATGTGCATCCAGTTCTTGTAAAACCAAGAGGACCCGGTCCTAATCTGAGCAAAACTTCACGTGTTTTAACTTGCTTGTGTTTTTAAATGAATGTTTTTGCTCTTTTGTTCAAAGGATATTTTGACAAAGAGCATAGTCGAAGTACATGAAAGTGAAAGAAAGTGAAGTTGCTCAGTCGTGTCCGACTCTTTGCGACCCCATGGACTGCAGCCCACCAGGCTCCTCTGTGCATGGGATTTTCCAGGCAAGAGTGCTGGAGTGGGGTGCCATTGCCTTCTCCAGGAGATCGTCCTGACCCAGGGATTGAACCCACATCTCCCGCATTGTAGGCAGACGCTTTACCATCTGAGCCACCAGGGAAGTTACATGAGGGTTAGTCATATTATGCTGACTTCTCAAAAATGACCGGAGGGTTTTTTTTGTTTGTTTTGTTTTGCTTCTGTGACTTCATTTAATGGGAAGTTTAACTGAATGTGTTTGAGATAAAATTTTTTAAAAAGTGGAAACAGTGTATATCGTGTAAGTCATGCATAGTCTGTGTCTCATTTCAGAAGGATCAGTGCTCTTTCACGATCTTTATGATGAAAAGGGTGCGCTGTCCCTCGTCTGACAGAGCACTGACTGGAGACAAAGCCTAGATTTCACACCGTCACCTGGGTGATGTCTGGTGAAAGTGTTGGTCACTCAGTCCTGCTTGACTCTTTGCGACCCTGTGGACTGTAGCCCGCCAGACTCCTCTGTCCATGGGATTCCCCAGGCAAGAATACTGGAGTGGGTATCCATTCCCTTCTCCAGGGGATCTTCCCAACCCAGGGATCAAACCCCAGTCTCTTAAGTCTCCTACATTAACAGGTGGGTTCTTTACCACTAGAGCCACCTGGGAAGCCCATTTCCGGGAAAGGCACCCAATGTAAAGAATTTGCAGAGGACTGAATGATTTGGGGGTCTGGGAGGCACTCTGGCCAGCATATCTGAGCCCATGGAAGATTTGAGATCTTCAGGCCGGATATTGGGATGGGCATGTATAGCTCTGCAGGACCCGGAAAGGAATAAACTAGAGAGAATTCAGGCTAGCTCCTCGCCCAAGGCTACTGCTTGCCCTCTGCCCTGGCATGTTTCTGTAGATAAGGACCCCTGAATCCATTACTTTGGAAGTTTGGAAATATACCATTTTGAGTGTTTTATTCCTCAAGAAGCTTGAAATGGAAAGTGCGTCTAGGTAAAACCTAAGAAGCTCCAGTGAAGGTTTCTCCATAATTATTGATGAGATATTTTAAAATGTGGCTCTGGGTAAAGTTTTAGATAATCAAATGAGGTGCTTTGCATAATATTATTGTTGTTACTGTAATACCAGCTCACTCAACTGACGTATTTTAGGTCAATTTGAATCATGTACCAAGTTCAGTGAAGTGTAGAAATAATTTTTTATATATATATATGTGTATATGTGTATACATATACATACATATACATACACACACGTTTAACATATGCATAGATTACGTGTATTTATATATTCCTTATATATATATATGTATATATAAATATAAATAAAAGGAGAGGAAAACCTGAGAAAACTGTGACCATAGCAACAAGATTGGGATCCTATGAGTCTTCTTCGGGATATCAGATTTTGGTAAATAACAACTGAGTGGGAAATGCATATGTAATTTGAAAGCACCTGTGTGACATAACTGAATTTTGGTTTTATTTCGTTTTTCACTCTCTATGCATATCAGAAAAAGTGAAAGGCCGGTAACTGGTTCAAAACAGTGAATTCTCTGTACGCTGCCCCTAGAGTAGCTGCTTGGTGACTTAATGTTTAGAAATGATCATAACTAATGGTCATGGTATAACTAATATTATTATCCATAACAAATGGATCGTAGCTAATGATCATAATGTAAGGCCAAAAATATGCTTTACTAATGCCCAAAGATTAATTTAAAAAATAAAACCCAGCTCTTCTATTTAAAAAGGAAGACTCTTGTTTATATATTTTAAACAGTGCTTTCAATGATACATTTCCTGGTGGCTCAGACAATAAAGAATCTGCCTGCAATGCAGGAGACCTAGGTTCGATCCCTGGGTCAGGAAGATCCCCTGGAGAAGGAAATGGCAACCCACTCCAGTATTCTTGCCTGGGAAATCCCATGGACAGAGGAGCCTGGCAGGATACAGTCCATGGGGGCAGGCTGCAGTCCAGGGGGTTATAAAGAGTCGAACACGACTAAGGGACTGACACTTTCACATACTTTCAATGAATCAGACTTACAGAGCAGCTTTGAGGTCAGTATTATCCACCCTGTAAAAGCTTGGTAAATGTTTTAAGGTATTAAGCAACGTGCTGTGAGAACAAAGGAATGACTCATTCTGACTGAGAGGCTCTTCCCTCCTCTCAAAGGTTGGAACATTTAAATAGGGCTTTTGATGAATGAGTGAGGGAGTAAGTGTGAGCAGAGGCATGGAGGTGTGAAAGTCCGTGGGCCTCTTGGCAACCGTGGAAGAGTTGTCATCGCTGTGTTTGCTTCTCTTTTTCAGGTGGGCCCTGACAGCTTTGGGGCTCTTCTGACACAGCCCAGGTTCCCCTCCATCCCTCCAGCAAGCATCTCTGAAGGAACTCTTGACACAATAGCCTGATTGCAGAGTCAGACTCTCTTTGGAGACTCAGTGCTGTCAGTTGCTCTGGTCAGAGGCCATCCTGGGTTGAGTGGAGAGAGATGGTTCTGTGAGGGAAAAGTGTGTTCTGTTATTAGAGGAGTGAGGGTGTGGGTGCTGGGCTTAGTTTGCAGCACAGGCTTGGTTCAGAGGTCTCCTTGTCTTCAGTATACACAGTCATTCACTGCAACTCTTTCTCTCCCATCGCTAGTGGATACTTAGCAGAGTCCTTTCATTACATTTCCCCTACCAGAGTGGGATCTCCTTGAAATCAAGGATTCACTTACTCATGTCAGTAGTATTAACACTCATTTTGTACTAAGAATCTTGCTCTGCATTAGGGATGCAAAGACAAGGAAGTTTGGACCCTGATCTCTTAGGGTGCTTACCATGGAGTAGGGGCTTAGGTCAGAAAGGTCAGAAATGCCTTAGGCCATTTAGATACTCAGGCTTTACATCAGGACCCTTCATTTCTGTTAAAAAGGTTTAAATTTCAGATTCAACTTCAATTTTTAGGTGGAAAGATGGTGTGCACTTTATTTCCTTGCTTTTTTTAGAAACAGGCCTTCATGTTATTACCAAGTACGTTTTAAACACATAAAGGGAGCTAATCAACTAACTATAGAAGCCTCTGCTAAGTAAGTTTGCAGAAACAGAAGTGGGGTGATGGGTTTTTATTTTTTGATTTCTGTCTTTGTCATGTTAGAAAGCTTATTTTTATAAGCAGTAAGCAACACGTGTGAATGCACATTCTCATTTAAGTAATAGCTCTGTTACCAAACCATACTTGGACTTGTGTGCCCTTGAGCAATAAAGCCAAACTACTGCCCCTAGCTGGCGGTGAAGGGAAAGTTCAGCATTTATTGCAGGAACCAAGTAAGGAGTCCAGGGCAGCTAGTGCTTAAAAGACGCAAAGTTCCCCAAAGCTTGCAGAGAAAGGTTTTTAAAGACAGGGTGAAGGAGGAGGGTTGTGAGGTGTGCAGTCAGCTCGCGGACATTCGTCTGATTTGTTGGTGGTGAGATAATTAGGAGTCAGCATCATCAACCTTCTGGTTCCAACCAGCCTGGGGTCTATGTGCTTACGGGCAGCATATAGTTACCTTCTCCCACCTGGTGGGGGCTTTCAGTATCTGTAGAACAGCTCAAAGGACATGGCTCAGAATACTCTCTGTAGCTCCTGAGGAGGAACCGAAGGTCCTTGACTTTGTTTAATGGCTACACGTGTGTTCAGTCATGTCTGGCTCTTTGCATCCTGTGGACTAGCCTCATCTGTCCGTGGAATTTTCCAGCCAAGAATACTGGAGTGGGTTGCCATTTCCTCCTCCAGCAGGTGTTCCTGACCCAGGGATCAAACCTGTGTCTCTTGCATCTCCTGCATTGGCAGGCAGATTCTTTACTGTTAGTGCCACCTGGGAAGCCCCTGTTTAATGGATAAACTATTATTGTCTTACTCAACTGTTTTCTTTCCTTCTGCGTTTTCTCATTTCTCTGATTAAACTTACTCTTTGGAAGGTCTAAAAGGCTAAAAGTTTCTCTATAGACAAGAGGTAGGTGGAGAATATCGTAGAAGGGGAAACACAGTCTGTTCTGGGAAGGTGCCATAAGGCCCTCCTCTGTTACAGCTCATGAAGACGACTCAAGAGAAAGTTAATCCCGAAGGCTGAACTCACCTCCATCGTGAGTATACAGTATACATTATGCATAACTTTTCTATGGTTCGAGACCTTTATTTTCGAGCTCTATGCTAGCTGAAGTGTATAATTCATATTAACTTTGTGTGCGTGCTAAGTGGCTTCAGTTGTGTCCCAGTCTTTGCAATCCTATGGACCGTAGCCCACCAGGCTCCTCTGTCCATGGGATTCTCCAGGCAATAGTACTGGAGTGGGTTGCCATGCTCTCCTCCAGGGGATCTTCCTGACCCAGGGATCTAACCCCTGTGTCTTCTGTCTCCTGCCTTGGCAGGCAGGTTCTGTACCACTAGTGCCACCTGGGAAGTAATTCATATTAACTTGAGGGTTGGGAATATATTTTTCAAGAGACTCAGTCTTTACATACAGCAAAGCATTACTTTATGAGAAAAAGACAATGGCTGTACTGAATTTGAGAAGTGAATAACAGTAGCATGCCTGAAGATATGTTGGATGGTGACCATGATGACATGGGCCATGAGGATGTCCCTCTGGAGGTCAGGAAGGGCAGGGCGGCTGAGTTTTTCCCAACAGTAAGTACTGAGAAAGACTCCAGGCCCCAGGGCAAGAGTCTTGAGAACTTCGTGGCAGTAAGTAGTGCTGGGCGTTGACTGTTAGGTTGGGTTGAGTGTTTAGCCTAGAGAAAGAGGATGGGGTGAAGACAGCACATGGGTGGGTAGAGATGCATTCAGGGCACATGGCAGCCCTGGAAGAAGTTGTCTGCACAGAGGACAGAGCAGGAAGAAGGGGGCCTAGGACTGAGCCTTGCAGAATTTCCGCAATAACAGAGCGAGGAGGGCAGATAGAGGAAGGGCCTGGGAGGCTGAGGAAGACAGATGGGTGTGGAGTAAAGAGCCAAGGGGTAAACAGGCCTTTCAGGAAGGAGGTAAACGGACAGGTGCTGGCAAGAGGTCTTTCTGAGGTGAGAACTGGAGATTTGGCTGCATGGAGGTTGCTGGTGATCTGGAGGCGTCTGTGAGGCATGGGGGCAGAACCCACACTCAAGTGCCTTCAGGGGTGGGGATGTGAAGACGCTGGTGAAGATGGTCTGCCAAGAACGTTGGCTGGGGAGGAGAGGGAAAGATGCGGAAGAGTAAGTAGGGGGTGCAGAAACTTTGCTTTTGAGGTGGGGGAGATTTGAGAAACAAGTAAATGCTCTTGCAGATGATCCTGTAAGGAAGTGAAAAAGGATCAGGCCCTGAGAAGACCGGAGGAGGTGGGTCTTAGATCACCATAGGGAGGAACACGGCCCTGTTGTAACTGGAAGGAAGGTATAAAGAAACAGGTGTGTGTATAGGTTCTGGGGAGTTGTTGTTTTCCGATCAGTCCCAGTCTTGAAAACTGCAATGGTAGATACATTTCTGTATTAGCCACTTCAGTGTTTCTTAACTTTTCTTTTTTGTTATTACCCTCTAGGGAAAAATTCTTAAGTAATTAAGTATATGAATGTATTAATTCCTTCAAGATCTTTTAATTTAATTGTAATGAGATAATTAGTAAGAAATGTAATTTTGTCAGGTAGGGTTGAATTTTGGAGGGCCACAAGCTGAAGCCATGTAACTCGGTTTGAGACTTGAATCCACAGTTTGGGACAAGTACCCATGGTCTTTTAACTGAGATTACACCTGGTTTTAGGACTTAATTAAGCTCAAATTCTTTATATCTCCTTGCAGAAAGAATTCACCGAGAGACAAAGTGATAGTAAGAAGTGGGTTTATTTAGGAGAAATGTTCTCTACAGGCTGCCCAGGTGCCCAGGTAAAGCACCTTCCTACCAGTGCGGGAGATGCGGGTCCAGTCGCTGGGTGGGGAAGATCCCCTGGAGGAGGAAATGGCAGTCTGCTGCAGGATTCTTGCCTGGAAAATTCCGTGCCCAGAAGAGCCTGGTGGGCTATAGTCTATGGGGTTGCAAAGAGTCAGATGCCACTGAATGAACGACTGAGCAGACGGAGTGTGGGCCATCTCAGTAGGTGAGAGCAGTCCCGGGGTGTGGGGTTGTCAGTTTTTATAGGAGTGAGTAATTTCATAGGCTAATGCGTGGGAGGGGTATTCCAGCTACTTTGGGGAAGGGGTCGGGATTTTCAGGAACTGGGCTACAGCCCACTTTTTGACTTTTGTGGTCAGCCTTGGCACCGTCATGGCACCAGTGGTTGTGTGTTTCAGCTTACTGACATGTTACAAAGAGCGCGTATTGAGGCTCAGTGTCTAGTGGAGGTCGGCCTGTCCACCACCTTGGACCTGTTTGGTTCTAATCAGTTCAGTCTTGTCCTCAAGCTGTGTCATTCTTTTAAAGGTTGTGCTCTGTCCTGTTTCCTCCTATTTCAGTACCACATCAGAAGAGGTACCATTCTCATCTAAAACTGAGCAGGGCTCTACGGGGCCCTCCCAGGTACAAAAGCCCTTCTGTATCCCCATGGTTTTATTTGTAGGCCTTCCCTGAGCTCCAAAGGGCAGATTCAGACAATTTTTAATTAGGAAAGTGAGGCAATGCAGGTAGAAAGGAAATGCAGTCAAACAGTGGTGTAGCCATAAGAGTTCTAGCTCCTCCTCAGTGAATACATATAACGGTGTATCTTTGTGTTCTTTGTAACAAACTGAGGCTCCCACCCAGGTGGAGCATGGTAACTTCAGGCTGACGACATAGGATTCCCGGAGCACGGCCGGTTAACCTCACTGCTAACTAATCATAAGAAAGGCACGCACCCTGCAGCCCTCCCCAGCGAATTTGACTCTAAAAACTCTTCCCTGAAAACCATCTGGGATCCGGGGCTTTGAGAGCGAGCTGCCTGTTCTTGCTCGGCCGCTGCCATAAACACTTCTCTGCTCCCTACTCCGACATTTCGACTTGTTTGGCCCCCCATGTACCTCTGGCTCGTGTACTTGGGGGCTCCAGCGCATCCTTGATATGGCCTAGTGTGGGAGTGGCTGGTGTGGCGATCCCGGGCTGCTCAGGGGAGCACTGGGCTGTGAAGGAGAGGCCCGCGTCGGCTCACCTGTCTGTGAACATGTACGGTCTACACACCCACTGGATGGCATTTCGTCTGCCTCCAGCTGTCCTCTAAGGGGGCTTCTCTGCCTGTCTGCCACTCTTAGGGATTTAACACTCACCTTTCGTCACCTTGGAACCTGGCAGTGTCATCTAGAAGGCCTGGGCCAGCGGGCTGGGCGCATGTTGGGCCTGCGAGCCCTGCCTGGCATTTGAGAGAGGGGTGTTGTGACTTAGTGTGCACAGACCATGACACCCGCTAGTCCCCCTGAACAGGGCTTTCACAGTGTGCTATTGTAGGGACCATGATTCATCACACAAAATGTGCTTCTTTGTCCTGTGATTGTTTGAAGCTGGCTATTTTCTAAGAAACAGCAGACTGGAAAAACTCTTGAGGACCAAGCAGGAATTACGCTTTAAAAGAGGCGTCTGAAATAATCAAGATTTTTTTTTTTCCACTGCTGGGCATGCACACTGAGGAAACCAGAATTGAAAGAGACACGTGTACCCCAGTGTTCATTGCAGCACTGTTTATAATAGCCAGGACATGGAAGCAACCTAGATGTCCATCAGCAGATGAATGGATAAGAAAGCTATGGTACATATACACAATGGAGTATTACTCAGCCATTAAAAAGAATACATTTGAATCAGTTCTAATGAGGTGGATGAAACTGGAGCCTATTATACAGAGTGAAGTCAGCCAGAAAGAAAAACACCAATACAGTATACTAACGCATATATATGGAATTTAGAAAGATAGTAACAATAACCCTGTGTACGAGACAGCAAAAGAGACACTGATGTATAGAACAGTCTTTTGGACTCTGTGGGAGAGGGAGAGGGTGAGATGATTTGGGAGAATGGCATTGAAATATGTATAATATCATATATGAAATGAGTCACCAGTCCAGGTTCAATGCACCATACTGGTTGCTTGGGGCTGGTGCACTGGGATGACCCAGAGGGATGGTATGGGGAGGGAGGAGGGAGGAGGGTTCAGGATGGGGAACACATGTATGCCTGTGGCGGATTCATTTCGATATATGGCAGAACCAATACAATATTGTAAAGTTTAAAAAAAAAAAATGAGGCGTCTGTTTGTAAGGGAAAATCTCCATTTGTAAGGGTATCTCCTTCACTGTACCAGGAAGAGGTGGTTGTTTAGTTGCTAAGTCCCCTCTGACCCTTTGTGACCCCATGAATTGTAGCCCACCAGGCTCCTCTGTCCATGGGATTTCCCAGGCAAGAATACTGGAGTGGGTTGCCATTTCCTTCTCCAGGGGATCTTCCCGACCCAGCAATTGAATCCATGTCTCCTGCATTGGCAGGCAGATTCCTTACCACTGAACCACCAGGGAAATCCAACCAGGACGAGGAGGACGACCAGATCTCTAGAAACTTAACAGCAGAGAAGGTGGTGACTTCAGTCTGCACACCAGATTTGTTTACTGTCCTTTTCCTGGTAACCTTCCATAACTGGCTCTCCCCACCCTCAACATCCTTTTTTTTTTTTTGGTCTATAGTTGAGGATGCTGTTTAAGGTGAGGGCTTCAGCCGATTTCTGTGAATTACTTAGTTCTGCTGGGTCTTTCCCATGTATGCTTGTTAGTAAACCTTTGCTGGACTTTCTCCTGTTCATCTGTTTCATATTGATTTAATTCTTATACCAGCCAGAACAACTTAGAAGAGTAGAGGAAAAAATTTCTCCCCCCTGACACGAAATTGAAATCTTTATTGAAGAAAGGGAACCTTTTTCTACTTTTCACAAAGGTAAATTGATAGTGACGATGAAAGTGGTACAATTAGGAAAGTGTTTTAGAAGGATAATCTTGGAGGCAAGGAGACATTTGGATTCAATAAGGATTAGGACATGAGGGTGGGAGGTGGCTGAGAGAGAGGAGCATCTTTCTTTGTTTCCTCATTAGAAGGAGCAGGAGTCCCTGTGCATGAGACTTACAAACAAGAGCAACATATAAAACAACCGTCCAGCATATGAAAGATTTCCTTTTTCTTTCATCCTCTTGTTTGCAAACCTTCCCTGATTGCCCTTCATTGTAGCAGAAGGGGTGCTTTGAGAATAGTATTTTCTTTCTCTGATGATCATATGCTAATTATTTTGCAGCTTCTGAAATTATTCACACTCAGTATTCTGGCACTGTGTTGGCGTGGAGGTCCTGAGGATGACTTGAATGTTATCCGCGTATCTAAGGACTTGTGATGACCCTGGGCAGTTAAAAAACCCGAAACTCAAAGAGGTTAAATCGCTTACCCCACCTCCTACAGGGTATTGTTAAGGCTGAGGAACTGGCAGTGTTAAAGAGCTAATGGGCTTGTTTTGTTTCACAGTGGATTTGGAATAGAGCCTAATACTGGTGTTCCTTAATGTGTTCAAGACTCCAGAGGGTGCTGATTAGGCAGACTGTCCCATCCAACCAGAATGTTTGCTCCCTCTGGACTCCTTCCTGTGAGAAGGAAAGGGAGGAGAAACATTTGTGTTATTTGGTCTTAGGTAGAAGGATACTTATAAATCCTCTACTGCAGGCTCTTCACTTCATTGGTGAGATAATTAAGCCCCAGAAAGGCTGAGACTTGACTGAAATAACAAAGCTATTTGGTGGCAAGACTCCTGTCTCCAAATTCATTGATTTTTTTCAATCATATCCACTCTTTGAAGTTTAAAAAACAAACATGCAAAAACTCACTGAGCTAGTTAAAACCATTTGCATTAAAAGGAGATGAGAGAGAAGAGGGAAGCAGTATTTAGGTAAAACATTTGATTGCTTTATAGAAACTTTAAATTATATAGATTGTGAACAGGGGCTGTAAAAATCAGAGGCTGAGGATGTAGAGAACTTAGTTTAAGGGTAGTTGGGGAGGCTTCCCTTTTGTGATGTAAATCAGTACATAACTGCCTGGATGCGGGCTATCTTAACTCATGTGGGTCTTGTAAAACAGTAATAAATGTGCTTTCTATTTGCAGTTTCGGCTAACCTCTATAAATTAGAAAAATTAATGGATACTGGTGAATCTGAAGCCTGGAGAGCCACTTGATAGGTCTTCCCTCAAGAGCCAGAGATCAGTCTGCTTGTGGGTTCACAGGGTAATAGATCTAGGATGTGCATTACAAAGAAGCAAAATACAAATTTTTCAGTTCCCAAAGGTCTAAGAGCTTTTCCACTTCTTTAGATGCTATCGGATAATTTATAAGATGTGCAGCTGATAAAAGACAGTGTAACACCCCATCATTCAGGACAGTAACTCACTAAAGCTCTCTGGAATCAGTTTGGTTTTCTAATATATTAACAGTTTGTGAGGAAAGGAAGGAAACCACATCACATCCATTTAAAAGTATGCACAGATGTGCCCCAAATCCACAGACAGGGGTTGCCATTTGTAAGTATTTTATGCCGTGGACAGATTACGAAGTGCCGGGAAAATGGGAGATGAGAGATCACAATTTGTGAAATTGTGGCGTTAGAACTGAATTGTACAGGGAACTTAAATTAAGAAGAAAATAATAAGATATGTGTCTGCTGCCTTACCACTGTACGTGGAGAGTCCCTCAGTTCGGGTCCTGTGAGTTACAGGGGCAGATGGGGTGACTCTTCTAGGGAGAGTCGTGAGCTTGTTTCCTACTGTGACTTTCTTCATGTCCTCACTTTCTGTTTATTGGTTGTGATTTATTTTTTTTTAATACACTAAAGGTAGAATTATCAGGAACAGAGGAGCAAATCTAGATGGCATTTTTTTTAAAGTGGATTTTAGGACTAATATAAATCTATTAAATAGTATTAACCTCTATGTACATTTATATGGCCTCCCTCCTAAAAGTTTCAGGCTTATATTAGAAAAAATCAGAATGTTAATTTTAGTTAACATGATAGATACCTAGGTGTTTTAAGGTATTTTAGTGAATACAATTTCAAATCAAATGTACAGGTAACTTTTAATAATGTTCTCTGAACTTTTTTCCCCTAAGGCTATTATTTCACAGGCTTTCCAGTAGGATACTCTCAGTCCTACTGAAAGTACTTACAATGTTGTTTCATCGCTCAGTCATGTCCAACTCTTGTGACCCATGGACTGTAGCCCACCAGGCTCCTCTGTCCATAGGATTTCCCAGGCAAGAATACTGGAGTGGGTTGTCATTTCCTTCCCCAGGGGATCTTTCCAACCCAGGGATCGAACTTGTATATCCTGAGTTGGCAGGTGGATTCTTTACCACTGGGCCACCAGGGAAGCCCAGTTACAACATAGAAGGCAGTAACTCAAACTCAGGCTCAGAAAAATCTTTTGACACCTTTATTCTATATCCTGATCTCATCATTCAGCTGAGTATTTATTATGACCATAGAATTGTCTATTGGGTAGTAATATTGAGAATGAGCTACATCTGTGACATATCTCCCTTTCTTCCAAAATTGGCAAAATAACAATTTTTAAATCATTCTTCAGGATAGTCACCTCATCAGAGGGAGGTGATGAAACCAGACATTTAAATTATTGTTCTTTCCCTCTTTCATTCAATAACAGATCATATGTTCAGAGCCCAGGACTCTAAGCCACCTCCTACCCCCTTGTTGTATAACTTAATTTCTGAGCCCCTTTCCTTACCTACACAGTGAGGGTAATTATAGTGCTTGCCCTGCAAGGATTAAATAAGGTTGTGAGGATTAAATAAGAGAACATTCAGGAAGTGTTCTCTCTGGCTTCAGAGAGTGAAGTGAAATGAAGTGAAAGTCAGTTCAAAAGTAAGAACTCAGCAAATGTTAGTTATTGTTGAGTACTTACTATGTTAAAAAAAAAAGTTGCATAGACAAGCTCAAGAAGATTATGTTTGAGGCACTCTCTGATATAACTTATTTAATTTGTATGAGATTTTTCTGTTTTGAAAATACCCTGGCTTGCATTCCCATTTGAACCTCATAATAATACTTTTTAAAATGTCCATGATTAAGATGAATGGCCATAATTAAGTTCTCGTCAGTCTTAGGAAGCTGGCTATTTTATTTTTAATTCTTTTCAGCTTTCCGTGGTTAAGGACAGTACCATACCTTTAAGCTACCTTTCCAGTTCTCTGTCATATTCATTTTTATTTCTTATATTACTGTACAGTTTTTATGCAAGCAATGAAGAGGTAAACTTCAGTTTCACCTCGGAAATTAGGGTATAATGTCTACTTTCTAAGATAACGGCTCTTAACTCCACATGCATGTTAGGATCACCTCGTGGAGAATTTGAATGCTACTGATGAAATACAGATGCCTGACCCCTCATCCTAGAGGATCTGATTAAATGGTCTGGGGCTGGAACCCACAACATCAACATGTGAAAAATATACAGCTCCAGTGGAAACCACTGCTGTAAGGAATATGTTCCTACTTTAGTGCACACACCTTCCCCACCCTGCTCTCCTCCCCTAAATTAAAAATGTATAATTCATTAGCAAATAGCAACAATTCTAGATATTCTGTAGATTTGCAGCTATTAAAGACGTATTTGAAACAGTGAGAGACTATTTTGGGGGGCTCCAGAATCACTGCAGATGGTGACTGCAGCCATGATATTAAAAGAAGCTCCTTAGAAGAAAAGCTGTGACCAACCTAGACAGCATATTAAAAAGCAGAGACATTACTTTGTCAGCAAAGGTCCATCTAGTCAAAGCTATGGTTTTTCCAGTAGTCATGTATGGATGTGAGAGTTGGACTATATAGAAAGTTGAGTGCCGAAGAATTGATGCTTTTTTTTTTTTCATATTTGTATTAAAGGTTTTTTTTAAATTTAATTTTATTTTTTAACTTTACAATATTGTATTGGTTTTGCCATATATCAAAATGAATCTGCCACAGGTATACATGTGTTCCCCATCCTGAACCCTCCTCCCTCCTCCCTCCCCATACCATCCCTCTGGGTCGTCCCAGTGCACCAGCCCCAAACATCCGGGTAATGGAGAAGACTCTTGAGAGTCCCTTGGACTGCAAGGAGATCCAACCAGTCAATCCTAAAGGAGATCAGTCCCGAACATTCACTGGAAGGACTGATGCTGAAGCTGAAACTCCAATACTTTGGCCACCTGATGTGAAGAACTGAGTCATTGGAAAAGACCCTGATGCTGGGAAAGGTTGAAGGCAGGAGGAGAAGGGGACGATAGAGGATGAGATGGTTGGATGGCATCACTGACTCGATGGACATGAATTTGAGCGAGCTCTGGGAGTTGGTGATGGCCAGGGAGGCCTGGAGTGCTGCAGTCCGTGGGGTCACAAAGAGTCGGACACAGCTGAGCAACGGAAGTAAACTGAAAGACACATTAATAAGTGTGTATACTATTTAAAAGTATGTGAAATCTAATGTGTAGCTTAACCATATGTGTCTCTTCAGGTAGTAAAGATTTATTTTTGTTTATTTTTTTAGTAATGATTTATTTTGAGCTGCAATAACATTATATAGAGGAAACAAAACTCCCCTTGGTTCTTGTCTTCTGACCCTACTGTTCTTTTGATGACACTGATTTATTAAAACACTTGTTCTGGTTTACGGGAGTAATTTCTTATTTTGTAGACATGAAATGGGTTCAGTCATCCAAGACAAGTTTATTCATAACCTTTAGTGAAGGTCCCTTGAGGACATGAATATTCCTTCTGTCGTTAATGGTGGAACATACCATTAGGGAAGGAACTTCCTTTTTTAAAGACCCTTAACAACTGTGGACTCTGGAGTTTTATAATTAAATGACTGGTCATTGAACTGTGAGTGTTCAGTTCTGTGGTTTCTTCTGATCTTTGTCTGCCTTTGGGTGTATTAGTGCTATTTCTGTTCTATAAGTCTAGCAGCTGCTAGAAATACCTCAGATGTTTGCTGAAATTAGGTGGTAATTTTATATACAATGCTGCTGATTGGATTGCTCAGGATGGAGGTTTGCTTTTTTTTTTTTTAATCTGTCTTCCAACATAAAGTTGGTTAGATTGGGGAATTGCTCTGATTTCTGAAAATTGGTTTTTCAATGTGCAGCATGCTACCGCAGTTGCCATAAACAGCTGCGAACTGTGTATTAGCTTGAACACATGGTAATCATTTTCTGGCTGGAATCATGAATGTTGCTTGGAGGAGAGAATTTATTTCAGAGAGAACATAAATTGATCTATAAAAACACCAGTGGGAACCTTGAACCTTGAGATGCTGTAGTCCTGAGTCTCTTGTTTAGCATCCATATAGAGCTAACCTGAATCCTTCTGTTACATTCCAGTCTTATCTACATGCATTTTGGTTGACTCGCTTGATGTCCGAGTCTGGATTCTAGTCACTGTGGAGAGTTTGTTTATCTGTCTGCACCCAGGCTTGGTTGCAGTGCTTGGGATCTCTGATCTTCATTGTGGCCTGTGGGTTCTTTAGGTGGGATGTGTGGGATCTAGCTCCCCGACCAGGGATGGAACCCAGGTCTCCCGCCTTGGGAGCACGGAGTCTGAGTCTTGGCCACTGGACCACCAGGGAAGTCCCTTCAGAGAGTTCAGAGGCTAATGCCAACACAGTATTTCTTTAAAAATCTCACCAAAGTTCCACTTGTTCCTAGGGTTGACTGCTGATGAAAAATTAATCTAAAAAAAGAAGTAATAAAATTTTATTTGAGTCAAATTTGAGGATTATAACCAGGAATAGCATCTCAGAAAGCTCTGAGAACTCTTTTGTCTCAGACAAAGCAGTCAAGGCACAGTTCAGTTTTTTGAGACAAAGGGCTTTACTTTAAATGATTTATTATCATTGACAGTTTACAGAAACCAGAGCTAAGCATCATTGTGGTGGGTCATGTGACCCCTTACAAGATCATGATGGAATGCTATCATTTAAAAAGTTTTTTATTTAGTTAGTTATTTTTGGCTGCATTGGGTCTTTGTGCGGTGGGTGGGGACCACTCTCGAGTTGCCGTGCACAGGCTTCTCGGCGCAGAGCGTGGGTGCAGTGGCTCCTCTTGTTGCAGAGCGTGGGCTCTAGGCCATGGGCTCAGGGGCTGTGGCACGTGGGCTCAGTTGCTCTGTGTCCCGTGGAATCTTCCTGGACCAAGGATGGAAGCTGTGTTGGCAGGAAGACTCTTAACCCCCGGACCACCAGGGAAGCCCGGGATGTTATCTTTAAAAGGGTCCTCTCGTTGCTCTTTATGGTTGAGCAAGTATTTCCACTGATTGGGCAAGTTTGGTCAATGCGTGATACACGGTGAGGGGAGATGGAGAGGCCAAGGGGTAGAGAAGAGTTTTTTATGTTTGATGCTGAAAGCTCAGCTTTCAGGTTGACTATGGGTGTTGCATCGAATCTCAAAGACAGAGTTTTGGGTGAAGTAGAACAGAAAGGCTTTATTGCTTTGCCAGGCAGAGGGGCCACCAGGTGCTAATGCCCTCAAAACTACGTGTCCCAACTTGAAGAAGACAGTGAGAAGTTTATAGTAATTGTTCAGAGGGGACAGGATCAGCTTCTGGACATCCTGTTGATGGGTTGGTGGTGAGGTAAGTCGGAGGCAGCGTCATCAACTTCAGGTCGCGCTGGTCTGGGGTCCCCTGAGCTTGTGGGCAGCAGACTGTCGTTAATCAACTTCTCCCACCTGGAGGGGGTTTCAGTATCTGCAAACTAGTTCAAAGGTGATGTTATGTGTATCCCTTATGGGGAAACAGGACTTTGCCCCAAGGCTGCTCTTGACTGTCTGTTTCTCCCTAGTTTCACATCCCCTCCCTTCACCCTAATTAACAACTGATAGAATCTGCAGGTAAATCAACAAGTTCTTGAATTGGGACTCAGGGAAGATCATGGAGGATGAATGAAGCCTACCAGACCACCTGACCTGCCTCCTGAGAAATCTGTATGCAAGTCAAGAAGCAACAGTTAGAACTGGACATGGAACAACAGACTGGTTCCCAATCAGGAAAGGAGTACATCAAGGCTGTATATTATCACCCTGCTTATTTAACTTCTAAGCAGAGTACATCATGCAAAATGCCAGGCTGGATGAAGCACAAACTGGAATTAAGATTGCTGGGAGAAATAACAATAACCTCAGATATGCAGTGGAGAAGGAAATGGCAGCCCACTCCAGTACCCTTGCCTGGAGAATCCTGGGGACAGAGAAGCCTGATGGGTTGCCGTCTGTGGGGTTACACAGAGTCGGACACGACTGAAGCAACTTAGCAGCAGCAGCAGCAGCAGATGTGCAGATGACACCATCCTTATGGCAGAAAGCGAAGAACAACTAAAGAGCCTCTTGATGAAAGTGAAAGAGGAGAGTGAAAAAGTTGGCTTAAAGCTCAACATTCAGAAAACTAAGAACATGGCATCCAGTCCCATCACTTCATGGCAAATAGATGGGAAAACAGTGGAAACAGTGACAGACTATTATTTGGGGCTCCAAAATCACTGCAGATAGTGACTGCAGCCATGAAATTAAAAGACACTTGCTCCTTGGAAGAAAAGCTATGACCAACTAGACAGCATGTTAAAAAGCAGAGACATTACTTTGCCGACAAAGGTCCATCTAGTCAAAGCTATGGTTTTTTCAGTAGTCATGTATGGATGTGAGAATTAGACTGTACAGAAAGCTGAGCACCAAAGAATTGATGCTTTTGAATTATGGTGTTGGAGAAGACTCTTGAGAGACCCTTGGATTGCAAGGAGATCCAACCAGTCCATCCTAAAGGAAATCAGTCCTGAATATTCAGGACTGATGCTGAAGCTGAAGCTTCCATACTTTGGCCACCTGATGCGAATAACTGAGTCACTGGAAAAGACCCTGATAAGGGGAAAGATTGAAGGCAGGAGGAGAAGGGGACGACAGAGGATGAGATGGTTGGGTGGCATCATCCACTTGATGGACATGAGTTTGAGCAAGCTTCAGGAGTTGGTGATGGACAGGGAATCCTGGTGTGCTGCAGTCCATGGGGTTGCAAAGAGTTGGACATGACTGAGCGATTGAACTGAATGAAGCCTATTTCCTTTACTCCATGAAATAGGGAGCACAGAAGAGCTTTGTGCCCAGGAGCCCACAGTGCCCTGCTCCATTCAAGGTTACTGCTAGTCACGAGGGTCCGATTGCTCAGTTTATGATGTTAGTACTTTCCTTTGCAGGATGCAAGAATTTGGGTTCATTAAATTTTTCTTTTCTTGTGCTATCTCCAACTATCTAAGGGGCCTGGTTTTCCAAAGTACAGAGTTTCTTATCTCAGGTTTCATCCTGGATTCCTTACATGGTACACTGTCAGTCAGTGACTGCAGTGGCTAACGACCTGATCCTTGTTCAGCTGGACGGTGGGCAACATTCTTTGTTTTACCCAAGCCTTTTCAGTTGCTGGTGTAACGGAGACGAGTATTTTCCCTGGGGTCTTATCTCTGAAGGGGTGAAGTTCTGGGTGCCGACTTCTGTGATGAGTAAACATTTTCCTATTTTCTTTGTGTGACAAATGATTAACTAAAATGCAAATGTTAGTGCATATTTTATCTGAGTTTTTAATTAGAGCACAGCTCCAGGCAGTGATTAAAAGTCCTTTCTGCTCCTGCAGTCTTTGTGCACTGTTAGGGAGAGCCGGGCTCTCACTGGGCTGATTGCCGGTCCTTTTCTGATTAGGAGACAACCCTCAAAAAAACAGTGCTTCTGGCTTTTTTCAGATCCCTCTGAATGGCAGGGAGCCTTGCCTCCTTTTCAGGATTCTTCCTTGTTGCAGGGATAAATGGTGGGCGTGACGCTGCCTAATGATGGCTGTGATCATGTAAAATAGCCTCTGATTAAAGAGCAGCTCTGGGGGCCTGCCTGGGTGCATTATTCTCTTGGGAGACTCATTACCAGGGTGGGGTTGAGGGAATTCTCTTCCATATTCAGGAGATAAATTGCTGTCATCAGAGGACCATCAGTTAGTTAAAAGCAATTTAAAATGTGCTTTTCTCATTTCAGGGAAAAATGTCAAAAATTTTTCTATTTCAACTAGAAAGAGGAAAGAGAAAGGAACATCCCAAAAGCCTGGCCTCAGACCTACAGACTAGTAGCTCTTGGGGCCTTTGCACTAGTTGCATCCTCAGCTTAGGAAGGGCAGGTGCTCTTTGTGGCTACAGGAGTGGCTCTGAAAGGCTCTAGTCATGTTTTGAATATTCATGGACAGTTTCCTATAAAGTTGCAGAAGAAAACAGTCTGTATCTGCTTGTGAACTTGCACCCATCTGCTAGTTATCTGTCTGCCAAATTATACTACAGACTTCAAGTTAAGACCCAACAGAGTTTGTTTTGAGACCTAAATCTAACAATTGATCGGAAGAGTAAAACTGTGCGCCTCTGAGTGGACTTGAACCAACACATTAGGTCTCTAACCTGGCAAAAACCCAGACTGGGACTTGAACCCATGGTCTGTTAATTAGAATCACTCACCTGGTGTCTAGACGTATTGAGGCTTAGGTTCTTTGTGTCTCAGCACAGAAAGAATTCCGTGGGAGAGAAAGTGATAGGTAAGAAGTGGATTTAGAGAGAAACACTCTCCACAGACACGGTGTGGGCCATCTTACAAGGTTGGAGGCCAGGAAATATGGTGTGGTTGGTTTTTTAATGGGCTGAGTTAATTTCATAGGCTAGTGACTGAGAGCATTATTCCAGCTGTTCTGGGGATTTCCAGGAACTGGGCCATCACCCACTGTTTGACCTTTATGGTGGCCTTTGGAACTGTCCTGGTGCCTATATTTGTGCTATTTCGCTTGCTCATATGTTAAGATGAACATTCACTGAAGCTCAAGGGTTGATGGAAGTCGGCTCATCTGCCACCTTGGGCCTTTTGGTTCCAATCAGTTTGTAGTGTCCTCAAGCTATGGCCCTGGTGGCTCAGACGGCGAAGCGTCTATCTACAATGTGGGAGACCCGGGTTTGATCCTGGGTCGGGAAGACTTCCTGGAGAAGGAAACGACAACCCACTCCAGTACTCTTGCCTTAGAAAATCCCACAGAAGGAGGAGCTTGGTGCAGGCTACTGCCCAGGCTGCTGTCCATGGGGTCGCAGAGAGTCAGGCACGACTGAGCGACTTCACTTCCCTTCCCTTCCCTTCCCTTCAAGCTGTGTCATTCTTTTCAAGTTTGTGCCCTGCCCCCATCCCTCATATTTCAAATACTAGAAAGGCATTCTATCTTGTGGTTTTCCTATCCCCTCTGAAAAAAACAAAAAGGAAGGATCAGTACTGTGTGTAGAATTATCATTAGATTATTAGTTGACCATGGCAGGAACCGAGGCCTCTACTTCTGTTTGTGTAGCAGCTATTGCAATCTGAATGTTGCACTAGCCATCTACTAATACTCTTAGGTGAATACTTTGCAGTGAGTTGGCAATGACACTTACTGTAGTATATGCTTTTCACATCATCGGGCAATGCTCTTGAAATGACTGACCCATATTTCTCACTGATGAACTCTAGATTTTAGCTTGTTCTGACTATTAAGCTGTTTACTAGTTTCTCAGTGATGTTGCTTTTGAAAGTCAAAGATAGGTGACTCGTGTGAGATGGAGGTGTGATGTTTAATGGTGCAGGAAGGTCCCATGACCATCCCAAGGCTCAGGAAGAGCCTCTTCTGCCATTGCTCCACATAAGAAGCAAGAGGGCCCACCTGAGAGAATCACTGTTTGTGCTGGTCAGATTTCACACATCTTCTTTGTTCTTAGCTGCTTGGCTTAGGCAGACAGACTGGTGTTCCCTGTAGCCCTCTTACCCAGACGCCTCCCCCAGCTGTTCTAAATAAAGAGTGGTCATTCACATCCAGGAGTGCTATCAGATTGGAGAAACTTCTTATCTGACGCAAAGGAGAACCTCGCCTCTGGAAATTTACTAAAATATTTCCAACATAAAAATTAATTTCTAAACATCGTCACACTGGACTGAACTGGTAAAGCTGTCAGATTCAGAAAGGGAAAAAAAAATGTTCAGGAGACATTTATACTAAAAAATGATTTATTGCTTATTTGAAATTTACTTATTTTTTTCAATTAAAAAAATTTTATTGGAATATGAAGTTGATTTACAATGTTCTGTTTTAGGTGTACAGTCAAGTGAATCAGTTATATGTATACATAAGGTGAAAGTGTTAGTTGGCTCAGTCATGTCCGACTCTTTGTGACCCCATGGACTGTTCTGTCCATGGAATTTTCCAGGTGAGAATACTGGAGTGATCCCCTTCCTCTAGGGGATCTTCCCAACCCAGGGACTGAACCTGGGTCTCCTGCAGGTTCCTTACCATCTGAGCCACCAGGGAAGCCCATTTATACATATATCCAGTCTTTTCAAGATTCTTTTCCCGCATAGGTCATTACAGAGTGTTGTATAGAGTTCCCTGTGCTGTACAGTAGGTACTTATTAGTTATCTGCTTTACATATAGTGGTGTGTGTATGTCAATCCCAGCCTCCCAGTTTCTCTCTCCCCCACCCCCTGCTTATCTGAAATTTAAATTTAACTTGATGTCCTGAATTTTATCAGGCAATCATAGATGCAGGTAATGTTAAAAGAAATAGAAAAAAGAAATGAAAGGAATTTCCTTGAGTGGGGAAAGGGAGAAATCAGTAAAAACATTTTTGGACTACTGGGACTGTAAGAAAAGTTGACCTCAGTCCAGTACAAGAAACTAGAATTTTTCAAAGTTAGGCTAGAGACAATGAGAAGAGGGAAATGGATGGAAATACGCAGACAGTAGGAGTGGGAGTCATAGAATACAAAGGTGTCCCTGTGATATGGGGATGTGAAACATAATCTATTACAGGGGAAAGGTTCCCTATAGACTGCCTAGTTTGATTTCTTCATTTCTCCTAGAAGGAAATTGGAAGTGAAATGCTTAGAGGCTAAGTTACCTAACCACATGTTCAGCGTCATTTGGATGCAGAACCAAGAACAGAACCTTGATCTCTGACCCTTCCTTTCTGAAGACCTGTACCTTGAGACTTTGACACACTCTAAGTTTAGAGTCAGTCCACAGAAAATCAAGTACTTTTGATGATGGAGACATCTGAAGAGAGCTTTCTTGTGTAAAAAGATTTATTATTAAAATTGAAGCAGCACTTATCAAAATCCATCATATTTCAGTTACTGCCCTCTCCCTCCTACAGTGGCCAGATTCACAACATCTTCAATACATATTCCTGACTTTTTTGACTCCTAAAGGGAGCATCCCAGTTGACTAACCTACAAATAAGGGAGTTTGGGTCACATGATCTTAGGGGGAGCTTCTAAGTCTGGGACTCAATAATCTGTATTGCCTTTATCTCTCTTTAGAAGTTTAGAGTCCTGGTGATAGAAGACGTACTCATACAGTGTGCTCAGTCGTGTCTGACTCTTTGTGGACTGTAGCCCACCAGGCTCCTCTGCCCATGGAACTTTCCAGGCAAGAATACTGGAATGGGGTTCCATTTCCTACTCCAGGGGATCTTCCCAACCCAGGGATCGAATCCGAGTCTCTTGCATTTCCTTCATTGCCAGGTGGACTCTTTATTACCGGTGCCACCTGGGAAGCCCACACTAGGTCATTATAAAATTGGTCAAAAATTAATGTTAGTTAATTAAGTTAAATCAACTAAAATTCAGTATGTTTGTGCCTAAGGAAGGAGATAGCAGTATTAACTGGAGTGAATTCTCCAGAATAGGAGTTAAACTTAACCTTGAAAGGGCAGAGAGTGTGCAGACTAGGTTCAAGGGTGAGGTATCAGTTCAGTTCAGTCACTCAGTCGTGTCCAACTCTTTGCAACCCCATGAATCACAGCACACTAGGCCTCCCTGTCCATCACCAACTCCCGGAGTTTACCCAAACTCATGTCCATTGAGTCGGTGATGGCATCCAGCCATCTCATCCTCTGTCGTCCCCTTCTCCTGCCCCCAATCCCTCCAGCATCAGAGTCTTTTCCAATGAGTCAACTCTTCGCATGAGGTGGCCAAAGTACTGGAGTTTCAGTTTCAGCATCATTCCTTCCAATGAACACCCAGGACTGATCTCCTTTAGGATGGACTGGTTGGATCTCCTTGCATTCCAAGGAACTCTCAAGAGTCTTCTCCAACACCACAGTTCAAAGGCATCAATTCTTCTATGCTCAGCTTTCTTCACAGTCCAACTCTCACATCCATACATGACCACTGGAAAAACCATAGCCTTGACTAGACGGACCTTTGTTGGCAAAGTAATGTCTCTGCTTTTGACTGTGCTATCTAGGTTGGTCATAACTTTCATTCCAAGGAGTAAGTGTCTTTTAATTTCATGGCTGCAGTCACCATCTGCAGTGATTTTAGAGCCCAAAAAAATAAAGTCAGCCACTTTTTCCCCATCTATTTGCCGTGAGGTGATGGGACCAGATGCCATGATCTTCATTTTCTGAATGTTGAGCTTTAAGCCAACTTTTTCACTCTCCACTTTCACTTTCATCAAGAAGCTTTTGAGTTCCTCTTCACTTTCTGCCATAAGGGTGGTGTCGTCTGCATATCTGAGGTTATTGATATTTCTCCCGGCAATCTTGATTCCAGCTTGTGCTTCTTCCAGCCCAGCGTTTCTCATGATGTACTCTGCATAGAAGTTAAATAAGCAGGGTGACAATATACAGCCTTGACATACTCCTTTTCCTATTTGGAACCAGTCTGTTGTTCCATGTCCAGTTCTAACTGTTGCTTCCTGACCTGCATATAGGTTTCTCAAGAGGCAGGTCAGGTGGTCTGGTATTCCCATCTCTTTCAGAATTTTCCACAGTTTATTGTGATCCACACAGTCAAAGGCTTTGGCATAGTCAGTAAAGCAGAAATAGATGTTTTTCTGGAACACCCTCGCTTTTTCGATGATCCAGTGGATGTTGGCAATTTGATCCCTGGTTCCTCTGCCTTTTCTAAAACCAGCTTGAACATCTGGAAGTTCATGGTTCATGTATTGCTGAAGCCTGGCTTGGAGAATTTTGAGCATTACTTTACTATCATGTGAGATGAGTGCAATTGTGCAGTAGTTTGAGCATTCTTTGGCATTTCCTTTCTTAGGGATTGGAATGAAAACTGACCTTTTCCTGTCCTGTGGTCACTGCTGAGTTTTCCAAATTTGCTGGCATATTGAGTGCAGCACTTTCACAGCATCATCTGTCAGGATTTGAAATAGCTGAACTGGAATTTCATAAATAAGACATAAGGAAAAGCATTAACAAGACAGAGAAATTAAAAATTATTATAGAATGTTCTAGAAATTTAAACATTGGTCATAGTATAAAATGTGTGTTTGGAAGTTGTGTCAAATAGTAATGCTGCAACCTCCGCTGTCCTCTCTCGTCTCACCCCTAGTCTTTTACAAAGTAACTGAGCCACCCTGGCTCGTCAGGTCTGTTTGTTCTGACTAGTCTGGTCTGTTCACCTTCTCTCTAAGGAGGCTTTTCCAGAGTCCTCCAGGCCATTCCCTCATCTGACAGGACAGAAGATAAGTCAGCACTTGAGTCCCTCTTATGCCATGTCCAGAATGTGGCTCAATAATGTTGTTAAAAGAGTTGGACACGACTTGGCAGCTGAACAGCAGTCCTGTTTCCTGCTTACAGAAATCGCACGCATCCCTTGCCCTTCGTTGTTGCTCCTCCAGGATCAGGCACTGCGCCTTACACGCAGTTAGTGTCCAATAACGTCGTTTGTTCCAAGCTGTTTGCTGTTCTGCATGCCTGACTTAACAGATGATAGGAAAGAAGTGCAAATGTTCTTTGATGAAAGAGACCTTCCTTCCCTTTGTGCTTAATGCAGTGCCAGGAACACATAGCTAATCTCAATAGACATATGTGTGGAAACATGAACGTGTGTGATGAAAGGAATCTACAGCTCATATACTGCAAACCCCCAGCTTTATGGGTGAGAAAACTGAGAACTGGAACAGTTAGTAACTTTCTCAAGATTACCAAACAAAATTTTAGGCATTATTATCCAGATCTCCTCACTCTAGGGGGTGCTTTTTTTTTCTTTTAAGAGATGCCTTGCTCTTTCTCATCCTTGCCTGGCAGTATATAAGAACAATTAGCTGGATTCAAGGTTGGATTGTACATCTCTCTGTGGCATGCCCATGTCTCACTGTCTATCTCTCCTTTTCCTGTTATTGGGACTAAAGTGCAAAGAATGCCTAGGAGCCAGGGGACCTGGTTTCTTTCTAACCCTGCCACTGCATATGTGCCTTTGAGGATTCACTTATTTTCTCTGAGTTTCTGTTTGCATGTCTAACATGGCATGGGCATGGAGTTTAGCACCACATAAACACTGAGGCCCCTCTAGTTACACTCTGTAATTCAGGCATAGTTCTGAATTTTGTTGACTTTTGGGGGGTTCAAGAATGTTCCGTTCTTCTTTTGCTTTCCTCTTATAAAGTGTTTCTACAGCATTTGCCAAAAGTAATGGCTCAGACGGTAAAGAATCGGCCTGAAATGCAGCAGACTCAGGTTTGATCCCTGGGTTGGGAAGATCCCCTGGAGAAGGGAATGGCAACCGACTCCAGCATTCTTGCCTGGGAAATCCCATGGACAGAAGAGCCTAGCGGGCTCCAGCCCATGGGGCTGTAGAGTCAGACATGACTGAGCAGCTAAGCAGAGAGAGAGCAGAAAGGTGTAACCAAGTGTGGGAGTGAGGGGAGGGGAGCGGTGGGGCAGGGATAGGGCCAAGCTCCGGGGCGAGACTGGCTGGTGGTTCCTGCCCTGCTGCCCACCCTTCCCCAGGTGGCTCAGGGTGAAAACACCAGCCAGCTCAGTAGGATGACTGTGGGCTTCAGGGTGTTATGAACCTTCTCATTGTGGGTGCCCCAGCTTTTGTTCTCATGTGGACAGTGTATTTGGTATCCACGTCCATGAAGCAGAAAAACAAAATAGCAAAAAGACAGGCTCTTCCAGGGCGTCAGTGGTGGTGGAGCAGTGGGGAGGGAGAGAAGCGTGTGTACCCTCTTCACCTCTTTTTAGGTGCTGAGCCTCCCCTGAAGGGTGTGTGTTTTTTCTAGAAGGGAAAGCCTGTGCTTTTGACAGCAGAACCGAAGCAGAGAAATTGAGCTTGACCTACTTCCTTAACAGTGCAAGCCTTGCATTGTCCTCTCAGGCGCTATGAAAATCCTTGAACTGGGAAACTGACAGCTGCAATCAGACACTTGCATTGAGGGAAACATCATGAATTTTAATGGGAGTGCTGCTCCTGCATGAGGTTGGGAGAGCAGAGAGCGTCTAGCCAATTCAAACAAAGGGAGCAGGAGGGGGGTTATTACACCCACAGCTCACGGCAGTGATGAGAGCAAAATTCAAATTACTTATCCCACACGATGTTGATGATTTACCAGGGAAGGACTGCGAAACTCTTGTGAAGTGGACAGGGTTGTGAATCTTCCATGATTATTAATCCCACTGAACTGAAGGTAGAGAAGGCGGGGACAACAGAACCTGACTTGTTAGCAGGAGCGGTCCTCCGCATCAGCAGTGCCCGGGAAGTGAGCTGGGGAGCCCCGGCACCACCACCCGATGACAGCACTTTGCTCCTGGGCACACCGCAGGCGGGCCGGGCACACGTGCACGTCCACAGAGTGGGCTTCAGGCGCCCTTCCTGCAGCCCGCTTTGCTGTGCAGAGCACTTCCCCTCCTGAGTCACGGCCAGCATCCTGTTTGTCCTGCGATGGAATCCGGTCCCATCGTCAGGTCCTTTTGTCACATGGTTGATTCTTGCTATGAAAACTCCCAAAGTGGTCTCCTAAGGAGTGACCAGCGCAGTTGTTGCTGTTGCTTACTCGCTTAGTCATGTCTGACTCTCTGTGACCCCATGAACTGCAGCACGCCAGGCTTCCCTGTCCATCACCAACCCCTGGAGTTTGCTCAGACTCCTGTCCCTCGAGTCGGTGATGCCATCCAACCATCTCATCCTCTGTCGTCCCCTTCTCCTCTTGCCCTCAATCTTTCCCAGCATCAGGGGTTTTTCCAATGAGTCAGCTCTTCATATCAGGTGGAGCTTCAGCTTCAGCATCAGTCCTTCCAATGAATATTCAGGGTTGATTTCCTTTAGGATTGACCAATAAAGAGAACATGTAAAAAGAATGCTTCTCTTTTTAGAACATGGTCCTGTCTCTCTCTCTCTGACTGTTCCTGCTGAGCCACACCCCGACCAGTTGCATTTGTCAGAAGCTCAACTGCTTCAGAGAGTGAATGCATTGCAAGCCTCTTTGTTCCTGTTACATGACTGTGCTTCATTTTAGAAGGGAGACCTGAGTTTTTATCAGAAAAAGAATGTGATCATTTCAAAACCCCGTTTTTATGTGTAGATCTTGAAATAATTTTTTATAGTGAAGATGGCACTTAAAAAAATACATGACAAGCTTTGTTCATCAGGTTCCTCTGTTGGTGAGATTATTTAGCCTGAGAGGGTGCAGCCCTCTCAGCACCCCTGAGAGGGTGCTGGCTGCCGCTTTATTTATTGGGGAAGGGCTGAAGAAAACCTCTACACACTGCACAGAAGCAGCAACTGCCATTCCAAAATGGAATATTAAAGATGGAGCTAATTTCTTAGTCTGTGAGTAGGTTCTCCTCCTGTAGTAGACAGGGAATGAGATGAGTAAGGTCATCCCTTAGTATCCTCGCTGGGTGAATGGGTTCCAGGACCTGCTCTGGATATCAAAATGCACTGATGTTCAATCCCCATAAGGGGCCTCCACATCCACGGTTCCACATCCTTGGATTCGATCATGTAGCAGTTCTGCAGAATTTAATGGAAAAAAATCCTCCTATGCGTAGATCTATGCAGTTCACACCACTGTTCTTCAGACATCAACTATGTTACTACAATGTAGAATTGGAACTCAAGCCAGAGCAAGGCAGGACACCTGAGAAATGGAGATGAGGAAAGAGCTACCCTTTACTAACCAGACTGTGAAGGGGGACTCATCCTCATCCCTGCCAGGACTTGGCACTCGCCTAGAGGTGCTGGGGCTGACTTTGTGGGCTGTTTGGCCCAGACCTCACATTTGTGAAGGTCTCATATTGAATCTTTAAAAATATCACTGAGTGAATTTATATAGTTGTGCAAAATTGTGCAAAGTCTCTTTAGTCATGTCTGACTCTTTGGAACCCCATGGACTGTAGCCCACCAGGCTTCTCTGTCCATGGGGTTCTCCAGGCAAGAATACTGGAGTTGGTTGCCATTTCCTTCTCCAGGAATATGTGGTTGTAGTTTTGTGTGTATTTAAATCATTTGCTGTTGCGTGTAGAATGTCATGACTACTTTAACCCGTTTCTGCACTTGTGTTTTAGTACGTGGAAGTGTTCCTCCCTCCTCACCCCCTTCCCTGGTCTCTGAGCACACTCTTCCTGCCCACAGCACTCCAAATACTGGGGTGTCCTAGGAGTCCATTTGATACCAGGGTCTTCTCAGGGTCCCATTTGTTTTTGTCCTGACTGTAAGCTGGGAGTGTTCCCATCGAGTCATTTAAGTTGCTAGATACTAACCAGCTATGGTGGAAGAGGATAGATAGGTGGGTGGGGTTTATTGTGATAACAGTACTTACACTGGGGACCCTGCTGGTGGTCAGAGCCTTGCTACTGTGCAGTCATGCCACCGTTCCGCTCACGTCTGTTTCCTAAGCCCTCGGTGGTCCATGGCCATCCCTGCAATGCAGTAGTAAAACCTGCCGCACTGTGGGTCTAAGGCTGCTGAATCTGGAGTGCCTGCCTCTGCACCACGCATCCACCCACTCACATGACGAGTAGACCCTGTGTGTCGTTACTCAGGCGCAGGGCTGGTGCTCTGGGTACAGTGTGGAGAGACAGACACAGGCTGCAGCTGCCACACGTTTCCCCATCCTCCTCGCTGCTCCAAGCTCACGCTGACCTACCTAAGTCCCCATCTGGACCTTCCATCTGTCCTCAGCCACCTGCTTAGGTTTCCAAGGTACCTTGCACACCACGAGAGAGTAGGGGTAACTTCTGTTCATATGGATGAGAAATAAGGTGCCAAGACCAAGGCGTCTTCCTGGAGAGAGGCTGAGAGGCCTTAAAGCTGGGGTGAGGCAGGGCATTCTTTCAGTCATTCAGGTGCCACGATGGGTTGGAAGATGGCCAAGAAGGAAGGAGGCTCTTCTTTTCAGGCTAAATAACAGCCTCCTTGTTGGGAAGGAAATAATCAATCCCAGCTGGAGCAGAGAGCCCACGTTCCCTTTGCTTTTCCATTCAGATCTAATCTCATGACATGAGTTTCTGACATGAGTAGCATTCTTGCCCAGACTTGTGGCCCCAGGGAGCGGATGGTTATTTAAGACAGCTGGCTACTCATGCAAGGCATATAACTTGATGATAAATGCTTACAGACAACTTCCCTTACTCGCTGGTCCCAGTCCCCGTTTAATTGACAGCCCTGGAGACTTGGGGGGAAAAAAACAAACAAACATAGATGTTTCTTTGAAAGAATAATCATGTCTCTGGATGCAAGAAAAAGATAAGAAATTCTGCAGGCATACAGCTCATCGGTATTTCCCAGCTTACGAAATTCTTCAGGGAGGAATTCCTTTTATGCATTCTCTGTGAAACAGAAGTTTCCTGTGCCTTTAAAACCTGTCTGGTGGTATAGTGTACAATAAATCCGACGCATGATATTGCTTTTTTCTTCCTTTGCTCTGTCTTTCAAAAAGAACTGTTCCTATGAATTAGTAATGTTAAGTCATTTTGCAGGTATTTTTCTCTGAAAGCTTAGATATAGCTCTGTCATGAATAATTTTAAGTTTTAGTAATTAAACAATTCTTTTTTTCAGAGTTTATTGTCCTTTGGGTCAAAAACCCCTGTTCTTGGAATAATAGTTTTGCCCAAATCTCTGCACTTAAATGTCAAACATTCGCTGCACATTCCTTTCTCATAATTGGAGATGAAGTCTGTGGGCAAAAAAGGAATTGATGGACACATCTTGTCTTCTATCTGAGAACTTACTTGGTTACCCTAATGGTTATAATGTACAAACTAAAATGATTAGTCTGAGATAATAGTCATTTATCTGAGAGATTCTGAGTTTTGAGACTATGTAGAATTTATCTTTGCAATCAAAAGTAATGTTAAGTGGTACATGATGATCAAGGTTTTAAAAGCAAAAACTTTAGTAATGGAACAATGGGCTTAAAAAAAATAATAATAATACAAAAAAACTGAGATCTGGATAGATTTTAAGATCAATACCAACTGAAAAAAGCAAATTGCAGGATGATGTATTTATTATGCTATAACTTACATAAAATTTTTACAACATATTAAATTCCCGGTTGGTTGTAATATTGCTACAAGGTCTAAAAACATGGCTTGAAAGGACCTAGGCTGAATATATCATGGTGTTTTTTGGGGGTGGTGGAGAAGAAAGGCAGGCAAGAGGGAAGGGAAATGGGGCTTGGGACCAGGACCAAAAGAGATTTTAACTTCGGTTTTATTTCCAAATATTAAAGGAATCTGAGGCCAACAGGGCCAAATAAAATTTGCTGACTCTGGGGGGGAGGGCAGGGGGAGGGGGGGCTGGGCATTATCTGCAGTACTCTTTGGTCCTAAAATAGATTAAATTGCCTTAAAATGAAACAACAGCAAAAATATTTTTCTGCCTTCATTCTAAAGTTTCAAACCAATGGGAATAGACTTGCACAGTCAACAGATACATGTCTTCTGTGGGGTTTTGTATTTTTGACAAACTGATGAATCTGACTGCTGCGTATCTTTACTGCTTTAAGTCCTCCAAAACTGAGGACCCCTTCTAACAACAGTGCAGATCCATTATGCATATGTTAGTGTAACAAGTTCTGGCTGTGTTTCAGGAACAGGTGCCTTTTAAATAGGAAAATCTAATTGTGGTCTTTGCCTCCGCCAGTATCACTTTCATTTTAAAAGTGTTGCCATAAATAATTCAAATGGATGGCATGCTTTCCATTTCTAAATAGCCACAGGCATGTAACTTACTCAGAGGATTTCTTTGGTTGTAAAAGTGAGACCTGCGTCTGGTAAGAAGACTGTGTTGGAAAAAATACTCTCATTGCTTTTCATGTAGGATCGATGTTGCTTTAAAAATGGAAATTTTGATTCCTTGTCGTGGTGAAAATAAATGCAGCCATAGAAACCAAAATCTTAAGGTTTCTGTGGCACAGAACTGCCCACTTATTTTGGATTCAAATCTAGCCTACTCACCAGGCTGGACCACAGCTTAAAACAGGAACTATGTGAAGGGAACTTTGTCGTTAGACAGTGTAGAATTTGGGCACTAAACCTTCTTCCAGTAAAAGTTTACTCATTTTACTCTTGTTTCCAAAACCTGAATTATCTCTCCCAAATGTGAAATGCAGCAAATTAGAAGTGAACAGTGCTGAAAGAGTAGATGGACAAGAGATGGAGATTCAGAGCATGATGGTGTTGCCTAAAAAAAAGATGCATAACTTGAGAGTTGTGAGTTAAAGTTTTATTTGGGGCAAAATGAGGATTTCAGCCTGGAAGGCAGCACCTCAGATAGCTCTGAGAGACTGCTTCAAAGAGGCAGTGGGAGGAAGGTCAATATATAAAGTTTTGGTGAAGGCAGAGTTCAGTACTATTAAGTGCTCATTTTACAAAAGGTTTTCTGCTAGTTAGGAGGATCTCATGTCACCATGAAGGAACTTAGTGCTTTTCTAGATATGAGGAGATGCAACGATTGAGATAATAAAATCTGTTCCTGTTCCTGCTACTGCTGCTAAGTCGCTTCAGTCGTGTCTGACTCTGTGCGACCCCACAGACGGCAGCCCACCAGGCTCCCACATCGCTGGGATTCTCCAGGCAAGAACACTGGAGTGGGTTGCCATTTCCTTCTCCAATGCATGAAAGTGAAAAGTGAAAGTGAAGTCGCTCAGTCATGTCCGACTCTTCTCGACCCCGTGGACTGCAGCCTACCAGGCTTCCCCATCCCTGGGATTCTCCAGGCAAGAATACTGGAGTGGGTTGCCATTTCCTTTTCCAATGCATGAAAGTGAAAGTGAAGTCGCTCAGTCATGTCCGACTCTTCTCGACCCCGTGGACTGCAGCCCACCAGGCTCCTCCGTCCATGGGATTTTCCAGGTACTGGAGTGGGGTGCCATTTCCTTCTCCGAAAATCTGTTCCTAAAAACATCCAAATATCTAAAGACCTGTCCCACCAGATGCCCTGGAGCTCAGAGTGCCTCACTCCACCTGAACTTGCTCAGGGGGGGTTGAAGATCAACAGCTGCAACAGCACAGGGTTCAGTCTCTGCAGAGACAGATGCAAATGCCCCTGTTGTTCAGTCATTGGCAATGCCATTGGTAAGTGCCAACTTGTAGTTGACAATGGCAAGAGAGGAGAAAAATAATTAAGATGAAAGAAGCATAAACAACAGACATGATTCTTTTTTAAAGATAGGGATGGTTTTCCTACAAACCTAAATAGCCCTACTACCTGAGAACGTGCAGTGCTGTTTGTTCTGGTAGTGCTGAGTGATTGGTGTTTTCCAGAATAAGTATAGAATTAACTGACCAAGTTTTTCCATACTCTGTTCTCTGATGGTTCTCTTAGTCTTGATTCCCCGGGTCTTTACTACCTGGATGTGCTTACCATATGCTAAACTATATGCAGAGGATGCATTTCCAGAAAGTGTTGCAGGGTTTACCTTTATGTTAAAATCTTAAAGGTCACAATATTTATTAATACATATTATATTCTAAGAGTCTCCAGTCTGGAAGCAAATGGAGTCCTGAAAACCATATGATTCCAACTTGTGCTTGTAATTTGTGTTTAGTAAGACTTAGCCAATTTGTTTGAAGATATCAGTTTCAGAATATATTTAGTATTCCCGAAAAGTATATAGGTGGTTGGCCTGAACTTGTCCTGACCTTATGGCATTACTTAGAAGTTGATCCTTGGGTAGGGGGAAATCCTAGATATATGCTTGCCTTTCATTTTCTTCATAAAAGTATGACATAGAAAACTGGTCTGATTATTTGGGTTTTAGACAAGTATATAAAAACTTCTTTGAAGTTTTTATACTCAATAAGTATAAAATCTTATACTTTAAGATTTTATGTTGTTTTCGTAGATTGTAAATCACATTGTTGGCTTCCCTGGTAGCTCAGTTGGTGAAGAATCCGCCTGCAATGCAGGAGGCCCCAGTTCAATTCCTGGGTCAAGAAGATCCCCTGGAGAAGGAATAGACTACCCACTCCAGTATTCTTGGGCATCCCTGGTGGCTCAGCTGTTAAAGAATCCACCTGCAATGCGGGAGACCTGGATTCGATCCCTGGGTTGGGAAGATCATTCTGGCCTGGAGAATTCCATGGCCTGCATAGTCCATGGGGTCACAAAGAGTCTGACACAACTGAACGACTTTCACTTTCTGCTTTATGGAAACAAGTGTGTGGTCAGGTACAAAGGATGCATTCTAAGTCAGATTGGCAGAGTTCACAACCTGTAACAGGAAAGAGTCAATTTTGACTCTTCCATTCTAGATCTGTTTCTTTGACTTTAACCCTTGTGTTTTTTTTTTATTTTTTGGCCGCTTTTCTACTGTAATCATACATGATGGCCTGCTTCAGAGAATCCTGCCCCTGTGCCTGACTGTTAAGCTAAAGTGCCTCTGTTCAAAACCCTGTCTACCTGTAGATGGCAGGAAGAAATTGAAATTGACACATCCACCTGCCTGAGGCTTGCCATTCTCAGAGATATTTGCAAGATGAATGGCCTTTTTTACTTTGTTTCCTTGCCCCCACCCCAAACTCTGATCCACAAAAGAACTTGGCATCCAGACCCCAATAAGATGGTTATTTTGAGACATTAGTCTGCCATCTTCTTGGTCAGCTGGTTTTCCAAATAGTCGCATCCTTGCCTCAACACCTGGTCTCCTGGATTCATAGTCTCTCATGCAGCGAGCAGAGTGAACTTGGATCCAGTTACAGTGTCAGTTCCTCCCTCACTGGCTGTGTGACCTTGATCAAGTTACTTAACCTTTTTGAGGCTTGCTTTCTGTGTAAAATAGGAAAAATCGTGCCCCCTTGACAGGGTTGTTCTGGGAGTTCAATGAAATCGATGTGCAAGTAAGAATCGGGATGTCCAGTGTGTAGGTATGTATGCTCTGCGTGTTCTCTTTCTGTTGGAAACAGAAAATTTTGGATTAGAAAATTGCTGCCTTAATTTTGATTCTCAGTTGCCTCTTCTGTAACACTGACAATACCATTTTTTTGTTGTTTTGTTTTGTTTATGGTTGATGCCTGAGTCCTAGGGAACATTCACTCAAAATTCTAGTCACATCTGCTTGAAAATATTTAGGTCCCACTTCAGAATTAGAGGAAAACTCATGATGGTTGGTGTAATAGATTTCCTCTGACTACTTCACCTGAATTCTTCTACAATTTTGCTCCAGCCTCTCTCTCTTGATAGAAAACTCTGGAGTAGGTTTGAAACTTTTTGTCTTGTAGGATTTAAGACTGAGTCCCTCAGTGGAGGCAGTCAGAGGGTCAGCTTAGAAATCACCTCCTTTGTAGAAAGAGTGATCTCTCCTCCCAGAATCAGTAGCTAAATATCTGTGAATGTTTCAAGGTGTTTTCGTCCTATTGATAGAACTATTTCCTGAAGCCAAATCTTAGGCCTCAAGATTCTCTAATTGGTGAATCATCATTATTATGGGGAGGCCACAGTGGGAAAAGGAAGGTTAGTCCAGTATTTTTAGGTGAAAGCAAAGTAAATGTAGGGAGGTCTCTGCAGATGAAGCTGAGAAGCCCTCTGCTGTAAGTACTGTCATCTTTTAGCTTCAGTTCTGTTTCCACGGCAACCACAGGGTTGCTGTGTGCCTGGCTGAATGGTTTTACAGGAAGCTGAAAAACATTGCTATTCTCAGTAGCTTTCTTTTTTGCTGTAGAAAGGAGTCTCTCCCTGACTGGAGGCCAGCCAGCATTTACTGGGAACAAAGCAGGCTATTTATGCTGATTGTATTCTGGGTAGGGAGGAAACAAATGGGGAGAATCCCAGCCCCTGGCTACTGACCTGTGAGTTTATTTTTCTGGTTGTTGTTTCTAGCATTTTGGAAGAACCAGATGACTTAATTCAGATATGATTTTCCTGTTCATTTTAAGCAGAACTTATATTTCAGAGGTAGAATTGGGTTTAAAAAGAAAAGAGTGGTGGTGGTGTGTGTCTGAGATAATGTTAGTTATGGTGAAGTCAATCTGCTGAATTTACACCTTTGAAGTATCTATGAGCACAATTTATTAAAAAAAAAAAAGTGTCCCCTGCTAGCAATAGAAACAGGAAGATGTTGGTTCAGTCCGTTATTAGGCTTATCCTTTATTATATATTAAAATTGTCATTGGGGCTTTTTTACATCTTAAAGTTAACATTTTTATTCGTTTACATAATAGAAAAATTACATGTGGTAGAATACACCTTGAGAGTTCACCATGCAGTTCTCTTTGGCAATTTATTACCATTTCTTAGGAAAAATTAAAAGCAAGGGTATTGATACAATTCCATTAAAAGCTTGTATAATAATTTTAGTTTCAAATGTAAGCTGCTTACTGGGCTTTCTTTCTGGAGCTCCTTCAAACCCTTTTTATAAGTAAGCTAGGGAACAAAAAAGAGTTTCTGCCTAACTACTCTTCAGCAGAGGTCACCTTTCAAAGCCAAACCCTGATAGTGAAAGCATTTGATGTCAACAGGAGCTGTGGACTTCTGTTCTCTTTCTCTCTTTCAGATATACCCACACACAGTTAAAATGAAAGAAAATCCATAAATTCCATCTTGTAGTTTTTTAACTTCTAATATCCATCATGCCCTTATTTCTTTGATAAAGTATGATTCTTGTTCCAAAAAGTAGACATTTCAGAGGTAGACATTTCATAAGTTTTGAGATTTGACCCTGACTCTGTTTAGGTAAGTTGATGTTTGTTAGTTTTAACTAGGCTCTCACTTAGATCCAGGATGATTCTTTTGCATTTTTCTCAGGTCTTGGAGATTTTCAGTAAAATAGGCTTGGAAAATAGCTCAAGAGAACTTGTTCACTAGATCCGCAAGTCTTTGAATGGCACCAAATGGCAGGTTTAATTGCAAACTGCCTGCCTTTGGATCTCCCCTACCAAATGGTTGCAGCAGGAGAGTTCATGAGCAGGTTTTGATGAGATTTAATTCCAAAAAGAGGTATGTGATCTAAGATGAGTATTCCGAGGTGTCTAGAGCCAAAATTTGATCACTAGGTATTTGCTGAATACCTCTTATACGGAGCTAAGGGTTTGATTGGTGTGGTCAGAGAGTTTATAGATTACCTTGATACGACCCATGGACTGTATACCACCAGGCTCCTCTGTCCATGAAATTCTCCAGACAAGAATACTGGAGTGGGTTGCCATTTCCTTCTCCAGGGGATCTTCCCAACCCAGGGCTCGAACCCAGGTCTCCTGCATTGCAGGCAGACGCTTTATCGACTGAGCCACCAGGGAAGTGGTCAGAGAAAACTAGCATTATAAATCTGGGAACAAATACTACCTTGCGTGATAATGAGTTGATAGGAACTCATAGAAAGAGTGTGAGATGGAACCTCTAGGAAGGGCTTCCTGGAACAGAAAAGGAGTGAGGGCATTTCATTAATTCAACAGAAATTCACTGAATACATGCTCCATGCTAGGTGCTCTGTGCTAAGCTAGAAATCTGTTAATAGTTATGATAATGAGCCTACATGTGTGGAACTCACACTCAGGTGAGAGGTTCAGATAACCAGGCTGCTGCCTCACTGTTGACATATATGTTGAGAAAGTTAGAGAGTATTAAGGCAACACCTGGGTTTGGAGGGCATGAAGATTTCACTGACATTCCCTTTGAGGATATGTGAAGCTGAAACTTGAACAGAAGGAAATCCCAAATGGACATAGCTATTTACCCACTTGTAATAGTGCTCCTTTTTTTTCTTCTCTCAGAGAAATGCACTCAACTTTTCTAAAAGCACTGTCCTAAAATATAAATAAGCTTTTCTTAGAAACTAAAATGTTTAGACTATACTACTTTGTAGTAGGAAGTGATCTCAGAGAAATTCAGCCTGTTTTACCGTCAGCTCCTTGGCAACTCTGGAAAGGGTAGGAAATACAAGATTTCCAGAGTGCTAGGGGGTCAGGACAGAGAAGGCAATGGCACCCCACTCCAGTACTCTTGCCTGGAAAATCCCATGGACGGAGGAGCCTGGTGGGCTGCAGTCCATGAGGTCGCTAGAGTCAGACACGACTGAGCGACTTCACTTTCACTTTTCACTTTCATGCATTGGAGAAGGAAACGGCAACCCAGTCCAGTGTTCTTGCCTGGAGAATCCCAGGGATGGGGAGCCTGGTGGGGTGCCGTCTATGGGGTCGCACAGAGTCAGACACGACTGAAGCGACTTAGCAGCAGCAGCAGCAGGGGGTCAGGAATCAGAGACCTTGAGTTCAGAACTCGAGTGTCCGGGGTTCGATGACAGCTCTGTGTCCTCCACCTGTTTTCTTTGGAGGAAATGGGTTATTATGCTCCGAATACATGCAGAGTATTTTTATCAGACCTCATGCCTGTGTGTCTCTTTCTGTATCCTCTAACAGAGTCCAAATAGGGAAGGAAGAGGGGAAAAAAAAGTGGTTGTTGCAATTTATTAAGTACTAGCCCTGAAATTATGGCTGCCACCTCTTCACCCGGGCCTCATTAATCTGTCTACTGAAGTATAGAAAAATTACTGTTTTTAAATGGCCCACATTCATTTGGAAGACTCAGATATGCTCCTGCAGATACATTACTTCTCGGTTGGAGGTTTCCCCATTAGATCTGCTCATGGCTTTACTTCTGCACCTTAGCAGAAACACTACTTTACCTTCATCTGTGTAGCTCGCTTTCTAAGCTACAGAGCGTCCATTATTCGGGAGGAGCTTTTTGCATGGAAAAAAGAATTTAGAAGCAAACTGTAAGGGGTCTTTCAAACGGGTATGCTTTTCCTCATCCTTGTTAAGAACGATTTTGAGACATTATTCAAGGTATTGATGGGTTTTTCTTCTGAGTCAGATTTAGTGACATGGCCCATAAGCGAATGTTAAATGCCGGTTTTAAAAATATATGGTAAGAGGAACAAACAGGCCACCGGAGTTAAAGAACAAGACATATGTTTAAAAAACCATAAGAGAATTATCCAAGTGCCTAAAGAAAAGAAATACTCTGAAGGTATTGAATATTTTACAGGATGCGGTTTTTCATCCGGTTTTTGCTGCTTTGCCCTGCCTTATTCCTGTTGTAGCCAGGGTGTTCTGTTACCGCCTTCGCTTATTGTCATGTTTTGAGTGATACCTGCTCCTCTTGTTCGTCTCTGCCACTAGCCTGTCTGCTTCTTGCCTTTTGTTTATGCCTGGCGTCCAGTAGGCCTATGATTCATGTTAGAATGAATGTGCAGTAGTAATTAATGTGAGAGTTTTTTAACTTACAACATTACCCTGGGCATTTTGTCTGATGTTTTATTTTGAAAAGTATCGGCTGACTTTGGGGTACTACAGAGAACAATTAAATATGTGGTCCGACGTGCTTGTAAAATTTAAGCATGGCCAAGTAATGACTGTATTACATGGGGACCTACTATTCACAAATATAATTTTGGCATTCAATTAGATTGATATGCTTGGAGTTCTATCTTTATGTACATTTAAAAACATTGACATTTATAGGTATACTTATGTACATAAGCCAATGCTTATTACATTCAAGTCAAATCTTTCTTTTCTTGTTTATAATTATTCTAGGTAGAAACATTTAGTATATGCATATAAACATTTATGCATATCTTACATGTCACATGTATACTCTATATGGTTTATTTTATATGACATGAATCACATTTTTGTATGCAATTTTGTATGCAATTTCTAGGAGCATAAGAGATCTTAAATTTGGGGGGAACTGATTTTTCACAAGTGAAGGATATCAGTGGAAAGTTTCCAAAGCGTCAGCGATTTTTTTTTTTTCTGGGAATATATCTATTTTATTGAACTTGTAGGAAAGCGTGTGTTTTTTTGTTTTATTTATACTTAGGGAAAAGATTATCCATTAAGTTAAATTTTAAAAAATATTGGAGGCCATGGATTAGTGAACATGAAGAAATAACATGTAGCTCCTTAAAGACGAAACTGGTTTCTTGCCCATGTTATAGACAGAGAAACTGAGCCTCGGAAGTTAAGTATCTTTTCTGCCTGTATAAGAGGGAGGAGGCAGTCACACTCAGCCAGGTGGTCCTCTGCTCCCAGCGATAGCGCACATTGAGCCTGGGCTGGGCTGACACCTGTATTTTAAATAATGCCGTGTTATCCTATTCCGCCAAAGTACGGACAGGACTGAAGTCTGCTCACTCTCCTGCGCGTGTTAGCTTTGGTCCCCTTTACTCACGCTTGTCAGCTCGCGTCTCTGCCCGCTGGCGTCTGTTTCCGCTGTGCTTTAAGTTTACAGTTTAGTTAGACACAGTAACGACGGTGCCTAACAGTCCATGTCCGTGCTGTGAAAGATATGAACGGAGATTTGCGTTTTATCTGTATTTTACATTGGCAACAGGGGGAGAGAGGTTCCCATTCATTCCTTATGTACTCGTTTTCCGTGGGCTCTAGGGTTTTGTATCATCCGTGTTCCTAGCAGTTCTCCTCTAGTGATTGATCAGGTGCAACTCCATGAAATGGTAACCATTCCAGCTTAAAAAGACTTTGGATTTTCTAAAACACTATATAGGTTGGATAGCTGCTTTCTGGTTTTAGAACCAAGAATGTCTGGTATGCAGGCTGTGGGACGCTGAGTGGATCCCTAATTCTGTCTTCAGGCATGTCATATTTCCTTCCCCATTCATCCTCCCCACAATCACAGACTGTAATTTCATACCTTTTTTTCCTCCTCAAATCTGCCGTACTTCCTCCCTCCTCCTGCCCCCTGCCTCACTTGGAGCTGATGACTTCGCTTCAGTTTTCTCAGTGAAGCAGGAAGCACACTCACCCCTACCCCACCACTGCAAGTCCCCACCCAGCAGGTTCCGTCTGGTCCTTCCCTTTATTGTGGAAGGCTGACAGTGGTCACGTGCAGGCCGAGCCCTTCCACCTGCCCGCTGATTCCCTCCCCTCTCACAAAGGGAGGCAGCTCTGGCAGTTCCTTGCACCCCCATTTTTGTCCCACTAGATTGGTTCAATAGCATAGTGACTTGCGTTATTTCTCTCACCTTGAAAATGAATTCTCTTAACCACGGACTCATTTCTTCCTTCTGCCACCTGCCCACCCCCTCTGCTCCACTTTTTCAGTCAAAACTCCTTGAAAAAGTTGCATTCTCTGTCTCCAGTTCTTTTCCTGTCCTCTGCTAGTGGTCGTTCAGTCGTGTCTGACTCTTTGCGACCCCATGGACTATAGCGCACCAGGCTCCTCCGTCCATGGGTTTTCCCAGGCAAGAATACTCGAGTGGGTTGCCATTTCCTTCTCCAGGGGATCTTCCTGACTCAGGGGTCAAACCCAGGTCTCCTGCATTGGCAGGCGGATTCTTTACTGTCTTATCCGTCCTCTGTTAAAGGTGTTGCAATTAGACTTGCTCTTCAACCACTGCACCAAAGCTAATTCTGATATTAGGATCCCAGTGATCTCCGTGTTGCTGAATTCCACGGTCACTTCTCAGTCTTCATCTAACGTGGCGCACCAGTAACGCTGACCTGCCTGATCGCTCCTCCCCCTTGAAACACTTTGCTTGGCGTCCAGCAGACTACAGACACTCACTTCTCTTCCTCCCTTACTGACTGTTCCCTCTCTGTCTTCTTCACTGGTTCTGCTTCTTCACCCTGACCTTGTAAAGTTGCTGTGTTTCAGAGCTCAGGCTTTAGACCGCTTCTCCGTGTGCACTGCCATAACCGATCTCAGGATTTTAAATATCATTCAAGTGCTGGTGAGTCCCAAACATGTATCTCCAGGCCAGATGTCTCCCATGAAATTCAGATTTATGTCTAACTTTCCACCCAACAACCTCCACTGTTTAATAGGCATTTCCCAGTTCTGTTCCCAGTCTGGATTTGTGAGCATCCTCTGTGCCACTAACCTTGCCCATTACTTTGTACTCTCCCGTTAGAGTTAATGGCAAACCTATCCTTTTAGAGGCTCGAGCCCCAGGCCATGAACCATCATAGTCTTCTCTCTGCTCTCAGGCCCCAGTATTCAAGGGGTGGTGAGACCCTCTCTCATTCCACTCACTCCTGCCACAGGCCCCTCTCATTGCCTGACTAGCGACAGCCTCCGCTGCTGTCTGTCCTAGCCCGTTGACGGTTTAGTCTGAACGCAGTGCGATCCTGTTTCAAGGCATGCAGTGCAGCGCTCTGCTCAGGAGCCTCCAGTGGTTTTGCATCTCATCCAGAGCCAGCCCCGACCAGCCCCACCTGCCGGCTGCCTCCCTCACCCTGCCCACCTTGTCTCCCGCAGCGTCTCCCTCTTCGCGTGCTCTGTGAGTGTTCCCTGTGAGCATGCCAAGGCTTGTGCGTGTTCTTTGCTCTCTCCTGGAACACTGCCCCACCCCACCTCGTTCCTAGACGTTCATGTAGCTTCTCTCCGACCTCTCTTAATATTTTCTTCAAATGTCACCTTTGCAGGGAAGCTGTTTATTGCAGCACACACGCTGTGTTCAGCATTCCCCTTCCTTGCTGTCTTTCTCTTTCTCCGTGCTGTGTAACGTCTTTTGACATTGCATACATTAATTCCTTATAGGAGTATGATTTCTTTCCAGTGTTGTGTTTCTGCTGTACAACAAGGTGAATCAGCTGTGTGTATAGAGTATACCCCTCCCCCTGGGACCTCCCTCCCCTCTCCATCCCACCCCTATAGGCCATCACAGAGCACCGAGCTGAGCTCCCTGTGTGATACAACAGCTTCCCACTAGCTGTCTATTTTACACACAATAGTGTATTTGTGTGGAACCTAGAGAAAGTGTGCAGATGGACTTCTGTATTCTTATCACGCGTCAGCTCACACTTCTTCCTGAGGGCAAGGCTTTCGTTGCCAGCACCCCCTCCCCTGATGTTTCTGTAGCACCTAGTGTGATGCCTGGCACTGAAGTTCTCAATACAGATTCGTTGAATGAATGGAAACGGGAGTTGTTTAACATTTTATGAGGTATGTCAGCATTCTGAGTATATCTTAATAAAATAGAATTATTCAAAATACATGCTGGTTCATCTCAGTTTTATCATTTATATGACACCTATCATTTTTGGGGAGTAGTGGTAACTTATTTTAGGTAAATCTGAACCTAATTGCTAATTTATATGGTTTGCTTAACTGTTTAACCAAATGTGTATTTAATGGCTAGAACCTGAATTAAAAGAGTGCAAACATCTTATGCAAACCATGTTTGGAAAGCCAAACAAATATTGACAGGTGAAATCATTAAACAGTTGATTAGGAAGAATTAAATAGGACTGCTGGCGGGGGGAAATAAACTACCTTTTTGATGTATTTTATTCCCTAGGCCTGTTAAATACCTTTATTCCACATAATAGGCAACTTAATTATTTGGCATTTATTCTACTCAAATGCCAACTAATTTAGTATAAGATGAAATGGTTCCTTGTAAAATTAATTTGCTTTTCAAACAGATATTCAGACAGGTATATTTTAGAAAATTCACTTGTCATATTTTGTAAATTGATTCAAAAACTAGTGAAATGTTGTTTTTAAAAAAAATGGATTAAACTTTGGTAGTAGTTTATTTGACCAAGAAAGTAAAACTCAATTCAGTTCCATTTAAGAACCATTTATTAATTATATGTGTGTAAAAAACAAAATAGAGGGAGATGTGAGAGGCGTTGCTGTTGTTCACTTGCTAAGTCGCATCTGACTCTTGGGAACCCCAAGGACTGCAGCATGCCGGGATCCTCTGTCCACTGTCTCCCAGAGTTTGCTCAAATTCATGTCCATGGAGTCAGCAATGCTACCTAACCATCTCATCTTCTGCTGGCCCTTTCTTTTTTCCCTTCAGTCTTTCCAGCCTCAGGGTCTTTTCCAATGAGTCAGCTCTTCACATCAGGTGCCCAAAGTATTAGCACCTCAGCATCAGTCCTTCCAATGAATATTCAGGGCTGATTTCCTTTCAGTTCAGTCGTTCAGTAGTGTCTGACTCTTTGTGACCCCGTGAATTGCAGCACGCCAAGCCTCCCTGTCCATCACTAACTCTCGGAGTTCACCCAAACTCAGGTGCATCGAGTTGGTGATGCCATCCAGCCATCTCATTTTCTGTCGTCCCCTTCTCCTCCTGCCCTCAATCCCTCCCAGCATCAGGGTCTTTTCCAGTGAGTCAACTCTTCACATGAGGTGGCCAAAGTATTGGAGTTTCAGTTTTAACATCAGTCCTTCCAGTGAACACCCAGGACTGATTTCCTTTAGGATGGACTGGTTGGATCTCCTTGCAGTCCAAGGGACTCTCAAGAGTCTTCTCCAACACCACAGTTCAAAAGCATCAATTCTTCTATGCTCATCTTTCTTCACAGTCCAACTCTCACATCCATACATGACCACTGGAAAAACCATAGCCTTGACTAGACGGACCTTTGCTGGCAAAGTACCGTCTCTGCTTTTCAATATGCTATCTAGGTTGGTCATAACTTTCCTTCCAAGGAGTAAGCATCTTTTAATTTCATAGCTGCAGTCACCATGTGCAGTGATTTTGGAGCCCAAAAAATAAAGTCTGCCACTGTTTCCACTGTTTCCCTGTCTATTTGCCATGAAGTGATGGGACTGGATGCCATGATCTTCGTTTTCTGAATGTTGAGCTTTAAGCCAACTTTTTCACTCTCCACTTTCACTTTCATCAAGAGGCTTTTGAGTTCCTCTTCACTTTCTGCCATAAGGGTGGTGTCATCTGCATATCTGAGGTTATTGATATTTCTCCCGCAATCTTGATTCCAGCTTGTGCTTCTTCCAGCCCAGCATTTCTAATGATGTACTCTGCATACAAGTTAAATAAGCAGGGTGACAATATACAGCCTTAACGTACTCCTTTTCCTATTTGGAACCAGTCTGTTCCAAATCCACTTCTAACTGTTGCTTCCTGACCTGCATACAGGTTTCTCAAGAGGCAGGTCAGGTGGTCTGGTATTCCCATCTCTTGAAGAATTTTCCACAGTTTCTTGTGATCCACACAGTCAAAGGCTTTGGCATAGTCAATGATTTCCTTTAGGAGACATAAATAACTATAAAGCAAGGTAGAATGTGATAAGAACTATAAAAGTATATACACGAACTCTGGGATTCCAGGTGAGGGGCTGCACCATAGAATCAAGTTTAAAACAGAGATGTAGACGTGGAGGACCTGTGTCAAATCCCTGTGCTTTGTTCATTACCTGTGTGTGAGCAAGTTGCTCACTGTAGAATGCTTTTTTTTTTTTTTTTCATTTGTAAATGAGGAGTGATGATGGTATCAACCTGATGGTTATTGTAGGGGTTAATGAGATAACACATATACAATACACAGAGACCATTCTGAGAGGTTAAGCGATGCCGAAGCCCTGTAAGCCCTAAACCTAAGTGATGGTGGTGGAGGTAGCAGTGGAGATGGCATCTGTGGCGCCACTCACTCCAGAGGAGTTACTCAGTGCCTGAGAGCTCAGTGCCAATAGGAACAGGCCACACAGTTCATTCATCAGACATTTGTGACACAGCCACCGGAGCCAGGACTCTCCTAGACCCCAGGGAACAATGGATAGGCAATATCACTGCCTCCCTGGAGGTCACGGCACCAAAGGGTGGTCAGAAAGGTCACTTCAGGCAGAGAAACAACACGGGGGAAAATATACTGATAAGAGCCAGCACTGAAGTAGAGATTACCCACATGTCCACTAACTGGTGAGTGGATAAACAAAGTGTGGTGTATCCATGCAGCCAAATATTACCTGTAGAAAGGAATGAAGTAGTAATACCTGCTACAACATGATGAACCTTGAAAACGTGCTCAGTGGCAGAAGATACTTGCAAAATGCTTCATATTGTATGACTTGGTTTAGATAAAATGTCCAGAATAGGCAAATCCATACAGACTGAAAGCAGATTATAGGTTCTTGGGAGTGAGGAGATGCAGACATGGGGAGTCGACGCTAATGGGCCCTGGGGAGGATTCTTTATAGGTCATGACAGTGTCCTTACGTTATGGTGACGGTTGCAGAACTCTGAATACAGTAAAAATCATTGGATTGTATGCTTTAAATGAGTGAATTGTATGGTTTGTGAATTATGCTTCAATAAAGCTGTTTAACAAAAAAGAATCACTGGACTCTACGGGTAGTGACCCTTCCGTCATCCTGGTTTGGATAAGCAGCGAGTGTGCAGAGTCAAGGGTTGAAGGCCTGGGCAGGGCCCATCTTGTGTGCCCTGTGAAGGATCATCATCTAGTCAGGGAAGGAGGTCAGTGAGCCCTGTGTGTAGTGTGGGTATTCCAGGAAAGAGTGGGTCGCTGGAGAATCGTCACATCCCAGGTCACATCTGAGTTCCTGGGGTGGTTGCCAAGTGTGGGTTCCTGGCTTCACAAAGGAAAGAATTCAATAGCAAGCCTTAGTAAAGTGAAAGAAGGTTTATTCAGGAAAGAAGCATACTCCACAGAGTATGGGTCATCTCATAAGGCAAGATAGTCCCCAGGGTATGAGGTTGTCAGTTTTTATAGGTGTAGGTAATTTCGTAGGCTAATGAGTAGGAGGAGTATTCCAGCTCTTTTAGGGGAAGAGGTGGGGTTTTCTGGGAAGAGGTGGGGTTTTCCAGGAGTTGGGCCACCGCCCACCCTTTGACTTTATGGTCAGCCTTGGAACCCTCACGGCACCTCGTGGGTGTGCCGTTTACCTTGCTGATGTGTTACAATGCGTGTGTAATGAGGCTTAAGGTCTAGTGGAAGCTGGCTCATGCAGGTCTTGAATCTCTTTGATTCTAATCGGTCTATGTTGTGTCCTCAGGCTATGTCATTCTTTTAAAGGTTGTGCCCCGCCCATTTCCTGTCTCATGGGCACCCCTATACCATAGCTCAGTCGGTAAAGAATCTGCCTGCAAGGCAGGAGACCTGGGTTTGATTCCTGGGTTGGGAAGATACCCTGGAGAAGGAAGTGGCAACCCACTCTGGTATTCTTGCCTGGAGAATCCCATGGACAGAGGAGTCTGGCAAGCTACAGTCTATGGGGTTGCAAGAGATGGACACGACTTAGTGACTAAATCATCATACAGTAAGAGACTGCATATACCAACATGGTCTTCATTTATTTCCACATCTGTGAGAACAGTGATGACTGGAGCTAGGGGAGCAGTGAAGACTGGAATTAGAAACCTGTTGCTTGACAATGGCAGGTGCCCAGGCAAGAAACAGTGAGAGCTGAACCAAGGGGTAGGAAGGACAAATGATCTGAGGGGTTGATGATGAAGGGAGGAAAGGATGAGTCCCAGGATTCTAGCATGGACAAAGGATGCATGTGATCACCAGCTGAGGGGAAGAGAAGCAGGTTTTACAGGAAAGGTGAAGAATGTTATTCTTCTGTTATGAATGGCATGTTGGTGTCTCTCCAAGATTCATATATTGGAATCCTAATCCCCACTGTTGATGCTGAAAGCTTGGTGAAGTTGATGCCGAAAACTGAGCCTCTGTGCACCAGTACCAAATTGAACCTTAGAGACAGAGTTTTAGGTAAAGTAGAAAAAAATAGCTTTATTGCCTTGCCAGGCAAAGGGGACCACAGCAGGCTCCTGCCCTGAAAAACTATGAATTCTTACCCAGGATGATTTGATGGGGAGTTTTATAGCAAGGGTGGGGTGGCTGATTCGGGTGTGTGCAGGGCCTCAGTTCAGTTCAGCCGCTCAGTCCTGTCCAAATCTTTCCGAACCCATGGCCTGCAGCATGCTATGCTTCCTGTCCATCACCAACTCCCGGAGCTTGTTCAAACTCATCCAACCATCTCATCGTCTGTTGCCCCCTTCTCCTCCTACCTAAAATCTTTCCCAGCGTCAGAGTCTTTTCTAAGGAGTCAGTTCTTCACATCAGGTGGCCAAAGTATTGGGGCTTCAGCATCAGTCCTTCCAATGAATATTCCAGTTCTGATTTCCTTTAGGATTGACTTGTTTTATCTCCCTGCTGGGCAAGGGGCTCTCAAGAGTCTTCTCCAGCACCACAGTTTGAAAGCATCAATTCCTCAGCACTCAGCCTTGTTTATGGTCCAACTCTCACATCCATACATGATCACTGGAAAAACCATAGCTTTAACTAGATGGACCTTTGTTGGCAAAGTAATGCCTCTGCTTTTCAATACGCTATCTAGGTTGGACCTAACTTTCCTTCCAAGGAGTAAGCGTCTTTTAATTTCATGGCTGCACTCACCATCTGCAGTGATTTTGGAGCACAAGAAAATAAAGTTTGTCACTGTTTCCACTTTTTCCTCCATGTATTTGCCATAAAGTGATAGGACCGGATACCATGATCTTAGTTTTCTCAATGTTGAGTTTTAAATCAACTTTTTCACTCTCCCCTTTCACTTTCATCAAGAGGGTCTTTAGTTCCTCTTTGTTTTCTGCCATTAGAGTGGTATCATTGCATATCTGAGATTGTTGATATTTCTCCTGGCAGTTTTGATTCCAACTTGTGCTTCATCCAGCCTGGCATTTCGCATGATGTACTCTGAATGTAAGTTAAATAAACAGGGTGAAAATAAACAGCCTTGTTGGTCTCCTTTCCCAATTTGGAACCAGTCCGTTGTTCCATGTCCAGTTCTAACTGTTGCTTCTTGACCTGCATACAGATTCCTCAGCAGGCAGGTTAGGTGGTCTGGTATTCCTATCTCTTGAAGAATTTTCCACAGTTTACTGTGATCCACACAGTCAAAGGCTTTGGCATAGTCAATAAAGCAGGTGTTTTTCTGGAATTTCTCTTGTTTTTTCTATGATCCAGTGGATGTTGGCAATTTGATCTCTGCTTCCTCTGCCTTTTCTAAATCCAGCTTGAACATCTGAAACTTCTTGATTCACATACTGTTGAAGCCTAGCTTGGAGAATATTGGGCATTACTTTGCTAGCATGTGAGATGAGTGCAACTGTGTGCTGGTTTGAGTATTCTCAAGCAGCATCACTTTCAGGATTTGAAATAGCTCAGCTCGAATTCTGTCACCTTCACTAGCTTTGTTCGTAGTGATGCTTCATAAGGCCCACTTGACTTTACACTTCAGAATGTCTGGCTGTAGGTGAGTGATCACACCATCGTGGTTATCTGGGTCATTAAGACCTTTTTTGTACAGTATTTTGTATTCTTGCCACCTCTTTTTAGTATCTTCTGCTTCTGACTGAAGTGACTTAGCAGCAGCAGCCGCTTCTGTTAGATCCATACCATTTCTATCCTTTATTGTGCCCATCTTTGCATGAAAGATTCTCTTGGTATAGCTGATTTTCTTGAAGAGATCTCTAGTCTTTCCCATTCTATTGTTTTCCTCTATTTCTTGGCTGTTTCTATTTCTTTCCTTTATTTTAGATAGTTTATTAAGAAGTAGAGATATCACTTTGCTGATAAAGGTCCAGATAGTCAAAGCTGTGGTGTTTCCTGTAGTCATGTATGGGTGTGAGAGTTGGATTGTGAAGAAGGCTGAGTGCTGAAGAATTGATGCTTTCAAACTGTGGTGCTGGAGAAGCATCTTGAGAGTCCCTTGCACAGCAGGGATAGCAAACCAGTCAGTCCTAAAGGAAATCAACCCTGAATTTTTTTGGAAGGACTGATGCTGAAGCCAAAGCTCCAATACTTTGGCCACCTGATATGAAGAACTGACTTATTTGAAAAGACCCTGATGCTGAGAAAGATTGATGGCAGATGGAGAAGAGGGTGACAGAGGATAAGATGGTTGGATGGCATCACTTACCTGATGGATGTGAGTTTGAGCAAGCTCCGGGAGATACTGAAGGACAGGGAAGCCTGGCATGCTGCAGTCCATGGGGTCGCAAAGTGTCGGACTCGACTGAGCGACTGAACATGGCAGTCACCTGATGAGCCTCTCTGGTCACTTTCACTTGGCCTCAGGTGGCTTTTTAGCTGCTCCTTCCTTGATTAGCAACTGTTGGAATCTGCCCTTTGAAACTCAGGGGCATTCTGTTCCCTACAAACAAGAAAACGGGAGACAGAAAGTCTTCCGTGTCCCAGACCCCCACAGGCTTCTTCTTGGCTTCAGTGTGATGGTGTTAGGAGGTGGGGCCCTTTGGGAGATCAGCAGGATTGGGTGAAGTCATTAGGGAGGAGCCCCATGGAAGGTATTCGCACCCTTAGGAGAAGAGACAGGAGAGAGCTGCTCCCTCCTGTGTCTTCCCTGCACCCCGCCGTGTGAGCGAACCGGCAAGAGGGTTCTCACCGGAACCCCACCACGCTGGCACCCTGATCTCAGCCTTCCAGCCTCCAGAGCTGTGAGAGTAAGTTTCTGTCTTTGAAGCTGCCTCGTCTGTGGAAATTTACCAAACTGACTAAAGCGCGGCTGCCTGGGCGGATTTCAGTGAGGTGCAGAAGACACATCTTGCTTGCTGAGAATTGGAGTGACTGGAGCAGTGTCTTTGTTCCATGTACTGTGTCTAGTTCACTGTCTTCTCTCTAGAGCATTTTTATTTTAACTCTGCAATGAAAAAAAAATTTTTTTTTTTTTTTCAAATAAAAAGCTAAGTAGTGATCAGAAGGACAAGGAATTCCTGAGATAGCACAACTTTTCCAAGTACTAGAAACTTTATTAAACTTTATTACTTTTTAAAAACTTTATATTATTATTGGGAGAGGAGTACTTTTTTGAAAAAGAAATCATATACATCCCATTATAAAACAGGTGAGAGTGGATCCTGTCTGCATCCAAAATCCTAGAAGATGGTTCTTCTTGTCACCACTTGGATGAATGGATAAATGTGCTCCCTGGGGTGGGTCAAGTTCTATGGAATCTGAAACTTATACTGTGTCGGGGAGGGTTGAATAAAAGAATGTGAAGTTAAGACTGTTTAAGTACAGGTCCTTGGAAGGGCCCTCATTAGCTTTATGACAAGTCTTCCTCTGATTCCAATGATGGTGGCAGAGATGAGTATTAACACATTGTACTTACATGCCTGGCACTCATTCCGAGAGGTTTTCGAACATCAATCCTCGTGACAACCTAAGGCGCACTGTGCCGGAGATACAGAGGGGCCACACCCGAGATGACGTGGCTGGGATGTGGAGCCGCTAGGAGAGAGGAAGTGTAGACAAGTAGACTGGGAGCTCCATTGGCCCCAGCGTTGCCCCCTGTTAAGGGAAACCTGGAATACATCACTGAGGCTCCTGTGGATGCCTTTCACTTCACCTGTGAAACAGGAATATTGGTGCTAGCTATGAGTCCCTCATTTTGTTGTTCTGAGGTCAGGAGATGGTGTGTGAAAGTGCTTTGTGAAGAGTAAAATGCTTGGAAATAGTTTTTTCATTCCAACTCACTTATTTATAGGTGAGGCTTGAAAATATAAATTTTATTGAATTTATTGCACTTCTAATGTTTCTAATTTACTTCTTGGACATGATATTTTTTTTGTTTTGTAGGTTACTTGTCTGCAAGACTTTTTTGGTGATGATGATGTTTTTATTGCATGTGGACCTGAAAAATTCCGTTATGCCCAAGATGACTTTGTCCTGGATCACAGTGGTAAGGCAATTCAGTGACCATCTTTGTAACCCTGAAGTGGAGGCTTAGGTGTGTCATTTGGTGCATGTTAAGTGGTCTGGTTGTCGAAGAAAGAAGTAATGAAGAGTTCATTTAATTAGATCATCATCTACTCTCACTCTTAGTAGAGTTAATTTCTTTGAATTAATAAAAGTAGAAAATACAGTGAGGTAGTTACCTAGTTGCAAAAACCAAAAAACCCTAATTCCAAGTAGTTAAATATTTTTTGTTTTGTTTTTGCAAGTTGGGTTCTTCACTTTTTTACTGCATTGTTACACTTTCAAAATTGATCCCTATCTTCTTCCAGAATGGTGCCTTGGCTAGGCCACCTTAAAATATGGAAAGTACTGAACCTGAAAATAGTTCAGTATACATTTCTCATGTCCATAAAGAGATATGTAAAAGAATAATAATTTGTTAGTAGTGATTATCTCAGATTTCTTTGCTCTGTTTCCATCTTTTTAAAAAAATAACATGAATTGTTATATATGCAGAAAAAATAAAGCTGTTTTCATTGATAGGATAAGAAAATCCCTTTCTCTTAATTTTAGCCAAAAAATGGAGTTTTCACCTGTTTAGCAGTAACCTCAGTGATTTCAGATGTTATTGATTCTGGGAATAGTGCTCTACTCTGTTATCTGAAATTTAAACTGATCAGAGTATTAGTGATTATTAGCCGATAGTGAAGTCAGCTTCATCTTTAAGTGAGACAGAATCATATAGACAAAACGTTTGACAGAGAAGAGAGATGTTAGAGGTTTCAATCCCACGCTTTAATTTCATCAGTGAGGAGAGCTGGCTTTTCAAAAATTAGGCTAGTGATAAACCCCTTCCAGCTGTAGTGACTCGGCAGTCCAGAATTAGAGAAACATACAAAATCCAAGATGGTACACGCTGTGGTGTCAGACTTCCTTGTGTAACTCTTTCCTGTTACACTATGTCAGTTTCCTAGGGGATAAATATGGTGACCATAAACTTTCAAAAATCCAAGATGGTACACGCTGTGGTGTCAGACTTCCTTGTGTAACTCTTTCCTGTTACACTATGTCAGTTTCCTAGGGGATAAATATGGTGACCATAAACTTTCAAAAATCCAAGATGGTACACGCTGTGGTGTCAGACTTCCTTGTGTAACTCTTTCCTGTTACACTATGTCAGTTTCCTGGGGGTGACTTACCTACTGGGGCTCATTTGTCTACTCTTCTCGGTTTTCCACTTTGCTTTTCCCCACAAGTGCCAAATTTCTTGAGGGTTTCTGTAGCATCTTCTATCTAGCCCTGCTTTAGATTAGTAATGCCACAGAAGGACCTTAAAGAATTAGTGATATTATCTATATTAATACTCTCATCTCTTCTTGTGGGTTTACTGAAAAATGGGAATTTACATAGCATCTCTATTTTACATCTTTTTTTGACTGTAGCTTAATTTCATTTCATAATGTTTCTTTGTCAATGTTTATCATTTTAAAAGTTGAGACATTGAAACTCGGTGTATTTCAGGTTGTAAAGTTAATTTGGGTGGCAGTACAGCAATTAAACATTTATTGAGCACTTACTATGTGTATACTAGGCATTGTATTCAGTGCTTTTATGTTAGTATGTTGTTAATTTACCTACAATATTTGAATCATTCATAGGTTTTGTTGTTTTGGCTACCAATGAACTCCTATAATTAGAGATAGGTGAAAGTTACTGATCTCTAATTACTTAACCTTCTGCAAACTGGGGATAATAATAGGGGCTTTTTCATAAGGTTTTGTGAGGGTTAAATGAATTAATAAGTGTAAAACAGTTGGAAGGGTGCCCATTACATAGTATGTGCTGGTACTGTTGTTGTTAATGTTATTATTGTATCATCACCATTAGGTCATAAAATTTTACTATGAAAACAAGTCTGAGACCTAATTCTGCCACAAGTGTCTTTATTAGGAGTGATGTCAAAAACTCAGCCTCTGTGCACTGGTGCTGAATCAAATCTCAGAGACATAGTTTTGGGTGAAATAGAAAAGAATAGTTGTATTGCTTTGCCAGGCGAAAGGGGACACAGTGGGCTCCTGCCTCTCAAAACTGCGTGTCCCAACCCTGGAGGATTTGGTGAGGGGTTTTACAGCAGTTGTTCAAGGGTGAGGTGTGTGCAGAGCCTGCAATGCCTTTGACCTGTTCTCAGGTGGTCTTCTGATGAGTTTTTCTGGTTCCTAAAGGTGGTCTTCTCTGGAATGAGGATTGCTGATATCTTCCATTTACTGGGGGGTGGTTTGTTCTGTTAAGAGCTCAGAGACCCTGTTTTGTGTGACCCTTGAGGCAGAACCAGGGCCCTGCCCCGAATCTGCGCTGCTGTTTCTTGGCTGCCCCTCCCTTGCCTCTTCATTGCCTCCCTTCCCTGACTAGCAACTGTTGGAACCTACCCTTTGGAGCTCAGGGAAGGTCATGGAGGCTGGAGTCTGTTCCCTACAAGCAAGCGGGGGACAGGGAAAGGCTTCCATGCCCAGGAGCTTCCACAGGGTCCTGTTTGGGTTCAGGAGGCAAAGATTACAAAACAAACAAAGTCTGTTTAACTTGTAATCTTGATGAGTCCCAGCTCTGTCCTTTTATACATCTGACAACATCTTGCATTGAAAAATCATTCAAAATTCATAGAATTTAGCTAACCCAGTCTTAGGGCAAAATCCTGTCTGTGTTAATGAGCTGGGTGCAGGGCTTGCTCAGATTCCTAAACCCTGGGGTGGTTCTGGTTATTAGCTGTCTAGGGTTACACAGCCTGCTCATGAAAGAGTGGCAGTGCCTTTAGGAAGGTTCTGACTAGTCTACACACCATTCCTTTCAGCACTGGAATACTTTCTAACATCTATAATGCTCATTAACTAAACTGCTGTTGCTACAGCCCCCTTGGAGTAAGGTTTTGATTAGAGTCTTTCAGATGCTAACTAGCCTCCCCTGGTGTGTATTTCGCTGATTAGTGTACTTCACTTGTTAATTTATTGTCCCTGGGGGTATAGATTAAACCCAACCCATATTTTAATCTTTCTGCATAAATTGAAGTATTTTAATGTGAAGTCGACAATATGTTATATAATTTAATCCTTATAACAAGCCTGTTAAGCAGATTTAGTCTCATCCCAATTTCATAGGGAGAGAAAACAGACTTAGACCTAAGCTAAGTGCACCAGTTAGCAAAGTCACACCCATGATTCACCCCAAATCTGCTTGACTCCAAAACCCAGATTCTTAATTATTTGAATTGGAAGTGATTATTTTAGCTGTGTAATTAGTTCTGGTACTCTACTTGCTGATTTGTGCTTTCCTGGTAGCTCAGCTGGTAACGAATCTGCCTGCAATGCAGAAGGGAGACCTGAGTTCCAATCCCTGGGTTGGTAAGATCCCCTGGAGAAGGAAAAGGCTACCTACTCCAGTATTCCGCCCTGGAGAATTCTATACAGTCCATGGGGCGCAAAGAGTCAGAGATGACTGAGCCACTTTCACTTTCACATGCTGATTATTTGGCAATTAATGGAAAGAACAAAGCTATTGTTTAAAGCTGCTGCTGCTGCTACTGCTGCTAAGTTGCTTCAGTCGTGTCTGACTCTGTGCGACCCCATAGACGGCAGCCCACCAGGCTCCCCCGTCCCTGGGATTCTCCAGGCAAGAACACTGGAGTGGGCTGCCATTTCCTTCTCCAAAGGAAGAGAGAAGATTGTTTAAAACTAGTTCCCTCATTTTTGATGCTTTGTACTTTGGGCAGATGGAAAATAAGACAGTAAGGGGTTCGTAAATTAGAATCCTATATCCTTTCAAATTAAGATTATCTGAGTTGGAGAGAACTCTTTATTATAGCCTTTGCCTATCAATGGTGTTGATGAAAAATAATAAGTTGCACATGTGGAGATTAAGTTGTGCATGTGAATCAAGTTTTCTTGATTGAGCACTTACTATATATGGATTTCTGTATTAAGAACTCCCTCTGGAACAATGAGGTGAATGACAAAGTCTGAAGCCTAATTTAAGAAAATCTCAGGTGTGCTTTTGGGATTGATGCTTTGTATATAAAAGTCATTTAACAGTAATAAGATGACCAGGTAATGGTTCTAGGCACTAAACTACTGGAATGTGGTCTTTCTTTGGTTAGAATTAAAACTAGATCTCTTTAAAGCACTTTCCTTTCTTTCTAGAGTGCCGTGTCTTGAAGTCTTCTTATTCTCGCTCCTCAGCTGTTAAATATTCCGGATCCAAGAGCCCTGGGCTTTCTCGACGCAGCAAATCACCGGCTTCAGGTAGTTACGGGGAAGGAAGCGGGCAGTCACAAATGGAGCACGTTCTTTGGTTTTCTTTAGTATGAGTAGGTAGTCTTGCCCATCCTTGTATGCAGCCAGGTTCCAACATAACATATAGATGGCATGATTTTTAGATCCAAAATGTTAAGTCTGTTTCTCCAAGTTATAACAAGTGTCCTAAGATACTTGTTTTGTTCTGGCACATTTTCTCAAGAGCAATCTTATCTAGATTCTTTTCCTGGTATTTACATAGAAGTGTTTCACATTTTGACCACGGTGTCTGCATTTTACATTTTTGCTGTATGATTGTGGATATTTTCTTCTCTTATTGGTTTAAAGCATAAGCCAACACACCCACCAGGCAAAACTATTCCCTTGATAAGGTTCCACAGGCTTTTCCTTTGTTAAGCAATTTAATCGTAGCAACAATTACTGTTGGAAGTAATACTGCTTATTTCAGAGTCAGAGTTACCTCTACATTTCTTTCAGATCCTAAACCTATAGATTTGTCATAATTTTGACAGCTTTTGACATTTAAAAAAAATTAAAATGTCCCCCAAATCTTGATATTTCGATGCTATAAGGCTCACTTATAGTATGCTAATATTGTTTCCCATTAAGGAAAAGATTGTGAAAAAACATGATTTTACATGTGAGGAATCTAGAACATGTGAAAGTAATACAAATAAAAACTGTCTGAAGCCTCAACCTGTCTATAAAATACTGGGTTTGGGGGGTCTCTGCTGCTCCGTCTTCCGCCCCGACCCCGCTTTCTTCAGGTGGGATAGTTTCCCTTCTTTCCGTGTGCACGTTTAGACCTGCCGAATAACTGCTGTCCTTACTTCTCCCCCTTTGTTGATACTGAATATGTCCAGTAAAGAGGGGTGGCCACTACTCCAGTGCCTACTCTACAGCCAGATCCCCAGGTGAGCCAGGAGAGGTACAGCTTTGTCGCTCTGCCGGGTTTTTTGTTTTTGTCTTCTGCCACCTTTTCTGTTTCCTTCTGCTCCATTTCCATGGCTGTGTCTGGCTTGTACCGGTGACGTCTGTGCTGCAGCATGGGCGTCCTGCCGCGGCTCCCTTGCTTGCTAGAGAGCTGGGCGCCTGCAGGAGGGCGCCCCGCGTGTGGTGTGCGTGCAGCCACAGTACACGGCGATGGGGGAGGCGCGGTGCCTCAGGGGGCCTGTCTTCTAGTTAATTTTGGAACATAATCTGTTACTGAAAAAGGCTAAGCGTTGTCGGTAATACGAAAATGGCCATAGAAGCAATTCTACTGTCCTTCCCTTCTTCCTCACTCTGGAGTCAATAGGCCCAGTATTCTCTCTCTAAAAATATTGGCAATATGAATATTTTTAACTGAAAGCATCTCTCTGATGTTAAGCTTATTTCAGATCATATTTTGCTTTCTGTAAAGTATTGGGTATGCCCCAAAATTTGTTTTTTAAGATCAAATGGAAAAATCCAAGTGAACTTTGGGGCCAATCCAATATTTCAAATGCTGGGAAAGCTAACATAACATGAAATTTGCATGAATACACTTCGCTGGGTTTACTGTATGGTAGATGTAGACATTTGTCAGGTTCTTAGCGTTTGTGTTAGTGATAGCTTTACTATCATATGCTTATCATATAACTAAAATAACTAAATAAGAGTGGAGAGAGTGGTTCAAAGATCACATATGATTACTGTAATTTTGGCTACCCGAGGTCTAAAGAGGGAAATTAATTAAAAACCTGTTTCATAGCCATACTTGTCTTGCAGACCAACTGCTTCACAGAATAGTCTAATAAATGTATAAATCTTCTTAACTAGAATTTGAGATGCTTAAATACAGTGATTCAAGAAAATCTTAACATTTCACTACCTCAGATTTTCAACTGAGTCCATATTTGGATTTGGGTTAATAAAGTTTGTCTTAAACTTACAAGTTGTGAGATGTAAACCACATCTGAGTGGTTAAATGACTTCTCTAAAAGAGATTAATCCAAAAGCATGTTCAATACATACTATATAGTTATTAAAAAAAAAAAAAAAGAGAGAGTTTTGTGTTATTAAAAGCCACAGAACCCAGATGGATAACTTGCTTTTACAGGCATTTTTGCTGTAGTGTACCCGTTACCATTTAGAACATTCCATGGGACTCCCTGGAATTTCAAACAGAGCAATAACTTTGTAAACATAATCTTGTGCTTTTCCATTCTTGGGACAGAAGTGCTCCCATCATTGAAGTCTTCTGATTGACTAAATCCCTCCATAAAACTCAAATTTATCAAAATAGCTAAATAGTGTCTAATAAGTACATAGACATTAACCCGGGTAACCCAGTGGGTAAAGGGAAAGGGAAAGTCTCAGTCGTGTCCCACTCTTTACGACCCCATGGACTATACAGTCCATGGAATTCTCCAGGCCAGAATACCGGAGTGGGTAGCCTGTCCCTTCTCCAGGGGATCTTCCCAACCCCAGGGTCGAACCCAGGTCTCCTGCATTGCAGTCAGATTCTTTACCAGCCGAGTCACAAGGGAGGCACAAGAATCCTGGAGTCGGTAGCCTGTCCCTTCTCCAAGGGATCTTCCTGACCCAGGAATCAGACTGGGGTCTCCTGCATTGCAGGTGGATTCTTTACCACCTGAGCTATAATAGTCACCATAATTTGAGTATTAAAAATTCTCACTTAAGGTTTCTAGCTTGTGACTCTTTGTCCACCCAGATAAAAAGTGTTCAGAGCAAGTGAACAAGAAAGCCCCAAGTCAACTTCTTACCTTACAGTTGAGGGAAGGGTGGATAAAAGCCTTATTTGGGGGAAAGAAAATCCAGGGTCTACTGAAGGAGAGGGAGCATCCCAGAGATGCTGGGCGTTGTCCACCTTCCTGTTGGGGCAGCAGTGTCGGGGCAGAGAGCCCAAGGTGACCCTGTCCCAGCTTCCAGTTACCTTCCCGGAAATGGAGAAATGTGCCAATAAAAATGACATGAAGAACTCACTAGACAGCATTTTTTTTTTGAGCCTTTCAAATACTATCAGAAACTTAAAGAGCTATCTATGTTCTTGCCATAGACAGGCAGGAACACTGGAGTGGGTTGCCTTTTCTTTCTCCAATGCATGAAAGTGAAAAGTGAAAGTGAAGTGGCTCAGTCGTGTCCGACTCTTAGCGACCCCATGGACTGCAGCCCACCAGGCTCCTCCGTCCATGGGATTTTCTAGGCAAGAGTACTGGAGTGGGTGCCATTGCCTTCTCCGTTAAGGATAAATATGAACATGTATATGCAGATACCAGTTCAGTCCCTGCCAGTGAGTTTTGTTAGGAGGTGTGTTTTTAGGGACACTGCTTGGCCACAGGGATTACCATTTACAGGAACTAATTTTTCTTCTTTAGTCCCTTTCCCATCACTGCTCCAGGGAAATCTTTGATTGCAGAGTGGTTTCTGAAGATCAGTGAAAGGTAACAGCACTTGGGGAAGAGGACCTGAACAGGTAGTTGTGTTGAATGAAGAGGAAAAGGAGCTAGACTCAGTATCAGCTCCTAGCAAGCTCACTAGCTCATAAATATCTCTTTTCTATGTGAATTCCTACCACCAGTTCCCTTTAAAGAGAATTTTTAAAAGAAACAGCGTTAATTGAAGTGTAACTTTTTTGAAAAATAAGCAGGACTGTTGAATACTCTAAAAAGTTTTCTAATTGTACAGTTACTTGTGTTGCACTTGTGCTATAAATACCCACATATGTTTGTTCAGAAAATCTAGATAACTGATAATGATTTATGAATGAGTGGTTTTAAACTAGAAAAGTTAAAGTTTGGTAATTGAAAAATAACTAAAATTTTTGCATCTTTGCTGAATTTTTACAGTGAGTCATACGATAAACAAACATGAATGATTCATCTCATCACAAATATTATGCTTATTGATCCAGAATTCTGCCTCCTTTCAAGGACTGGTGCTCAGTTTTTTGAGGTCACCTTTTCAGGAGTTTTGCATTTTGCTTTTTATACTTAATAGCATCATTTAAAATAACAGTTGTCTGCTCCCTTGTATTAAAAAGATTTTTTTAAAAGGAAATGGACTTTGCTTGTCTTTCTGTAGAGATGAATGGCAGTTTTCATCTACTTGGGGTAAAAGCTTTGAAAATTAATGATAAAAGGGGTTAAGATAACTCCCTAGAAAAGGAAACAAAAAACAAAAAACAAAAAAAAACTAGTACCAGGTGTTAACTAATAGCTTTGTGAAATTACAACCGAAGTGGTATAATTAGGAATAAGCCTGAGTCACAGTGAGATGTGTGACTAGCACTGTATAGTTACTGTAAAATCTGCAAGCTCACCCCCTCTTGGAAGCCGCCACGGCCATGCTTTTCGTTACCTAGTCTCTAAACTGAGCTTTCGACCTAGGAAATGTACGGAAGTTTAGAGGAGGGTGTCAGAAAAACCCACCAAGATTTGCTAAATAATGGGAAAATTAAGCTAAGAAGACAAGAAAATGGAAGGAATCAGAAATAACTAGTCCAGATAAAAAGAAATCGGAAGAGTGCCTTTTATGACCTTTAAACAAATAAGTGGGTATTACAGGGGGAAATGACCAATAATTTTCTTTTTCCATTAAGAATACCCTTAGGATATGTGTTAGAATTATTGTATTGTGGAGTTGATCTGGGAGAGACTGAGAAATGCTTCAGTGATTCAGGTCGTTTGGACAGGTTATAGGACAGCCTTCCGAGTGAACAGTTACAAATACGACAGCCAAGCATTTCTCTACCCTCGCTGGCATGCAGGATTTGTGGACAAGTTCCCGTTCACATCTCGAACTCCATAGCGTTTTATATATTTGTTTATGTTACTGCTGGAAAACTATTATTGAAAATCTAGTTTCACTGCTTATTTGTCTGATACTTTGTCTGTAATGCAGTAAGACACGTTATTTTTGCTTTTTGCTGATTTGCCATCTGCTTTGAGCTTTCAGTGAGTTGCAGCTCTGTTGGAGCTGTGTGGGGCATGTCTTGGTGTTTTTGTCCCGTCTGGTGGCTCTGGGTTCTGACGACCTCTGTCTCCTTTGTTGTCTCATGGTCAGTTAATGGAACTCCCAGCAGCCAGCTTTCCACTCCTAAATCGACGAAATCCTCCAGCTCCTCTCCAACCAGCCCAGGAAGTTTCAGAGGACTAAAGGTATGAAATAGGATATGTGCCGTGTTCGTGTGATTCCGTTCTGTTGCATAATTTAGTGGTTAGTTTGTTCAGGGACTTGGGTGCAGTAACAAATCAAAAAGGAAAGAAGTTAGGATTTGGAGCCAGGAAGACTTGACTTTGGATCCTGTATCCTTTTTTTATCTCGTAATTTGGGTCAATTTACCTTAACTCTTCTGAGCTAAAGTGTTCCCATCTCTTAAATGGGAATATAAAATTATGGTTAGGGTTGAACATGATATAGTTTTATATCAGTAAACAGTAGTTTTCCTATTATAATCAGAATAATTTGCAATGGCAAAGCTTTGGAGATTGATTCTTTTTAGAAATCTCATTTAGAAACCATGATTCTTTTTAGAAATCTCATTTAAAATTCACGATTTTAATATTGTTACCATAATTTGACTATGTAAAAGTCTAAAATAGAGTGAAATTCTAGTAGAATACTTATATACAGAAGTTAGTAACACAAGAAAAATATGTTCATTTTGGTGAAGAAATAAATTTTAGGTTTTGACTGTGATCTCCTGAAAATATGAACAGTAATTTAACATGATTAAGCAATTGGTTTAATAGGCATTTTATCTAGTAGAGAAGAATGATAAGTGAAACCAAATTTGCAGAATTTCAGTAAGTTTAATTTGACTTAGTAGCTCTCAGTAGTTTAAACTTTTGAGTAAATTTGCCAGATAAAATAGCAGTACTTTTTTTTTAATTGAAGGATAATTGCTTTACAGAATTGTGTTGTTTTCTGCCATACATCAACATGCATCAGCCATAGGTATACATATGTCCCCTCCCTTTTGAACCTCCCTCCCACCTCCCTCCCCATCCCACCCTTCTAGATTGCTACAGAGCCCCTGTTTGAGTTCCCTGAGTCATACAGCAAATTCCCATTGGCCATCTATTTTACATATGGTAATATACATTTCATGTTACTCTCTCCATACATCTCACCCTCTCCTTCCCCGACTCCCCGACCCTGTGTTCCTAAATCTGTTCTCTATGTCTTTTTCTCCACTGATGACCTGCAAATAAATTAATCAGTACCATCTTTCTGGATTCTTTATATATGCATTAGTATATGATATTTATCTTTCTCTTTCTTACTCTTGGAGTGTTTAGTTGACATTGGAAGTATCTTCATGGTGACAAATACATTCTCTAAAGTTGGTGACCCAAACGTTTCAGGTATCATCCAAGTGGGAAATTTTCTTTCCCTTAAGGATCTTGAAAAACATTTTCACTGGTAAAGTGAAAGATAAAAGGCCCAGCGTGCCTTGGGAATTCGGGGCGGGAACCTGCTGGGCTGGCAGGGAAGTGGGTCTGCGGGTTCTCCTTGCCTGCAGGGTGGTGTTCTCCATCTGACACTCGGTGTGCTTGTCAGGTCCGGAGACCATCGTGTCTACCTCCAGAGTGAACTTGCTATGTTCTTGTCTAAGTGCCTGACATCAGGAACAGAACTTTCTACTGGAAAAGGACAGATCATCTGGTTTTGTGCCTGCTTGCTTATGTATGTTGGCAGAATTTGGAGGGACCAATAGTCAGTCTGGGATTCGGAGCACAGCTCTAGGTAACCTCTAAGTGCTGGAAGTTCCTGATATTTATCAGAAGAGCTGGCCATTTTCTGAAGTGCTAAATTGGCTTAGGTCAGCACTTAACATGATTTCAATGGAATTCTTAAATGTCAACTCCAAAAGAAAAGCTGTATCAATTAAAAATCTCTAATGTGATTATTTTCAGCTTTTCTTTCCCAACTTCTTTTCCCCAGAATAGATTGGAGGTGTTCTGTGTTTTAATCCAGGTAACTTTCAAGAAAATTGAAATAAAAATCAAGTCAATTTATCTTGTTTCCAGTTTCGATCGTTTTATCCTTTATTAAAGCAAAAGCAAGCGATTCCTAGTGCTGGCGATTGTCAACCCATGCAGACCCAAACGAAGCTTTCCAGTGGTCCACCTGCAGGGCTCACTTGCGTTTCTCCCCCGGCTGTTGCCGGAGGCAGGACTGCTGTGATCCTTGGCCTCTGGTTGTCTGTGGCCATCCCAGAGGGTACCTTAGACCATGCTCTCCTGGGTCTTGGCTGTTTTCCCCTTTTTTTATCCATTGGTGACGTGGGCTCTTGTCTCTCTTCCTCGTCTGTCTTCAGCTCTTAGCCCACAATTGTTCTTTCCTGTGGATGCCCCCAGGTCAGGTGATGATGCTATGCTCCATTACACATGTGCACATACTGGGAGGAGATCACTCACAGATGTGGAAGTCTGAAGTGAAGAATTGGGTTTCTTTTTTAATAGTACAGAAGTTAGTAACGTAATAGTATAATTATGTTTAAAAAATTATTTATTTTTGGCTGTATCAGGTTTCAGTTGCAGCACTTAGGATCTTCACTGTGGCATGGGTGTGTCTGCTAAGTCGCTTCAGTCGTGTCTGACTCTTTGCAACACTATGGACTGTAACCCACTAGGCTCCTCTGTCCCTGGAATTTTCCAGGCAAGAATACTGGAGTGGGTTGCCATGACTTCCTCCAGGGGATCTTCCTGTTCAGGGATCAGACTCGAATCTCTTGTGTCTCCTGCATTGGCAGGCAAGGTCTTCATCGCTAGTGCCACCTGGGAAGCCTCTGTGTGGCGCACAGGCGCTCTAATTGTCATGTACAGGCGGGCTTAGCTGCCCTGCGGCAGGGGATCAAACCCATGTGCCCTGCATTACAAGGCAGACTCTCAACCACTGGGCCACCAGGCAAGTCCTCCAGGGGGATTTTTAAGACTTGCTAACAAGGTTTAATAAGATTGCAGAGACATTAGATAAAATCATTCCCAACTACAATAGATACATCTTAGTATTTAGAGTAACCTCAGAATTTAGCACACACAGTTCCATGGTAAGTGCTCACGGATTATTCATTGATCCAAAAAGAGATGAAGAAAGTTACAGGAAATGCTGATTCCTGGTCAAGACTGACATTGAAATCACCAGTAAGATAAAGGGTAACACCCCTTTCGTGACCTCTCACGCCTTCCTTTCTCCTCCAGCACACCTGAGGCTTGGCTGACAGCTGCGAGACCGCCTCTGGGTTTCTTTTGATCATCTGTAAAAGAAGAACGTTTGACTTTAGGTGACTCCTACAATGCTAAGATTGTAGTTCTTGTAAGTTGTCCAAAAACCTGTCTAGGAGGCTGGGGAATCCATTCTTCTTCCTCTCACTCAAGCTGATATAGACTCACTGAATCTTACATTAAATATTTGAAGCTAAACAAGTCTCTGCTACACCCATCAGCTGTTCGGATATAAAGCTAAATATCTGTAGCCCCTGCCTGTTTCCGGGGGTTGTACTTTGTGGGCATTCATTTCATCGCAGATTCCCCACAGTCGTGGTGTGTATTGACCTTGGGATGAAAACTTGCCTTTGAAATACTGCAGCTTAGGCGTGCTCCGTACTGTACAAAATACCCTCATTTTGATGTCACTGTAAGGCTCTAGTCAGCATCTGTCCACATTTGCATTATTTTCCTCTATTAAGTGACATTACACATGGAGAATTACAGATAATTATCATGTGTTAGTGCTAGGCTTTTTCCTTCCCCTTCATTTAAAATAGCTCATTAAGATCCATTAAGAGGGGATGTCTGACAGTGGAGGGCCGTTCTTCATGGGCAGCAGCTCTTTACTCCTATTTATCCTACTTCGATGCTTTTATGGCTTTGTGGGAAGTCTCTTTGCAGAGCGCTGGCAAAAGCAGGCAGCGCAGGGCAGGACAGCATCGGCAGGAGTTGACGCTCCCGTCACTCTCCCAGGACGCCGCAGCTTTTGGCGCGTGGCCTCCTCCCCGCCCCTCCCCCATCTTGGTTTTACTTAACAGGGGCTTTGGCAAAGGTGAGCAGAATTTGCTATTCTGTCACAATCCCCCACCCCCCACCTTGTGGCAGATTCTGGGAACCATTCAGGCGTTTGGGTGGAGACACTAAAATAATTGAAAATGAAAAATACTGACGTTGTGATGTTTAATCTCTGACTCCAGGGCGGCAGTGGTGTTTTTATTTGCTCCTCAAAAAACGTGGGGATTCAGAAGCAGCTCCCCCTCCCCCGCAAAATGCCCTCATTGCTTTCAGGGTAATACTCTTGTGAGGAAGACAACTCCACTCCATTCAGACGTGTTCACAGAAGGTCGGGCTCTCTAAGGGGCTGGACCAAAGGCAGGAGAGGAAGCAAGTTCAGTTCAGTCGCTCAGTCGTGTCTGACTCTTTGCGACCCCATGAATCGCAGCACGCCAGGCCTCCCTGTCCATCACCAACTCCCGCAGTTCACTGAGACCCACATCCATCGAGTCAGTGATGCCATCCAGCCATCTCATCCTCTGTCTTCCCCTTCTCCTCCTGCCCCCAATCCGTCCCAGCATCAGAGTCTTTTCCAATGAGTCAACTCTTCGCATGAGGTGGCCAAAGTACTGGAGTTTCAGCTTCAGCATCATTCCTTCCAAAGAACACCCAGGGCTGATCTCCTTCAGAATGGACTGGTTGGATCTCCTTGCAGTCCAAGGGACTCTCAAGAGTCTTCTCCAACACCACAGTTCAAAAGCATCAATTCTTTGGCGTTCAGCTTTCTTCACAGTCCAACTCTCACATCCATACGTGACCACTGGGAAAACCATGCCTTGACTAGATGAACCCTTGTTGGCAAAGTAATGTCTCTGCTTTAGAATATGCTGTCTAGGCTGGTCATAACTTTCCTTCCAAGGAGTAAGCGTCTTTTAATTTTATGGCTACAGTCACCATCTGCAGTGATTTTAGAGCCCAAAGAAAGAAAGTCTGACACTGTTTCCACTGTTTCCCTGTCTATTTCCCATGAAGTGATGGGACCGGATGCCATGATCTTCGTTTTCTGAATGTTGAGCTTTAAGCCAACTTTTTCACTCTCTTCCTTCACTTTCTTCAAGAGGCTTTTGAGTTCCTCTTCACTTTCTGCCATAAGGGTGGTGTCATCTGCATATCTGAGGTTATTGATATTTCTCCCGGCAATCTTGATTCCAGCTTTGCTTCTTCCAGCCCAGCATTTCTCATGATGTACTCTGCATGTAAGTTAAAGAAGCAGGGTGACAATATACAGCCTTAACGTACTCCTTTTCCTATTTGGAACCAGTCTGTTGTTCCATGTCCAGTTCTAACTGTTGCTTCCTGACCTGCATATAGGTTTCTCAAGAGGCAGGTCAGGTGGTCTGGTATTCCCAGCTCTTTCAGAATTTTCTACAGTTTGTTGTGATCCACACAGTCAAAGACTTTGGCATAGTCAATAAGGCAGAAATAGATGTTTTTCTGGAACTCCCTTGCTTTTTCTATGATCCAGCGGATGTTGGCAATTTGGTCTCTGGTTCCTCTGCCTTTTCTAAAACCAGCTTGAACATCTGGAAGTTCACGGTTGACGTATTGCTGAAGCCTGGCTTGGAGAATTTTGAGCATTACTTTACTAGCATGTGAGATGAGTGCAATTGTGTGGTAGTTTGAGCATTCTTTGCCATTGCCTTTCTTTGGGATTGGAATGAAAACTGACCTTTTCCAGTCCAGTGGCCGCTGCTGAGTTTTCCAAATTTGCTGGCATCAAATTGTGTTTTTTGCAAGGTGGGGATGTTGAGAAATAGGGTGGCGACCAAGTCATTAAGGTTCTTTAAAACTAAAACTGAACGATGTTAGGACAACTGAGACTTACTTGTTCCTCAGTTAAAACTTACTGGTTTTGCTAGATAGTTACCTAAAATCATAGAGTGTGGAAACCGGAAGTGACCCCAGATATTTTAGTTCATCTTTATCTTATAGATGGAGAATCTGACAGAGATATGAAGTGAGTTGCTCAAGTCCCAGTGGCCAGTTGGGATCTCTGACCCTCTCAAGCACTTCATCTCTAACCTTTGACCTTCCCCCACCCGCTATGGGTCTGCTTCCATGACCCCAACACAGGCACCCCTTGGAAAGCTGTGTTGCATAGGTCTTTTAGGAGGGGGAGTGCCTGGGTTTAGATGCTCTGAATAAGACTGGATTGTGAGATTGGGGAATGAACAGGGAGAGTGGAGGGTTGAGAAAAGGGATCCTGGGCTGGGGGAGAGGCTGGGTGAAGGGAGGGGGAAGGTAGAGGAGAACGCCTGTTGACAGTTCTTCCTGGGAGACTTTGGTGGAAGAGATTGTTCATCGTATCTAATGATGATTCTTTTCAGGTGAAATGGTTACACCATGTGACCAGCAGTTCTGCCTGACCCCTTAAGGCTTAGTGGAATGACAAAGTCTGCAGTAGGTTAGGGTTACTGGTTTCCTTTGGAAGCCAGCAGTGGAGCTGAGCGTGGTCGAGATCGGCACAGGTTGGAAACGGATGTTGTGGTCCTGGCCCAGCAAGTACGGGGTCCTGGACGTGGGATGATGTTCCCCGGTGGTCCTCTGACCACAGGTCATGAGCAGTGTGGCATGACTGGGACTTGAAAGTAGATCATGCACATGACCTCTCCTGGCCCCCGAGGACGCAGTGAGAAAGCAAGGCTGGCCTGCTGGATGCTTGGAACTTTGTCCTCAGGCCAGAAATTCATAAAGGAGGCTGCTAGGGCTACTGGGCGGGTCCCGGCGTTCCGCAGAACCTAGACCCTAGGGCTGAGAGGTTGGCCTTGATTTTTGTGATGATTTGGGGAATCTGGCTTTTCTAAACTCAGGGCCCCTCTCGTTGACAGTCATGCAGGGAGGAGACATTTTTGCAGCCAGAAACGGGCCACCTCCACCTCCACGGCACCAGGCTGCCCACCTCAGTCAGGCATCTGGGGAGTCAGGCTGCCCTAGGCCTGTGTCTGGAGGGCACATGTCTCCTCAGGACTCTTGTTTATTTTCCTGTTACTCTCCTTGTTGTTCAGTTGCTGAGTTGTGTTCTGCTTGCTTAGTAGAATTTTCTGTCAAAGTCCAATCTGCCCCAGTTGAGAAGCCCACTTAAGCCTGAGGGGGAAGGCAGAGACAGCACCCCCTGGCATGGCAGTCACATAGGGTGAGACGCTCTGAGAAGGGTGAGCCCCCAGGCCCCTGGTCTGAGATGGACACAAGATGCTGACGTGGTCCAGCGCGGGAGCTCGGAAACTGGGCTGTCTTGGCTTAACCACTCACCAGCTGTGTGGCCTTGCACGTCACATCACCCTTACCTGTGAAAAATGGGATTTCTGGGACGTGCTGCACAGGGTTGAGCTTAACTGATTAAATATAAAGAAAGCACTTAGGATAACTTTGTTACTCTGTTATGCTGTTGTTATTCTTTTATATTCTGTTGTCCCATTTGTATTACCAGAAACATTGGGGTGTCCAGGTTCAGTTTTCACATGAGAGAAGTTTCACTTAGGAAAAAAGAAATTGATATGCAATGAGGTAAGAAGAAGGAAAGAGAAAATGAGAGAGGTCAGACTTCTCTGCTGATATTATTGCCTTCTCTGCTTTCCTGTTACGACTTGAGCTCCCAGCTCTACCTTTTGTGTCTGTTTTCCTGCCCTCTCTTAAAATTTTTTGAATTTATTTATTTTGGGCTGCATTGTGGTGCGTGGGCTTCTCTCTAGTTGTGGCACGCACACTTAATTGCCCCTAGGCCTGTGGGGTCTCAGTTCCCCGACCAGGGATCAAACCCACGTCCCTTGCATTGGAAGGTGGATTCTTAACCACTGGACCACCAGGGAAGTCCCTTCCTGCTCTCGACATACTTCAACCCTATTAGTAATCTATAGATAATATTGTTAGTAACAAGCTATCCCCAGATTTAGCAGCTTAAAACAACAATAAAAAGTTATTTTCTCCCACAGTTCTTGGGGGTCAGGAATTCAGGGACGACTTAACTGGGATAAGGTCTTAGATGGGGTTGTAGCTGTGCACCAGGGCTGCAGTTGCCCAAAGCTTGGCTGGGAACAGAGGATCCCCTCCCAAGGTGACCTGCTCACTTGGAGGCAAACTGCACCAGCTCTTGGCAGGAGGCCTCAGTTTCTCACTGGGTGGATTCCTTCATAGGTTGGCTTCAGTATTCTTAGAATGTTGCAGCTGTGTTTCCTGAGAGTGAGGGATCTGAAAGAGAGTGCTAGGTCCTGTCTGTGACCTCGCCTCGGATGTCAGGGACAGCGTCATTTCCATCAGAGCTTAGGAACTGGAGATGTCAGTCCAGTTGAGTGTGAGAAGGGACTGCACACGGGCATGATCATCAGAGCATGGGGACTGGCCTGGAGACTGGCTCCCACACCCCCTTGTCTCTGCTTTCAGCTTGCCCAGAATTTCTCTCCTGGGCTGCCTCTGCTCCCTCAGTAGCTTTCTCCTCTCTCCCCATAAATCTCATTGGTCTGTTCTCCCTGCAGTCCTTCTATTCTGTAGACCCATCACCCCCTGCCCATTTTTTTCTCTCCCCACCACCACTGACATTTTCTTCTCTTAATCCCCGACTTCCGGATCCTCCATTTTCTCCTCGACTTCAGCCTGTGATCTCCTGTTTCCTTTGCCCAAGTTCCTCGGAGTCCCTTCGATCTAGCCGATAACCTTCCCTTCAGGAATATTTACTGTGTTTAAATCACAGCGTTTTCTTCAGGACAGATAGGCAGTAAAGAGTACTAAATGTGTCATCAGCTGCCAGATGGATGAAGAAAGCATTTCCCTGAAATTTAATTCATCATCCACGTCCCACTTTAAGACTTTCAAGGCTGTAGTAATTCAAGGCTTCAGAGTGAGGGGCACATCGGTGGACACTGGGGGCTGAAACGTCTCACATTTTGATGCTGACGCGTATGCCCAGGGGCTGTCTACTGTGAGCATTCTTGTTGGTTGAAAGAAGAAAGGGAAAAAAGGACGTTGGAACATTATCCAACATCTTGAGATTATAAACTGTCTGATGTGCTGATATTTTATCTGATGATGTCTCCTGGGTCTCCTGGCGGTGAAAGATTTTCCAGATTTGTGAAGTGTGATGAAAGGGCTGGTAGTATCTCATACTGATTGGCAGAGCTAAAGTGTAACTCTCTGACCTTCTGAACTCAAAACTTCTTTGCGAAGCTGTGAAATGTAAATCCACGGTAGCTTCTGACCTTGGAGAGGTTTTCGGCTTTTCCCTGGAGCTTAGGCTTTCTTTAGTATTTAAAAACTAATTAATGGTCTTAAATACAAAGAGACTGACACCCTTTATTACCTCAGAAATAAAGTGAGTGGTCACTTAATCTCCGCATGTAATGATTTTGTTGACAGAAAAGCAAAAGAGGGACTAAGCAGTTTTGAAGATTTTGGTGCCCTAAAGAAATCAATCATCATGATGACTCGCAGATTCTGTTTGAGGACATTGATTTGTACATTGTAGTTGGTCAGCAGAAAACAGGCATTTGGGGCATAAATGGCACAGCTGGGTGGAAGCCCACTTTTATGGGGGTGGAGAGTTTGCCAGGCAAATCGGTGTGTAAGGTAGGATCAATTGTATAAACTTTATTTGAGTATAAGCAGCATATGTGTTTATCTCAAACACCCTCTTATTCATAAAAGTGGGTCATTAGACATTCTTCTCGGTCATGCATCAGATAATTGGGTGCTGTTACTACTTAGAGGTCGTGGCATTGAGCTGCCCCGTGCCAGGGAAAAACAGGAGTGGCCTATGCCGTGGACACTGAAAGTGATAGTCACCTCTCCCAGCAGCCAGGCACCCTGGGCATGGGTGGAGCATCACACTGGGAGTATGCGGACATGTTTCGCAGGTAGGCGTGGCCATACCACTTGTTGCTCAAAATCCAGTAAGCCCACACTGCTTGAAAGTTTCCCTCAGTAGGGATGTGATGAGATTCTTTGCTGGTTTTGGCAAACCATGTCATCAGCTGAGGTGGCAGCAATACTCAGAGGAGCAGAAGGCCAAAGTCGGCAGTTGCCACACAAGCCCTTTTGTTACCAGGTCCAAGTTCACACTGCTCACCACAGGATGGGCCAGTAAATTGAGAGAGGAGTTGTTGAGGCAAAGAGTAGTGACTTTATTCATAAAGCAGGAAGACTGAGAAGATGGTGGACTAGTGTCCCAAAGAGCCTTCTCACCCAGGTTAGGATTCAGGCTGCTTTTATACTAAAAGGGGAGGGGGCGTGGTTGGTTATTGCAAACCTCTTGGTGCCTGAATCCTTTGTTCTTGCAGCTGCTGGTGTAGGTCAGGTCACAGTGTTCCTTTAAACCTTCAAGACAACTGTTATTCTCTGTTCTGCAACTTTTTATCTCTGTATGAATGGAGAAATGTTACACCTTTAAACATCAGAGCCTTGATGCTGGGCTGTCCTGTATATTTCAAGCTATAGGCAACATTCTTTTAGTGATTAACTTGTAGCAAAAGCAATAGAATACAAAGGTCAAAGTGAAAGAAACAGCCAATATGGAGTCAGGCTTGCTCTTCCCTATTACACCTTCATGGACTTGAGCTGGCCCCTGTCCCAAACCATGTACATGTGCAGACGGTGGGGTTCTGTGTACTGCTGGTCTCCAGCATTAACCGTCACAGGTCTCAGGTTCCACTGATTGTGCCAAGTGAGACCAAGGCTAAGGTATGGCTGTAGCTCAGAATATTTTGTATGTTATGAATCTCTAGGTGCTGATTCAGATTAATTGTTCTCATATCTCATTACTAATACTGAAGTATTTCAGAGTACATTATTACAAATCCAGTATGAAAGTGATAAAGCCTCTCTTTTTATTTTTTTAAATAATTGTGTCTATTTATTTTTGACTGTGCTGGGTCCTCGTTGCCGCATGGACGTTTCTCGAGTTGCATTGCAGCGAGGGGGAGCTGCAGTCTAGTTGCAGTGCTTGGGCTTCTCGTTGCAGAGAAGGGGCTCCCGGGTGCAAGGGCTCAGCAGTTGTGGTTCCTGGGCTCTCGAGCACAGGCTCAGTAGTTGTGGTGCACCGCCTTAGTTGCTCTGAGGTACATGGGACCCCACCAGACCAGGCATCGAACCCATGTCTCCTGCACTGGCACGCAGATTCTTTGCCAGTGAGCCACCAGGGAAGCCCCAAGCTTCTGTTTTTAAATGGATGCCTGCTTTACACTAATTTTCCTTCTGATTAATGGAACTGATGTTTCTGATAGTTTTTAAAAACACCACAAAAATGATAATGGAAGCAAATCTATTTATCAGTACAAGTAATAATGTAGCATCCTGATTTAAAAAAAAAAAAAAAATCTTCCAATGCATTTCAGAGGTCATCATTTTAAAGAAAATTTTTTCTGAAGACCTCTTTATATGAGGAAAGGCTGTGTATTTATTTATCGACTTAGATATTATTTGACTAAATTATAGGAAGGTGATTATAGTTATGTAACCTGAAAGCATGTTCTAAATATACCGCAATGAATATTTTGATCAGTGAATTGTATTGGGTGCAAGACTTCATGAGGAATTCGAGGTTGTAATGTGAGACTAGCCAAAGAGCTCCTGGGCTCAGCAGCCAGACCTGAGTTTAGATCCTGAATTAACATTTGCTGTGCCATTTGGGCAAGTTATATATAACCTCTCTGAGCTTTGGTTTCTTCACAGATCAATGGAGATGAAATAATACCTAATTCATAAGATATAAAAGTATTCATTTTAAGACTTAGCTCAGAGTAGGCACTCAATAAATTGCAATGAGTTTCTTTCCTTTACTTACAAAGAGAAAATTCTCCTTGGGCTATGGATGACTCACAGTGGTTAGGTTACTGGATGAGTGACAGAGAGAAGTTCAGGTAGCTGAACGATCAGTTATAATTACCGCAAGAAACTTCCTCCATGGAGGTTCTCAACTGTAGCTACACATTAGATCTTCTGTGGAGCTTAAAAATATCTTGAGGCCTGGGCCCTACATGCAAGGATTCTTTAATCTGTGGTGCAGCCTGGCAACAGAATTTTTCAGATCTTCCCTGGGAATTCTAATACACAGCCAAGGACAGAGAACTGCTGCTTGCGTTTAAAAGTGTAAGAATTATGTTGGAGGGAAAGCTTTCCTAAGAAAGTTCTTGTTTACTAGGGATTTATTTGCCTGTGGCCAAATTTGGCCCATTGCCTGTTTTTCTCAATAAAGTTTTATTGGAACGCAGCCATCCTCATTCATTTCTATTTGGTCTCTGGCTGCTTTCACACTACAACAGCAGAGGTATGTAGGTGTGACAAAGACCACGTGACCCACAAAGGCTAAAATATTACTCTCTGACCCTTTACAGATGTTTTCTGACCCCTGCAGCAGGCCACTTAAAATCACAGTGCCATTTTCCAAGATGCATTCAAGAAAGTCAACTCTCTACACAAGTGTATCTGCTAGATTCTGTTCACATGCTTCTTTTTATGAAAACCACAATGAAGTAGGGACCAGCATTAATAGAACTATTTTTGCCTCTTTTTTCCCCCTGAGAATTGCGTGTTTATGAACAAAAGTTCACAATTTTAATATAGCATTTAACATTTCTCTTTAAATTTCATAGAAATAGTAATAATCCACTTGTCAAAGAAATTTACTGTAGGACACTGACTTCTTTGCTAAAAATGTGGAAAGCTGGCATGTCATCAGATGTACTCAGTTTGCCAGGAATGCTCTTTTAAATGGTGCTAGCAGTTGAGGGCACTTTATAGATTTTTTTTTTGCTCTGTTTTCAAGTCTTTTTTTAAAGTTCTTAGCAGAAGTGGATTCTGGTGCAGTTTCCTTCCTTCCTTACTCATAAAACTGGGGCTGCTGCCGCCAGAGAGAAGGCCAGTGGTGGTGGAGGGCACAGAGAATGCACTCTCAGGGTCTTCGGTGTTTTCCATCACTTCCCTTCTTCACCCTCTATGACCTCATCAGGAGACAAGTCCCCTCTTCTCCCCACCTCTAACATCAGTGCATCTTTAAAAATATATATATTTATTTATTGGCTGTGCTGGGTCTTTGCTCCTGTGCACAGGCCTTCTATAATTGGAGCGAGCAGGGGCTGCTCTCTAATTGTGGTGGGCAGGCTTCGCATTGTGGTGGCTTCTCTTGCAGATCGCGGGCTCAGTAGCTGTGGTGCACAGGCTTAGTTGCCCCAAGGCATGTGGGGTCTTCCTGGACCAGGGTTTGAACCAGTGTCGCCTGCACTCACAGAGAGATTCTTAACCACTGGACCACCAGAGAAGTGTATTGCATCTTTTTGAACCAGTTAGTAATTATGGAAAATATCTTGAAAGAGTCCAGATGCTCCCTACCATCCCCACCATCCGTTCACACTTTACCGAAGAGCGTCTCGTTCACACGCAGCACCCAGGCAGCGTCTTCATGCTGTCTCAGCATCCTGGCTGCTGATGGAAGCATGAAACACATTAGCATTTTAAGAGATTTTAATAAAAACATTTAGTTGGACAATAGAAACAGGACAGGTTTAATCAGGAATGCTGTATTTTATTCTCTCCTTGCTTCAATAAGAGAATAGTTCTCTTGCCAGGGACTGGAAAGTCCATACATTCTGCCGGTAAACGGAGGGGATTTTGTAGTCCTTGTTTTTGCCCTTCTGTTTTCCTTCCTCTTTGTCTGCATGTCTCTCGGGGCACCAGGAGTGCCTTATATGTAACAATGGGCACTTCATGTTTGCCAGGGATCTGTCCAGAGATCTTGGTGAATACCCAGCTTTTCTTGGCTTCTTGAGCACCAGGCTGGGAGGTCAAACTTAAGAGGGTAGAGGTGGGATTTAGGTGTGCCAAATGCAGACTCGTGATGTAGCGAAACAGCTCCCGTGCACGGGTTACAAACCATCAGAAAGAACCGCATTCTGGAACAGTGAGGTTTCCAGGAAGGGTTTTGCATGTACACATATGCCTCTTCATTAGACTGTAAACTTCCAGGCTCTAAAGACCGTAGCCCTAATCTTTGCATCCATTAAAAATCCGGCACTGGTTGTTGCTGATGGAGGGAACGAAAACTGTCCCTGCATCTAATCATGTTCTGTCTGTTGAGCTGTGTTATAATGTTATGATTCCCTCATTTTTTGTATGCATTTTCATTTTCCTCATGAAAGCTTTTTTTTTTTCCCCAAGTAAAGGAACATGTTTGGACAGGTAATCAGATATGTCACTTCTGTTAGCTCTCTTATTTTTTAAATGCTGGAGGTTTAGCACTTTGAAAAAATGTATCATTCTGTTGGAGAGTTTAGAACACTGCTCTTCCTGCCATCAGCCTTTGCTGAGAGAGTGCATTTCCTGGCGGTTTAGTGAGACCTTTGTCAGGTACACCTGGAAACAGCCCTTTGCATTGCCCTGCGGCCTCACGCTGTCCCCGAGCCGCCTCTCAGGCCCGCGTCAGCCTAGTTCTTGTTTTGGTCGCTACGCTGTCAGCTTCCACCCCTGGCTCTGTATCCGGGTATCTTTTCTGCCCCTTGCCACCTCTGAATCCCAACACCAACCAAGTTTGTAAGCGCTGGGAATCAGGATCGGTGTGAATGAGAATTTAATCAAAAGAAACACTGAGAATGTGACTGAGGTTGACGGGAATTCAGTCAGTACTCCAGCGAGTCACCCGTCCGTGTGAACATGTACAAGGAGGTAAAGATGCCTGCATTTTTTGCCTCTTTCTCGGACTTCTCTCTTAGAGAGCCCTTGAGTCACACAGAGCACATCAGTTTGTGATGAACTAACTTAACTCACATAGCTCAGGGAAGAGACCTGTGAGAAGAGGGTCACCACTTCCAGGAGAGCTAAGCAGGCAGGCCTAGAGGAGAGCAGGGCAAAGGCAGGCAGCGGCGGAGGTGGGGTCTGCACCCTGCACACTCCCCAGGCTCTGAGTGCTAGGAAGGGAGGTGCTTCCTGCCCAGTGCCCAAGGCCAGACCCAGCCTGCTGTGCCCCGAGGGTGTGGGGCGGCCCCGTCCTGGGTTGTGAAGTATAGACAGGCAGGTCAGCCAGGCCACTGTTCACTGCTGCTCCCCCGGGCATCGACGGTCCACCCCCCCATCCCTGTAACCTAGAGGTGAGCTGGGATCAAAAAGCATCTTTCTGTTTACCTTTTGAGATATGAAACTTCCCCCCAAATGACGTTCTTCTTACCTTTATTCTACTAAGAACCTGTTGTTCGGTTGCTCAGTCATGTCCAACTCTTTGCTATCTCTTGGACTGCAGCACGCCAGGTTTCCCCATCCTTCACCATCTCCTGGAGCTTGCTCAAACTCATGTCCATTGAGTCGTTGATGCCATCCAACCATCTCGTCCTCTGTTTTCAGTCTCTCCTCTTGCCTTCAGTCTTTCCCAGCATCAGGGTCTTTTCCAACAAGCCAGTTCTTGGCATCAGGTGGCAAAAGTATTGGATCTTTAGCTTCGGCGTCAGTCCTTCCGTGAATACTCAGGGTGGCCTGGCTCTAGGTGAGTGATCACACCATCATGGTTGTCTGGGTCATTAAGGTCTTTTTTGTATAGTTCTTCTGTGTATTCTTGCCACCTCTTCTTGATATCTTCTGCTTCTGTTAGGTCCATACTGTTTCTGTCCTTTATTGTGCCCATCTTTGCGTGAAATGTTCCCTTAGTATCTCTAATTTTCTTGGAGAGATCTCTAGTTTTTTCCATTTTATTGTTCCTCTATTTCTTTGCATTGATCACATAGGAAGGCTTTCTTATCTCTCCTTGCTATTCTTTGGAACTCTGCATTCAGGTGGGTATGTCTTTCCTTTTCTCCTTTGCCTTTCACTTCTCTTCTTTTCTCAGCTATTTGTAAGGTCTCCTCAGACAATCATTTTGCTTTTTTGCATTTCTTTTTCTTGGGGATGGTCTTGATCACTGCCTCCTGTACAGTGTTACAAACCTCTGTCCATAGTTCTTCAGGCACTCTATCAGATCTAATCCCTTGAATTTATTCATTTCCGCTGTATAATAGTTAAGGATTTGATTTAGGTCATACCTGAATGATCTAGTGGTTTTTCCTACTTTTTTCAATTTATGTCTGAATTTTGCAATAAGGAGTTCTTGATCTGAGCCATAGTCAGCTCCCAGTCTTGTTTTTGCTGACTGTATAGAACTTCTGCATCTTCAGATGCAAAGAATATAATCAATCTGATTTCAGTATTGACGATCTGGTGATGTCCATTGTAGAGTCTTCTCTTGTGTTGTTGGAAGAGGTGTTTGCTATGACCAGTGCGTTCTCGTAGCAAAACTTTGTTGGCCTTTGCCTTGCTTCATTTTGTACTCCAAGGCCAAACTTGCCTGTTACTCTAGGTATCTCTAGACTTCCTACTTTTACATTCCAGTCGCCTGTGATGAAAAGAACATCTTTTTTTTTGATGTTAGTTCTAGAAGGTCTTATAGGTCATCATAGAACCATTCAGCTTCACCTTCTTTGACATTAGTGGTTGGGCTTAGACTTGGATTACTGTGATACTGAATGATTTGCCTTGGAAACAAACAGAGACCATTCTGTCGTTTTTGAGATTGCTCTCAAGTACTGCATTTCAGACTCTTTTTTGTTGACTATGAGGGCCACTCCATTTCTTCTAAGGGATTCTTGCCCACAGTAGAAGATGTAATGGTCCTCTGAATTAAATTTGCCTGTTCTGGTCCACTTTAGTTCACTGATTTCTGAAATGTTGTTGTTCACGCTTGCCATCTCCTGTCTGACCACTTCCCATTTACCATGGACGACATTCCAGGTTCCAATGCAATATTGTTCTTTACAGCATTGGACTTCACTTTCACCACCAGACACACCCACAGGCAGGCGTTGTTTCTGCTTTGGCTCAGCCTCTTCATCCTTCTTGGAGCTTTTCTCTGCTCTTCTCCAGGAGGATACTGGGCACCTACCAACCTGAGGAGTTCATCTTTCAGTGTCATATCTTTTTTGCATTGTCATACTGTTCATTAAGGATCCAGTTGATATGAATTTAATTTGGATTTCTTATTTCCTTGAGTGACAGTTTTCAATCTAGCAAGTGTTGGATTAGAAGAGAGAAGTGACTTGGAGTGAATTATATAGAAACATCTCTTGTAGCCATTGTACACTCAACAATTCAAAAGCCTTTCTCATACACTCATTTCAAGGCCCTATGTTAGGCGTTTGGAGGAAAAATACTGATAACTAATGTTGAGTTAGTGCTACACGTCGTTGACTGTGCTAAATGATTTACAATGCTGCTGTTGTTACTTAGTCACTCCATCATGTCTCACTCTTTGAGACCCCATGGACTGTCGCCCACCAGGCTCCTCTGTCCGTGGGATTCTCCAGGCAAGAATACTGGAGTGGGTTGCCATGCCCTCCTCCAGGGGATCTTCCCAACCCAGGGATCAAACCCAGGTTTCTTATGTCTCCCTCATTGTCAGGTGGGATGAAGACCTGAGGGTTGTTCTGTTGGTTCTGAAGACCCAGTGGGGTTCTGGGATCCTAGGGTCGGAATCAGAAGTCTCTTCTGGAAGAGCTGCTCTGGCAGTAATCGTGGCGGGGGGAGACTGGCAGTGACTGAGGCGGCCTCTGGTGGCGTTGTCAGAAGCTGAGGACCACCGGACTGGAGTGGCTGCCGTATCCACGAATGCTGCAGGGAATGTTGTGGTTTTCATTCCAGCTTCCCTTCATGCCACCTTCTGGGGCTTGGATTTTAAATTCTAACTTTTAAACATTCTAGCATGAATTCCTGCTGAATTTGGAATTGCCTTCAGTTTTAGCAGGGGAAAAAAAAAAAGCAGGAAACAAGCAAAAAGGCTAAATTTTGAAAAACTTTGTCTGTCAATGACATGTGTTATGAGGAAAGAGTGAGTGAGTTCTGAGGAGCCAGTTGTTCAGCCACCTGCAGTTCTCGTCAGGTGAAGGTGGCCAGAAAGGGACACACACACACCCATGTTTCTGCAGGACCACTCACCTGTCGGAGTGCAGGACATGCGCTTAGGAAAGGCGCGCTTATTCCTCAGGGCAGCGCTAATTTGGTGCATCTCAGTGCTGGTTTTCAGTGGCCTTGGATTTCCTAACAAGACACACCACTCCTGGTTTTACCATCCACACAGGTATGCTTATGTGAAATCTGAGGAAACAGCTCAGTTTTTATATGCCTGTCATTGCTGAGGCTTGTATTTTATCTCCAAAGAACTTCTGGATGGTCCTGTTTGAAGGAATGTTATAAGTATTGGGTTTTCCTGGATTGAACGAAACTCAGACTCTGTGAGGTTTCCCGCTTTACCCGAGTGGATTTCAGGTCTCCAGATTGCGGGCCGTGAGTGGATGGGTCCCTGCCCTGGACCTGTGCTGGCTGTGTTTTTGTTTAGCAAGTGTGAATTGAGCGGTGTGTTCCCCCGGCCCTGTGGTGCACACAGGGAATGCAGGGATGAAGAAGGCACAAGCGTGTAAACTATCAGCAGCAAAAAATGCCAGAATTACTTCTTAGTGTTTGGTAAGACCTTTGACCATGTAAACTCCTAAAAGTTTTTTTTTTTTAAGAAAAGAAAGAAACTTAAGAAAGAGAAAAGATTGAGTTGGGAGGTGTAATAGCCCTTGGAAATTATGAAAAAAAATTCCATAAGCCTACAGAATAATAAATAATACATAAAATAAAATAATAGTAAATAATGACGCATATTTTATCATTTGATGCATTTGAACTGTGGTGTTGGAGAAGACTCTTGAGAGTCTCTTGGTCTGCAAGGAGATCAAACCAGTCAATTTTAAAGGAAAAGGAAATCAATCCTGAATATTCATTAGAAGAACTGATGTTGAAGCTGAGGTTCCAAAACTTTGGCCACCTGATGCGAAGAGCCGATGCATTAGAAAAGCATCCCCTGATGCTGGGGAAGATTGAAGGCAGGAAAAAAAGGGGACGGCAGAGGATGAGATGGTTGAATGGCATCACCTACTCGATGGACATGAGTTTGAGCAAGCTCCAGGAGATGGTGAAGGACAGGGAAGCCTGGCGTGCTGCAGTTCATGGGGCCGCAAAGAGTTGGACACGACTAAGCGACTGAACGAGAACAACGATGACGAGCGTGTGTGTCATAAGCAGAGCCAGTTTACCTGCGTGTGCTCAGTTGCTTCAGTTTTGTCTGAGTCTTGTGACCCCATGGACTGTAGACTGTCAGGCTCCTCTTCATGAGATTCTTCAGGCAACAATGCTGGAATGGGTTGTCATTTCCGACTTCAGGGGATTTCCCCTGCCCATGTCTGCCGGCATTTCTTGCATTGCAGATGTAATCTTTACCTACTGAGCATCTGGGAAACCCTTTTCAGTTTCAGTTCAGTTCAGTCACTCAGTCCTGTCCGACTCTTTGCGACCTCATGGACTGCAGCATGCCAGGCTTCCTTGTCCATCACGAGCTCCCAGAGCTTACTCAAACTCATGTCCATTGAGTCAATGATGCCATGCCACCGTCTCATCCTCTGTCGTCTCCTTCTCCTCCTGCCTTCAATCTTTCCCAGCATCAGGGTCTTTTCAAATGAGTCAGCTCTTCACATCAAGTGGCCAAAGGATTGGAGTTTCAGCTTCAGCATCTGTCCTTCCAATGAATATTCGGGATTGATTTCCTTTAGGATGGACTGGTTGGATCTCCCTGCAATCGAAGGGACTCTCAAGAGTCTTCTCCAACACCACAATTCAAAAGCATCAATTCGTCTGCACTCAGCTTTCGTTACAGTCCAACTCTCACATCCATACATGACCACTGGAAAAACCATAGCCTTTGTTGGCAAAGTAATGTCTCTGCTTTTTAATATGCTATCTAGGTTGGTTATAACTTTCCTTCCAGGAAGTAAGCATCTTTTAATTTCATGGCTGCAGTCACCATCTGCAGTGATTTCGGAGCCCCCCAAAATAAAGTCTTTCACTGTTTCCACTGTTTCCCCATCTGTTTGCCATGTAGTGATGGGACCAGATTCCCTGATCTTAATTTTCTGAATGTTGAGCTTTAAGCCAACTTTTTCACTCTCTTCTTTCACTTTCATCAAGAGGCTCTTTAGTTCTTCTTTACTTTCTGCCATAAAGGTGGTGTCATCTGCATATCTGAGGTTATTGATATTTCTCCCGGCAGTCTTGATTCTAGCTTGTGCTTCATCCAGTCCAGCATTTCTCATGATGTACTCTGCATATAAGTTAAAGAAGCAGGGTGACAATATACAGCCCTGACATACTCTTTTCCCAATTTGGAATGAGTCTTTTGTTCTGTTTCCAGTTCTGTTGCTTCTTGACCTGCATACAGATATCTTAGGAGGGAGGCAGGTCAAGGGGTCTGATATTCCCATCTCTTAAAGAATTTTCCTCAGTTTGTTGTAATCCACACAGTCAAAGGCTTTGGCATAGTCAATAAAGCAAAAGTAGATGTTTTTCTGAAACTCTCTTGCTTTTTTGATGATCCAGTGAGTGTTGGCAATTTAATCTCTGGTTCTTCTGCCTTTTCAGTTTACCGAAAAATTTAGAGATATTTGTGTTAGACCGGGACTTCAGCTTTTTGTTAGGTGGGAACCTATCATTTAGTTTTATCTTTTATTTCCCTGTTTCCTAGTTAAAAAAAAAAAAATCCTGATGATGCTGCAGAGGAATTCCTACTGTCTTAGGATGGTAAAGGAGTTGGTTGGGCCAGGGCTGCTGTCTGGGTATTGAACCCTCTGGAGGGTGTTGTGCTGTGGGTGACTACCTTGTTCATCGATGATGCCATGAAAGTCTCCTTTTCTTTAGGTCATTGAGATCAAAAGTAACACAGTATTGAAGAGGAGCATGGTGTCAGTTTTCATGATACCAATTGAAAGTCCTGTGTCTAAGGGATTGTATCAGTGGGACTGTGTATAGGAAGAAGGGTGAGATGAGAAGCAAGGGGATGCTCCCTCTATTTCTATATGATTCTATGCGGAAACTTACCCACAGAGTCAATAGGCTGAATAAATAACGAGCACTGTCCTTTTGCAGCAGGTTTCTGCGCATGGCCGATCTTCTTCCAATGTCAACGGAGGGCCTGAAATTGATCGTTGCATGAGTCCTGAAGGTAGTTCTCCATGTTTGCTTTTTTGTAGAGGAAGCCATCCACGTGAGCTTGGTGGACCCCACACCCACGTGTGCTGTGTGGTGGTCTCTCTAAACAGCCAAGAGATCATGACCCCAGTTAACCTTCTCAGCCTTAGTTGTCAGGGGTCACATCTGTGTTAATTAAGCAATCCCAATTTCAAATTTTAGTTCTGGGTTTCCATTATTTTTCCTTAGTGGAAATCTGCTGGGAAAGATTGAGGGCAGGAGGAGAAGGGGACAACAGAGGATGAGATGGCTGGATGGCATCATCGACTCGATGGACATGAGTTTGGGTGAACTCCGGGAGTTGGTGATGGACAGGGAGGCCTGGCATGCTGCAGTTCATGGGGTTGCAAATAGTTGGACACGACTGAGTGACTGAACTGAACTGAATCTGCCTACAATTCCTAAATGTAGATTTTCGTTTTTCTTAGATAATGTAAGTAGGCTTTTTTCTTTGATGTCTGCTGTGTACAGTCCACTTGGGGATGCATTGTAAAAAGTGGTCAGTCTTAACCACTTCCTCTTCCTGCCCCTCCCCCCACCTTCTTTTTGAGATAACTTGGAGCCAGAAATTGGCATTAACTTAACTTAATTCATGACTGGCCAGAATTTTCTTTACTAGAAAATCTTGAGAAAAAAAATGTCTAAGATTAAATCCTCACCATCACCCACTTCCCCTTTCCCCAGAATTGACAAAAAATTTACAGTTTTAGTTAGACTTCCCTATTACCCAAAGTTGACCACTTATTTTCAGCTGATGTTTCAGGAATTTGTTCAGTTCAGTCACTCAGTCGTGTCCGACTCTTTGCGACCCCATGGACTGCAGTATGCCAGGCTTCCCTGTCCATCATGAACTCCTGAAGTTTGCTCAAACTCATATCCGTTGAGTGGGTGATGCCATCCAACCATCTCATCCTCTGTCGTCCCCTTCTCCTCCTGCCTTCAGTCATTCCTAGCATCAGGGTCTTTTCTGATGAGTCAGATCTTTTCATCAGGTGGCCAAAGTATTGGAGTTTCAGGTTCAGCATCAGTCCTTCCAATGAGAATATTCAGGACTGATTTCCTTTAGGATGGACTGGTTGGATCTCCTTGCAGTCCAAGGGACTCTCAAGAGTCTTCTTGATTTTGTTGGTTTCTGATTCCAGCCAACAAGGTTAAAAGGAAATTGGTGATTTTGGTGTTTTATTAAGAAAATATGCTCAGAGGATTTTTAGTTTTACTATAGATATAGAAGTGCATTTAGATTTGTTATTTTACAAATATGTAAACATCAAGGTGAAATGTGACCTGTTCATTAGTATGTGCGTTTATCCTTTTTTGCAGGTGTGGATGGACACAGGTGCTCTGAGTCAACTCTTCTTGAGAAATACAAAATTGGGAAAGTTATTGGAGACGGCAATTTTGCAGTCGTCAAAGAGTGCATGGACAGGTGAAGGAAGATAATCGCTTGTTCACTGATGCGTACATTTCTGCTTTGGAACTTATTCTTACCCGAATGAACAGAAGGCCTTCTCAGAGACTCCACCCTAGGGATGAGTGGTTTTGCGTGCTCACAGGCAGCTTGACTGTAGCCCTCCAGGCTCCTCTGTCCCTGGGATCTCCAGGCAAGAATACTGGAGTGGGTTGCCATGCCCTTCTCTAGGGGATCTTCCTGACCCAGTAATCAAACCCGCATCTCCCTCATTGCAGGCAGATTTTTTACTGTCTGAGCCCTTCCCCATAACATAAACCAAATATTGCCTAGGATTTCTAATGAGCCTTTAGAAGTCATATTTTAGATGCCTGTTGCTTGGGCAACAGTCTGTGTACCAGAGCTAAGTAAAGGAGCTTGGAAGACAAGGAGCTGCTTTCTATATCATATAATGAACAGTAAACCTCCACCAAAGATGTAGCAAAACAGAAAAACTGCAGTTACCAGAACTTTCTGGAAAACTCACCTCCTGCCCACCCCGTACAACAAAAATTACCACTTAGAACAGCTAGAAAAACAGCCTGTAAGTGCAAAGACTCTAATCTGAATCTTTTCCAGTTTTAATATTGTTTACCATTTGAGAAATCAAGACCTTAAAATAAGGCTGGAAAAGCAGAAATATTATTTTAATATGTGCAAAAGTTGGCTGTTTCTGATCTTGAATAAAGTCAGAACTCATGTATTCTGAACCACTGATAATATGAAATTAAATATTAAATGAGGGGGTGGCTCAGACGGTAAAGCGTCTGTCTACAATGCAGGAGACCCGGGTTTGATCCCTGGGTTGGGAAGATCCCCTGGAGAAGGAAATGGCAGCCCACTCCAGGGCTAATGCCTGGAAAATCCCATGGTCAGAGGAGCCTGATAAGCTACAGTCCATGGGGTCGCAAAGAGTCGGACGTGACTGAGCGACTTCACTTTCACTGCAGGGATTAAATGAATTAATACAACTATAGCATGAGAACAAAGCCTGCCACAGGTGTGCTGTAGTAGATTTTATTTTTTTTTAATGAATCGTATTTTTTCCCATTTCTGTCTGGCTCATGGATGAGACCTGATTCATCTCTTAAAGTAGAAAGCAGGTTTATACTCTGTACGCATATGTGTGAACACGACCGAGTGACTAACACACTATATATACATGCATACATGCGTGCTGAGTTGCTTCAGTCGTGTCCAGTTCTTTGCAGCCCTGTGGACTGTAGCCCGCCAGGCTCCTCTGTCCCTGGATTCTCCAAGCAGGGATACTGGAGCGGGTTGCCACCTAGGCATTGAACCCACATCTCTTAAGTCTCCTGCATTGGAAGATGGGTTCTTTACTGCTATATATACCATATACTAATTTAGATAAAAGTTATTCTTCCAAGGTAGGTCATCAGTGTGTACTATGGCCCCCTACCAAATGTAGCTTGTATTGGGAGAACTAATGCATTCCAAGAATACCAGTGTTTTTTCTTGAACTGTTCTCTTGAATTCTGAAAGATGTATTTTTGGCATGTTCAGCTTAAATGACGTTAAAGGTGATTAAAGGTTAAATAACATCACCCAGATTCTTGTGTCCAAGGAAATGATGTCTCCAGTACCAGCCTGGGGTGTTTAGAGGTGGGGGTGGAATGGCACCAGATCGTCACTGGAGTTTTGACTGAGAAATGGATAGTGAAAGTCTAAGGACTTTTCAGCTTTGAATTGTGGCCTGATGGACTAATAGATTCATGTAAAGATGTTGATAAAAGAAAATTTTCTGTTACTTTGATTCATTTTTCTAAATTTTATTCTGTCTCCTAAGAGAACTATTTTTGAGATTTAAGTGTGGAAAAATATCTTTCGTCCAGCTCTGATGCAACAGAATTTAACTATTTTAAATATGTGAGTTACTTAGTAATATTGTAATGATTGATATTTATAAAAGGAGATTGATAGTGTGGCTTTGTGGGTTTTTAAAAAATCTTTTTGGGGGTATTTTTCTCCCAGACCCCAGTCACTCAGCATCCTCTCTGGGGTATAGAGGAGGAAGCCAGTCTTTCTTCCCAGAGTCTGCTGTAGAGGAAATCAGGAAGGATGGTGTCTTTGATGTATGTCTTTAAATGGCCTTCCTCTGTTTATTCATAGGTCAACCGGAAAGGAGTTTGCCCTGAAGATTATAGACAAAGCCAAATGTTGTGGAAAGGTACAGTATATGTAACTATTTTGTGAAAGAAACTGAAAACACTTACAGCTGTTTACTGTGGTGAAGGAATTTAAGTGGCAATTTGATAAGCTAAAAACAGGAATTAACTGCTGGTAGTACTCGGGGAAACCATATCAAGCTTTTTTTTCCTGCCATTTTTCTGAAACCTTAATCCTAAAACAGTAACTTGATTTAATCTTTGTCCTAACCATCAAAAAATGTAAGTTCTCTTCTCTGGGAGATGGCTATTTCAGAACCTAGTAACACAAAATTGTGTCAAGAACAGTGAGGGGTCTGAGACTTGACCCTACTTTCAGACTAACAAATTAGCCTTCTAGCTTGATAGATGTGGCAGAAGACACAACATTCCTGGATCAGAGACAAGAAAGCACTTACTCACGGCATAGCAGGTAGCGTGAGCTCCGTGCTGGCATTGGTTCCTCTTAACTCCCAAGGCCCATAGCGGGTTTGTGTCACAGTGGAGGATCCCAAAGCTTAGGAACCCCCCAGTCTTAGGATGGCGCCACCAGTATCCTCGCTAAGCTCTGCCTCAGAGGAGGACATGTTACCGTGGTCAGGAAGCAGATGTGGCCTCCCGGCCAGGGCAGACACCATCTTTGTGTTCCAAGCATGTTTGCTGTACAGACATCCTTGGAAAGATAGTAATAACCAGAGCTGATGCAGGATGTGCACACACGTGGATTGTCTCTCCAAGTGGATGAACTTTTTTATCTGTCCCCCTCTCAAGATCCAGTTGGGGGAAAAAAAAAAAGATGGGATGCTGCTAGATTACTGGTATTTTAACTATGTTTGAAAAGATAAATATTCTCTAGTAATGATGACAAAGACCTTCTTAGGTTCCTTTCTGGTAGCTAGCTAGCAGGTGAGAGAGCAGGCTCTGGTACTCACGGCCCGCTCGGAGCTCCTGGCACTGGAAATGTGGCTAGTCTGAACTGAAATGTCTGCTAAGTGTAAGCACAGAACAGATTGTGAAGACTTAATCCTCAAAGAAGAATGTAAGATACTTAATGTCTTTTGTATTTGATCACATGTTGAAATAGTAGTATCTTGAATATTTGGGGTTAAATAAGTCATAAATTTTACTTGCTTTTTATATTTTTTTAGCATGGCTACTAGAAAATTTAGATTTACATGTGTGGATCACGTTGCTGCTGAAGAACACTACTCTAGACAGATAATATATTAAGTTTAATCATGTGTCTTCTTGCTGTGTGACCTTGGAAAATTAGCCCCTCTGTGCCTCTGTTTCTTCCTAATAACTAATAAAATGCAGTTATTAATAATATTTAAGATATAAGTTATTGTGAATTAATTAAGGCATGTAAGATTTGTAGAAAAGTACCGGTATATAGCAAAAGTTTAACACATGTTAGCTGTTAATATTATTAATAGGCCAGAGGGATTCAGAACTTATTACTAGGAGGACTTGATGTGACAGTAGTGGTCTTATATTTATGGAACTCGTAAAACTATTCTTCATCAGACATTTACAAAATTGTGGATTTTTAACAGAAAACCTAAAATAATTTCCGTAAAATTTCTCAGAGCCCCAGAATGTAAATCCAATAGGCACATTTGTCATACACTTTTTTTTCTTTTTACTACACTGTGACAGCTAATGTAGCAGAGTCTGTGCAAAATGCTCTCTTTTCTTTGAATAAGGTTTTTCTAAATTTAATTTTCTTTAAATAATTCTGTGTGTTTTTACCTATCGTGCCGACAATCTGATTACATTTTCAACTGCTGAGACTTTTCTCCATATGGAAGTGGGTGTTACTCTTAGTATCTGATATTGTGTGATTTAAGCAGAATGTGTCATAATTTGGGGAGCCAGGTTCTAAACAATTGAATTAAAGTATTTCTTCATTAAAAGTTTAAAAATAATTATGATGGAAAGAATACTGTTTACCTGATTAAAATTTAAGCAGCTTTCTCAGTTCAGTTCAGTCACTAAGTCATGTCCAACCCTTTGCGACCCCATGAATCGCAGCACGCCAGGCCTCCCTGTCCATCACCAACTCCCGAACTTCACTCAGATTCACGCCCATCGAGTCAGCGATGCCATCCAGCCATCTCATCCTCTGTCGTCCCCTTCTCCTCCTGCCCCCAATCCCTCCCAGCATCAGAGTCTTTGCCAATGAGTCAACTCTTCACATGAGGTGGCCAAAGTACTGGAGTTTCAGCTTTAGCATCATTCCTTCCAAAGAAATCCCGGGACTGATCTCCTTCAGAATGGACTGGTTGGATCTCCTTGCAGTCCAAGGGACTCTCAAGAGTCTTCTCCAACACCACAGTTCAAAAGCATCAATTCTTCTATGCTCATCTTTCTTCACAGTCCAACTCTCACATCCATACATGACCACAGGAAAAACCATAGCCTTGACTAGACGGACTTTTGTTGGCAAAGTAATGTCTCTGCTTTTTAATATACTGTCTAGGTTGGTCATAACTTTCCTTCCAAGGAGTAAGCGTCTTTTAATTTCATGGCTGTAGTCACCATCTGCAGTGATTTTGGAGCCCCCCAAAATAAAGTCTGACACTGTTTCCACTGTTTCCCCGTCTATTTCCCATGAAGTGATGGGACTAGATGCCATGATCTTAGTTTTCTGAATGTTGAGCTTTAAGCCAGCTTTTTCACTCTCCACTTTCACTTTCATCAAGAGGCTTTTCAGTTCCTCCTCACTTTCTGCCAAAAGGGTGGTATCATCTGCATATCTGAGGTTATTGATATTTCTCCCGGCAATCTTGATTCCAGCTTGTGTTTCATCCAGTCCAGCGTTTCTCATGATGTACTCTGCATATAAGTTAAATAAGCAGGGTGACAATATACAGCCGTGAAGTACTCCTTTTCCTATTTGGAACCAGTCTGTTGTTCCATGTCCAGTTCTAACTGTTTCTTCCTGACCTGCATACAGATTTCTCAAGAGGCAGATCAGGTGGTCTGGTATTCCCATCTCTTTCAGAATTTTCCACAGTTTGTTGTGATCCACACAGTCAAGGCTTTGGCATAGTCAATAAAGCAGAAATAGATGTTTTTCTGGAACTCTTTTGCTTTTTCGATGATCCAGGGGATGTTGGCAATTTGGTCTCTGGTTCCTCTGCCTTTTCTAAAACCAGCTTGAACATCTGGAAGTTCACGGTTCACATATTGCTGAAGCCTGGCTTGGAGAATTTTGAGCATTACTTTACTAGCGTGTGAGATGAGTGCAATTGTGCGGTAGTTTGAGCATTCTTTGGCATAGCCTTTCTTTGGGATTGGAATGAAAACTGACCTTTTCCAGTCCTGTGGCCACTGCTGAGTTTTCCAAATTTGCTGGCATATAGAGTGCAGCACTTTCACAGCATCATCTTTCAGGATTTGAAATAGCTCAACTGGAATTCCATCACCTCCACTAGCTTTGTTTGTAGTGATGCTTCCTAAGGCCCACTTGAGTTCACATTCCAGGATGTCTGGCTCTAGGTGAGTGATCACACCATCGTGATTATGTTGGTCATGAAGATCTTTTTTGTACAGTTCTTCTGTGTATTCTTGCCACCTCTTCTTGATAACTTCTGCTTCTCTTAGGTCCATACCATTTCTGTTGTTTATCGAGCCCGTCTTTGCATGAAGTGTTCCCTTGGTATCTCTAATTTTCTTGAAGAGATCTCTAGTGTCAGTAGTAGTAAAAAGGATCTTCATGCAAAAAAAATACAGTCTGATACACCAAGTGTTAAGACAAATGAATAGGTCACTTCAAACATTTGGGTGAAGAAAAAAAAAATTGAGGTATTGTTTTTCCTCGTTATTGAATGTCATTGTATTTTTATAATTCATGCTCATATAGTTAGTTTTCATCCTTCTATTTTGCTTACTTGAGCAATTATTTCCACATTGTATAAAATTATAATTTCAAAACTTTAAAAAAAATGGATAGTTGATTACAATATTGTGCTGCTTTCAGGTGTACAGCAAAGTGATTCAGTTATTTCTTTTCGGATTATATCAGTATCTCATTATGGGTCATTATAGGATGTACAGTAAATCCTTGTTGCATGTCTGTTTTATGGGTAGTAGTTTGTATCTGTTCATCTCATACTTGTTTTCAATAAGTAGATTTTTCCACTGAATTTTATTCTTCGGAAAAAACGGTGTAGAGAATTTTTTTTTAAAACAAAATCTTAGGGCAGGTATTAAGACACTCTCCTGGGGGCATTGTTCATTACCTCTGCTTTGTGAGATGTACACAGAAAAGTAATAATGCTGAAAATGATATCTGCCATTTATCAAAATGTAATGTCTATCCAAAATGTATTATCTATCCATTTATCAAAGTGTATTATCTACCAAGGCTTAGACATTTAGGAATTTTGCACATTACCTTTAATGACTTGCAAAACAGATGTATTGGTTTTCCAGATAAAGAAACAGAAATACAGATTAGAGAGCTTCCCAGAAGTCACACAGAGACAGCAGTGATGGGATCTTTGGGTTAGTCCATCATGTTCCTCCTCCAAGTTCAATTTCTGCCTTTGTTCCTGTAATAAGAACCTGGGGGAAAATTCTTAACCTCCGACTTTCTATTTGCTTTTTCTGTAATGTGTATGAGTGTTATTAGATTAATTCACTGTTTATCTAACATCTGATGTTTGTGTGAGATTCTGTGCTAGGAACAAGGTGATTTAACCTACAAATTAATACCAATTCTGTAAAGAGTGTTTTGGGAGTGCAGGGAAGCAGATGAGAGAGAAGCAGATGCTCAGTGGTGATGCCTTAGAGCAAGAAGCATTGGAGCTGAACTAGAGCAGTGGGGTAGTGGCAGACTGCAGTCCATGGAGTCACAAAGAGTCCGACGTGACTGAATGACTGAGCATGCACACTCGCACACGTGGGGCTTGAATGGGCAGGAATGACAGAAGAGCCTTAGAGGCGGTCAGCACAGCCTGAGCAGGGGCCCAGGAGATGGGAAGCAGATTGGGTTCTTCCAAGTAGGAGATTGTCTTAAGTTGAAGTAGAATTCATTTATAATGTTGTCTTTCTGGTTTACAGCAAAAAGATTCAATTACACATATGTATTTTTAAATTATAGGTTGTTACAATGGTGAAAAGAGTTCCCTGTGCTCTACAGTAGGACCTGGTCGTAGTAGGGGTGTACTAGTTTGTTAATACCAAACTCCTAATTTATCCCTTCCCCACCCGCTTTCCCTTTTCGTAACCAGTTTGTTTCCTATGTCTGTGAGTCTGTTTCTGTTTCGTAGATAATTTCTTTTGTGTCGCATTTTAGATTCACATACAAGTGACTTGGGCCTTCCCTGGTGGCTCAGTGGTAACGAATCTGCCCACATGCAGGAGACCCGGGTTTGATCCCTGGGTCAGGAAGATCCCCTGGAGGAGGAAATGACAACCCACCCCAGTGTTTGATGTCGTATGGTGTCACATTTGTCTTTGTCTGACTCTGGTCACTTAGTGATATCTCTAGGTCCATCCGCATTGCCGCATATGGCATTATTTCCTTCTCTTTACGGCTGAGTAATAGTCCATCGTGTATGTGCACCAGGTTTCCTTCTGGTGATGGACATTTAGGTTGCCTTCATGTCTTGACTGGAGAAGACAATGGCACCCCACTCCAGTACTCTTGCCTGGAAAATCCCATGGACGGAGGAGCCTGGTGGGCTGCAGTCCACGGGGTTGCTAAGAGTTGGACATGACTGAGCGACTTCACTTTCACTTTTCACTTTCATGCATCGGAGAAGGAAATGGCAACCCGCTCCAGTGTTCTTGCCTGGAGAACCCAGGGACAGGGGAGCCTGGTGGGCTGCCATCTATGGGGTCGCACAGAGTCGGACACAACTGAAGTGACTTAGCAGCAGCAACAGCAGCAGCATGTCTTGACTATTGTAAAAAGTGCTGCAGTGAACACTGGGGGCATGTATCTTTTTGAATTAGAGTTTTCTCCGGGCATATGTCCAGGAGTGGAATTGCAGGATAATATGGTAACTCTACTTTTAGTTTTTTTAAGGAACCTCCATACTGTTCTCCTTAGTGGTAGCACCAATTTTTATTCCCACCAACAGTGTCTGAAGGTTCCCTTTTCTCTACACCCTTCTCCAGAATTTATTTATTTATAGACTTTTTAATGATGGCCATTCTGACTGGTGTGAAGTGATATCTGATTGTAGTTTTGATTTACATTTCTATGACAGTTAGCAGTGTTGAGCTCAATTTCGTGTACCTATTGGCCATCTGTAAGCTTTCTTCAGAGAAATGTCTTTTTAGGTCTTCTGCCCATTTTTTGATTTGGTTGTTTGTTATTTTGAATTGTATGAGTTGTTTATATATTTTGGAAATTAAGCCCTTGTTTGCAAATATTTTCTCCCAGTCTGTAAGTTGTCTTTTTATTTTGTTTATGGTTTCCTTTGCTGTATGAAAGCTTATAAGTTTAATTAGTTTATTTTTGCTTTTATTTCTATTGCTTTGGGGGACTGACCTGAAGTCAGAATGTTTTGCCTGTGTCCTCTCCTCAGAGTTTTATGGTGCCCTATTTTGTATTTAAGTCTTTAAACCATTTTGAGTTTTGTGTGTGTGTGTGTGTATGGTGTGAGGGAGTGTTCTGACTTCATTGATTTACATACCAAGTAGGAGATTTTTGCAAGATCTACCTTGGGGCCAGATTTATGGAGGCTTTTGAGAAGGCTATGATGTTGATAAATTTAAGACTTCTTCTATGCCTAATATTCTAAATGATAATCATTCTAAATATTTACTGAATCCCCACAATGTGTGAAGCCTGGCGCTTTCTGTAGTGTGCTTAGAAGTGGCCCTTCCCTCCTTTTCTCCCCAGAGTTCTGCATTCATTATCTACATGTTATGGGTCAGGGCAGGACAAAAATCTAAATGTATGCTATATTATCTTCCTGAGGCTGTTGGAATAACTTTCCAACCAGCTTGATGACTTACAGCATTTTTCTCACTCTTTCAGGGGCTGAACTCTGAAATCCACTTTCGCTCTGCAGGCCGTGGGGGGAAATCTGTTCCTTGACTCTAAGTAGCCTCTGGTAGCTGACAGTATTCCTTGCCTTGGAGGACCACATCACTCGAACTCCGCCTCCAGCTTCACACCTCCCTCTCTTCTTTGTGTTTATTTTTCTTCTTCTGACTGTGAACTTTCCCTCTGCCTCTGTCTACAAGACACTTGTAATGGCACCCAGAAAATCTACAGTTTTTTCTTTGTTGCAGTGGCTTTAATCATATCTCCAGAGACGTTTTTTCCCCTCAAGTACAGTAGTATTTACAAGTTCTAGGCATTAAGACCTGATAACTTTGTGTGGCCATTATTCAACCAACCACACTCATCACATATAACTATTGAACATCTCATCTCTCTCACTGTATCATCCTCAGCGGTACTCACCCCACAATATAGATACCAGCTGTAAAACTTTTAACAGTGAGCAGTGTGTGATGTGTTTACTCAAGAATGAACAGTGCTGGTTGCTGGAGAGCGAGGTAAACAAAGGCCTTCAAGACAGCAGGGTGAGACCTGTGACTGGAGTAAGCGCAGGGCACTATGACAAATTCGAGGGTTTCCTATCCCAGCCGTGGTTAAGCAGGGGAGGCTACCTGGAGGAGGTGAGATTCCCCCATGGTTCTGAGGAATAAGTAGGAGTTCACTAAGAAGTGGGGAAAGAAAGTTCCAGACAAAATTGCCTTTGCAGATGCCTGGAGGCCTAGAAAAAAGATGGGCAAAAGGGATAAAGAGGGAATGGATGTATTCTGAGGCTACTGAGAAGGCAGGCCTGGTGGCGATGGGTGACTGATGAGCTGGGCAGGAGGATGCAGGAGGGAGGGTCAGGGCAGAATGCCCTTCTGCTCCGGACATCCAGGTTCATTCAATGAGACAAAGGACACAGGTGGGAAAGACTGGACACAAGAAGAATCGTTTGGTTTGGGAGCGTTGTTTATTCCCCAAATCCATTTGTCTCTGGCTCTGTCTCTCTTTTAGATGTTAAAAACCACCCTGGCCAAGGATAAGGCTGCATCCTTTGCCAAGTTGGCAGTTTTCTTTGTCATTTATTCTCACACACAAAACCTTGGCATACTGCCAGGAAATGATTCATATGTAAATTATCTGGAGTTAAAATCATGAATCACTTAACATAAATAATGGTGGGTGGTTGAATAATGTAAGTTCAGTACAGTTCGAGAGAAAAGTGATGTTCATCTTGTGTTTAGAAATAATTTTTCTGGAAAATGTAACCTAGAGAGCATCTTTATATATTAGAAACAGTGATTACATACGGGCTGTTTAAGAAGTAGGAAGATAGCATTTGTAAAGATTTTTGTGCACCGTTCCATTTTGCTTCTGAGGATGGTTTACTTTAAAAAGTGGATTGTTCCTTCAAAGACATTTTTACAGACATAGTCAGAGGTTGGGAAACAAATAGCTCCCACATCCCAACAAAAACCTTCAGTATGTGCACAGAATACTAGGCATTGTTGAGTAGCATACAGCAAGCCAAGAAAATAAAGAGCGGTGGAAAAAATGTTGTTGGAATATCCACTTAATATTTGACACATAACACGGCCGGAGGCCCAGGGCTAAGTCGCTTACAGTGCATGCCAGAAGAGGCTCTGCGGTGCCTTGCGTGAAGAAGATGACTTTGGAGAGGTGCAGGCTCCCTGAGTGCTGGACTCTATTTTAGCTCCAGTCTGGGTGCATTCTTGGGGTACTGGTGATGTGAATTATTTTATATATGTCCCTGGAAATTAGCATCACATGCAGAGCCCCTGAATAGAGGCACATTTACAGACTCCCCCCAACCTCAGGCGACGGAGAGGCGAGAGGAGAGCTGACAAGATAGATCCATTTAGCTTCAAAATCAAACGCCTGTTTTACTACAGTGTCGATTTGGCGTCACACAGTGAAGTAAACTCATTCGGTTGCCTTACCTGTTCACAGAGATACAGCCACCTTTGCGGTTATTGTGATTAAGGACCCGGTTGGCACAGATGAGCCAAAGGCTTCTAAAGAAGTGTGTGAACACGGACCGTTTTTTGAGTCTTTGTCCCCGTGGCCACAAGGGCTCGGCTGCCAGCTGCTTGCCTTGGGAGGGCCCAGGGCTCTGTGCCTGCCTGGTGATGCTGCCGCTCTGTAAGTCAGCGCTGTGCGGCCGGAGCCGGGTCGGCAGCCCTGCGGCCTCTCCGCCGTGGTCGGTTCCGGTCTGAGACCTGCCCTCTTCCCCGGGCGCCGAGTCCAGAGCCAGCCGAGTCTTCCCAGCCCTACTCATCAGTAGGCATAGCTGCTCTGCTTGGTACAAAGCCTAGTGTGGTGCTGCCTCGAGCCTACCTCAGGGCGGTGCTAACTCTAGTTCCAGCCTTTCAAGGAATCAGTTTCAGGTTGACAGCTGTCATTTTCATTTTGAAAGATTCCAAAAGATGTCAGCTTGGATGTCAGGAATCTAGGTTTGCATCCCCCTACTCAAAGAACTGTTCTAAGAACAAGTGTGGAGATGTTACTCAAGCACCCTGTACAGTGACAGAAAGGGACTCGTTTCCTGGGGAATGGTGGTTTTCTTTCCCCTCTGTGTGTGCTAAGTCATTCAGTCATGTCCAGCTCTTTTCGACCCTATGGACTGTAACCCGCCAGGCTCCTCTGTCTGATTTCCCAGGCAAGAGTACTGGAGTGGGTTGCCATGCCTTCCTCCAAAGGATCTTCCCGACCCAGGGATTGAACACACATCTCCTGAGGCTCCTGCATTGCAGGCAGATTCTTTATCACTAAGCCCCCAGGGAAGCCCTTTTCTTTCCCCTGCTGGTAAGTCGCTTCAGTCGTGTCCGGCTCTGTGCGACCCCATAGACGGCAGCCCACCAGGCTCCCCCGTCCCTGGGATCCTCCAGGCTTCTGTTTAGTGTTTGCAGCGTCATTTGCCAATGTTTGGACAAACACGGTGCATTCAACACTCAAAACACACCACTCACCATGTGCAGGAGGCTGCAACAGACTTTTGTCTGGATATTATTTATTCGCTTGTTATAGTTTATGCTTCCATCTATTGTCCAGAAATATTTGAGCTTTGGGTAAAAATACACACATATGTGGAGGCATGGAGATAAGAGAGGAACCATGAATGGTATACTGGACTAGAGCTAAGATAATGATCTCACTACTGCAGTGGGGCATTCAGGTTAGTTCTGAGATTGATGAGAGCAGAGGAGGCAAAAAGGGTGATGAGAGGGGCACACACATGATGGATATACATGCACGCGTGTGTATCTGGGTACTAAATGATAGCTCTTATAAGGTAAGCTTATATAAAGAAAACTGTTTGAAAACCTAAAGTGTATAATAGGGCAATTAGCAGTCTTACAGAACGTTCCCTAAATTCTAAACAATTCATTATCACGGTTAACGAGGATCAACAAATGTGACATTATGGAGAGATTTTTAACATCTCATAATAGAGCAGTTGTTGTTCATGATTCATGGGCTGGCATACTAAGAATAATTCCTTAATGCCATGAGTACACATTTTGCTACGGTGCTGATCCCACCACAGTGCCCACCAGGACTGACAATCAGGCGGTGTTTTCAGAGAAGTGATTAGAGTTGAAATGAGGATGGTGGTCCCCGTTGTACTACCTGTTTCCTGACTTCTGAAGTACAAGATAGGGAACATCTATCTGGTGAGTGGTTTCATACCCAAATACAGAGGAAGAAAGTTTCTTTTTTCACAAATTTCAACCCAAAAGTCAAATTCATGTTGGTAAATAGCTTAAAACCTAAAAGTGTTTATAAGGCTGGAAGTTGTATCCCATAAGTATGCCAAATTTCCTCACATGCTGTCTTCATTTCTGAGTGATACTGGGAGGGAAAAGTGATTCCAGCTGCATTACAAAGTGCAGGGTGGGAAGCCCAAGCTCTCACAGCATCACGAGCTCTTAAAGTGTTGGGAATGAAGAGGCAGGAGGGGGCGTGCCTTACAGTCCAGGTAGCACACCGAGCCCTTCGAGGGCTGTCTGAAGTCCTGTTGGTTTCCGTCCTGTCCCCAGGGTGTGGTTTGTCTGCGCTCCTGCAGGCTCAGGACCACAGCCCGTGTTGTCCTCTGGCATGCGGGAACAGAGCCTGTTCCGTCGTGTCTGATCCTCCCTCTGAACCCTCTTCCCCAGGAACATCTGATTGAGAATGAAGTGTCGATCCTGCGCAGGGTGAAACATCCGAACATCATCATGCTGATTGAGGAGATGGAGACCGCCACCGAGCTCTTCCTGGTGATGGAACTGGTCAAGGTAAGAGGCGGAGAGACCCCAGGAGAGTCCGTTAGTGCTGGATCCCGAGACTTAGCGGTATTCTCAGAGACCCTTCCTGGAAATGCACGTTGCTGCCTTGAAACTTTCGTTATTTGTGAGATGGGTGTTGATTCATTTGCACGGCACTTGGGTCATTTTTTTTCTCCTCTCCTTCAGGCTGATGAGCTTTGTTTGTCCCCTCATAGCCCTGCCACTGTTGATTTTTTTAATTAAGCTTGTTTTTATTTTGTACTGGAGTATACCCGATTAACAACATTGTGATAGTTTCAGGTGGAAGGCAAAGGGACTCGGCCGTACGTATACATGTATCCATTCTCCTCCAAACCCCCGTCCCATCCAGGCTGCCACATGGCATTGAGCAGAGTTCCCTGTGCTGGACAGTAGGTCCTTGTTGCTTCTGCAGTTTAAACATGGCAGTGTGTACACGTCCATCGCAAGCTCCCTAAGTATCCCTTCCTCCCACCCTTCCCACTTGGTAACCGTAAATTCGTTCTCTACACCTGTGAGTCTGTTGCTGCCACTGTTGATGTTTTGATGTGTTCTTTTACATGTTCTCTAGGGTGGAGATCTCTTCGACGCAATTACCTCTTCGACCAAGTACACGGAGAGGGATGGGAGCGCCATGGTGTACAACCTGGCCAACGCCCTCAGGTACCTCCACGCCCTCAACATCGTGCACCGAGACATCAAGCCCGAGAACCTCTTGGTACGTTGTCTCTGCCTTTCCGTTCCAACTCAGGCCTCTCTCCCTTTAGAGTGACGGGAATCACAGACTGTGCAGACTGTGACATTTTAAAATCTATACCAACCCTGCAAGTAAGGGGCCAAGAGAATTTAAATCTAGAAAATCAAATCAGTGGCCATAAAGTCTTAATGGATTTCTTGAACTGATCTGCACTTCCGCATTTACTGTTTATCAGACATTAGAAAGCGTATTTTCTTTCTTCTTTTCTTGAAAAGTTCTTTGTTTGTGGCTGTGCTGGGTCTTTGCTGCTGTGTGGGCTTTGCTTCAGTTGTGGTGTGGGGGCTTCTCGCTGCAGTGGCTTCTCTGGCTGTGGAGTGTGGACTCGAGGGCAGGCAGCTCAGTAGTTGAAGAACATGGGCTCAGTGGGAGCGTGGGTTCAGTAGTGGTGGCTCCGCGGCACATGGGCTCTTCCGAGACCAAGGATCAAGCCTGTGTCTCCTGCGTTGGCAGGCAGAGTCTTTACCTGTGAGCCACAAGGGAAGCCCAGAAAACCCATTTTCATTTATGTTTTAATGGATGGTACTAACTGGAGAAAGACAAACAGGAAATTACTTTATGATGCAAAAAATTCTGCTGCATAAATTGGTGACAGAATTAGAGGCTCATAGACAGAAGTGGAAGGGTTCACTTGTGTGCAGGACAGAACTTTGAAAACCTAACATAGTCTGTTCAGCTCAGCTTTGTGGGTATGGAGATTGAGCCCCAGGGATGCTGACTCTTCTTGTTGGGAAGTCTTTATCCTGCTGCTCTACAGAGGAGAGGCTACTCTGTTACGGTGCTCGGCATCACAGTCTGGCCCCAGTTCACCCTTCCAGCCTCTTGTCCTGGTCCTCCCTTCCCTACCCATCTGGCCAGCACAGCACTCACCTTAAAGCTAGATGTAACTCACTGAATGGTGGCCTGAATCACTAAATGTAGCTTGCTGACTGGGGACAGTCCTTATGTCTACACTGTAGAGAAATTTCAGAGAAGGCAGTTTGGGAGTTCTCCCTACACAGATCCGCCAGTACACACAAGATACTAGGCCTCTCTGTTCCCGACTTTCAGGGCCGAGCATCACCATCATCATCCCTACTTTTTGGCAAGTGAGGTTATCTGTGTCTCCTCTATCATGTGAGTTCATCCAAACACAGGTTTCCCCCGGCCCCAGAGTTGGTGAAAACCAGACTTTCATCAACAGTGTCAAACCTCATTGTTGATGTTCAAACTGGTCATCATAAAGTGATACAGTGTGCTCAGTCAGTAAAGAATCCACCTGCCAGTGCAGGAGACCTGGGTTCGATCCCTGGATCAAGAAGATCCCTGGAGAAGGAGACGGCCACCCACTCCAGTATTCTTGCCTGGAACATTCCATGGACAGAAGAGTCTGGTGGGCTACATTCCTTGGAGTGGCAAGAGTTGGACACAATTTAGCAACTAAAGCGCCACCATACTGGTCTTGTTTGCAGCATCCTGTCCCCCAGCAAACAGGTTCATTTCATAAGATACTGAACAAGGCATGTCTTGACATTACCCCAGCCTCCTTGAGCAGAGACAGTCAGTCCTGGTCACCTCTGGTTTCTGCTGCACTACCATGGTTCTGTGATTTTATCATTTATTTATCTGTCATTTTCTCTAGGTCAGTTCAGTTCAATTGCTTGGTCGTGTCCGATTCTTTGCGACCCAATAGACTATAGCACACCAGGCCTCCCTGTCCATCATCAACTCCTAGAGTTTACTCAAACTCATGTCCATTGAGTTGGTGATACCATGCAACCATCTCATCCTCTGTCGTCCCCTTCTCCTTCTGCCTTCAATCTTTCCCACCATCAGGGTCTTTTCCAATGAGTCAATTCTTCGCGTGACGTGGCCAAAGTATTGGGAGTTTCAGTTTCAGCATCAGTCCTTTCAATGAATATTCAGGATTGATTTCCTTTAGGATGGACTGGTTGCATCTCCTTGCAGTCCAGTGAATTCTCAAGAGTCTTCTCCAACACCACAATTCAAAAGCATCAATTCTTCGGCACTCAGCTTTCTTTATGGTCCAACTCTCACATCCATACATGACTACTGGAAAAACCATAGCTTTGACTAGATGGACCTTTGTTGGCAAAGTAATGTCTCTGCTTTTGAATATGCTATCTAGGTTGGTCATAACTTTCCTTCCAAGGAATAAGTGTCTTTTAATTTCATGGCTGCAGTCACCATCTGCAGTGATTTTGGAGTCCCCCAAAATAAAGTCTGTCACTGTTTCCACTGATTCCCCATCTATTTGCCATGAAGTGATAGGACCAAATGCCATGATCTTAGTTTTCTGAATGTTGTTTTAAGCCGACTATTTCACTCTCCTCTTTAACTTTCATCAAGAAGCTCTTTAGTTCTTCTTCACTTTCTGCCATAAGGGTGGTGTCATCTGCATATCTGCAATCTTGATTCCAGCTTGTGTTTCATCCAGCCAAGCATTTCTCATGATGTACTCTGCATTTAAGTTAAATAAACAGGGTGACAATATGCAACCTTGACGTACTCCTTTCCCGATTTGGAACCAGTCTGTTGTTCCATGTCCAGTTCTAACTGTTGCTTCCTGACCTGCATACAGATTTCTCAAGAGGCAGGTCAGGTGGTCTGGTATTCCCATCTCCTAAAGAATTTTCCACAGTTTGTTGTGATCCACACAGTCAAAGGCTTTGGCATAGTTAATAAAGCAGAAATAGATGTTTTTCTGGAACTCTCTTGCTTTTTCGATGATGCAGCGGATGTTGGCAGTTTGATCTCTGGTTCCTCTGCCTTTTCTAAATCCAACTTGAAAATCTGAAAGTTCATGGTTCACATACTGTTGAAGCCTGGCTTGGAGAATTTTGAGCATTACTTTACTAGCGTGTGAGATGATTGCAATTGTGTGGTAGTTTGAGCATTCTTTGGCGTTGCCTTTCTTTGGAATTGGAATGAACACTGACCTTTTCCAGTCCTGTAGCCACTGCTGAGTTTTCCAAATTTGCTGGCATATTGAGTGCAGCACTTTCACAGCATCATCTTTCAGGATTCTCAATAGCTCAACTGCAATTCCATCACCTCCACTAGCTTTGTTCATAGTGATGGCTTCTAAGGCCCACTTGACTTTGCATTCCAGGATGTCTGGCTCTAGGTGAGTGATCACACCATCGTCATTATCTGGGTCGTGAAGATCTTTTTTGTACAGTTCTTCTGTGTATTCTTGCCACCTCTTCTTGATATCTTCTGCTTCTGTTAGGTCCATACCATTTCTGTCCTTTATTGTGCTCATGTTTGCATGAAATGTTCCCTCGACATCTCTAATATTCTTGAAGACGTCTCTAGTCTTTCCCGTTCTCTAGGTCGTAGGCACCCATAGAGCAGGTGTGTGTTCAGTCACCTGATCTCCTGGGCACTGAGCGAACACACAGTGGGAGAGAAGTCCATGCTGGTGACTGGCCGCGATGGTCACTCAGCTCACCTGAAGCGGACACTCACACCCAGGTCTTTGCACCCTGCGTCCTGCGTGCAGCAGACCAGCAATTGCTGAGCGGAGCTGCTTTGATGGGTAGGCTGAGGCGCCGTTCCTGGGCCCTCCTGATCCACAGTTCTGTTCCCCTTTGGACAGTGCCGTTTGATCACTTTTCAGCGTCCACTTACAAGCGTGTGACGTTTGTTTTCTTACCGTCTTCTGCCTTCAGGGAATGTGTTTTCTTTCTGTTAGGAAAATAAATACCCCTGGTGTGTGAAGCATGATGTGTCATGGGGTTGGCGTTCTGACCTCTGAGGAGGAGTGGGGACAGTGGCGAAGCAGGCCTCGGGCACATGAGGCCCCGCCGTCCTGCTGCTGCACCGGGAGGCTCGGGGCGTGGTAGCGTCCCCCCAACCCCGCCACCGCCGGCTGAGCAGAGGTGACAGGGCTCCCCGGTGTTCCCGAGGACACCCTGCCCTCCACGGCCCCCATCCCTCAGCCTTTGCTCTCATTACTCGTCAGGGAAGAGACCGTGGTAGGGACTGACCGCCCCAGCCTGCCGCGTCTCGGGCGGCGGCCAGGAGACCAGAGTCAGGGCCTCATCTGCCTCCCCTGCCCTGGCCCCACCCGCCCCAGCCCCGCTCTGCCGCCCAAAGGGGAGGAGGAGGAGGAGGAGGAGGATGGTCAACCTGGATGAGACCTGCATGAGGCTCCCCTGTGACATGCGAGGCCCCTGGGGTCAGGCTGTGGACACTCTTCATCGCACGTCTCAGTAAGATACGTGTCTGCCACTGCCGACCCAAGGGGACCCCCGGCAGACCTACAGACAGTTAGCACGCTGGCGTCAGCCCGGGATGAGAGTGCCATCGCGGCGCTAGAAGCCAGTCCACAGAGGGGCTGCCAGCCCCTGCTACTCTGAGAGAATCCTATCTGTGAGCACCAGGGCATTCAGACGTCTCATTTGCATCCCCTCGTCTGGCAGCTGTGTCGTAATTTAAACCCTGCCAGCAGAGATGTATGGGTCGCCATGTCAGGGAGCACAGGGGTGGCCATTAATGCCATGAGTTACAGCCGGTGGTGCCCGGTCAGAGTTAACTGTGAGAGACCAGTGATAAATTCCGCCTTTCCAGGGGTTCTGGGGACAGGGGAGAGGAGAGGGCTGGTTTCTCATATTTGAGGTCCTTCTAAATCACGGTGCTGACATTTTATTTAGAGAACTTGCAGCATGCAGTTTGTATGTGGGATGTTTTGCATCTGAGAGCAGCTTGAGACAGGGCCTCTCGGCTGGTGGCGGAGCATCTGCGCACAGCAGAGCCGGCGTTCCCACGCGGGTGCTGGGCTACGTCCTCCCCAGGGTCTGTACGCCCTGTAGCCTTTCAGACTACAGGGGAGTGCAGCGGATGGGAGTGGACTTGTTTGGAATCCCACTTGGCCACCCGCTCGAAACTTGATTTTGCCGGGCCTCGGTTTCCTTGTCTGTAAAGTAGAATAACAGCTCCCTTCCTAGTTGCCCAGCAGGGTGACTACAGAAGTGCGATGAGACGGTGTTTGGGAGACTGTGGGAATCTTCCAGGCCTGTGAGGAGAACTGAACTCTGCCAGAATGAGGCCTTGGAGTCGCTCTGCGTTTATCACCTCTTCCTTAAGATTGGTCTCCTAAAGCAAAGCCCTGCGTGTGCCAGTGTCGGCCTCTTAAAGGAGTCTCATAAGTGTGTGTGTGTGTACCTGCAGATGTATAGGGGTGTATATATATTTTCCTTATGTTCTTTTTCACATATTTGCCTCTGTGTCTAGCACTGATGAGAGATGAATCAGGTAAAACATTATCAGTTCAGGCTTGTCTGCCCTATTTGACACTTCCCTTTTGATGTTTAGCCAGAGTACCCCTTGCTCAAACATTATTCAGTGACTATAGACTCTTCAGTCCCTTTCTGTTTATGCTCCTGCATCTGACTCTGAATTCCTTGTAGAGGATGTGAAAAATGGGACTTCTGGGACCTCTGAGTGTCCAACAACAGCTCTTAAATATCCCTAGGCATCCCTAAATTGAACGTCTAAAATAAACATGATTAAAAAAAAAAAAGAAAAGTACCTAATGAGCATATTGTAAAGTTGTAAAAACAAAGTGACGTTAACAAAACTTTTTTTTACTCTCATGATACATTTAGAATTATAATGTTCTTATCACTGCAATTGCGTAGGGAATTTCTAAAGTCTGGGTTGCAATAAATGCATCATAAATTCTAACTATAATTCAGATTGTTCTCGTTAATGTTTACATTAAACGTAATGGATGGAAAGTCGTCCTAAGACGAAGCATGACTAAGAACCTGGTTTCTGCTGCTTTAGGCTGAATCCTTAGTAGCTTTGAATATGCTTCTGCTGAGCTGTGGGCTGACGCAAAGTGATAAATATCTGTGAGGGCACCCAAATCCTCACCCTCAGTCCTAGGAAACTGAAAAGTCATAAAGATGCTTGCTGAGCGTGGTCTTTGGTACATCAGCGTGGAAGCAATTATTCAAGTACTGAGGTGAAAACTAATCCTCTTCAACTGCTGAGAAGCATCCCAAGCGAGAAGGGTATTTCAGTGGTCCCCCTTGAAAAATGCCTATTAAGATGGGGGTCATTGGCATTAGGAAGGCCTGAGGTTTTTGTTGTTTTTTTTTTATTGAGGAGTATATAATAATCACTCCCCATCATTAAGTATCAGACTGATGGACGGTGTCGTTAATGTGCTTATCTTGAAAAAACATCATTTGCTAAATTTTTCTCTTCCTTTAGTAAGTAGTGATTTAGATAAAAATCTGGTTCCGTTCATAGTGGGAGACAAGGAAACACAAACAAACGTGTAAAATGTAAAAGTAGAGGAAAGATATGACATAAGTACATATTAGGTTTTTGCAGTTATTTTGAAATTCAGTGTTTTCAGAATGGACATCTAAGAGGCAAATTGCTTATTAAAACTCATACGGTCAGGTCTCAGATTATGTTCTTATATACACTTGTTTGCTTCGAAAACCATCCATTTAAAATAACTTCCAGACTTTTATCCCATAAGGAAAGTCTGCTTATATATAAAATTAATTTTTCTGAATTATGGAACGAGCATGTGTTCATTGTAAACATTCTGGAAACTTCTGAAAAGTATAAAGAAGAAAAGTACAGTAACCTTTAATGCTGCCATCTAGCATAAGCTTAACATTTTAGGGTATTACTATATATATATTATATTATATATATATTATAATATATATATTATATATTAAATATATAGAGTAATATATATATTATATAATATATATTATATATTAAAAAGGAACATTCAAAATTATATATATTTAATATATATATTATATATTAAATATATATATAGTAATATATATTATATATTATATAATAATATATATTATATATTAAAGAAAAAGGAACATTCAAAATTATATATAATTTTGAATGTTCCTTTTTCTTTAATACACTGAGTATTTCCCATAGGATTAATATTTGCCTGAATTGTGCTTATTAGTGACTCCATAATATCACTGTAGGAATTTGCTATGATTTATTAAGTCATTAACCTGTTGGCCACTTATGTTGCTTCTATTTTTTAAAAACCAGAAGATGAATTCTGAGGTTGGCATTCTTGGGTATAACCTTTGGATCCATCTCTGTTCCCTTACAGCAGGTTCTTAGAAGTGAATTTACAGATCACAGGTTATTAAGGATATGAAGAAATTTACATAGGACTGCCATACTTTCTAGAAAAGTTGCTTCGATGTCAGCAAACACATCACATCCTCACCAGCACTGTTAAACCTTTTCCAAGATGATGATCCACCTGATCTAATCAGCCATTCCTTCCAGGAAAGAAGGAGCATTCACCCAGTCCTGATCTGAGCTTCATCTCATTTCACTCTCACACCAGCACTGTGAGCCAGGGACCAGCTGTTATCCCATTTCACAGATGACGAAACATGCCCAGGGTGGATGAGGGGCTTTCAGGGGTCAGGTCACCAGACAAATGGGTGGAGTGTTTCGTCCTGCAGGCTTGGGCTGTCTCATCCCAAAGATCATTTTCTTTCTAGATTTCCAAAGTTCTCCCCTAGGTTGGATCACTGTTTATACTCATCGTTGTCTAGAGAGCAAGTCCTAATTGTATCTTGTAAACTAAACGTGAGTTGGAGAGCACCTAGTGCTTTAGTGGACAACCTCTAGTAAACACCATTTCTGAGGCTCTCAAGTGCCAACCCCCACCCCCACCCCGACACGCATGCAGCAGAGGTCAGCGTCCTGCCTTGAGGCTCAGGGGCCTCTCAAGCAAACCAGGTAAGCCGCCCACCTCCCCTCAGCATGCACGCGTGTTCATTCTACTAAATATCTATGAAATATTTTTTCCATATTTCACACAATCAAAATCACACGCAACATCTCTAAAAAAAATATATATATATATATATAGCTTTAAAAAGCAAGAGAGGGACTTCCCTGATGGTCCAGTGGTCGAGACGCCGGGCTTCTGATGCAGGGGCTGCAGGTTCAGTTCCCTGGTCGGGGGACTAAGATGCCACGTGGCCAAAAAATCAAAACACAAAACTAAAAAGCAGCAGAGATAAACCATGGACTTAATATCAGAAGGAGAGGTTTCTTATGATTTGTTGGTAAATGTATCTGTGTCATTTCTGCCCAATTCCAGAGGCTCCCCGCCTTGCGATCAGTGAGGGAAAAACACTTCTGAGCATTCGCTGGTTTCTGTTCCAGGTGTGCGAATATCCTGATGGGACCAAGTCTCTGAAGCTGGGAGACTTCGGGCTGGCCACTGTGGTGGAAGGCCCACTGTACACTGTCTGCGGCACCCCGACTTACGTGGCCCCCGAAATCATTGCTGAAACCGGGTATGCCTCCTATGGGGTTGGGTTAGTGCTTGAACTCTGGGAACAGGTATATTTGCCACGACTGCTGCTGTGGACTCTCATGCCTCCCGGGAACATGGTGGGTGGGAGAGGCTGATTCCCGCACCGTGACTTTGATCCCAGGAACTCCAGTTTGTGCTTGTACTTCCAAGAGCCCTGGGCCTGGACCTCTGTCCCAAGGCCAGTCTTGGAATCCAGATAGTGGAGAGTTTGGGAGAAGAGCAGATACCTTTGTCCAAAGGGTAGTTCATTCATCTGCATGAAACGAGTGGTTTGGTACTGAAAGGCCTTTTCCCCTAACAAACCAAGGCATGTCCTCCAGTCCTGTGGCGGGTTCGTGGGAGTGGCGTCCTGTCTCTCCTCCCACCCGCTCTGTTTCCCCAGCTATGGCCTGAAGGTGGACGTCTGGGCGGCTGGCGTGATCACGTACATACTGCTCTGTGGCTTCCCACCCTTCCGAAGGTCAGTGGCTCTTCAAGTGACCATCTTTGAACTGTAAAGTCTCTCCCTTTGATCGGGAAGCAGACATTCTACTCCTAGCAATCAGGACTGGAAGCGGGTCAATAAAAATGTCAGTAAAAAAATTGTATAAATGTACTGTTCACTTTTAAATCTTAATTTACAACCTATTAATGTATATTCCGCGTCCCCACTTTGGAGGTGACCCAGCCCTCTGCTCTGTGCCTGGCCCCCAGGGTTTCCCATGGTCATTCTTGCGTAAATCTCACCCCACAGTCCAGTGTCTATGACTTCCATTCCCAGTCTTTTTCAAGAGTAGTGAGATTTAAAGATGCTCGCCAAGCAATCTGATCCTCCCAGGTAAGACTTTCTCCAGTTCTTAAGGGTTGTCTCTCCTACCTAATCTGACAGCTGTTTTTTTTTACCAACTCACTTTGCGGAGCATTTGACCTGGTTCTTGCAGACACAGGGAACTTATTCTTTTTCAATTAATTTTGTCCATTTACATACTATTTGGTTAAGGAGCATTACAAATACTTTTGGCATCAACAGGCCTGGGAAGAGCAGATTGACCCTTGATGACCATACACTCACCTGCTGGGAGGACAGGTCACGGGGTCAGGGTGTGTGGTGGGGACACCCCTCCTGAGCGGTGTACGAACAGGGGCCGTGTGGGGCTTCGCTGTACTGTCTCTCTTTACCAGTGCCATCTCCCTCTGAAGCACATGAACACTTTGAAGCAGATGTTAATCTAATGATGCAAGTTCGATGGTTTTCCTCTGACTTTTCTTGAATGCTGTTTTCCTTTTAATCTTTTCGTATGGTCATTTTACAACTGTTTGTAGAGTAGCTCCAGTGGGCCGGGCATCCTTCTAAGTTCTGGGAAGAGTGGGAAACAAGACTTACCCTGTAAGGCCATAGTGTTTGTAGTGTGCAGTCAGTCAGTAAGGGAAAAAATAGATTTATTTCTTCCCTCTCTCCTCCCACATTTTATTATAAAAGCTTTTTATTATACACACTTTATTATAAAAGCTTTCAAACATACAGAAAAGTACAAAGACACGACATTTATCTTTTTTTAAAATGATCTATTTTTAAAATATATTTTTTAACACTGGGTCTTGGTTGTGGCATGTGGGATCTAGTTCCCTGACCAGAGATTAAACCTGGGCGTCCTGTATTAGGGGCATGGAGTCTTAGCCACTGGACCACCAGGGAAGCCCCTAATGATCACTTTTTAGTTGAGTTGAATAGTTGTTGTTGTTTTTGCTTACATTAAATACAGGAATAACACAGATATCAGTCTCTACTTTTGAGAGGCTTATTGGTTTGAAAACACAGCATGAGAATATTGATCAAGCAGAATAACTGAGCGTGAGTTCATGCCAAGTTGAGGGCAGGCTCAGCTGAGCACTGGAAATCACAAAAGGTTTAATGAGAGATACAACACTGGAGTGGGAACTCGTCCTCGTGGCGTGGCTTGGGTTTCTCTAGGTTGGGCTCCTTCCGTCTGGCCATCCATCAACATCTTGGTTTTCCACTGAGATCATTGCCAAGGTGGGTTATTCAGACTGTAGGATATGACATATCTTAGTTTTTACTGAAGAATAGATTTGTTCTAAAAGTAGGGCTATGAATCATTCTGTGGATCGATTGAGCCATTCTCTTGCCTGGGCTGGCCTAGCGGGAGCCTGAGGTCCAGTGTAGCTCACTCACATGCCTGGTAGCGGCTCAGTGTCAGCTGGGACCACAGATTTGACTTAGCCACGTGCCCTCCAGCATCTGAGAGCGAGCATGGGCTTCACACAATGGTGGTGACAGCTTCCTCAAAGCAGCCAGAGAGAGCAAGTTCCTGCCTGAGTACCTTCCAGATCTCTGCTTGCTTCACATTTCTTGATTAATGTCCCATTGATCAAATGAAATCAAATAGCTAAGCCTGGGGTAAATGTGGGAGAAGTTTGTGTCCAAAGAAGGAGGGAAGTAATTCGGGGCTGTTTTTACAGTCACACGGTGCCCTAGCTGGTTTCAGTGATGACTTGCTTTGGGAACCAGTCAAACGCAGAGGGTAGTGGGGTTTGATAGCAGGTAACCCAAGGGCCTGGGGCTTCCCTAGTGACTCGGTAAAGAACTTGCCTGCCAATGCAGGAGATGTGGGTTCTATCCCTGGGTCAGGATTAGCCTTCCAGAAATGGCAACCCACTCCAGTATTCTTGCTTGGAGAATCCCATGGACAGGAGCCTGCCGGGCTGCAGTCCATAGCATCGCAGAATCAGACACACCTGAGCAGCCAACCAACAGCAACAAATCCAAGGTCCATTTACAGCAGAGGTTCCCTCTTTGGTTAAGCCAAGTTGAGAGCAGTTGGAGCAAGGTATGGAGGAGCAGTTGTAGAGGAATGTGTGCTCACAACTCCCTCTAGTGTTTCCATTTGCCAGTGCAGCCTAGAAGTTTTTTTTCTTTGACTTCCTTTTTACTGTTTAACAAAAGAAAGACTCGAATTAACAATACGTATCTATTGTGACTTGTTACCTTGTTCTCTCTGTGGGATCTTCAGATCAGTCTGGCTAATCAAAAGCAGTAGAAGTACATTCTGAAAGCTGCTGCCTTAGAGGTTATATTCAGAAGCTGGTCCTGTAACTCTAGATAGCTTACCTTTGAAAATGTTTTCCCTCTCTCATATCATGTTGTGATGAAAGAGAATTTATTATGTTACATGTTAGTTGTGGAAGCATCTTCATAGCATAGAGAGACATTCTGGATAGATTTTATAACCTACTATAAGAGAGTCGGACACGACTGAAGCGACTTAGCAGCAGTAGCAGCATAGAACTGGTGGAGAAGGAAATGGCAACCCACTCCAGTATTCTTGCTAGAGAATCCCAGGGACAGAGGAGCCTGGTGGGCTGCCGTCTATGGGGTCGCACAGAGTCGGACATGACTGAAACGACTTAGCATAGCATAATATAAAATATTTACATATTTTATATATCATATATATCAAACTATGGAAATGGTCCTTTAAATAATGATAAATGACTATGGTTTAAGATTAAGCAAATCTGCATAAATTTGCTTCTAAAATAAAAGTCTTTCAACAGATATCTCAAAATATTTTCATTGTTCTCTAAAAAAGATTAATTGAACCCAAAGCTTTTTAATTAAAATTGTTCCTTGGAATTGACAGTTTGAGCTTCTTTAACTCTAGCATTTCCCATTCTTTTTTCAGGATTTTCGGGCATTAGTCCTAGGCTGACATGTAATATTTCATTGTTACTGAGAAGAATGTTGCTTTTCCAGGGTTTAGGAATTGCCTAAGGAAGTCTGTTCTTAGGGCCACTGATAACAAATAATACTTGCCTGACTATCCTGAGATGTTTGACGTTTCTCTTAAACACACACCCATACCCCCTCTAAGTGAAATGTTTTGCACATCATTTGTGAAATAGCTTACGACATTTTTCAGGTTACCTCATCTGACCTTTAACACCTTGGCACTGGAAAGAGTGTACACTCAGAGTCTTTTGCTGTTTTCAGAGTTTTTTCTTACTGGGCACTTCCAGACTTACCACACTATACTGTTTGAGAATTAAAAAGTGGCTCAGAGGGTAAAGCATCTGCCTGCAATGTGGGAGACCTGGGTTCAATCCCTGGGTTGGGAAGATTCCCTGGAGAAGGAACTGGCAACCCACTCCACTATTCTTGCCTGGAAAATCCCATGGATGGAGGAGCCTGGCAGGCTACGGCCAATGGGGTTGTAAAAAGTCAGACACAACTGAGCGACTAAAACTTACTGGGGTTGTAAAGAGTCAGACACAACTGAGCGACTAATACTTACTTACACTTATTTGCCAAGTGAGACTGAACTGCTCCTGGATTTTGACCTTGACTCCACCAGCCCATCCTGAGTTTTCTTCTAGGCTTTGCAGTGGCCTAGAGAGCCAGTGACTTGCTTCCCACTCTGGCCATTGATGCGTCCACCAAGGGAAGGGGCCATGTGGCCGTGGAGATGCAGTTTTCTGGGAGGTAGGGGAGGTCCAGTTTCCTGAGTTTTTCCCAGCAGTATTGCCGCATTTCCCTGGCACTGTCCATCAAAAATCAAGTCATCTTTTACTCTTTAGATACCTGTGTGCCGGTGCACCTCTGAGAGAGGCAGGCAGGGAGGGGTGCCCACCTAGGGGGCCTCCAACCCTGCAGTTCTAGGGGGTGTCCTCAGATGATGGGCTTTTGCTCTCACACTGAGCTTCAGTGAAAGGGTTCAGTGGGGAGCATGTTCCACTGTGAATGTTTATCCAGATTCTGAACTCCTTATAGCTTTCCCATGGGTTGGCTGCTTCACTGATCTTTGGCTGTTCTGTTGGGAAAGGAGAAGGGGGAAGGACAAGGAGATCTGACTCAGGTTTGCCACTTCCCCCACTTATTATTATACCATGAATGATTGAGGGCAGATGCCGAGCTGCTTGTTTTTTAAATGAGGACTTGATGTTTTTTGTGGATTCCATTTTTTCTTGAGTCTTTGTTTTTTGTGGAAAAATACATGTAACATAAAATCTATCCCTTGAACCATTTGTAAGTGTACAATTTCAAGTGTTAAGTGGTATTAAATACATTTAAACCATTGGGTAAGTGTCACGACCACCCATCTCCAGAACATCTTTGTCTTCCCACGCTGAAACCTGGTGCCCACCAAACAGCGTTCTTGCATCTCTGCTCCTCTCTCTCTCTGCCCTGCTCCTCCTTTCTCCGCCCTCCTCCCCTCTCTCGCTGATTCCCAGGCCCCTGGAAGTGTTCCTTGGTTCATCACCTAGAAGGGAGAGTGTGTCATCCCAAGCGCCGTTGAGAGGCACAGCCAACCTGTGAAATGCCCACGCCAGAGACACTGGGCTGCCCTGTCCCCCGTCCCCGTGGGCTTTTTATCACAAAGCCGAATGGTGACGCTGACTCTTCTGTTTCTCTGTCACTGACTCAGTGAGAACAACCTCCAGGAAGATCTCTTCGACCAGATCTTGGCTGGGAAGCTGGAGTTCCCAGCCCCCTACTGGGACAACATCACAGACTCGGCCAAGGTACCCATCCCGGCCTGGCTCTGGGGGCGGTGGCGTGTTGAGGGGCCCTCGCCTGTCCCAGGGGATGGTGGCATGTCGAGGGGCCCTCGCCTGTGGGCTGTTGTCGTGTTGAGGGGCCCTCGCCTGTCCCGGGGGGCTGTCGCCGCTCTTGGTGTTGAGCTCCGGGTCTGTCTGGTCATGTGGCTCACTCCGCAGCGTGGTGCCTGAAATACTTCGCCGGATTCTGAAAGCCGGCCTGGCTGTCTTCCCAGTGTGCCGAGGCCACCCCCTTAGGGCTTACAGACGCTTCTCTAAGGCCTCCCTGTGTGTCCCTTCATTTGTCCGAGAGCTGTGTCATAGCCCCCCTCGGCCTGCAGGCGAGGCCCCGTGCGGCCTGTGGCGTTGCCAGAAGGGGCAGCTCCGCAGCACCGGGCTGTGGATGACGGCGGTGGCCAGAGCCCGTAGGAGGGGACGCCGTGGTTTGTGTGGACTCGGGCGAGACCTCTCGTCTCGGTGCTGCTGACGCGGCGGCCATGCCTGGGGAGGTGGCCGTGTGATCGCTTCTGCGTCCAAATACCGAGCTGTGGTGCTGGCTGTCCCCTGAGGCACTTGGTGCAAACTCACGGTTCCTGTCTGCCGTTAGTCACCCCACTTCTGTCTCCTCTGTCCTCTCCTCTCTTTCTTCTCAGGAATTAATCAGTCAGATGCTTCAGGTCAATGTTGAAGCGAGGTGCACAGCAGGACAGATCCTGAGTCACCCCTGGGTGTCCGTAAGTACCCACGTCCCCAGGGAACCGATGTCTCTGTGTCCTCCTCGCCTGGGCTGTGGTGCAGACCGAGTTCTGGGTCCACGTCCTGTGGTGGATCGAGCGTCCTTTTCCGTAATGAGCAAGCAGCATGCAGCCTGCTCTCTGGCCGGACACAGCTGGCTCCAGGCTCCCTCTGTGAGTGGCCGGGCTCATCACAACCTCTGCAGGCCGTGGCGTCCTCGCCTGTGAGGTGCGGGGATTGGCCAGGATGCTCTCTGAGGGCCTCTTCCTGTCATCCTGGAGTTTGAGAGTCTTCAGAGCTTGCCCAGAGATGAGCCTGTGTCAGAGCCTGATCTCTGCCTTCCTGGCATGTGGTCACGGGAGCACTCCTGCTCCTGGTGGGGCAGGCGGGAGCCGAGTGGAGGATGTGTGATGTTCGGAGAGTCCTCTGAGTGTGGGCAGTGCCTCGGGGCCCGGGTGAAACAGTTCACACCAGGGGAGTCTGGGTCCCCCTCAGTCCTGGGAGCCTGGGGCAGTGGCATTAACTCAGGGGCTTTTGCTGACTTCAGGGTGCCCCGTGCACCTTGGCCACCCAGGCTCTGTCCCCCACATTCTGACAACTCCATTCAGACTCTCTGGTCCTGTTATGTGACTTGGTTCTTGGACCAAGTAGCTGAGAGGCCACATTTTTTTATTGAGTGATAAAGACTAGACACTACCTGCATTCTGGACTAAAATGATAATTTTGATGTTTCCATGGGCAGGACCTGTACTAAATTAGATGGCATTTGTGCTGTGGAGGACGGTCTCTGAGCCCTGCAGAAGGTCCTTCTGCCCTCTCCTCAGCCCACTCCAGACCTCAGGAGGGAGGTGCATGGCAGAGGGTCCTTCTGGGGGTAGGGGACCGCCCAATAGCAGGCGTTATTTTCAGTTACTTGACTTACATGGTTCCCCTGATCTCACGGCTCAGACGGCCCAGTAGGAGGAGACGGTGGGAGCGATGGATGGTGTGTGACTGCTGAGGAAGAGACAGCATGGACCCGAGACTCAAAATCTGTGTCTTTGATTCTTTTCTGTAGGATGACGCCTCCCAGGAGAATAATATGCAAGCTGAAGTAACAGGTAAACTCAAACAGCACTTTAATAACGCGCTCCCCAAACAGAACAGCACGACCACCGGGGTCTCCGTTATCATGGTAAGTAGGGCGTGTGGCCGCCCTTGGGCAGCTGCAGGTGCGGCCTGACTGCTCAGCTGACGGTGAACCCTGCAGAGTCAGTGGCCCCGTGCTCCCCTCTCATGGCCCTGGTGCCTTCCGGCTCCTCCCTCCACGACAAGAATGGCCTGGCATGTGAAGGGCACCGTGTGGCCAGCTCCCAGTCTGCGGGTCCTGGGATCAGAGGGTGTGCAGGTTCCAGCCAGGCCAGACTGCAGGGCCCTGGGCCCGGGTCCCCTCCTCTTCTGGGCTCCGTGGGCCCTGGGCTGTGGCGTCTGTCCCAGCTCTGCTTTCCCCCCTAGAGAGGGCTCCCCAGCCAGGCGGGACTTGCAGCCAAAGGCAACGACTCCCTGACTACTCAGGGCTTCACAAATAGATTATTTGAGCTGTGAATGGTTCTTTGGGACTGGGGATAAGAAATGGCTAGAGTTAAGCAAATTCCACTTTTTAAAAAATGAGTATTTTGTGATTTTTAAAAGTTCAGAAGAATGAAAAAAAAAATGGGTTTTTCAGGGTTGGTAAAATTTAATGAGAAGTTAGTAACACAGATCCCCATATTTTGTCAGATCTTCCTTCTAAAATGTTTTTGAGGCAGCTTACCTAAATCCATAAACACAGCAAATGGAAAACCGCATTAAAGTACGTGAAGTAACGTGAAAGTGGGTCAGGGAGCTGGAGAAGATGGCAGAAAAGATAAAAGTGAGTCAGAAGTGTGGCCAGCAGCCCTCCCACCAGCTGTCCAGACCCGGGTCCTTGCTCCTGTGAGCCGTGAAGCTGGCCCCCGTGGGGCCCCCTGCTGCCCCCACTGCTCATAGGACCAGGGAGCAGCAGGGGCTGCCTTCCCGGGGAGAGGCAGGCTTTCTCTGGAGGTGGGGACCCACAGCCGGACAGCGGGTGACGGGCCGGCCATCCCTCCGCTCCATCACTCTGGCCTCAGGACGGACCTCCCCCTCTGGAAAGGCTGATTTCCTCCCCGAATGGGAGGGAACAGTCACTTACTCTCACAGCTCGTTGCACGTCTGATCCTTCCCTTGGAGGCCTGGGTACAGGTGGGAGCCGGGGGGAAGCCCACTGCTCTGTCCTGGGGTGGGGGACCCGTTCTCCATCCTGGGGACCCCTTTCCTCCTCCCCTGCCAGGCTGCAGGCCCCCCGGCAGCTCTGAGTCAGACGAGCGGGAAGGCCTCTTGAGCTGTGGTTTTCCCGGGATCTCAGTAGTGTCCTGCCAAAAGCCTGAGGCAGTGGGAGCTGTCACAGAGGGGCAGCTGAGACCCTGCGAGGAGAGCCGCCCTGCCCGAGCCACGGCAGGAGAACCTTCTCAGTGAGTCATTGCTGCCTGGGCTCGAGTCACAGCCCTGCCACCAGCCATGCTGCCAGGCAGCTCCTGGGGAAATCTAGAAAAACCTGAAGCATCAAAAATTGCCACACTCACCATGTAATAAAAAACCTTATGAGTTAGCACACTTTAATAACCACACGTGAATTAAGCTTCCTGGTCTCCTAGAGGAAGAAGCTTTATAGGATTCACCCAGAGCTCATGAGAGCTTCCCCCCTGGGTCACCTGTTGACTCACGGCCCAGACGCGGGGCCTGTGGCCCACCAAGGTCTGGAACGATTGGCCCCTTTGCCTTTTGGCCCAGTACAGGCTCTGTTCTGGATGAGGATAATCCAGGCCCTCTCAGAACCTATGTCTTGGGGTTTACAAATGGCTTTTTTCCATTTGCTGATGAAGTTCAAGCATTCAGTATCAAACTCCTGACCTTTAACAGGACGTTTGCTTGAATGAACACTGCTTTATTATTTGTGAGTCTAGCAGTGATTGTGAGCATTGTGTGTTCACGTGTGTATTAAGTGTCTTGTCGGGCATGTTGGCGGGGCTCCATCTCACCCCCCGGTCCCCACATAACTCTGCAGCTCCTTAGCTCTGGGGAGGTGCTGGCTGACCCATGAGATCCAAAACCCATGGGGGAGCCAGGAACACTTGTCTCCGGAGGGACCGGTTCTCCACGGCCAGAAAGCCAGCCTGGGAATCTGGCTTGTCCCATGTGGGCCTCCACGGGGAGGGCATCCATCCTCACCCGACAGAGGCCTGGCCGGGCATGGTTGTGTCTGGGCAGCTTGCAACGCTTCTGAGTCATCAGTCATCTGCCCCACCCCCGCCCCTGACCACCACCACCTTCACCACCTTCACCATTACTGTGTGTCTGTGCGTCCTGCCCTTGGGAACAGTTTCAAATGTTTTCTTAAAAATCCTGATTCACACACAGCTCTTCTGGTATGTACCTGTTCTCATATCTGGGCATGTAAGGCTCAGGTGGTTTCCTGCTGATACAGACAGTGTATCAGTGTCCTGAGGCGGGACCCTCTGGTTGGGTTTGGTTCTCCTAGAACCCCCAGAATGGGAGCCTGGGGCTCCGGTGAGGAAACGGTAGGACAGGAATGGTAGGTAACGGTGAGCAAGTGAAGCTGATGCTGTGTCTGCGTTTTGTTTGACAGTTTGACTTGACAGTTTGAGAGGCACTTCAGAGTTTCACTGTGTACCCCGCTGAGACTCTGGGGACCCCGGAGCAGCGTTCTGGTATTCACGTGCTGTGCTTCCTCAGAGCGGCCTCTAATTCTCAGCCCCTCTTGTCTGCATGCTTCTCTCAGACTCTGACAACAGCGTCCAGCTCTCGGCTTCTCACGGGTGCGGGTCTCCTGTACCTACTGGCACCCATTTTGGCCAAACACACCCGTGAAAACTTTCCTTAGAACTCTTCAGCTTGCCACATACACCTTGCTTCCCAGACCAAAAGCTGGTGAGGGCACGGGCGGAGGACCCCAGTCACCCTCCTGCTAAAGGTTGTCTTTCACTGAGGTGCAAATGTGTATCTTTTAGTGGACTACAGCGTTAAGATGGGCGCCTTTGCGAAGGCTTTGGTTCTTTCTGCAAGTGCGTTTGCAAGGAGGCACTGTCCTCCGTAAAACAGTGTGCAGTCAGCTAGGCTTTGGGATAGGAGAATGCTAGAGGGTAGGGTTTTGGTTTAAGTTGGGCCTGCGGGTTCCGATTGCTCTTGTATTCGCCCTGACTTGTCCTGAGAGGCTTAAGGAAAGGCCCTGCACCTGCAGAGCGGGCTCGGGCCTCGCCCAGGAGAGGCCATCTCGTGGTGAAAAGGGAATTAGTGATAAGAAACCCCTGGTGGCTGCATTTTGTAGCCTCTTAGCTGACTTGAGAAAGAATGGATTCAAAAGGAGTGCTTCCTCACTCGGGGGACTGTGCTCCTTTCAGGGGGACGCTGGGAAGGATCGGGGCTTAATTTAAGTTAGACAAAACTGTTCCGACTGTGTTGCTTCTGTTGAAAGTAAGTCCAGTTTCTGTCCCCGCTTCTCTCCCGCTCCTCTCGCCTCTCCCGCCGCCTGCATTGCTTCCCCCTGGCTAGGCCCAAGGCGACGGTATGTACTAACCGCACCGCTCTGTTTCCTCCCGCTGCACACGTTCATGTTCTCGTCGGGAAGAGAAGAGGAGAAATAACCGTGGGGATGTTGGTGTCTTCGGCCCAGGGGAGGCTTTTGGGTGGAAAACGGCGGAAGAAGCCTCTCTGCGAGTTCCGTGTTTTCCCTGAGGGGGGGTCTGGCCTCTGCTCACACTCGCGCTCCGAAGCTTGTTGAGGCGCAGGGCTGAGTTTCAGATTTGGCTTTTCCCCAGTTACCTCTTCTCCAGGAAACGGAAAGTGCCCTTGGCAATCACCGAGTGTTCAGGAAGGGCCTGTGGAGAACACCTGTCTTCCAGTCTGCCCCAAGGGCCCCGCAGGCAGCCGCCCAAGGCCTAGGAAGCCCCATTTGTTCGCATTTTCTCCAGGCACTTTTTTCCGCTCCTGGAGTCCTGGAAGAACCGGATGGTTCCGTTCCCCATCAAAGTGGTTAGACGACAAGAAAAGGATTTCTGGTCTACATGCCTTTCCGCTAAACAGCTAAAGGTGCTGAGAACTGACAGAGCCCCGCGTTTGGAAAACCCGATGAGAGGGCGCCTGGCCTGGCCTCCCTGGCCGAGCAGCAGTCCTCCTACCGGACGGAGGAGGAGGCAGGCAGGCCAGTTCCCAGCTCCAGGCTAGCGTCAGAGAGCAAGGGGACATCTGTGCCCCTGGAGCAGGGGAAAGTGAGAGTGTTAGTCGCTCAGTCATTTCCTACTCTTCGTGATCCCATGGACTGTCGCCCAGTAGGCTCCTCCGTCCATGGAATTCTCCAGGCAATAACACTGGAGTGGGTTGCAATGCCCTTCTCCTGGGGATCTTCCCTACCCAGGGATTGAACCCTGGTCTCCTGCATTACAGGCAGATTTTTTTTTTTTTTAACCGTCTGAGCCACCAGGGGGAGCTTGTCACAACCCTTGGGGGTGTGAAGACACCCCACAGGAAGAGAAGGCCAGGGAGGAGATGCTGGAGGGTGGAAAGATGGGTGATGTTGTTACACCCCACATTCCCAGGCTTTTCATAGATTACCGGTCGCCAGTGCGGCGGTGGTTTCGGGGCGGGGCGGGGGTTAGGTATTATGGGTGACATGACTTAATCTTTCCAGTCTCCCGTTGAGGAACCTTCTTTAGAGAAGTCAGCAGTCAGGTGCCTTGCATTCCCCTGCGGTTTGCTTCTTGTCCAGGACGCTTCTGGGCTCAGATCCCAGAGGCTCCGGCAGGGTCGTAGGAGCAGAGGCCGCGGTGAGGGATGGCGGGACTACTGGGCCGACCGGGGGGCGCCGTTGGGCCGCGGGCGTTACTTCTCCTCTCCTGCTCCCGCCCTGCATGCTCGGCGTGCCCTGCTCGCTCGCGGTGCCGGGCTCAGGCGGCGGGCTCACGAGTCTTCGTCTCCTGCTCTCTCCCCAGAACACGGCTCTAGATAAGGAGGGCCAGATCTTCGGCAGCAAGCTTGGCGCCGAGGGCGGCCGGCCCGGCCTGGAGCCCGCCGCCCCGGCGCCCGCCGCGCCCCCGGAGCCGCCCCCGCACCCCGGCCCTCCCGCCCCGGCCCCGGGCAGCGAGCGGGCGGGGACGTGGCGCCGCCACCGCGACTGACCCGCTGCCCGGCACAGCTCCGCACGCCGCCGCCCGGCCGGGCGCCTCCGGGGCCTGGAGGGGCCCGTTAAGCGTCGGCTTCGGGGACGGTCCTCGGAGCGGCGGCTTTAAATGTTCGCCTTTTCAGTTCAGTGGACGTTGGACGGCATCGCCAGGAGACTGTGCAACTTCGATCCGGCATCCAGCGCATTTTTATAGAAACGCTTCGGCTGAACCAAGGTCTCTATTTAAGAAAACTCGGAGGGCTCCTTTTTCTCTCTCTTTAAAACAGCTCAGAACTGTATCTGACCCTTCGTGGGCACCCTTCCTCTGATGCCGGGGCTTGGGAGCTGGCTTCCAGCGGAAGTCCTGGGCCCCCGGTGGACCCCCTGGTCCCAGCGCTCAGCCCATTTCGGGGTCTCGCAGGTGCGGGGCGCGGGGCTCACGTCAGAGGACCCCGGGTCTGGACTTGGGCATAGGCCCCCGGAAAGGCCGCTGCTTCCTCCACGACGTGCATTTCCTCAGCTCTTCCCACGTCTGTATCGGGAGATGCCCGGGACGTTGTCCTTGGGGATTTTCGAGGAGAGGCAGGTGCCTGTGCGCCGGCGGGGCTTCCTTCTCCAGGTCCCACTGCGGGCACAGCAGGACCGACGTGAGCCCCTCGGAGCCCCCCAGTCTCCCTGTTCCATCCGCTTCTCATCGGCGGCGGGGACAACCCCAGGACGCGCGGGCCCGGTTGGGACTGGGCAGGAAGGTGCCTGCAGACGTCCTCTGTTACTAACCTTCTGGAAGGCTGCTGGCAGTTTTTCCTTTTTTCCACCACCCTGCTGTTTTTAATGATTGTACATAATCAGTGTATTTGTTTTCCCTGCTCATCTTCTAAAGGGGTGAGCCTGTAGTTCCTTCTCACTGTTAGACTTTTGCCCCCTACAAGTGTATCCAATAAACTCTTCCTTCTCGAGAAGTAGTCAGGGTGGCCAGAGGTTCCTGTGTGGCTGTTTGTTTGCATTGCAGTGTGTGGTTAAAGTGACGCCCGCCAGGGCCGGGTTCTGGAAGGTTCCAACGTTTGCTTTTGTGTTGGGGGCATGACTGGGAGGAGAGGTGCTCGGGAAGAACACATGGAGGTGCCCTGGATGCAGGTATATTTGATCACAGGTGCAAAAACACACAGCCAAGGCTCCAAAGCCGACAGGGATTATTGGTGTACAACACAGGACTCTGATGGAACCAGGGATCGGAAGGTCAGGCTTCCGGGAAACAGGGAGTCGGGGCCGCCATTGTTGTTTCTCTGTTTCTGTCTCTTTCAGAGACTGTGCCATCACTTGTCTCTGCTTTTTTCAGTGTATTTTGGCCCTTGATTTCTGTTCTCTGATGACAACTACTTGCTTGGGCTTAGCCTGGAACTGCTCTGTCCCCAGCTTCTCAAGTCCGTACAGCTCCACGGCTTGAAGTCATCTCTTCAGCTTTGGATCTCTTTGTCCCCATTGCTGTGTGATGATTCCTCCCTGGGCTGAGCCAAACCAGAGGCGGGTGACAGAATGCAGACGGGCGTCAGGGGATGCAGGCTTCAAGAGGAGGGTGGTGATGGGCAGGTCCAGAACATTCTGTTGCTTTCCTCACTAGTTAAAGAGCAAGATTTTTTTTTTTTTTTACAGCTTCTAATAGAATAATGTTAATGAAAGTGAAGAGGGAGTTCCCAGGTGGTAAAGACTCTGCCTGTCAATGCGGGAGACACACGTTCAATCCTTGGGTTGGGAAGCTTGCCTGGAGTTGGAAATGGCAATCCACTCCAGTATTCTTGCCTGAAAAGTCCCATGGATAGAAGAGCCTGGTGGGCCACAGCCCACGGGGCGGGAGAGAGTCACACACAACTGGGTGAGTATGGAATGGACACGAAGCGCTAATGTAACAGAGGAGCAAAATGAAAATGGAGGAATGACGGAGCGAGGCTGTTAGTGCCAGAAACTGGACCCCACTGCTTGAACTGCGAGGTTCAAAGACATTTGCCAAAGACTTAAAGTAAGTGGCCAGGGCAGTGCCAGTCGCAGGTGAGAGGACGAGCCCCTCTGTCCAGCACGTGCTCCCACACTCTGTGCCACACTCGATCGCCTGGGGACAGGAGTTGCCTGAGTCCAGGGTGGTGGCATGGCCTCGCGGTGACTGAGCAGCTCTTCAGTAAATACCTTCATCCCACAAACACCCAGAGCGGTGAGTGGTGGTAAAGGGACCAGCCTAGAATGGGTGACACACTAGGGTCACAGACCTGGCAGGAGACAGAGCGCGAAGTTATAAGTGGAGGCCTGGGCGCCAGCAGCCAGCAGCCAAGGAAGGGCTCCGCCAGCACCAGCAGGTTGTTCCTTTGCCCACACATTCAGCAGACATTGACTGAGACCTTGTGCTGGTCTCAGGATCCAAACCAAATGCAGCTGCCCAACTGTTGGGTTCCTCCGCTCCTGCACAGTGAGAGAGGCATGGGCTTGGGTTATAGTCAGTCCCTTATTCCAGCAGGCGGATCTTGGCTACAGAAGGTAAAGCGAGGGAAGTGGTGACCTGCTGACATCACTGGGAGGTGCCTGCTGGGCTCAGCCATGGGTAAGCCTGAGTCTGCCTCTCCTCTTGAGTCAGGAAGATCCCCTGGAGAAGGGAATGGCAACTCCCTCCAGTCGTCTTGCTTGGAGAATTCTATGGACAGAGAAGATTGGCAGGCTACAGTCCATGGGGTTGCCAAGAGACAGGCCCAAGCAATGAGCACTCTCCCTTTGCTCAGAAAGGGTGCCATGGGATGAAAGTATATGGAATATACGGATTGGAAGCATTTGGCATCACTCCCCCCAGAATTCCTGCATGAATGAGATTGTGAAATGAGGATCAGGAGACACTGAGAACAGACCCAAACAGATAAACCACACTGGGAGAGAGAGCGCTGGGCAGTGATGCTGTCCCGGATGAGGGTCCCCAGAGCAGTTGGCCATCCAGTGGAAATACAGTGTAAGCCACATCATTTATCTGATACCACATTTAAAAAAAAAAGGAACAGGTGAAATAAATTTTATAGCATAGTTTATTTAGCCAAATATATCTAATATATCCAAAGTATTATTTCAACATATAATCAACAGCAAGTCATTGGGATGTTTTCCCTTATTTCTTTGTACTAAGTCTTTGATGCCTGGTGTGTACTGACACGGACAGCACATCCCAGGCTGGACCACACACGTTTCAAACATTTAACAGCCTCGTGCCCCCCACCTGCCACACTGGACAGTGTGGCTCTAAAGAAAGCCTGGGCGCTCGGTTTTCCTCTTCAGTTTTGCATGCGATGTGAACAACAATGGAGAGACTCCTTATTCACTGTTCTAAATGTGCTTATTGGAGTATAGTTCCTTTACAACCTTGTTCAGTTTCTGCTGTGCGCTGAGATGAGCCGGCTGTTGTAGGCAGACGGGAGCCCCCTCCCTCCGGGTCGGCTCGGACGCCGCACTGAGCCCCCTGTGCTGTGCGGGCTTCCCGCCGCTGGCCGTGTTACACGTGGCAGGGCGCATGCGTCAGCGCTGCCCTCTCAAATCACCCCAGCCCCCGCTTCCTCCTGCCGGTGCCCACGCGTCCACTCTCTGCATCTGCGTCTCCATTTCTGTCCTGCAGATAGGTTAGTTTGCACCATTTTTCTTGATTAAATATATATGCTTAATATATATTTGCTTTTCTCTTTCTGACTTCACTATGTAGGACTCTCTAGGTCCATCCACATCACTACAGTTACTCAATTTTATTACTCTCTATGGCTGAGGAATAGTCCACTGTATATAAGCGCCGCATCTTCATCCGTTTATCTGTTCTCGGTTGCTTCCCTGGCCTCACTGTTGTGAAGTGCTGCAGTGAATATTGGGGTACCCGATTCTTTGTGAATTGTGGTTTTCTCAGGATTTATGCCCAGTAGTGGGATTTCTGGTTCTATTTTTAGTTTTTTAACGGACCTCCATACTCTTCTCCATAGCGGCTGTATCAATATACATTCTTACCAACTGTGCAAGAGGGTTCCCTTTTTCCACATCCTAGAGATGGCCATTCTGACTGCTGTGAAGTGATACCTCATTGTAGTTTTGATTTGCATTTCTCTAACAATTAGTGGTATTGAGCATTTTCCCGTGTGTTTCTTAGCCATCTGTATGTACTCTGGAGAAATTTCTATTTAGGTCTTCTGCCCATTTTTTGATTGGGTTGTGTGTGTGTGTGTGTGTGTGTTTTGATATTGAGGTGCTTGTATATTTAGGGGGTTAACTTTGTCAGTTACTTCATTGGCAAATATTTTCTCCCATTATGAGGGTTTTCTTTTTGTCTTGTTTATGGTTCCTTTGCTGTGTAAAAGTTCTTAGGTTAAATTACATCCCATTTGTTTATTTTTGTTTTTATTTTCATTACTCGAGGAGGTGGGTCAAAAAGGATCTTGCTGCAATTTATGTTGAAGAGTGTTCTGCCTTTGTTTCCTGTAGGAGTTTCTATAGTGTGTGGCCTTACATTTAGGTCTTTAATCCACTTTGTTTGTTTTTGTGTGTGGTGTTAGGAAGTGTTCTAATTTCATTCTCTTCCATGGAGCTGTCCTGTTTTCCCAGCACCACTTACTGAAGAGGCTGTCCTTTCTCCACCTTATATTCTCATCTCCTTTGTCCAAGATAAGTGGGTGGGCTTCTCCGCTGTTTTAAACGGGATGGATTGATTTCAGGTGACCTCAGCAGGTGAGGGTACTGATCCAAACCTGAGGTGTGAAATCGGAGCGTGAATATCCTGTAGAGTCAGTCGCCAAAGCCTTGGCGGTCACTGCCGCTCGGGAGAAACCCGGGCGGAGAGAAGCACAGCGAGACCAGGTTGTCTGGCGCCGACAGAGCCACGTCAGCGTCTGCGTGAGCCGCGTCCTGAGAAGCCTGTGCGGGTCTCGGGCAAGGCTCCGTGCTGGGTGTGTGGTGCCGGGGAAGCAACCACTACTGCAAAGAAGGCAGACAGGTGGTGGAGGTTTAAAGCACTGGCAGCCAAGGGCTGGTGGCAAGGCAGCCAGGTGTTGGCTACGACGAGCCAGAGGGCCCTCTGCTGGCTGTGTTCCTTCGCCGAGAGCGGCACGGGGTGCAGGCGTCTCTGGGGTGCTCGGGGTGCGGCCCGGGGTCAGTGGGCTGGAGGCCTGGAGGGTCAGGTATGAGCGCAGAGTTGGAGGAGCAGGCCAGTGAAAGGGTTGGCTGCTTTCTTGGGGCGAGTGGTTAGTTCTGGGAAATGCCTAGGTGTAAGTGGAAACAGTGTCAGACTTTATTTTTGGGGGCTCCAAAATCACTGCAAATTGGGACTACAGCCATGAAATTAAAAGACGCTTACTCCTTGGAAGAAAGTTATGACCAACCTAGATAGCATATTGAAAAGCAGAGACATTACTTTGCCAACAAAGGTCCCTCTAGTCAAGGCTATGGTTTTTCCAGTGGTCATGTATGGATGTGAGAGTTGGACTGTGAAGAAGGCTGAGCGCCGAAGAATTGATGCTTTTGAACTGTGGTGTTGGAGAAGACTCTTGAGAGTCCCTTGGACTGCAAGGAGATCCAACCAGTCCATTCTGAAGGAGATCAGCCCTGGGATTTCTTTGGAAGGAATGATGCTGAAGCTGAAACTCCAATACTTTGGCCACCTCATGCGAAGAGTTGACTCATTGGCAAAGACCCTGATGCTGGGAGGGACTGGGGGCAGGAGGAGAAGGGGATGACAGAGGATGAAATGGCTGGATGGCATCACTGACTCGATGGACATGAGTCTGAGTGGACTCTGGGAGTTGGTGATGGACAGGGAGGCCTGGTGTGCTGTGATTCATGGGGTGGCAAAGAGTCGGACATGACTGAGTGACTGGACTGTACTGAAGTGATAACAGTTCCTAGTTTACAGAGTACCTCATCCTGTGTTGTTTGAGCCACATCACAGCCCTGAGAGAGACACTCACTTTGCTGTTCAGCAGATGGAGAACCCATCCGAATGGGTTCCCAGGGCCCAGAGCAGGTGCCCTGCCCCTCCAGGTGGTCAGGGATGCTTAAGGGGGAGCGTCTGTATCCTGAGGCAGAGGTGGGACAGGCTGGGGGAGACCCCTGACAAAGTGGTGGAAAATCTAGGCAGCTAAGATCCCCTGGAGGAGGGCACAGCAACCCACTCCAGTAATGTCTCCTGGAGAATTCCCATGGACAGAGGAGCCTGGTGGGCTGCAGTCAGTCCATGGGGTCGCAGAGTCAGACACAAGTGAAGCGAGTGAGTAAGCACGCAAGAAGTGATCAGGCCACAGCAGGTGTGGTCTGTTAGATCAGGGAAGCTGATGTGTGCAGCTCTGGTGAGTCCCGGCCAGTGAATTTCAGGAGGCTACTTCATGATAAAATCCACAGCCTTGAATTCAGTGGGGATATGTTGCCATCGTCAGGCAGCTGAGGGGAAGGAAAGGGTATTTGGTATAGAGACCACACAGAAGCCTCCTTCTCTTTGGGCAGAGCTGGCAGCATGGCCTCGGTGCGGTCAGGAGGGTTTCAGCTGGAGTCTGAGTCACCTGCCTCAGAGGCCGGGCACCTGCCCGAGATCAAGGCTGGGGAGCCTCAGTTGATCCAAGTCTGAAGCTGCAGCGCAGCCGGCTGGTTTGGCGAGGAAACTCACTCCTGGACTTGCGACAGGAAAAGAACTCATTGCATGCTTCTGACACCTGATGGCTGAGGTCCCGGGACTCAGAGGAACACTTGTAGGCGGCCTGCGCCCCTGGCCTGCAGGTCAGCCCACCCTGTTCATGCGAGAGAAGGATGTGTGCGCCCTGATTGAGCAGTCTGCATTGCTGGCTCCGAACTGCAGGGCAGGGAGTCACGTGTCGGTGTCATTCATCGGAGCCTCGGGCTTTTATGTCGTGATCCTGTGATTGGGACACCCAGGACTCTACTTTTCATCACGGACTCTACTTTTCAGGTCTATTGAAAAGAAAGAGCCAAAAGATGTTGCCCCCACTCATCTGAGAGGAAATAGAAGACACAGAATGTTTTTGATTTGCTATTTTATGGTCTTTTCCATCTTCCTTGATTCTCCCTTGCAGTGACAAGTTGCAATGCCTACAGGATTAACGTCATTTATGTTACAAAAAAGAGAGGCAGCAAGGCTGATCACTCTCCTCTTTTGTCCCTCTGTGATGGGGCAGAAATAGCCAGGTGGAAGCCCTGGTGTATGGTGGTATGCGAGGTGTGTGCAGATACTGACCTTCATGTGCTCCCCAAGTGTGGCTGGGAACGTGCTCTGGCCTAATGTGATGCCACGTGCTGACATGGGGCTGTGAGGCTGGCCGTTCCTCTGTCACCCAGTGACGGCAGAGAGTGGCAGTGCCTGTCCACCACGCTCAGCGTGGGCCCCTCCCCGCAGTGTACGGACACGGGGCTGTGGAGGAACCTTGGGGCTGCAGTGCAGGAGCAGGCGGGGCTGATGCAGGAAGGAGACCAAACCGGGTCAGAGCTCTCAGTCCTCTCTGGGAAAGACATATCAAAGGTCCCCAGTGAAACTCCTGTCAAAGTCCTGTCCGGGTGGATCTAAAATGTGTGACATTTATTTTAAAAAAAATATTCTTTCATTTATTTGACTGGGCTGGGTCTTAGTTTCAGCATGTGGGATCTAGTTCCCTGACCAGGGATTGAACTGGGCCCCCTGCATTGGAAGCGTGGGATCTTAACCACTGGGGCACCAGGGAAGCCCTTTAAATTCAGTCATATTTGTGGAAAAGGGTGCAAGGTGGACGTGTGGTCTGACTGTGTCTAGATTCCCTGGCCATCTGCCAACTTGACCCCTGCAACCTCTGCCATGTCACTGCCCCTCTGACAGTGGAGGAGGTTGGGGGGTGGACACACAGCCTCGGGTATGGGCAGGCCCCTGGCAGGCTCCGTTCTCCCTGTTGAATAGGAGTGGGCAGCCTGGGTAGGAAACGCCCAGCCTCGGGTCCTGCTTCCCGTGGTTCCCAGGGAGGGGGCCATCCCGCATGCCAACAAGCAGAACTGAAGGATGGGGACGTTTCAAGGCAGAATGTTCCTTTTCAGTGGACTAACTGCATATTGAAAAGCAGAGACATTACTTTGCCAACAAAGGTCCCTCTAGTCAAGGCTATGGTTTTTCCAGTGGTCATGTATGGATGTGAGAGTTGGACTGTGAAGAAAGCTGAGTGCCGAAGAATTTATGCTTTTGAACTGTGGTGTTGGAGAAGACTCTTGAGAGTCCCTTGGACTGCAAGGAGATCCAACCAGTCCATTCTAAAGGAGATCAGTCCTGGGTGTTCTTTGGAGGGAATGATGCTGAAGCTGAAACTCCAGTACTTTGGCCACCTCATGTGAAGAATTGACTCATTGGAAAAGACTCTGATGCTGGGAGGGATTGGGGGCAGGAGGAAAGGGGGACGACAGAGGATGAGATGGCTGGATGGCATCACTGACTCGACGGACGTGAGTCTCAGTGAACTCCGTGAGATGGTGATGGACAGGGAGGCCTGGTGTGCTGCGATTCATGGGGTCGCAAAGAGTCAGACACGACTGAGCGACTGAACTGAGGATGCTGGGTCCACTGTGGGAACAGCCTTCTCCTGGGTGTATTGTTCACCACTTCGTATCGGTGTGCCTGTCAGGCTGGTGGTCCCTCTGCTCCAAGCCTCATGCCTTCTCCTGGAGGTGAGGGCTGTCTCCTAAGTTACAGAGCTTCAGGGACTTAATGGATAATGTCTCATTCAGAATCCACAGCATCGGTGAGAAAAACCACACTCTTCCGAGGCAGGGCAAGTTCACGAGCGCGCTCTCTGCTGCGTGGACTCCCGGCCGCCAAGGGTCATCCAGTTTCAGCCCAAAGCACCTCAGTTTTGACCTGTTTTCATAAGTGGTTTACATTTATTTGAAGTTTTTTTTTATTGGAGTATAGCTGCTTTACAGTATCGTGTTAGTTTCTGCTGTACAGCAGACTGTATCAATTGTATGTTTGCGTATATCCCGTCTTTTGGACTCCTTCCCCATTTAGGTCACCACAGAGTGAGGCCCCTGTGCTGCACAGGGGGTTCTCCTCAGTCTAGTTTATACCTAGTATGGTTTATATGTACACAGTTGATACACACTGATCCCACTCTCCTCATTCATCCCACCCCCTCTTCCTCCCTTGGTCTCCATGTTCCCTCTGTCTGTGTCACTATTTCTGCTTTGTATATGAGATCATCCACCAGGTTTTCAGAGTCCACATGTATGTGTTAATATACGCTATTTGTTTTTCCTCTCCCTGACTTATTTCATCCTGTATAACAGTCTCTAGTCTACCCACATCTCTACAAATGACCAAGTCTTGCTCCTTTTTATGACTAATATTCCATTGTATATACTTTCCACATCTTCTTTATCCATTCTTCTGTTGATGGACCTAGATGTAACTTTTTTAAAGGAGTGAAAATTGGATAAATACGTGAATGTTGGGTAGATCCTGACATATCCTGTACTGAACAGATTCTGTTGCTCAGAAGCCCTGTGTGATGCCAGCTGAGTTCGTTTTATGAGTACGTGTAGTTGACCCTCCACAGCTGAAGTTCTACATCTGTGGTCAGTGGAAGCTGTGCGTGCAGGGAGCAGCTGAGGTGGTGTGTTGATGCCAGCTGTTAAATATTATGTTTCAGTGGATTCCCTGTAGTTGTAAGTTTTAAAACAATAGAGGCAGTGGAGGCACTGACTGACTTCTTAGGCACCGAAAGGAAGCTGCTTCATGAACTTGGCTTCAGGCTTGTTAACATGGACTCAAGTATCAGATGCCTGGTGTGTGACTTAGAGATTCCTGTTCCTTCCACCACTTTGCAAAAGCTCCCAAAGTGAGACATCACGGGTTCATACCGTAGGATATCCGTTGAGCAGTAACTCACGTAAGTCTTTGATTTGGACACGTGCTTCTCCTTTCCCACTTTTCACCATCTGTTGTTTTGTTAAGGGTTTGTAAAACAGCTGTAACTGTGGATGTTAGAACAGTGTATAAAATTCTTTGGTTTTTTTGTTAGATAAAGGTCTAGTGTTCTCATTTAGTTAAGAGGGAGCTCTCTGGCCAGAGGCCCATTTTTTCCTGTTTTCATTCAAGAGAATTTCTCTCCTATTGGTTATTGTTTAAAAACTGAAGGAACCAAAGTTTAATGTTTTCTTTGAGAATAACTGTATTATCATTGTTTCAAAATTCGAAGTGGAATTGCTAGAAGCTGACACCGTTCTAGGTACCTATATAAGCATGTTGTGCTGGGAAAACAGGGTTTGGTTTAAATTCTGGCTTAGTGTTAATACTGAGCTGTCTAGATCTAAGCCAAGTGTATTAGTGTCACTAAATCTTTAATTTTCTCAACTATAAGCACAGTGTTATTTTGATGATTACATGGACTAAAGTACTTGTTCTAGAAAAAAAAGGAGTAAAAATATTTCCAACAATTACAAATACATTTTATTTTTCTGTCAAACCAAGTTGTTCCATTCCTAATTTTTGCTTTTAGAAAAGAGCTGAATGTGTAGAAAAAAAGGTACATGTGTGCTAAGTTGCTTCAGTCGTGTGCAACTCTCTGTGACCCCATGGACTCCAGCACACTAGGCTCATGTGTCCATGGCATTCTTGAGGCAAGAATATTGGCGTGAGCTGCCATGCCCTCCTCCAGGGGATCTTCTCAACCTAGGGGTCAAAGGTAGTCCTTACCTGCATTGGCAGGCGGGTTCTTTACCACTAACTGGGAAGCCCAGACGAAAAGGGAGGTCACCCCTTTTAGGTAAGTTGCAAGAGAAATAGAGATGGAATTTCAGTTTCAACTCAGTTCACAACTTACAAAGAATTTATTTATGCAATACAGACCTTGTCTCATATTTTTCACAGAATTTCACACAGCAATCGACTAGAAAAGTAGAATTCTACAACACCAAAATAACATTTTCGTAGTACAAATTGCTAATCAAAAGGAAGAGGAAGATTGTTTCATAACAAATAGAAGGTAAAACAAGGGTTGCCTCACACAGCACCCAGTAGCCACAGGGCTCAGCCCAGTATGTGGGCACAGTCAACCCTCAGGGTGAGCTTTGGTACTTACTTGCATTTACTTTAAAAGCAGAAGTGCTGAGCCCAAGAACATCTCCATCATTTCGTTCTGATCCGCTACGAGGACAGATGAGGAAAACACTGCGAATATTTCACACTTGCTAGAACAGTAGGTCCTTTAAGATGACCACACAATAATATAAGCCTCCCCAAACCATAATTTCCTAGGTCTAAAACATGCTTGAAAGATAATAATATTGATAGAAATAATTCATTGAGATGTTTCAAATTACATTTACCATAATTTAAACACAACTATTTAAATCCCAGAAATTTCCGTGCTGAAGAAGCACAGTTTGGAAAAATACAGAACCCAAAATACAGCATAAAATTCCCACGTCCCAGGATTATAACCCATTTCCTCCTTGTTAAAATCATACATTCTCAAGATTACAGATAAATGGGAAATGTTTTTTCATATATAACTAGATAAGTGGGTTTACTCACTCCACTGTGTATTTCTGTAATTGGTGAAAATAGACTTCTCATTATGACTAAAAATATAGATTTTTTAAAACTACAGAACCCAGCAGCCAGTTTTCTGCTTTGCTATTCCCCCCCAAAAAGTCAAGCAAAGTCTACAAAAATAGCAATTAACTTTAAAAAATATTTTGCTTCTTAGAGCAAATTTAAGTTACATTCGGATGTGATAGCTGTTTCTACGAGAAAGCTGCTCAGGGCACTTGCTGTGCTGAGGCTGAGGGGCGTGGCTGAGCCCGGGGGCGTGGCTGAGCCCGGGGGGCGTGGCTGAGCCCAGCCGTCACCGTCAGTAGCGGGTTTGGTACTCGTGGTGCCACCGGTTGAAGTCGTTGTAGAACAGAACGATGCTTCCTGAGGCCATGCCAGCAATGACGCACCTGGGAGGACCAAAGAGGAGGGGATTACAAACCCAGCAGTCTCCTCAGGCTCTGCTACTAAAGAGAGGCCTGCCTCCCCAGAGCCACGCGGTAAACACAGCAGGTGGCAGCCAGACCTACAGTTTGTGAGGTTTGTGGTATGTTTTCTGATAAGTGCAGTCTTGGGTGAGCTCAGAGTCCTGCCTCTGTCACTCTGCAAGGGTCCAACCCACAGCTTGCCTTTATATTGAAAAGTACAGCCAGTGTGTGCAGGATGAGTCACAAACCTGAACACACTAGTCACTTCTGAGGCAGGGAGGTTGGGCAAGTGAATTTTGTATATTAGGTATCAGAATGAAAATAATGACAACCTCAAAGCTGGTGAGGAATAATCACAGAGGTATCTGCCATGTACAAAATGAAAGAAGACTAAGAAATCAGTGTTGAGCACAATTTCGGCTGTGCTCTGCGGACCACCACACTGCGTCCATCTTGCTGAGGACCGCTACTCACTGACACGCTCGCTCTACGCAGGAGCTGCGTCTGCTTCCGGCCCGAGCTGGCGGTGCAGGAGAGACGGAGCAGCACAGGCAGTGCAGAGGGGGCAGGCGCCTGCTTATTATCTTAGACCCTTCTCTGTCTCAGGTTTGGTTAGGACAGTCCTTAGAGGTCATCCTTAGTAGTGCCTTGTATCAAAACTACGACTAAAATGTGTCACAACAAAAACCCAACTAAACACAAAAGGCAGCAATGAGGATATGAGGGACGGAGAAGCACTGAGACATGTAGAAAGCAAATAATACAATGGCGAGAGCCCTTCCCTGTCAGTCATTACTTTACGTGTAAGGTGATTAAATTCTCCAGTCAGAAGGCAGAGAGACTGGCAAAATGAATAAAGACGTGATCAAACTCCATGCTGTGTGCCAGAGACGCACGCATCTAAAGACAAACAGGTTGAAGGGATGCAAAAAGATATTCTATGCAAATAATAATGAAAACGGAGCTACAGTGGCTATACTAATATCGGACAAAATAGGTTTTAAGTTATAAGAGACAAAGAAGGATACTATATAGAAATGATAAAAGGTGTCAATTCATCAAAAGTATATAGTAATTGCAAATATATATGAACAAGCAGCACACTCGATGTATGGAACCAACACTGACAGAACTGAAGAGAAAAGCAGTTCTACAATAATAGTTGGAAACTTCAGTAATGGGTAGAACCACCAGAACGAAGGAAGGAAATAAAGTTCAACAGTATCTGAACAATCCTAAAAAGCAACTGGGCCTAAGACATATATAAACATTCACCCAACACAGTATGCACAGTGGACATTCTCCAAGATAAGCCATATGTTAGAGCACAAAACACTTTAAATACAACCATACAAAGTATTTTTCCTAATCACAACAGAATTAAACTAGACATCAATAACAGAAGGAAAACTGGTAAGTTTGACCCAATAGGTCAAAGGAAAAGTCTCTAGGGAAATTAGAAAATACCAAGACAAATGAAAACAAAACAAGCCAAAACTTACAGGATGCAGCAAAACCAGTGCTAAAAGGGAAACTTATAGCTGTAAACACAGATACTAAAAAAAAGAGAAATATCTCAATCAGTAACCTAATTCTACACCTTAAAGAACAAGAGAAAGGTGCCACGTCAGGAATGAAACAGTAAAAATCAGAATGGAAATAGAAGATAGAAAAATCAAAGTCAAATTGGCTCTCTGAAAGGTAAACGAAATCGACAGAATTTTAGATGAAGAAAAAAGAATTACAAAAAATCATGAAGTGGAGACATTACCAATTATATAGAAATAGAAGGATTATCAGAGTACTAGGAACATCTATACGCCAACAAATAGGATAATCTAGATGAAAAGTTCTTAGAAACACACATGATTCCACAATTTAATCATGAAGAGAACAGAACAGACATAGCTAGTACTGAGGCTGAATCAGTGATTGCAACCCTCTTATTACTGAGACCTTCACCAGAGATGTCTACCACACATTTAAAAAAGAATTAACTCCAAACACTTTTAAAAACTAAAGAGAACACTTCCTAAGTCATTCAATAAGGCCGACACACCCTGATATCAAAGTGACAGACACTACAAGAAACGGAATTACAGACTACTATCCCTATGATTACTTATACAAAAATCTTTAACAAATACTAGCAAACCAAATTCAGTAGCGTATTATAAAGATTATACACCGTGAAGAAAGTGGGATTTATTCTTGGAATATAAGGATTGTTTCAATTTTTGTTTGATATACAAAAATCAATTGTAATATATCACATCAATAGAATTAAAAACAAAAAAACCCATGTGAGAAAAGGCATTTGACAAAATCCAACATCCTTTCGTGATTAAAAAAAATAAAAATCAAACTAAGGCCAGATAGAAAGTACCTTAACACAATAAAGGGCATTTATGAAAAATTTCCACTAACATTATACTTGGTGAACACTGAAAGTTTTTCCCCTCTTACTGGGAATAAGACAAGGATACCTGCTTTCACCACTTCTAGTCAATATAGTATGAAAAGCCCCAGCCAAAGCAATTAGGCAAGGAAAAGAAATAAAGCATCTAAATTTCAAGGGTGTCCAAACAGCCAAAACAATCTCGAAAAAGCACAACAGAATTGGACATTTCACACTTTCTGATTTCAAAACTTACTATAAGAATTGAAAGAGACACGTGTACCCCAATGTTAATCGCAGCACCGTTTATAATAGCCAGGACCTGGAAGCAACCTAGATGTCCATTGGCTGACGAATGGATAAGAAAGCTGTGGTACATATACACAATGGAATATTACTCAGCCGTTAAAAAGAATGCATTTGAATCAGTTCTGATGAGGTGGATGAAACTGGAGCCTATTATACAGAGTGAAACAAATCAGAAAGAAAAACACCAATACAGTATACTAATGCATATATATGGAATTTAGAAAGATGGTAATGACTCTATATATGAGACAGCAAAAGAGACACAGATGTAAAGAACAGTCTTTGGGACTCTGTGAGAGAAGGCGAGGGTGGGATGATTTGAGAGGGCAGCATTGAAACATGTATATTACCATATGTGAAACAGATCGCCAGTCCAGGTTCGATGCATGAGGCAGGGTGCTCAGGGCTGGTGCACTGGGATGACCCAGAGGGATGGGATGGGGAGGGAGGTGGGAGTGGGGTTCAGGATGGGGAACACATGTACACCTGTGGCTGATTCATGTCGATGTTCGGCAAAAACCACTACAATATTGTAATTAGCCTCCAATAAAAATAAATTAAAAAAAAACCCTTACTATAAATTATAGGTGTAGTAATGAAAACAGTGTGGTATTGGCTTAGAGACAGACATGCAGACCAACAGCACAGAGACGAGGTACAAACTCTCACATACAGGGACAGTCATCTCCACAGACAGTGCTGGGAAAACTGGCACTCACATGCAGAAGCAGGAAGTCCCACCTTCATATATACACCAACACAAAGTAAAAATGCATCAAAAAGGAGATACGAGTTAGAACTACAAAACGCTTAGAAAATTCGGAGGAAAAACTTCAAGACATTGACTTTTGCAGTGATCTTGGATATAACACTGAAAGCACAGGCAATAACAGGAAAAATAAATTAGACTTCATTAAAATTAAAGGATTTTGCATATCAAAGGACACTGAGATGAAATGATGAAAAAGTTTTAGAAAATGATGATGGTGATAGTTGTACAACAATGTGAGTATCCTTGATGTCACTGAATTATGCAGCACCAAAAATAGTTTAAGTAGTAAGTTTTATGTATACTTTATCACAAGAAAGATGTTAAAAACTAAAATGAGAGACTATATTAAGAAGAAATAAGATGTCAGATAAAGACAATCTCCCCTAAAATGAAGGTTTTAGGAAATAAGCCAGATTTCTCAAAGGAATCATTATGGAACAGGTGGCATGTCACAAGAAATTTCGTTTAAGAAAAAAGGTACTTTAAGAGTATAGAAACTTTACAGCAATATAATTGGAGCCTTTGTTACTTAAATCCTGTCTAACCCTAGAGAACATAGCCTCTTTCCACAATTGGCAATGTCATCAAAGAAAAACATGCTTTTTAAAAAGTCTCTTGGAAATTCCAATATTCACTGGCTTCTTCAGTTGCATTGGTGACCTGCACAGCCCAGCCCATCTACACAAATCCCTGGACAGATTTTACCGCCACCAGTATAGCCCCCACTCCAGTGTTACCTCTGGTCGTAAGACAGGGCCATGGCGCGGATCCCGGCATCGCAACCTGGATAGGCGAACAGCTGCTTGAGGTCAGACACCTGCCAGACCATGAGCACCCCGCTGTCTCCTCCGGTGAGCAGGTACTGCCCATCCCGGCTCAGCTGGATGGCCTGGTGAGACACAGCAGCGTTCAGCAGGGTCGGGGCTCCAGGAAAGCCTGCCCGCCCCAGCCTGCACCTCTGAGTAATTCGACATGAAGCCAGCTACTATGGCGTAGGGAGAAGGGAGAGAGTGTGTGTGTGCCTGAGTAGTTTTCAGGAAATCATGAGTCACAGAACACTTTTGCTGTTTTTCAAAAATCATACGGGCAAAGGCAGGCAATGCTTTTTCTTTTTTTAATTTGTGCTTTTTAAGGATGAGGTGCCAAACTCTTCCAACTCTACAGATACTAATTAAATGGTGTGTGTTGTGAACGGAGACCGGGGCTCTGAAATGAGGAGCTTCCTGGCACCTCTGCATTCACTGTGGACACGCCAAGCTACCAAGGCTGGGCAGATGGTGCTAGCTGACATCATGTCCCTCGTCATAAGAACACTGCCGTCCTGGGGGCCCGGCCCCACGGGAGACCACCTACAGCTCAAGCACCCTTGCTAGGCCTGCTGGATTTGTACAGCAGTTGGGACGCCAACTTGGTGAGGAAATACAACTCCCAGGGTAAAGCCAGTTGAAGCATCTTCTTGCTTCAGGACTGACTGCTCTCTGCCGGTGCTAAACTTGAAGGGCAGATGTGTAATTTGCTCTGTAATCCTGTCAAACCCACCGAAGGCAGGTCACTGCCTATTTTTCTATGACTTTTTACATTTTTCTTCCTGGTTGGAAAAAAATCAAATATTTCATGACATATGAAAATAATATGAATTCTAAATCTCAGTGTCCATAAGTAAGGGCTGTTAGGACAAAGCCATACCCATTCATTTCTGGCTACTTTTTTTTAACGGAGGAAGTGTGCCTGCTCCTGACAGAAAGGGTTACTCCCTATTCCAAGAGCAGATCCCGCTGCCCCTTCCTCTCCTCTGGCTCCCTGCTCTGCAAACCTTCTTCTCCCGGCTCATTAAGACACACACTTCCTTTCTTTAGCTGGAGGGCATTGGGAGTTCTAAAAGTTACTGCAAATACCTATAATCTTATGTCCACCTGGACACAGTGACCATGGGAATCCAGATGGCAAGCCAGAAAGAAAATATCTACCTTCTGAAAAATATATTTACACTGTTCTGCACTCAGAGTTTTAGGATAGTTGCCTTAAGTCTTCAAGCTACCCTTTTACAACAAAAAACATTTTTTTAATTACAGAAAAGGACTGTTTCATAGCCAAATTCATTAAAGTAAATGCAAACTTTTAGAGGTCTCTTAAAGACAGCTTATTTTCAAGAACATAAAAATATAGCTAAGAAATCAGAACCCATGGGCAGAAGATAGTTACATGTAAGAAGTATTTTCTAAATTTTAACCAATACAAATAATAAGATTTTTCAATGTAAATAAAACCCAATATCATTCCCCCCATTCATTTCACAAACAGCACTCTCCAGGGAGTTATCTTGGAAATGAAGACTACTACAAATAATTATTTGCTACACTTATAAAATTCAGTGGATGAAAACCCATTGACCTTGTGGCTGTGGTTCACTTGAGTTTTATACTTGAGGCTTTTTACTGGATAAATGCTATATTAAAACATAAATTAAAACCATTAATCTTTAATTCTTTGTCCTAGAGTAAAAACTCCTTAATCCTAGTTCTGTGTTGAAATAAATAAAACCCGGACTTTCAGGACTATACTTTTATCCACATCTAAAACATTCTAATAAACCAGATGCCTGCCAAAGGTAAAAAATACTTTGTCGGCCTTTCTCATGAGGGACTTGTCAAGTTTCCCTGGTGATGAGAGCCAGGGGAGCGTTTCCTGAGCAGCACCCCATCTCCCCCCAGCCCCAGTGGAGTTCTTAATCTCATGAGACTCCTGAGTGTCCAGGCTGGGCTGAGACTCGAGATGTTAGGAGGCCCTGGAAACACGTGAACATCAGTCTCTGGACTCCTGAGAGCGTGGACAACACTGGCTGCCCTGGTTTCCAGGAGGGACCAGTGGGCCCCAGCCGTCTGCTGGCAACAGTCACATATGAAGACACAGCTTCCTCAGGAAGAGAAAATAAATGAGTTCCTATGGTGAAATGGTGGTGGGCCTTTGTTTAGGAGAATGTAACTGCTGCTCCGTACGGGCTGCTCACTTAAATTTAAGCTCTTCATTAAGACATCTAAACACTGCCTGGATGCTGTGTCCAGATATGTTAACCAAACGCCACAGCGCAATCTGGCATCTAAATAAAAACAGGTGGGAGGCCTTGATGAAGGCCGAGGTTCCGCAGGCCGCCTGCCTACAGGGCTCTTGCTATTTCAAAGAAACTTCATTTCTGGTCTGAGCTAATGGCTAATTTGTTTCCACGGTCTCCTCCCCTCAGACAGGCTCCGACTGAGGACGGAGGTGGAGCATTTTGCTCTGTGGTGTCTCTTGCTCCCAGCCTGCGGTGGCCTTCCATCCTTCCCAAGGCAGTCAGCTACGCAAGGGTGGGTCTCTGGAGCTGGGCATGGGCAGTGCTCATTTTAGGCAAGCGCACTTTAATCACACACTTGCCACTTACAAGTTAGTATGATAAAGTACAGGCGTGCTGGGGAAAAGGCGATAGATTGTTTAAGCCTAAAATCCAGTGGGAAATATTACAGAGGAAAAAACACAGCAGCCACAGGGCAGAGAGGAAAAGCGTGTGTGCGAGAACAGTGTGCAGAAAGCCTCCAACTGCTGCCTGGAGGAACTTCCCGGAACCTCTGGTACTGACTGAAAGGCCACAGAAATTGTTTTAGCCAGCTAGGGATTTCAAATTACTTTACAGATTTATTAGCGTAGCTGACAATATAATCGCAACTCAAACTGACAGATTATCAACATTATTATCGTAAAGAAAAGAGGAAAGGAAAACCCTCTGATGTGTACTTGGTTTAAATGAAGGGAGGGAAAAATAAAAAGCAGAGTGTGAGCGTCTGCGTGTGCAGGGCAGGCAAAATGCACTGGAGAAAATTCCCAGAGAGAAGAGGAGAGCAAAGAGGAAAGCCATTTACTAAATTAGCAAGCCATCCTGGAGAATTCCCTGGTGCTCCAGTGGTTAAGACCCCACTCTTTCATTGCTGAGGGCACAGGTTCGATCCCTGGTTGGGGAACTAAGATCCCACAAGTTGCCTAGTGCAGCCAAAAACAAACAAGTCAATCTGTGAAAAAAAGAAAAACAAATCATCCTAGGATATAGAAGCAGCAAGTACCTTCGGTCTGATCAGTGCCATCTATATTTAGGGTTTCTATTTCTCAATGGGCTTCCCTGGTGGCTTAGATGGTAAAGAATCTGTCTGCAATGCGGGAGGCCAGAGTTTGATCCCTGGGTCAGGAAGATCCCCTGGAGAAGGAAACCCACTCTAGTATTCTTGCCTGGAGAATTCCATGGACAGAGGAGCCTGGCGGGCTATAGTCTAAGGAGCTGCAAAGAGTCGGACACGACTGAGCGACTAACACTCTTTCTTACTCCTTAGTACTTCCTGACCCCAATATTTATAGGAGAAAAGAGATCAGACTAGATGTGGGAAAAGTGGGAGAATGCATGTCACCTAAGTCGCCCCAGGTCAGGAGTAGCCATGAGTACAGTGGCCAGAACTAACTTATACCACACTCAGAGGGCTGAGGCCTCTGCGGCCTTCTGCCCACCCCCAACACGTCCTGCCCCTTCCCTGTGGGCAGGCCACACACCCCCCAACCTTATGTCAGGAAATACAGGGGATATGGTAAAATGAAGCTTAACCTGCACCAAGAAGTCTGGAGGTGTGAAAAGAAGGACCTTGAAAACAGCCTCTCCAAGAGCAGTCCTTACTTTTCTCTTCACCCTCTAACACCCCTATCCTGAAAATGAAGGAAGACCCGGGAGGGTCCACAGGGCCGTCTCTTGTACACCAAAAGTGAAAGATCGTTCGTTGGATTCACATGATAATCTGAGGCACAACTTCCTTAACTTGGTGTGTTTGGGTCTTGTTATCCACACAGCAGTCCAGTCTGCAATTAGATGCTAATCCTAAAGCGTGGTAATCCCTACCATTCCCACCATCAGCCTGTTCAAGGGTAGAGAGAGCCAGTTTTAGGGTACCCTACAGGCACTATTTTAGCTTTGATACTCAGGAAACAGCACTGTGCAGTTAACATTCTTAGGTTAAAAAACAAAACCAAAAAAAAAAAAAAATGAGCAGCGCCACTGACAGCCACCCAGGATGGCTTCAGATCTAAGAACAGCCCTCTGCTGAAGGCTCCTCCCGGCTTCACTTCCCAACCTGGACTGCAGGCTGGGCATGCAGTTGGCACGGCGGGACAAGCTGGGCTCTGGGAAGCAGACACCCCCGTCCGAGTGCTATCGGGTGATTCTCTCTCGGGTGAAAAGGAGGCCCTTGGTGTGGGAACCCAGAGGCTTCCTTGGTGACCTTTCCACCTCCTCACCACCTCTACGCTGAGGTGAAAGCAGACGCTGAGAAGTCGGTACGGTACGCTTACCCTTATGTTATCGTCGGTCTCCATGGTGGCCTGGAGCTTTCCGTTCACACTGAATGTGCAGAAGGAGCCATTCTCATAGAAAATGACACAATGGCCCTCTCTCGACGCCTGAATGAGTTTTGGTTTCAGGCAGTTTTCTGGACCCTCCAAAGTCCTTAACAAGTCTCCATTCATGGAATGTATGAGACATGGTCCCTCTGAGAAAATAGAAACAAAAGGCAAAATGAAGCTTTTTCATAAGAACAGACAAAAGTGATCTGAGTCTCAAGCACAGATCAAACAGGATGTCAGTACCATATCACAGTTGCAGAAAGACTGAAAAAGATATCAGTTATTTTGTGAAATCAGCATGTCAGCCAGATCTCACCTTCCACTTGGAAGAAAACAGTCATACATGCTCAATTTCACATCTCAAGAAACAGGAAATTACTTGTGAAATTCATTATGCCCAGAGATGATAAAAAAAACTGGAGGAATTCAGAAAGGAACAGGACAAATTTCAAATCCTAGAAGAGCTTCCAGGAAGGCTGGGCCTCAGTTGAACATGGGCTGCCATGAAGCAAGAGATGGCCGTCTGCGACCCTCCCTGCACCTCACAGGGGCCTGGGTGGGGCGGGGGTTGAAAGCTCGGGAAGGAGGTGAAGAAACTGCCGAGCAGCCCACATGTAGCTGCGCTCTTCCATCTTTACCGAGCACCTGCTGCAGGCAGAGCAGAGGAGGAGCAGGTAACCAAACTGCCCGGGTGATGAGCAGGTCCTAAGAAATGTCTCGTTGGATAAAGGAGGTAACCAGACCACAGGGCCCACTTTTCCCTAAATTACTCCCAGCCTACATGGACTCCCGTCCCTCGTGACTACTAAAGCACGCCTCTCAGCCTTCTCCTGACCACTCAGGCGTTGCTAAGTTTTCAGCATCCTCACCACAAACGCACAAGGCAGCGTTTGCCTGCACAGGTCCGGCGAGCACGGGTTTCAGTCGTCACTCTAAATGACCCCAGCCTCGGTGCAGACTTCAGTTACCACGGGAACTGCATAAGGTACACGCTCCATAACCAGCTCTTCAGCCCACAAACCACTGTAAATAACAGGCCCGCTTCTCTCAAAGTCTGTTAGTGAACAGTCCCTGCTTGTCCGCTCAGCTTGGCCACAGACAGAAGGCCCTGCAGTTCTGTTGCCTCCTTGTCTCCAGGGACAGGACTATCTGGCATTTTACAAAAACGGATGATCAAAAGGGGACAGTGGCCAACAAAGATGACTCTGCCTCTGCCATAAGGAAAGGGGAAGTGACAATGCTGGAAGTGAAATCTGAAGCAAACCTACGTGGATTTAGAGAAGACAGAGCTGGCCGTGGGGCGTTGGTATCACTTAGAGGCTGTGGATACACAGCCCCAGGGAGTGAGTGAAGGTGGCCTCACTGACGTAAGTTAGGAAAGTGGCTTATTAAACACGAGGATACCCTGGGAGTGGGGCCAGCAAGAACCTTCACATTAAAGGAAACCGAGGAGATGTTTCATGACACTGAAGGCAGAGAAGGTAACATGTTGGAAGCTGGTCCAAACTGAGGAAGGGGTCTGACAGCTGGTCAAGGCATCCAGAAGATGCTCACCCCTTATCTTACATCACATGGGGAGGACTGGGCAAGCACTGTCACAGTACTCGTATTTTTCACAAAGAAATAAAACACTTTCACTCTCAGTCTTTCTGTTTTAAATTACAGTGTACTAAGTAAATGTGAAGAGTTGACTCATTGGAAAAGACTCTGATGCTGGGAGGGATTGAGGGCAGGAGGAGAAGGGGACGACAGAGGATGAGATGGCTGGATGGCATCACCGACTCGATGGACGTGAGTTTGAGTGACCTCCGGGAGTTGGTGATGGATAGGAAGGCCCAGCATGCTGAGATTCATGGGGTCGCAAAGAGTCGGACACGACTGAGAGACTGAACTGAATTGGACTGAAGTAAATGTTTTACTTGATTTTTATGTCCTTAGATATGTGTATATATGTATGTAATATGCACTCAGTTGTGTCCAACTCTTTGCAACCCCGTGGACTGTAGCTCACCAGGCTCCTCTGTCCATGGGATTCTCCAGGCAAGAATACTGGAGCGAGTTGCCATTCTCATCTACAGGGAAATGTTCCTGACCTGGGGATCAAACGTTATGTCTCCTGCGTTGCAGGCAGATTCTTTACCACTGAGTCACCGGGGAAGCCCGTGTATGTATATGTGTATGTATGAAACTGAACAAGAGGATTTTAAATGTTTTGATAAAAAATTTAAAAGCATGGAACAACCATAAAATTTCCAACTGATTATTAATCATAATATTTCCCATTTAAATGACTGATTTTTAATATCTTTGCATGAAATCATGAAAGATGTCCAGTTTGGATCGCATACAGCCCAAGAACTCATGTTAGCTCAGGATAAATAAAATACTGGGTATAAAAAGCAGTTATAGAATTCTTGTTATCATTATTATGGTTTCATTGTTTTGACCAACTAAGTTTTAAATACCAGTATTGAACTAATACGTCTTGTTAGCTAGACAAAGTATTACAGTTCAAGGCACAGGTAAAGTGACTCAAAAACTCTATGCCTCCCCATCAGATCAGCCTAAAAGAGATGTGATTGCATTTTGTATGTTCAGACCTAAGTTCAGGGCAGCGGGACAGAGAGATGAACAGACTATTACAACTGAATGAAAGTGAACTGGAAACTGCTCTGCTCCTGGTCAGACGCTGATCGGTGTGTGTGCTCTTGGGGAGCGTGCTTAACACCTTTGGCTGGAACACAGGAGATACTCTGAGGGAGACCCTCGGGCAAACCAGCTGAAGTATTTTTCCACTCCATTCTCAATGCCATCTCCTTCAGAGATTTGGAAGGAGAGACAGACTGGGTCAGCAAGTTCCGTTCAGGTGTGGGATGGAACCCAGCCCAGTCAGAATCGAGAAGAATAAACAAACACACAAAGATGCTCTTGTTCTCGCCTCACTCTTCAGAGCAATGCTATGAAACAGGACTTTCTGCAGTGATGGAAAAGTTCCCTTTCTGGGCTGTCCAATACCACAGTCCCTAGTCATAGGTGAACACTGAGCCCCGCAATGTGGTTAGTGCCACCAGGGAACTGAACTGCAAATTTTATTTCATTTCAGTTAATGTGAACAGTCATGGGTCTGCCATGTGACTAACAGCCCCTGTGACAGACAGCACAGCTTCAGAAAAAAAGGCACCAAGTTCATCTTTGGTAACCTGTTACTAGAAGACACCAAAAAACGCACTCATTTCGAAGGTCCTGCAGGCTTACCTTTGGAGCCACTTAGCACGAGGCCGAGCTCCGCGCAGACAGCAGCACAAGTGATCTCGTAGTCGTGGCCTGTCAGAATGGCCCGCGGAGTGGCAGTCTCACCTTTTGGGGGAAAAAAGATAAAAAGAACACATTAATTCAAGTTCAGGTGGGGGGTGACCTCCCTCTACTCAGATTAAATCACCAATAATTTGCTCCTAATACCCATGATGCCTAATCTTTAATTTACAGCTTTGGAAAGAAACGTGTGTCAGCTGCTCAGTCGTGTCCAACCCGTTTGCGACCCCATGGACTGTACCCCATCAGGTTCCTCTGTCCTGAGGATTCTCCAGGCAAGAATGCTGGAGTGGGTTGCCATGCCCTCCTCCAGGGAATCTTCCTGATCTAAGGATTTAATCCAGGTCTCCTGCATTTGCAGACACGTTCTACTGTCTGAGCCACCAGGGACTTTGACCCCAAATCCTATTTTTAGGTGATGATCTGGACTCCATGCTAGAGTTTGAGGAGCATAGGTTGCTAAATTTCTGAGCTTTACAGGATGATCAAGCAATGATAGTTTAAAACGAAAAAAAAAAAAAAAAAAAAACGACAAAAATCTGCATTATAACTGCCTCGGATACTTTTGCAAATATAAATATGAGCCCTCTGATGAGATGGTCTGTGGATGAACAATAATAAAGTACGGAATGTGGTGGCTTCCTCTCCCCGCCCCTCAGCTGGCCCTACTCCTCCTGGGCGACTCAGACCCTTGTCTTGGTGAGGATGGTCTGAACTGCATTCACTGTGTCTCAAAGCAGCTCAGTTCAGTTTAGTCGCTCAGTCGTGTCCAACTCTTTGCAACCCCATGACTGCAGCACGCCAGGCTTCCCTGTCCTTCATCATCTCAAACTCATGTCCATTGAGTCGGTGATGCCATCCAACCATCTCATCCTCTGTTGTCCCCTTCTCCTCCTGCCTTCTATCTTTCCCAGCATCAGGGTCTTTTCCAGTGAGTCAGTTCTTCCCATCAGGTGGAGTTTCAGCTTCAGCATCAGTCCTTCCAATGAATATTCAGGATTGATTTCCTTTAGGATTGACTGGTTTGATTTCCTTGTAGTCCAAGGGACTCTCAAGAGTCTTCTCCAACACCACAATTCAAAAGCATTAATTCTTTGGTGCTCAGCTTTCTTTATAGTCCAACTCTCACATCCATACATGACTACTAGAAAAACCACACCTTTGACCAGATGGACCTTTGTCAGCAAGTAATGTCTCTGCTTTTTAATATGCTGTCTAGGTTGGTCATGGCTTTTCTTCCAAGGAGCAAACATCTTTTAATTTCATGGCTGCAGTCACCATCTGCAATGATTTTGGAGCCCAAGAAAATAAAGTCTGTCACTATTTCCATTGTTTCCCCATCTATTTGCCATGAGGTGATGGGACCAGATGCCATAATCTTAGTTTTCTGAATGTTGAGTTTTAAGCCAACTTTTCCATCCTCCTCTTTCATTCATCTTCATCAAGAGGCTCTTCAGTTCCTCTTCTGCCATAAGGGTGGTGTCATCTGTGTGTCTGAGGTTATTGATTTTTCTCCCATCAATCTTGATTCCAGCTTGTCCTTCATCTAGCCTGGCACTTCCCATGATGTACTCTGCATGTAAGTTAAATAAGCAGGGTGACAATATATAGCCTTGACGTACCCCTTTTCCTATTTGGAACCAGTCTGTTGTTCCATGTCCAGTTCTAACTGTTGCTTCCTGACCTGCATACAGATTTCTCAAGAGGCAGGTCAGGTGGTCTGGTATTCCCATGTCTTTCAGAATTTTCCAGTTTGTTATGATCCACACAGTCAAAGGCTTTGGCATAGTCATAAAGCAGAAGTAGGTTTTTTTCTGGAACTCTCTTGCTTTTTCAATGATCCAATAGATGTGGGTAATTTGATCTCTCTGGTTCCTCTGCCTTTTCTAAATCCAGCTTAAACATCTGCAAGTTCCTGGTTCATGTACTGTTGAAGTCTAGCTTGGAGAATTTTGAGCATTTGCTAGTGTGTGAGATGAGTGCAGCTGTGCGGTAGTTTGAGTATTCTTTGGCATTGCCTTTCTTTGGGACTAGAATGAAAACTGACCTTTTCTAGTCCTGTGGCCACTGCTAAGTTTTCCAAATTTGCTGGCATATTGAGTGCAGCACTTTCCCAGCATCATCTTTTAGGATTTGAAATAGCTCAACTGGAATTCCATCACCTCCACTAGCTTTGTTCGTAGTGATGCTTCCTAAGCCCCACTTGACTTTGCACTCCAGGATGTCTGGCTCTAGGTGAGTGATCACACCACTGTGTTATGACCAAATGCTGCTGGTCAAAAAATTAACTAGTGCTTTTTATGATGGTCAACATGTTCTCTGAAATGTCATGCAAATTTATGTACATGCCTGTGTTTTGGGGGATGGGAGGAAGGAAAAGAGGTTTTCTTGACACCACACTGACCCAAACCAGGAGAGTACCTCTCCTTTAAGACAGTCTGGTCTCTGTGCTCTGGGCCGCTCTGCCCCAGGAGCCTGCACTTACTTCACGTCTGTCTGGTTGTCTCGCATAATTAACGCAGTGCGTTTACTGACTGCATGATGCAAGGTTAGGTCCCCACCGTGTCCTTCCTGGCTTTGGTGACTCTGGGTGCTTCTGAGTGAAAAGGCAGCATGTCAAACTCTGCACCACACTGGCTGCGCTCCATGCAGATGCAGGAACTGGCTGGCATGCCGGGTGACTGACCAAGGAGCCCTCAAATGACACACCAAAAGGTCAGGGGTAAGTGCAACAAGGGCCTGGTTTCTTTGACTCAGTTTTAAAACTTCTGGGGGGAGAGAATGTGCTTCCCAGGTGGTGCTACTGGGAAAGAGCCTGTCTCCCAATGTACGACGTATAAGAGACGTGGGTTCGATCCCTGGGTTGGGAATATCCCCTGGAGAAGGGCATGGCAACCCACTCCAGTATTCTTGCCAGGAGAATCCCATGGACAGAGCGGCCTGGCGGGCTACGGTCTATAGGGTTGTAAAGAGTTGGACACAACCGAAGTGACTTAGCATGCAGCATGCATGCATGGGAAGAGAAACCCACCGTAATACAAAGTTAACTTCAGATTTTCCAAACCAGAAAGCATTTGTTACACAAGCAGCTACTTTTTTCCCTTTAAAAGTATATTAATTTGTTAGGAAGAGAAGCAAATAATGCAAACCTGTCTGAACTACTTAACCTTATGCTAGAGGTAAGTCTTGCCACTAAAAATAGAAATAATTTTTAAAAGTTACCAATACTTTAACCCTGATTCATGGTTTCCTCCCCTTTCTCAAGACACTCTATATTCCACAAAAATACCATATGATGTTATATTTTTGAAATTAGTGTCTAAGTATATCTATTGGCAACTTTCTCAAAATCAAGAATTAAAATCATTAAGATGTAAGGAATATATTTTCATTGTAATTGTTCCTTTTTGTTTTCATAAGGTACCAATTTCTGGGATGCTGTCACTTAAGCATGCCAATGCTAACTTTTTTGTTTGTTTGTTTTCTAGATCTAAGAGTATTTTCTGAGAGACATGGAGAGGAAATGAGGAGATTGCTATCAATTAGATTTCTTTCTTTAACGTAAAAGAGTTGAACTACTGAGAATTTCCTAAGACTGTAAAGTTAGAGTTTAGGAAGCCTCATGATTTACCCCATAAAGTGAATTAAGATATAAGAATTTTTTTTGTAAACTCATAAGTAAGATTTTTGTAACTATGCTTTACTGACAAATACTAGTTTCTAATAATCCACACCGTACCAATCATTTTTCCCTCCACACATCAGAACACACAGGCACATACTGTGTCATTTCAAAACCGAAAGAGGTTTTTCTTTTCCTTGGGCTTGATCTCTAAATAAGGCCTGTTCAGTGCTAGGACTCTGGCTTCAAAGTTTGGCAAAATGTTTCCTAACCCAGGAAGCAGATTAGACAGCTCAGGAAATACAGGGGGGAGAAAGAGGAAAAGGAGAGAAAAGGAAAAGAAAAACAACAAATTGAAAGCATAAGGGCAGATGATCACTGGGTCCTACTTAGGTGACTGGTTTCACTTGATTTTTTCCAGTAAAAAAAAAATAAAAAAGCCCCTGCTACTGAACTTTCCCCCACTTCAGGAAACGCACATTAACAACCTCTAAAAGTCCACGTACAACAATACAAGAAGAGAGATCATTTCCTCTAAGAAAAGCTATTTCCAGTCTTGTTTAAAGACTAAACTTCGTATTACCCTTTAGTGTATGGGGTGAAGACAGGATACTCTTTACTTTTTCTCATTAAAAAATATGCTCAAAATAAATACTGGGATTTTTGTAAGTTTCTACAAACCGAATGTTTTACATATTACAATTTCACTGTAGCAAACAGAATCATACGATGTGAGATTTAAGTCCAACAGGTCCAAAGTGGTAAGTTCCACAGGTATTTTGGGGACCCCTTGGAATGAAATTATGAAGGCTAGACGTGATGACAGGGGAAGGGAAACGCAGGCTTCATACTGGCTCACAGAATCTACTTATTTCTCTGTGGTTACATTATCCTGCAGTATAGCAATAACATTCACATATCGATACCAATACATATACATGTCTATGTCTGTGTGTTTGGAAAGCCTAGAAAGGAAATCTGGGAACCATGTAAGACTCTCACTGCAGCGCTCAGCTGAATTTGCCCCTCCCACTACCTATCAACATACAGAGTTAATACCTAGCAGGGAAAATCAGCTCAAATAAGATAACACTGGCCACATATGACCTTTTCAAAGACTCCAAAGCTATGGCCATCTCTCATCGGAGTTTCTAAACTGAATATAGAGCAGGGGGAAAATGTCTTCTGAAAAACATCGGGTTAATTCTTTGATAAAAATTTGCAGTAGTTAGTGGATACAAAAAGTCTTCACTTTTGCTTTCTGAGATAGTGGGATCTACCAAAAGCTATAGATCATAAAGCAGAACAGATTCCCTTAAGAACCTTTTAAAGTCTTACTGCTTGAAAAATCGTCATGGCTTTCAATAAAGCTGAAGAGAAAAATTTATCTTGCTGCTAGTTTAAGGGGCTGCACTTCAAACTCTTCTTAAAGAAAAATAAAAAGAGAAAGAAGATAGACTTCTTGAACTGCTTTGAAAAGCTTGACCAATTACTTCAAAGGAAAGGGTGTCTTTGTCCGGAGAGCAGGTTTATGACTACTGATGCAAAGCCTAACCAAAGGCTGAAAAGGACACTCAGTGCATCTTTATGGATGGCCTTAAAGGAAGATGAGCAAGTCAAAGGAGATTAAAGGCTCCAAATCCTGCCACAAACACCAGGACACATCAGTTTTTACAGATGTGCTTTTCTCAGTACATAACAGGGAATATCAGTTACTAACTTACAGACGCCATTATAACAATCCAAGTTTCATTTAAGCAGCACAAGATCTCCATAATACCCATTAAGCATTTATATTCGACCTGTGTTTTAAAATATTAGGTGAAATGTTTTACACCATTAGGCAGAATAACAAATGCTGCTATTAAATGTGTTTCTTTGGTGCTCTCATAACACTAAGTGTATTTCTTCATCAAATGGACTCTGAACCACTTAAAGTTATACCTGAAAGAAGAGATGGAGGAAACAGTAATTTCTCTGGTATCCTGTTCATAAATATCCAATGAGAAAAATATTTCAAAAGATCTGTATCCATTAAGGCAAAGAGAATTAATAAGCCAGGTAAAAATAGCCTTGACATCTATTTCTGGCAAACTTTGACTTGCATTTTTAAAAATGAATAAAGTTCTTGGTATTTTGGCCATCATCTCCTCAGTCTTAATGAAAATTAAATTACTTTCAAAAGGCACTGCAAAGTTCTCATTAGCAGTTGAAGTACGTTGTTACTAGCAGAGAGAATCCACTTCATTCATTTACCATTTTCGTACCGTCTATCATGAAATGAAGAGCAGGTCAACATTTCCTTAGTTTTAGTTTTACAGAAGTAAAATTAGCTCTTTCAATTAAAACTTAAGTTTAACTACTCCTGGGACAGAGGTTAACATTCCCCATTTGTTTATTCATTCATTCCTTTAACTCCTTCACTTTAATATAACATTTACTGAGTATGTATTATGTGCAATGCACTCTGGAAACAAAGGCAAGAAAATATGACCCTGTATATGTAAATGATTTGATTTTAAATGGTCACTGAATAAGGTTTTGTTGACCTTACTATAAGCCTGCTAATTACAAATATCTATTATTGGAAAGATCAAAAAGCTGCATTGAAGTCCAAACTATTTATTATAACTTAATTTTTATACAAAATAAGTACTTACCATCAACTAATAAGATTTTTAAATAAAAACAACCAATATAATTTTCCAGGTTAGCAAAATCTAATACCCATCTGACCTCTTAGAGACATAAAACAAAATATGAAACCTTGCTTTAAAAAAAAAATCACTTCAATAGAGTATTCATTTTGAATGAAAATGTAAATTTGTTTAAGGACCTAAATATATAATTATTACATATATATATAGGTTTAAGAAAATCTAAGTATTATATATACTTGCCATTTCCTAAAACTGGATACTTCTGTTTTGCACATCTTTTATTCCATTTTAATTACATTTTTACTATAAAGCATTCATCAATGAAAAAATTCATATGAAAATTGAAGACTAAGGTTTCTCATGTGGCTCACCATAATGGTAAATCAGGAGAGGAAATGGTTTTTGTGAAGCAGATGAGGTTAGTTGTTAAATGTTTCTTAAATCTTTCCATTAACTTTCTAATTTTTCAATTGGAATGATAACACTACATTTTAATTACACAGTTCAGTTCAGTTCAGTTGCTCAGTCGTGTCCGACTCTTTGCGACCCCATGAATCGCAGCACGCCAGGCCTCCCTGTCCATCATCATTTCCCGGAGTTCACTCAGACTCACGTCCATCAAGTCGATGATGCCATCCAGCCATCTCATCCTCTGTTGTCACCTTTTCCTCCTGCACCCAATCCCTCCCAGCATCAGAGCCTTTTCCAATGAGTCAACTCTTCACATGAGGTGGCCAAAGTACTGGAGTTTCAGCTTTAGCATCATTCCTTCCAAAGAACACCCAGGGCTGATCTCCTTTAGAATGGACTGGTTGGATCTCCTTGCAGTCCAAGGGACTCTCAAGAGTCTTCTCTAATACCACAGTTCAAAAGCATCAATTAGAAATTATTTAAGACTTGGTCTATTTATACCATCTCTACCAACCTTTCTTCCTATTTTCCTTTCATTATGGATTTTTTCCATTGTTTTGAAAACATGTTGATTTTGTTGAACATATACATTATAGAAAACAAGTCATGGCTTCATTTAGAATATGACAACCAACAATAAAATTTGGTAGCTTCCTCTTGTAAATATTACAATTATTAATATAAGACAGTATAATGTTGATTTAAAACTCAATAATACTAAGTTCTTGATTTATAACCTTTCTCCTTTCTATGATATATACTATATATATATATATCATATAAGTTTATATGAACTTGGGCTTCCCTGGTGGCTCAGAGGTTAAAGCGTCTGCCTGCAATGTGGGAGACCTGGGTTCGATCCCTGGGTTGGGAAGATTCCCCTGGAGAAGGAAATGGCAACCCACTCCAGTATTCTTGCCTGGAGAATCCCATGGATGGAGGAACCTGGTGGGCTACAGTCCACGGGGTTGCAAAGAGTCGGACACGACTGAGCGACTTCACTTTCCTTCTTTCACTTTCTTATATGAACTTATATAAACAAAAGTTTATGACAACGGAATCATCTTCTAAGACATTAAAAAGTGCACTTGTGTGAGTATATACCTACAATTTTATACATAAAGTATAATCCTAACATGTGTAATAGTATTTAAAAAGTACAAAATCTTATCATGACATATACTTTCATAAGAACTCAATACTATACTAGAGATTGCTAGAGGTAATAAAATTATCTTCTGCAAATACTAAGAGTACTTTAGTGACAAAGTTGCATCAAATTTTCCACAGTTGATGATCCAATGAAATGAAATTTAAAATGCTGTCCAGTTTAGTGGGTAAGAATGATGCCTCTGGCCTAGAGTCCTGGGTTTGAATCCAGGCTCTAGTTTGCTAGCTATGCTTCCCCTCCCTTGGGTTTTGAAGCTCATAGGTCTTACTAGAACTATGAAAACTATGAGAACTCAGATTCATGTCCACTGAGTTGGCGATGCTATCCAACCATCTCATCCTCTGTTGCTCCCTTCTTCTCTTGCCCTCAACCTTTGCCAGCATCAGGGTCTTTTCTAAGGAGTCAGTTCTTTGCATCAGGTGGCCAAAGTATTGGAGCTTCAGCTTCAGCATTAGTCCTTCCGGTGAATATTCAGGGTTGATTTCCTTTCAGATTGACTAGTTTGATCTCCTTGCTGTCCAAAGGACTCTCAAGAGTCTTCTCTAGCACCCCGATTCGAAAGCATCAGTTCTTCAGCGCTCAGCCTTCTTTATGATCCAACTCTCACATCCGTACATGACTACTGGAAAAACCATAGCTTTGACTATATGGACCTTTGTTGTCAAAGTGATGTCTCTGCTTTTTAATATGCTGTCTAGGCATAGAAAAAAGTCTGGAATGATAACTAGTAAATGTAACCAATCTCCTCCTGCCCTCAATCTAGTAAGTTCTCATAGTTCTAGAAAGATCTAGAAAGTAGAGGCATACTAATATTCTCTCTGTGCCTCATCTATAAAACAAGGATAACAACAGGACTGGGCTGCCCAGGTGGCTCAGTGGTAAAGAATACGCCTGCCAATGAAGGAGATGCAAGAGATGTGGATTCGATCCCTGAGTTGGGAAGAGCCTCTGGAGAAGGAATCCCCACTCCAGTATTCTTACCTGGAGAATCTCATGGACAGAGGAACCTGGTGGGCTACAGACTGTGAGGTTGCAAAGAGTCCAGCACGACTGCACACACACACGCGCGCACAACACCAGGACTACCATGAGGACTGACGAGCTACTACGTGAAGTGCTGGAGCTGTGCCTAGCATGTAGGGAGCACTCAGTGAACACCAGCCAGCAGCGGCAGGGTGGTGCGTATTTTCACCCTCTGTTGCTCACATTTGTTTTCTAGCAAAAGTACAATATCTGATCCTGTGACACATAAATACCAATTAGAAATGATTCTTATTACTATTTTTCCCATCAGGGAGGAAAATATACCTTCATTTCTAGAAAGTAGACTATGATTTCTCCCATTCCTCTTTTTCTTAGATTTTTCAACCTTCTCTAACAATCCATTTCATTCTGATATAGCCAGAGCATGGAGCTGAGAGCAGGAAGGGAAGATACATTACAATAACTAGGTATTTTCCTACCCAGTAAAATATATTTATTGTGTCTGATTATCAAAATAATATATACTCATTATAAAGCATTCATATAATTTAGTAAATTTTGAAGAAGAAAATGAAAAAATACCTCTAAGTTCCACTACCTAAAATGACCATTGCTTGCATTTATCAGTTATTATTTCAGACTTTTTTCTAGCCTAGACAGCATATTAAAAAGCAGAGACATCACTTTGACAACAAAGGTCCATACAGTCAGAGCTATGGTTTTTCCAGTAGTCATGTATGGATGTGACAGTTGGACCATAAAGAAGGCTGAGTGCCGAAGAATTGATGCTTTTGAACTGGAGTGCTGGAGAAGACTCTTGAGAGTCCCTCAGACAGCAAGGGGATCAAACCAGTTAATCCTAAAGGAAATCAACCCTGAATATTCATTGGAAGGATTGATGCTGAAACTGAAGCTCCAATACTCTGGCCACTTGATGCGATGAGCCGACTCCTTAGAAAAGACCCTGATGCTGAGAAAGGTTGAGGGCAGGAGGAGAAGTGGGCGACAGAGGATGAGATGGTTGGATGACATCGCTGACTCAATGGACATGAGTTTGAGCAGACTCTGGGAGATAGTAAAGGACAGGGAAGCCTGGCGTGCTTCAGTCCATGAAGAGTGGAGAGTTGCATACGACTGAGCAACTGAACAACAGCAATATACAACACGGTATACGAAGCATACACTTACCGACACAAATATTTAAAATATGTCTTATTATACCTGTAGTTTGGTGATCTCTGACACTTACCAATTCAGAGAACATATACTTTCATGTCAATATCACAATTCATAATACGTTAATGGCTATACAGTCTTCCATCATGTGGACATATCAAACTTAACTTGTGTACTTCTTTTATCCTAGTTTTTTGAGACTTTTCACTTGCCAATTCCCCACAGACAGGCTTGTCTTTGGCTCTAATTCTTTGATAGCTTCTGTAGTTGCATATGTGTGTCTGGAAACATCAACATTAAAGAACTCTGCCTCCAAAGAGAATGTAGATACTTAGAAAAGTTGTTGAAATCTTATCCATATTTGTTGATGTTTAATATTATGATTCTTATAAATATGAAAACAAAAATGGATAACTATTTTTATCTATTTATCCTAAATATCCAAGTCACATAAAATTCTTTGTAATTTGTCCTCCTTAACATTTTTAACTGGAGAAGGAAATGGCAACCCACTCCAGTATTGTTGCCTGGAGAATCCCATGGATTCCAGAGGAGCCTGGTGGGCTACAGTCCACGGGGTTGCAAAGAGTTGGACACGACTGAGTGACTTCACTTTCACTTTAACATTTTTAACATTTGTTAAAGATACATAAGTAAGGCATTAGTGAAAAGTATAGAGGGTTTTCACATCTTCAGCAATTTGAAACACCTGGATTTGACGCCAAAAGCAAAGACAACAAAAGCAAAAAACAAACAAGTGAGATTACATCAAGCTAAAAACCTCTGGACAGCAAAGGAAACCGTCAGCCAAGTGAAAAGGCAACAGATGAATGGGGGAAAATATTTACAGATCATAATACTGAAAAAGGTTAATATCCAAAACCCACGAAGAATTCACATAACTCAACACCAAGAGAACAATCTAACTTAAAAATGGACAGAGGATCTGAATAGACTTTGTTTTTTTTTTTTTTTTTACAAAGAATACATACAGATGGCTAAGAAGTACAGAAAAGGGTAACTCAACATCACTTATCACCAGGGAAATGCAAACCACAACGAGATACCTTCACATCTGCTAGACTGGCTTTACGAAAAGGACAAGAAATAACAGGCTTTGATAAGAAAGTGGAGAAAGAGGAATCCTTGTGCCCTGTTGGTAGGAATGTAAATTGGTACAAACACTATAGAAAACAGTATGCAGTTTCCTCAAAAAATTAAACCAGCAAGTTCACTTCTAGGTGTAAACGAAAACATGAATTCGAGAAGATACTTGCGCCCCCTATCACCGCAACATTACTCACAATGGCCAAGACATGGAAACAGCCCAAGTATGCACTGATGGATGAATGGACGGACGAAATGCTGCACGCACACGCACACGCACACGCACACACACACACACACAGTGGAATATCAGTCATAAAAAATAAGCTGCCATTTGTGGCAATATGGACAGACTTTAAGGGCATTATGATAAGTAAAATAAGTCAGACAAAAACAAATACTTTATGATCTCATTTATGTGTAGAATTTTAAAAACAAAAAACACTGACTTCAAAGATACAGAGAATAGACTGCGAGGTGGCTGCCAAAGGTGGAGAGTGGGCAAAATGGGCAACAGTGGTCTAAAGGTGCAAACTCACTTACAAAATGAGTAAGTCTTGGGAATTTAATGTAGAGTATAGTGAATATAGTTAATAATCACGCTGAGTCACTCAGCTGTGTCCAGCTCTTTTTGACCCGGTGGACTGTAGCCTGCCAGGCTCCTGTGTCTATGGGATTTTTCAGACAATAACACTGGAGCAGATTGCCATTTCCTCCTCCAAGGGATCTTCCCGACCCAGGGATGGAACTCACATCTCCTCTGACTCCTGCATTGGGAGGCAGCTTCTTTTCCACTGACCCCCCTGGGAAGCCCATTTAATAATACTGTATTGTATATTTGAAAGTTGCTGAGAGAGTGGATCTTAAAAGTTCTCACATCGGGAAAAAACAGTGTAACTGTGTGGTGATGGATGTTATTTAGATACTGTGGTGATCCTTTGCAATTATACAAATATCAAATCATGATGTTGTATATCTAAAATGCATATGTTAGGTGCCAACTATATCTCAATTAAAAAACGAGAAACTTGCTGACCCTGCTCACCCTAAGGAAATATAAAAGCATTCTCTCAGTTGTAGAAAGTTGTAAGCTATGAGAATAAAAGCTAAAAAGCTCAAGAGTAATGAAGACCTGAGCCATGAGAGGCAGAAGAAATTCTAAGGATGTTTTTCCCCTGTGTAATTTGCTGTATGACTCAGGGAACTCAAACCAGGGTTCTGTACCAACCCAGAGGGAGTGGGAAGGGGTGGGAGGTAGGAGGGAGGTTCAAGAGGGAGGGGACATATGTATACCTATGGCTGATCCATGTTGATGTATGGCAGAAACTCTTACCATATTGTAAAACAATTATCCTTCAACTAAAAATAAATAAATTTAATAATAAATAAAAGCAACAAAACAAAAACCACTTCAAATCCAAAATACAAAGTTTGATCAAACCCATTTGAATGTGAAAAAATTACTTTTAAAAACAGGGCAACTGTAAAAGAAACCATCAGGGACATTTACTACCTAATTTCATATAAAAGCGTGTCTGTTCACGAATTCTCAGGACTATCTAAGGCATAATGTAAGGCACATATGCACAAAGATGTTGTATCACTTCTCTAAAGAAGCAAACTCTTTGAAAGTCAATCTAATATGTTGTTCCAGGAGGTCTTCATTAACCATATCCTTAGTAGTTCTACAATAATATACATCCCCCACACAACATTCTAAAAGCAGAAGACTCCTGACTTTAGGCTTAAAAAAGGAAGAGAGGGGAGGAAGTAGCTTGAAATTTCAGAGTACATCCAGTCTCAGTTAAATGAAAGGAGACATATTTACAGTTTTCTTTGAGAGCCTACACTTCATTGACTATAGAGAATTTGTAGCTTCTAACTAATGGGTAATTCCCGCCATTGTTTGAAATTAAATTTCCTATCTGAGCATAAAGTATTAGACAATTTTCTTTGGTGTCGCACTATTAAAGTGTTCATATGAAGATACCCAGTTCCAATTTGAAGGGATAAATCATCTGTTCTTCTGTTCTCATATTTATATGGCAAGAACCCATGGGTTGAATGGTAAAGTCATTTTTTTCTGCAACTAAACAAGGTAAATAAATGTGATATATTGGCACATCACCCCACCACTCTGCATATGGTGCACATTAAGGCTGTATTCATTTGCCATATGAATATAATTCCTTTTACCACATCTACTATTAGTTACAAGCAGTAAATACAGAGTTGTTTTGCTGGAACGGGAGGGCCTGCATTACATCATGGGGCACCAAACATCCTGGCCCTTCTGGAGAATTTCATAGACATAGCTTTAATGTCACCTGAACTTGAACACTGCCAACATATTGCTTCAAACCATGCTTGATGAATTCTTCAAGGAAAAAGGGGAAATACAGGGCAATCTTACTGCAATAGCGCAAACCACAAGGAATGTTCTTGATGAGATATACATGGAAGGAGCCATGTTCTAGACAAAGAATCAGATTGAGTCATATCCCAGATATTAAAAAAAAAAAAAAAAACGTTTCAAACACTGCTTTCATAGTAGCTGTGAACATAAGGAAACTAAAGTTAAAATATCATGCAAACAATTTCCTCCAACTGTAGCCTACTGAAGACCTGTGATTAATAAGAGTTCTTCTCATTACAAACTGTGATGCTTTGTTTCATTAGGTATATATCGTGCTTACTTTTTCCTTAAACAAAATACTGATTATAACCGTCCAAATCCAGGTTAGTGCAGGGCCAAAGAAGAAAGAATGTTATTTCTTTTACAAACTCATACAGTTCAACACAGATGTACATATCTTGACATTTGTGAACCATAAATACTACACCACAGGCAATTAAAACAAAGTACACCTGTTTTAACAAGTACTGATTTTCAGAACTATCAAGCCCCCCAACGCGTCCAGCAGATGGCGCTCTAGGACGCCTACTTCTTGTGTCACATCCACCTATATTCTGGCAAGACAAAGAATAAGGATTTATCGGTAGCTTCAGTAAAGCGTAGTAGGCTTTATTATAAAAAGAACATAATTCCTAAATATGTGCGCAAAAATATACATATGCATAAGCACATGTGCACAGAGACAACCAGGAAATAAGTCACACCTGGACATACTGTGATACCACTTTTCTTAAAGACTTGATGAGTAGTCTATGTATATCAGTGGTATTTATGGTTACATGGCAAGATCATTCTAAATTCATTAAAAAAAAATTTAGAATGCCTTAAAGTTAGAATTCATTTTTAATTATAGCAGGGATGTCTCATTAGGGTGATACTAGTAAAATTAACAACAGTAGGATTTACGGTAATGACTTAAGTGATTGATGAGAGTGTAACAAAATGAAGTTTTCGACAGAGAAAAAGCAGGGCAGCCATGGCATACAGTACTTTAAAAAACAGCTCTGTGGTCTGTTAGTGCTAGCCTTATGGTTAATAAAACCTTCTTTCTAATTAATGGTGCTGAAATATTCTTAACAGAATCTTGTTATGAAAAAAACTTTTTTTTTTTTTTTCCAGCAGACGCCATTCCTATAAAGGAGAAAGCTGATATAGATTAGCATGTCTGATTGCAAAGAAGAAAAAAAATGCCACCTTTCAATCAAATCAAAAACAGAATGTGAGAATGGAAAACTACTTTACTGAAATACTACGCACACCATCTATGCAACACCTCACAGTCAGCGACTGTTTGTTTCTAAAGCTATTCAACTGTGACTTTTAAAAAAATTACTCAGATACCTAAAAATGCTTAATAAGCACTTACATTTAGATGCTTAATGAGAATTTGATTTTAAGTTTATGATCTAATAAAATACAAAAACAGTGAATAAACTCTTCTGTGAATTTTCATTTTGATTACAAGATCATTTTAAAGTTTAAAGTATTTAAAAGTCAATTGAATGCATCAGGGAACATTTTCTTCAAAATTTGGAAATGTGCAGTCTGGATAGCATTATTGTGAAGGAAAAATGAGTATTCCAGGAAAGCATTTTGGTGGACAAAATCCAGTTTTAAACACAAAGGGTATGAGGGCAAAGAGAGATATGCTTCCATGCAGAAAACATCTTTTTTTGAAATGTTCTTGGTTAATTTTATTTAAAAAACCCACAACTAAATGGAATCCTATCTTAATTTTTCTTCTCATTAAGAAAACCACATTCCACAGGAGATAACTATCACAAGACAATAGAGTCAAAAATGAAAACCTATCTGTCACACAGGAAAACAAGGCTTTTGCTATATAACCTAGTCAGATTCCATAAAACATATGCATCCTTTTAAAAGCCTCATGGTATACTATATACAGGTTTTATCCAGTTTGAATTCGCATGATTTTGCCTGAGTAATGTGTTTATTAACACTAGATAACATGAGTTAAAAAAAAAACAACTAATAAAGCTATCAACTTTACATACAGCACTGACATTAGATTTGTAGGTAATGCCATAGGCTTATGACACTAGTAAGTAAAATTGCTGGCTTATTCTTATGATTTTTGAAATAAACAAGTAATATGCTTGGATGAGGCCTATAAAATGCAGGAAAGGCAATGGTCTAGTTTTTTTTTTTTTTTTAAATTACCCATTTTCTTTCCAAGAGAAAAGTCTAAATTCAAAACTTTAAGTTGAGGCACTGTATGCATCTACAGACCACGTGGGAGTTATGTATATAAAAGCCTGGCTATCTCTTAAATGTCGATTCATCCAAGAGCTACAACACAGAAGTAAGCATAATCTAAAATTCTTCATCCAAAAATCTGTGACTTCAGCGGCTGCACTGTGGAGCCATCAACGAGCCACAGGCTTAAAAAATGTGAACCAGCTTGCATGAGTGCTTAAAACAGCTCACAAGCAGTACACACGTCTTTGTTTTTGTTTGCATTGTCTTTTGAAAAACTTACACTGGTTTATTCATTTTCCCATTCTAATGTGTGGAAATTCTCATTATATGAAAAAGTGCCTATTTGTCTTTTTCTCAGATTCACCCTTCAAAGTTAAAGCAAAATTCAGTTGGGACATCAGACATTACAGAAGGACCCCAAAGGATGAGGTTCGCTGTGAGAAAGGTAATTTATCAAGAGTCATTACACTTCTCTAAAATTTTTATCAGATGTGCTGTTAAGTTATTCTTTTATTTTTTCCCTTGCATTACCAGCATTACTAGGAGTTAATGTCCACCACACTGCAGACAATGAGAGGGCATAGATGAAGTGCTTTATGGAAAATACAACATTATAATATCTACTCTAATACCAGCAAGATGGTGTTCGTGTGGTGATTTATTTGCTCTGAAGCGTTCTGTGCTTCTGATAACACGTTAAGTCGGTTACTATCGTTGCTTTCATTTTACAGACAAGACAGCACAGCACAGCATAGAACTTAGCTGTGTCTTACTCTAAACTCCATGATCTGGTCAGTCCTACTTGATTCATTTTTATAATGTCATGGACATAAAAAAATCATCTTTAGGTTGATTTACAAGGTATTTAAATATATATATTTATCCTTTCTAGAAAAGCTGAATATTTCTAAAATGCATTTATTTTAAAATACACTTAAATCTCTGAAATGTAACAACAATTACACATTAACTGCAGCTAGAAAGCCTTTAGCTACTTTTCGAAATACCCATTAGTAATGACATAGAGAACACGGTTAGGTCAAGTTAAAAAAAAAAAAAAAAGAACAAAATTTTTTTTCGTTTGGATTGCTGTGTGTGCATGAAACATCTCACACTATTTCAAAGCAAAGTTCTTCCTAAATATTTTCACATAAATAACAAAATGGTATGCTTATTGTCTATGTCAAATCTAGGTTTGTCTGAGACAGTTTAGTGAATCTCAATAACTGAGTTTATGGAAACAGGGAAAAACGAAATTGAAAGTAGTCGCTCATCTTAAAAGGCCAGAAAAGGAGGAAGGAACAGAGTATGAGGCTCCACAGAGAAAAGGACATGAAGCACTTCTCAAAAGAATGCGAAAAACAAAGTTCCCTGAAGCTTACAAATTTAAAGTTACTACTTTAATTACATATAGAACGGAGATGTTGTGTACATACGTGAAACACACACACGTCCACACTAACCTCCCGATACAGGCACACACACTGAAGTTGCTCTGACTACTCTTACCCATAGCATCAAAGCCGTAAAGTTACTTTTCACATTTAATTTGTGTAGGGAATTGTCCATGTTTTGATTAAGAAATACATATTAGAGGTTCATAAAATAAAAACTTTGATTCACCATCACACCAAACATAATACATACAAAGCAGAAACAGTGTTGGCAAAAATACTTTGCATATACTTCTTTTAAAACTGTACTGGCTCTTGAGTAAATTTTTTAAAAAGGTTTCACTTTCATACAAATAATATACATTTAATAAGCACAGCTTTAATAAGTCAATTCAAAATACGATGGACTTAACATAATCAGGCTGTTTTATAATTTGGGACTGAGTGACAGAAGTAAGTACCATAGTATTCAGGTAATCAGCAATACCGTGATCCTTCCTTAGCCAAATAAATTGCAACTTGCTTTAAATTAAGAAACTGTAAATATTTAAGAGCAGTTAAAATGCTCTACCTATGAAATAAAAAATATAATGCTATTCTTGCAGGATCTCTTCAGTCTTGTCATAATCATTTTAATTAAATTCTCGTTTTTCAGGTGGTCCTTTTAATTGTTTTTTCCTACTTCTTAATGTGTTTTTCTAAAGCCATTTCTTTTCTGCAGCTGTGTGCGATTGGTTTTAATGGTAGCTGCTTCCTTTTTTGCCTTCTGTGAATTACAATTTTAAATGGTTACACATTTTTTGTTTTACTGCCTTCAGCATAGTTTCATAAAGATGTTTAAGGCTGTTGGTGAACATTTTCATTTCCCATTTGAGAAACCAACAGCCAATTTGAATATTCCATATTGGCCTTTTATGACCTGTTTTATCTTTTAATATGTAAATGAAAGCATATTTTTTCTAAAGACTGGTTTGTTTCCATGAAATTATAATTTTTTTTGCTCTTTAAAATAGGAATTCAATAAACAATATGTGATTGCTCTTTTACATTATATCTTATTGTTTGTGAATTAAACTCTTCTGTTTTATTTGGTGACAGCCATTTCCAAGGAAGGACTAGCATTTTCAGATAAGAATAACCAAACACATGAAAATGAGATTTTATCCTTGAATTTGAATTATCATTGGTCACAAAATGTTAATAACAAGGTTATCTAGAGCTTTCTTAAATTATAACTAAGAAATTAAAATTACTTGATACTTCAGTTTCACTTTCCCCATGATAAAATAGGTAAAACTTCACTGCAAAATGTTACTATACATCACTTGTAAAAGTTCACTTATAAATTGTACTTACTGCCCGGGTTATCTCCAATACCACTGCTTTTTCCATTCCAGTACCAGAGCAGAAGGGTTGCATCACGTGACCCTGACAGAATGTAGCAATTTCCCCCGATATACGACTCCGAACGAGTGAGGCAAGTGACGACATCCCAATGGCCAAACACCACTTGGATCAATTTTCCTGAAATACAAAACAAGTTTCTTTTAAACTGCTATTTAAAAAAACTGAAAAACTTTCCAGTGATTGTTTAACTTTTAAAAAGATAATGAAGTTGTATTAACTCATATTCTGATAATTCAGATTTTATAATAAAATTTGATCTGGTTCAACCTAAAAGTTTTCTTTGAAGAATTAACAACAACAAAAAGAATCAATTGAACAGTGATAGTAACATTTTTGAAAGACATATGTTAAAACTATTTCAACTAATAATATTATTATACATGGCTCCTAGGAATTACAAATGAATTATGTCTACTGATTAAAGCAGACTCAAGAGAACCCTTATTTGGAACCATTTCAACAATTTATTAAGTTACTCTAAATGATCCAAAACAAAGCAAAACTTAGTTGCCTTTCTGTAAGTACTCTATCCCTCAGACTTCACTAATATAAACCTCTCTCTGAATCAGTAAAGGCAATTTATTTCTTCTTCTCTTCTCTGAAGTCATCTACACAAAGACACTATAAACCACATCCAAGAGTTTCTGCTTTTCACATCAGGATTACATGAGCTAAATTTTGATAAAAGGACTAATATGTTGTGACTGCAATTTGAGCTAGTGATTCTTTCTTTAATTGTCTGAATGAGGAAAACTCCTGAGGAGAAGGGAAATTAAGATGACAGTTTACCAGTAATGACTGGGGAGGGGGACCCAGTAAACTTACCATATATCTAGGGTGTCAAGCACAGGATGAACTGCTCACATAACAGTGTCAGAAAAAAGTAAAGGTCCCACCTTTTAGATTTTTTGTTTAATCAGATACGGTGTTTGTAATTCATACAAACTTGTCTAAAGAATTAAATAGCTATAGCAGCTCTTCTACTCTACCCTGACCAGTTTCTAGCTAACGTTTCTCTCTGAAATGACTACAGAATCTACAAATTAAAATGTCATAGAATGTGTACCTTTAATACTCAGATTGAATGCTTTTCTTTTTTCAAATAAGCATTTCGGTAGGGTGACAAAAAATACAATTCAGATGTTCAAGATAAAAACCATTAAGCTGGAAAAAAACTAGTATGCCTAAAAAGTTTATATGTTTAACTTGGAACAGATCGCAGCCTATCAAAACCTTAAGGTCTCAACTAAGTATTGGTATCTATATGTATTTAATTTTTCAAGATAATAAATATAACTAAAACATTTCCACTAAATTTTTCACATTATTGATTTAAATTAACCCAAAGCATATTACAAAGTCTGAAAATTTAGAAATAAATACTGCTTCATCCACATCAGATGGGAAGTCAAATACAGTGTTTTCCCTTGTCCACAGTGTTCTAATAGTAACTTAAGAAAGATTCATATCATTCTCAAACTGCAAAATTGATAAAGTACACTTCTATTTCCTATGGAAAAAGACTTTAGTCAAAGCAGGTATTTTAACTAGTAAGTGTTAAAAATGTTCACTTCTGAATTTCTCCAACCTTTTAAATTAACACCAGAATGTTTCATTTTAAAAATTAACTTTATCAATAAAGAATATAAGAACTCAAGACTTTCTAGAATTAAAAAATGGAAAGAAAATTAAATATTAAAAATATAATAATTTTTTATCATTTCCAATTTATATGAAGGACAAAGGAGAGAGGTTTAGTGGTAAAATGGTTGGAGTTAGAGGGAAGACCTAACTAAGGATGAGACAAAAGGCAGCTGAATGTACTCTTACTACAAAGTAGAAAGTGAGAGTCGCTCAGTCGTGTCAGACTCTGTAACCCCATGGACTGAAGCCCACCAGGCTAACCTGTGCGTGGGATTCTCCAGATAAGAATATTGGAGTGGGTAGCCATTCCCTTCTCCAGGGGATCTTCCTGACCCAGGGATCAAACCTGTGTCTTCTGCATTCCAGGCAGATTCTTTACCGTCTGAACCATCAGCAAAGAAGTACTAATTAGAAAAGTGAAAGCTAAATCATGAGTTTTAACTACTGAAAATACTGAACACCCCATAATGTGATTATGCTTTTGATCACAGAGTATGTACAGTGACTTCTGCCTCAGCCTATACTAAATGCTGAGAGCATGTCAACTATACGAGTGATTTAAATAGGTTACTTAGAGCAGACTCATTTAAGATTTGACAACCATCAATTCAGTGGGCTGTAGAAGTGAAGATGAGCAAAGTAATACATCTAGGTATGTGAGGTCTGTGGCATAAACAGAAAACCCAAACGCTGCACGCACACCAGGCAGCCCGCGAAAGAGCAACTGTCTGCTTGGTAACATGCTTAGTTTCCAGCTAGTGAGAACAAAGGGCAAAGTTTTAGCTGTAAAAGTGCGACGGATTAAAAGGACTGTCAGAACTTCTCAAGACACATAATAATTTGCTACTTCTCATTAATTAAGTCATCATTCTATGTCTACAATGTCAGCGTTAGGAACATGTATATTCAGACTGGGGTTTCTTTTTTAATTAAAATTTCCTAGTGTTTTAATTTTTGCCCCTAAAAGTTATCACACTTATTTTTCATTCAGCAAACATTTACTGAGCACCTACCAAGTGCCGAGCATTAGATCTTACTTGTATATAGTGGCAAACAGAGAAACGGTTCCTGCCCTCATTAAACAAACAGAAACAGACAAGTAACTGTGAGTGGTGTTAACTACTAGAAAAGAGGAGAGAGAAAAACAGGAGAGCACAGACTAAGACTGGGCATCAGGGAAGACTGAGATGAGGGGGCGCCAGCTAAGTATTCACATCTAAAGAGTTTCATGTTTTAATACAAATTAACTTCATTCTCCACAATTTATACTCTGGGCTCAACTCTGGAAAACATTATTTTTTTTTTCAGTTTGCTTTTTCCTGTCTGGCGGTGTTCCTCCGCAATATTTGTTATTGCTATGAGGTGGAGGTTCACTCCTCCTAAATAAATCACACCGTATAAATACCTGCTGTTCTTTTTGGTAAATTATTTTCTGATAATCTCATAAGTGTTCCTCAAGCTTTATTTTTTGTTTCCTTTAATACCAGTCCACCTCTCCACACACTAATATCAAATATTACCACAAGCACTAGAATATCCTTTTTTTGACAGAACAAATTTTCTAGTTAATGTTTTATTTGACAGCTGTGCTACAAATAAAAAAAAAAAATTCAAGCTCAGGACTCTGCACCACTGAATCTAAAATGTGGCCTGAAAATAATTCCTACTGCCGAGGGAAGGTTTTATTGTTGCCTCTGCTGCTCTGGTTGTGTCTTGAAAACATGATTTATGTTTAAAGAATTTCCTGCTACAACCATGTTTCTCTCTACCCCCACCTCCCCACCCCACCAAATCTAATAAGAGAAGGATTTTTTTTTTTTGGCTTACGTGCCAAAATATAATTGAATTCAACACTTGTGATAGCTCTGCCATTATATATTATTGATCATACAATTTTTCTGCTAATCTTCTCTGCTAAACTTAGGAGAAAACATTTAATATTCCTATCATCATGAAGACACTAACACATTTAAAATTTAAATAATTTTAAATAAAATTTGCATCAGAGTTTGTATACAAGATATTAAGAAGGGTATTAGATTTATCATATGAGAGTTTTTTCAAAGCTTTCCTGGAAAGTATAAATATTTTTGGTATACATGTTCAGTCCCACCAAAATGAAGTTTAAAATGAGACTTCTTTCTTATGAAAGTGTTTTATGCATACACGCACTTGTGCACGTTTTAAAAAACAGTAAAGTAGAAGGCTTTTGGAAAGAGAGAAAGGAATGCCATCTAGTTTATTAAGTCTAAAGTAACATGGCAGACATTCTAGGAACCTAGATTTTAAATGGGTAACACTTGTGTGAGATAAAATGGACTAATCACAAAGATGCCACATCTGAGGTCAGAAGACCTCCAATGCCCAGGTCTAGCACCATGACCTATGCAAATTTCAACAAGTTACTTAACTTTTTCAAACCTTGGTTTCATCATCGAAAAAATGGGCCTATGGACACCTATTCGATTTCCTAAGATTACTGTGAGGCTGACACAATATCATGTATGAGAAAGAAGATATTTTATAAATTCTAGAGAACTGTGTGACTATAAAAATTATCTTGAGTATTATATCAAAGTGAGGTTAGCTTTGGAGGTGGTGGTTTAGTTGCTACGTCGTGTCCGACTCTTGCAACCCCATGGCCTATAGCCCGCCAGGACATGGGATTCTCTAAGCAAGAATACTGGAGTGGGTTGCCATTTCCTTCTTCAGGAGATCTTCCTGACCCAGGAATCGAACCCAGGTCTCCTGCATTGCAGGCGGATTCTTTACCAACTGAGCTACAAGGGAAGCCTCAAGGTTAGCTTTTACTTTACAAAGGTTAAAGAGGTTAGCTTTAATTTACAAATATCAATATTCAGTGTCTTTAAAATGATATGAAATGTCAACAAACTCAGCAAGGCTCAAATGTTGAAACCAAAGATTGGGAGAGGAGCTAAGATGGCGGAGGAGTAGGACGGGCAGAACACTTTCTCCCCCACAAATTCATCAAAAGAACATTTAAACGCTGAGTGAATTCCACAAAACAACTTCTGAATGCCGGCAGAGGACATCAGGCACCCAGAAAAGATTGACATAATATATGATCCCATGTGAGGACATTCCAGAAAAGGCACGATTATAGAGATGAAGAGTATGTCAGCAATTCTGAAGAGGCTGAGGTGAGGGAAGAAACTGACTATGAAGGGCAACCCAAGGGGTTTCTGGGGAATGTCTGCTGCTCTGCATCTTAACTGTGGGGGTGGTTGCATAACTGGATACAATGCCCTGAGACTAAGGGAACTAAAAATCAAAATAAGGAATTTTACTGTACGCAAATTGAAAGATAATTTTCAATGTATAAAAAAACAGTATGAATCTAAAAGAATGTTCAAGAAAACCCTGTGATAGGATGTAACAATTTTAATCTGAAAGTTTGTGAAGAAGGGAGCATAGTTTGAGGTCAAATAACACTAAGGTTGTCATTACCGTAATAGTGAAAGAAAAGGTTAAAATTTAAACCTGAATATTAAGCCAGAGAAGATTTATTATAATAATAAATAATTTTAGGAAAACTTGTCAATCTCCAATGCGTTTTTAAAGAATTCCAGAGGAGTTTTAGGTTCAATAGTAATTAATATCATAGACCTAAACATCTAGTAAAAGCCCAAGTAATCAGGAAGACCTGAATGATATCTTCTTTCTGAACCTACCTCCAGAATAAAGAAGTAAATTATAAAAATATTAGGTCATTGATTCCCTGAAATAAAAATTAAACGAGATCATGTCTAACTTCTAGGGTTTATTCTATACACAGTACATATTCAACTATATTTCCCTACTCTCTCATTGTTAGGTTATAATACAATCATCAAAACGTAGCTAGGACAAAGTCCCTGAATACCCAAGAATTAATTCGTTAATATACTATACTTACTAAAGTAGGAGTATGGACTCATACATTGTATAGAGATGACTAACATGACTGAAAAAGGATTTGCTGTAAAACAATTAATTAGAAATTTCAATTTAAAAAATTTCCTATCCCCAGAACCTTTAATCAATATAATTATTTGTAGATCCTTGTTTTAGTTGAACTATCTACCTCCATGGTATTTAAGTTCTAATGCATTACTATCTAATTTTAATTATTTTAAATATACAACTACATATTCAGTATAAGTTTATGCCCTCCTCTTCCAGTTTCTAAAATACTTTAAAGAGACTCTATTAAATTTTTCAATGTTCATAATTGCCTATATGCAAAAATATACACCCATTCATTGGACTGGATATCCTATAATAGTAGTGATTTGAGTTTGGTTTGTCCCTTAGGGAGTTGCATGCAAATGAACACGGAGTCAGCTACCTTTCTTCACCATGGTGTAGTTTTCAGCAAGATTCAGTGGAACTGGGTGGAGGCAAGATAGCCACTCACAGGAAACACACTTAGAATTTCCAGGGAAAAAAAAATAACCTTTAAATAATATTAAAGTAGGGAAATACACCTGTAAGTATGTGCACTTGTCATATGACTATGCATGGACATGTACATATGGCATTTACACCAAGGTATGCTTTCAAAATAAATTATTCACTTGTAAGTATGAAGCTTGGGCGACAAACCTATCAAAACCTGCCCCTTTAAAAACATTCTGAAGTTAACTTATTAATGGATTATAGAGTAGATTATTACTTGAAGGGGAAAACTATATTTTACACCTTTTAGAATTCTGTAACTTTTACAGGGGAGATGAGAAAGCCTTTTCAGCCTCTTACCGCCACTTGTTGTAAACTTGAGTTCACTGATAAAGAAATTATGAGGTTACCTGTGTCTGTAGAATAGACGCGGAAACTCTTATCCCAGAAGCCACAGAGAAGGATGTAGCGGTTGTCCGACGTGATGACAAAACACTGGGAATGGACTTGAATGCTTTGGTCTAAGAGGTCAGTGATCTGCCTCCTGTGCATTCCTGTATTGCTGGCTATGAGAACAGAGGGAGAAAAAAAAGCCTATAAACCCACATGCGCAAAGAAATCCTGTAATTTGTCATGCTGGGGGCTGGGGCCAAGGGAGAAGAGACAACACAGTCCAGGATAAAAACATCTGATCTTTAATTTTAAATACAATAATATTTGAAAAACCACAGGAAAACACAATCCGATTGTTGGAAGAAGGAGGGTAGCCAACTTCAACAGCTCGGTAAGAAATTCTGCCTAGAGGAAAGAAACAATAATACACTACAATTTTAAAATACGTAGTATACAATTCTCAGAACATGCTATCTAGCTCTTGGGCAGGACCAAACTAGATTAGAATCTCCAGATTGCATCACAGTTAGGTTTGTGTTTCTGACAATCTCATTACATCTATTGTCATGAGAATGGATTCATGTTGCGACAATCTATTACCGCTAACTTTTTGTCACAAGGAAGAGATATTAGAATTTAAATGTCATATATTTGAAATATTGGAGCATCTTGTACTAGTTTGACTTTAACAGGCCTTTAATTTGACCAGATGTGAACTCCCATTTCCCCCGTTCACAGCCGCACTTGTGTGCAAGGAAAGGGTAGGATGACTATTTATGAAGGATACTTGTAATTGAAGAAGTCAAAGCACAGCACACTGCAACTTTCTTGCTACTTCTGTAAACAATAAAACAAGACAGTCTGGCAGTATGTTTTCAGAGTGCTGCAGAGCACCTGAGACGGAGTCTGTCACAAGGCATAAGGTCAGACACAGCTCGACATCACATGCATGTGAAGAGTAGTAATCCTCTAGAAACACACGATCAGCCATGTCATTATCAGCAAAGGAATTTTCACGGAGGTGCCTTCTTTGGCATTATGAAGCCAACCAAATAGAAAGCTCTGCTGTTCGTGAACTAGCAGTTATTTCATTATCAGCTTTCCAACACAAATTACAGTTCTTATACTGCTAAAAAAAAAAAAAACTTGATCATACCAGAAATCAGAACAAAATAAATGTCTACATCTAATTATTAAGTTCTTTGCATCATTGCTTTCAGTTTTTATTGGAAAAAATATTATAGATGCATTATTGATAATTAAAAATAGAAATATATCTATGTTATATTCATTGTAGGTAATAAGTTAAGATGGCCAATTCAATAGAAGGCTCAGAAAGTAATATGGAAGAAAAAAAGTGTTCAAAATACTTTCCAGTCCTCTGCTGGGATACAGAGGGATAAAATACTCCTTACCCTCATGGCATACAGAACATAGCAAATGTATTCATGTGAAATACTGCAAAGTTCTGCTAGTGTCTGACTGTACAACCTAACCATGTAAGATTATTAGATAACTGTTTGATAATGGGCTTCGGATACTTTGGGGGAGATTCATGGCCTAGAAAGTGATAGCAGTAGTAAAAAGGGCAGGCCTCTAGTCAGGAATCACGTGCCCCCTCCTTCCACACAAAGGGAAGCTCCTGGCAGGTGAAATAGCTTTTGTGTGTCATAGTGTATCATGGAGAGACGTTAGTCTCTCACTGCAGTGAACCTGTGTGATACGATTAAATCTTTTAATTTCCAGTAAACCTAGCAATTTAAAACAAGATATATGGTATTTTCTATACTGGTTACTACAGTTCATTCCACATGAAAATTATAAAAATACCGTATTTTTGTTAGTGTTTATATGACTTTCGCTTACATGATATATAAACTTTCACTGGTCTTTTTGGCGTTATTTCCTGAGTGAAGTCGCTCAGTCGTGTCCGACTCGTAGCGACCCCATGGACTGTAGCCTACCAGGTTCCTCCATCCATGGGATTTTCCAGGCAAGAATACTGGAGTGGGGTGCCATTGCCTTCTCCAGGGGATCTTCCCGACTGGGAGGATCTAATTTGACAGACCTGGCCATGTATATAATTTTGAATTGAATGACCACAAACTCGTCATGGGTAAAGGCTGATGCCCCTTCAGCATTTAAATGAACTATTTTCCAAATAAGTGATTAGTTATAATTTAACACTGCAACCCCTAATCCATCCGTCTGTCCATCCAACCATTTAGTCTATATAACCTACCCTACAACTGCCTTTTCTTTATCTTACTGTTTTGTCTAGCAAACCTCACCAGATTCAGTACTGAAAGTATTTTTATTTGATGAAAATTAGGTATATTTGTCTAGATAAGCAGTCTACAAACTGGAGCATGTATACCCTTGTGGGGGGGACAGGGTGGGGGTGCTGGCGTAAGATTTCCCAAGGGATACATGGGCACAGATGGTTTTAAGGGAATCAATTTCTGGTTCCGCAACTTTCATGAGTTCTCTAGCTTGAAACAGATTTGCCTGAGAACTCTCCTGTGAGTTTTCCTTTCTTACCTCCCTTTTTGCTCGCTCTTCTTCCACTAGATAGAATCTTACTATGGTGCTTTACTCCAGGGTACAAAAATCTCTTGAGAGCCAAATAAAGAGACAATTCAAACTACTGATGTGATGCTAGAAAGTGAATGCCTAGGTATCATCACATCATTCTGCAGGGCAGGTGGTTTCCAATTCACTGCTTTCAGTGAATGGAAGGAGGATCTAATCACGCTGTCGATTGATAGATCATTAAAAATAAGTTTCAGTGATAGATTGTTAAAATGATTATTTAATGATAGACCGTAAAAGTAATCCTTAATAATATATCACTCTATGAATTTTGTCCCATAACTTGGAAAGAGTTTGAAGATTTGAATAACACTGCTAATACAAAACTCTCTCCTTTCCCATCTATCTTCTCATGTGAGTAACACTCCTGAGAGCATCCATCTATAAAAAACAAAAAATTAGGATAGAACTGTTGACAAATTCTGTCTCTTTCAGCAACAAATCATGTTTATCCATGAATACATGAACTACTTAGGGAGACACTCCCATTCATTGAAGCTGTATTTCCTATTTTCAATAAATATGTGTTGTGTATGTTTAATAGTACTAAAATTTATAATTTATAATTTTAATAAATATGTATTGAGATTTTTAATAACTCAATGAGGATTAATTTTTTAAAGCTGGGCCTGAGGTCACAGGAAATCTCAACATTTATATTTACATACGTATTTTTATTGCTGAAAACTGTTTAATGGGGTAATCAATTTTCTACAGTTAAAATAAAATTGTGTAGGGAAAGCAGAATGAAAGTACAAATTCAAGATGAGAAAAACATTCAAATGGTAAAGATTTCTTGCAATGAATTTTTTAAAAACAGAAAAGGTTGACTATCAAGTGACTTTGATATTTAGTGTCTGCTGGATATATTTAAAATTTTACACACTTTGCCAAAAATCATAACCTTTGCAACTATTTAAACTTGTGATGATATCACATTAAAATTTTTTAGACGTCAACTTAAAAATGTGTGAGAAGATGCATGTTTTTTTTTTTAATTTAATTTTATTTTTAAACTTTACATAATTGTATTAGTTTTGCCAAATATCAAAATGAATCCGCCACAGGCATACATGTGTTCCCCATCCTGAACCCTCCTCCCTCCTCCCTCCCCACACCATCCCTCTGGGTCGTCCCAGTGCACCAGCCCCAAGCATCCAGTATCGCGCATCGAACCTGGACTGGCAACTCGTTTCTTACATGATATTCTACATGTTTCAATGTCACTCTCCCAAATCTTCCCACCCTCTCCCTCTCCCACAGAGTCCATAAGACTGTTCTATACATCAGTGTCTCTTTTGCTGTCTCGTACACTGGGTTATTGTTACCATCTTTCTAAATTCCATATATATGCGTTAGTATACTGTATTTATGTTTTTCCTTCTGGCTTACTTCTCTCTGTATAAAGATGCATGGTTTTAAACAACTACTTCAGGAGATGCGGGAACAGTCTGATGACCAATGGTCAGCAGGGAAGACTATGGCCTGAAGGCTGAATCTGGCTTGTGCCTGGGTTTGCATATGAAGTTTCACTGGAGCACAGCAATGCTCGCTTGTTTATATATCATCTGTGGCTGCTTTTGTGCTATAACACAGAGTTATGTAGTTGTGTCTGAGACCTTATGGCCCACAAAACCTAAAATATTGACTATCTCGCCCCTTTCCCCCATGCCTTCGCGACAGGGTTACCATTTCTGAATTCATTTAGACTTTATACTATATGATATTCATTGACAAGTTTTAAGACAAACAATGATTCTGTACTTCAGAAACCAGGCTCTAAGTGGCACAACAAATGGGTTTTATTTTCCTGACTCTTAGAACTTTACCCAAGTGGGCATTTAATTTAAAAATATATATATATGGCAAATTGTATCTACTCAAAGCAAAACAAGATTCAGGAACCAGGGTACTGGTTATCTTTCATATAGACACGTAATTCTTAGATTTCTGCTTATATTTGGGAAAATGATAAAAGACAGTTTAGAGCTTAAGGTTATTTTAGTTCATCTTGATAATTCATCTGCAAATGGTGGCCATTTAAGTCTCCACTGAAACAATGGTGTTAGAGAACAACAACAAAAAAGTGACATATGCACAAGGAACGCCTTGAATTTTTTAAAATAATAAATCCGCTTATTCTTATGGTTTATCTACAAACTTAAAAATACTTCAAAATACTAACAAATTCATTTGTGCTGGGGAAATATGACAAAATTATAAGGCAAACACAAACATCCATGCTAGCAGCATACCCCTACAGCTGGGCAATTAGGTTTTTTCTTCTAAAAGTTATTGAACAGCATCTTCAATACCAAGGTGTACCATTCTTAGTGGAGTCACAGTTGAAATCCCCACTATAGGCTGGAAAATGCTAAACTAGAGATTTCAACTAACCTACTCAAAAAGCACAGCAGCAATTAAATATTCTAAGTCGTCTGCCGCAGATGCTCATTTCATCCCAATGGCTCTTTCTGGTCTCCTTTTACTTTTTTTTTTCTCCCTGAACAAATTTAACCTCCAATGGCAATTTATTGGGCTGCAGGACCCTAGGAAAATGAATACAAATATCTTAACACTGCCATTGGCTGGACGATATATTTCAACTTTGAAACTGCTCTGCAATTGCACATTAATCCCCTCAGACTGAAAGGAGGGTCCAGGAAGAAAGGATTGATCTCCTTTAATGATGAAACCCTGGCACTACAGTTTTATTTTTCTCAACACAGAGCTGCTAAGAACCCACTGTTATTATGAAAATTTCCCTAGCAAAGGAGCTCCATCACATTACTGGTGCACCAATTCATCATAACGTGCCTCGCTCCTGCTCATCAACAAGTCTGAGTGATGAAAAGATCCAATATTATCCTGACAGTACTTCATGCGCATTCTCAATCACACATTATTACAGCATCCATATTAATTTTCGGTGACACGCGTCCTAGGCCTGTTCAAATTAGGCAAACCAACGAGGGGGAGTTGATGAAATACCAGCATAGCCACAGCTCATTGCATTCCAATTTGCATGCAAATGGTTTATCAGGAAAATTCCATTCCCAGCAACCAGCAAGTGAAAAACAACGGTAATCTACACTTCAGGGCCACCATACAGAGCTTAATGAATCGCAGAGAGGGAAGCAAGTGACAGACCTATGAGAGGATCGATTTCCACTGGCAGCTGGTATGGCTGGTCTTGTACAGCACCTTGATGAGCTGGAATTCACAAAAGATAAAAAAAAAGAGAGAGAGAGAGAGAGCGCATTATTTTTCATATACTGAGCTACATAAAAATGCTTAAGTCAAATCTCATGTAGAATTGTTTCCAACCTCCAAATCTCTCAAGACAGTTTTGTGAAATTTAAACAAACAAACGAAAAATCCAGGTGCTTCTATGGCTAGCTTATTAAACATTTATTTTAGATTAGTGCTGTTCTGAACATGTGCCATAGCAGTGGCTCCAGTCCTAGGCCATAAGCTATAGCAGATGCTTGACTGGCAACCTCTGATGCCGCAACAAAACAAAATTAAGTGGTAAAGAGCACTGAAAACAAAATGTGACAACCATCTGCTGACTGTAGCAAATAGTAGTTTTTTTGTTACTTCTTAAAAAGGCAGTTTTGAATGCTGCAGCACAAAGGATCCACAAAAACGTCAATTTATGATGGAGAAAGGGAAAGCGCCAAGTCAAAGAACATTCAATGCTTCATCCATCACTTAAATCAATCAATTGAAAGTTGGAATAAAAATAAAGAAAGCTATCTGCAGATAAATGTTTTAGTTAAATGCATTTGGCTGAAATGTTTTCCTGAAGATTTGATTGCGGTTGGAAAAAAAAACTTTTATTAATATTTAATATTTCCATGGTTTCCATTTAAAAATACTGAGAAGCAAATGAGTAACAAAAATCAATCCATACTAAGGACAGTTTGTTTAATTTTCAAAATGGTTTTAAGGATTCAGAGGTACCTATTTTGTGATGGAAAAGAGATTTTATAGGCTGCAGCCCCGTGAAAGGTAGAAGGGCTTTTGGTGGATAAGAAGTATTGTAGGAAGCATGACTGACCACTGGCCACTTGTGCAACCTTGGGCAAATCAGAAGCCCCAGAATGAAGGGCTTAGAACAGACAATCTTTTCAGCTGTGTAATTCTGAGAGTTAAATTCTTGGTCCTTTTCCAAAAGATTTTCCTCCAATGACTCAGCCATTCACTCTGGTCAATATCTGCCTTTTACAGACTCATAAGCATTTTAACTACTGCTTGGTTGGTGTTAGAGCTCTGCTTAATATTATCAGATTCTAAGATTAGGATGATATTAATATCATCAGATTTTAAGACATCTTTTTGACTGTCCTTGAGGGGCTGAAAATAAAAATGAGATATATTCCAATGTGTTCATTAATTTTAAAATCATTATGTCAGCATTCCCACTGTTAGTAAATACCAACTTTTCAAGGACTTTTCAATGATCTTTTGGAAGATCACTAATATGATAAAATACGTGAATATCAGTAATACTGATAAAATACCTGAGTATAATATTAGCACTAAAAATTATAGTTGAGTATAAATATGATATTAAAGTAGATGAAAAATGAAAGCCTTAGGACTCCCTCTTTTGCTAAAGGTATTGTTTTTGCTGATTACAGCTCTGCCAGTAAAGAAACCACAGCACACATACAGGGACTCATCAGGGAAAACCTCAGCCTCTGATCTACCAACACGGCATTTACTCCAGCAACACCAGTGCCCATCAACGCTAATACCTTGAGAAGCTGTCCCTATGTCTTTAGGGACACAGAATCTGGGATCACAGAAACATTAAAACCAAACTGTCAGTGAAAGAGATTTAGCAGGTAAGCTATTTTTGGTGATGCATCAAGTTCCAATTCTGCCACTGACTGCCTGAGTGACCTTTGGCCAGTTATGTCTACGCAGTGCTTCAGGCTCCTGCTCTGTTAAATGAGTTAGGCTGAACCACATGGAATCACCAACACCTGATGTCTTGACCTATTAAAATGGCAATCTTGTATGGCTCAACCTAAGTATAGAACCTACATCTTCAGGTTGTCGAAGGGATTCAGTGAGTTAATAGATGTGAAGCGATTAAAACAGTATTTGGAAGCTAGAAAATGCTCTATGAAGGTTAGGTGCCATTATTTTATTTTTTCTGGATGTTCCTCAAGGTCCCTTGAATGAGATGGAAGGATAAAGATGATTTTTTCTCTAAATCAGGACTCAAGACACTATATTGACAACAGCTAGCTGTCTTATGAATGAATTATGGGAATCAGAGAATATCAGAAAAGAATCAGAATCTAAACTAAAAAAAAAAAAAAAGTGTAACCTGAATTTGATATTCACTGAAGAAAAACTGTTAGGAAGTTTTGACGTTTGTTTCAATCAAGGCACACGGACAGGTAAAGGTAGCAAAACAGAGGATGAGAGGTCAGGTATGTTTATTCCATACCTGAAATGAGGCACAGGTTTAATAAAATGTATACTTAACATTTTTAGGTGTAAGTGGACTGAGGATTGGGGATCATGTTGTAGAAAGAGAATCGCCTGAGCTTTTCCACATGTTATTATTCTTTGTATTATCTGGTAAGGAGTGGCTGTATCACACTGTAAAGCCAGAGGACGGGGGCGAAACCACCAGTGACGCAAGGCACAGACCCAAAGAAGGCTCAGTGGGGAGGATTCAAGGCAAGGAGCTGGCCAACATGTGCAGTCTTCTCTCCTCTTATCTTACAGAAAAGCGAGCCTGGGCTCAGAGCAGTTGGATGTACCATACGGGGTACTCCAGCAGGAGGAGGCTGCCCCTGAATCACTTTACAGGTCTAGAGGACAGTGGCGAGCAGGGAGAAGAAGAGCTGACCAGCAGGCAGTAAGGGCAGCCAGCCTTCCAGGCAGGGCCACGGGCTTGTTTCAAAGGGGAGTGTCAGGAGCTCAGTCATTACAGGAAGGGAGGGAGCCTGACACCTGAGTATCAGCCTAGCAGCTCTCTGGTGGAGTGGGCTCAGCTCCTGCTCACTGCTAGGCTAGACGAAAGCCAGGAATGCAGAGAGCTTGGGGCTCCCCAGCAGCTGAAAAGGTTTGTCTCTCCTCACACGGCTCTGTTTAAACTGAACGAGTTCCCAGAGCTGCCACAGCAGCCACCCAGGATGAGCATCGTTGGGAGGGGCCTGGTGCCACAGACACTGGTGCTTACGCCAGGCTCTAAGGTAACGGCACCCAGCACAGGAAGATGATCCTCCGTGTGCCTGACAGAACACACTGCCAGCGTCTTTTTCTTCTAATGAATGGCATTTAGAGAAACAACAGCAAAAAAATCAAATTCATTAATCAAATTATCATCTTTAGTCCCAAAATATGTCATCTGCATACACATTTACCTCTTCGAGATAAGTTCACTTGAAGAAAAGAGAATAAAAGGACCTAGTAATAGACACATTATATGTATCTCAATTTTAACTTTCTCTACCATTTATGAAATCTATTCTCTAATCAAATATTATCATTCATTTCTGATGGCCAGGAAAATGGCTATATTTAAGAAATTCTGACACCAACCATGGATTTTTCATGAAGGGTACCAGGTTACCTTATTGACCATAGTTAGTGCATCTAGTTTTTATTTGAACATCAATTCAGTTCTGTTCCATTCTAAGCATTCTAGGATTTAGTGTGGCACGAGACCCTTGTTCAAGAACTCATACATGTGCAAGCATTTCAGGTATTATAATGGGTGGTGCTTTATGTACACTTTACAGGTTTAATAACAAGTTAACAGACTATTAAAGGCTATCCTTTCAAATTTCCTACCTAAAACAATGGCTTGGGGATAAAAACCCTATAATCTTCAGGACTTTGAAAGATTTTCCTTCTTTAAAAAGAGAATTTCTAACCAGTGGCCACAAGAAACAGTGCTAAATCCAGATCCCAACATTCCTGTTCTAATGAGAGGCAATAAATCACTCATAAAATTTGAGTCAGAAAACTCGGGTTCAAACCTGGCGCTGCCACGGAGTGGCCCATGTCTGATACTGAACAAGGCAGGCTCCCCGGGGTTCCGCATCTTCAGGGGTAGAATGTGGTCCTGGACAAGACCAACTCTCATGTCTCTTCAAGTAGTGATGGTGTATGATTCTAAGGGTTATTTCAGTATCTTGCCCTTCAGTTCAGTTAAGTTCAGTTGCTCAGTTGTGTCTGACTCTTTGCGACCCCATGAATTGCAGCACGCCATGCCACCCTGGTCCGTCATCAAACTCCCGGAGTTCACCCAAACTCATGTCCATCGAGTCCGTGATGCCATCCAGCCATCTCATCCTGTCATCCCCTTCTCCTCCTGCCCCTAATCCCTCCCAGCATCAGAGTCTTTTCCAATGAGTCAGCTCTTTGCATGAGGTGGCCAAAGTATTGGAGTTTCAGCTTTAGCATCAGTCCTTCCAAAGAAATCCCAGGGCTGATCTTGCCCTTAGTCACCCTAATTCTTCAGCACTTAATGAAAGAACAGGATATACTTAAGGGTTTGTAGTATTTTGGCTGTGTAATTTACCTGTTCTTTTTTCTATCACCCACAACAAATAGTTCCATGCCCTGCATAAAAAGGCACACGATAGACAATGAGAAGTGTATATGGAGCAAATGAATATGTGGGAAAAAAAGGAACATCTGATAAATCAATAAAGGCTATTTATGGACATGACATAGAATATTATTATATGATAATATTTATCTCCAAGGAGTAAAGACAAATCACTAGATGCCAAAGAACAGTTCGTGTTTTAACTTTTGTATTAATATTACATGCTTCAGAGGGACTTCTTTACACGTTTCCAAGTATTCAACATTTTGATTCAGACTAATATGTTTGAAAACTAAAAAGCTTAAATGTTGAGATATAATATATTTAGGTGGATATTTTAGGAGAAGGCAATGGCACCCCACTCCAGTACTCTTGCCTGGAAAATCCCATGGACGGAGGAGCCTGGTAGGCTGCAGTCCATGGGGTCGCTAAGAGTCGGACACGATTGAGCGACTTCACTTTCACTTTCATGCATTGGAGAAGGAAATGGCAATTCACTCCAGTGTTCTTGCCTGGAGAATCCCAGGGACGGGGGAGCCGGGTGGGCTGCCATCTATGGGGTCGCACAGAGTCGGACACGACTGAAGCGACTTAGCAGAAGCAGCAGGAACAATGTATTTTGGATTCCTGGTGGCTCAGATGGTTAAGAATCTGCCTGCAATGTGGGAGACCTGGGTTTGATTCCTGGGTCAGGAAGATGCCCTGGAGAAGGGAATGGCTACCAACTTCGGTATTCTTGCGTGGAGAATTTCATGGACAAGAGGAGTCTGGTAAGCTACAGTCCATGGGGTCACAAAGAGTCAGACACAACTGATTGATTAACACTTACAATATCTTTATACAGTGTTCAGCAGTTAGTATGCCTTAGAAGGGTATGTCTTCACTTACCTGGAAGGTTGTGCCACTTGTTCATGGCGAACAGCCGGTTAGCAGTTACTGTGATCACAGCAGGAGTCGCCAGCCCAGGCTGGGTGTTGGCCGCCACGTGAGTGACAGGGGAGTTGGAGGGGAACTTTAGAACCATGATAACATCCTGCTGAGCTTGGTCTGTGAACATCAATGGACTCTGCAGGAGGAGATACTGTTGAGTGGGCAAGACAAGATCCAAATATACGAGAAGGAAAAGACAAGGAAAGAAAGAGGGTGTAGGAAAAGAAGAGGAAGACCATGTTAACCCGAGTTGCAAGTGAGAGCACAGTGAGCAGAAAGGCTTAGAGAAACAGCAGTTAGGATTTGTTTGGTTTTCACATGTCATTAGTAGAATTTCTAGGTGATTGAAGTAAAATACATGAATGGTCACTTTAAAAACCCATAAATTTTTATTAGCTCTCTTCCCTTCCCCACCCCATTCCCAAGAAGAACTAAAAAGAGTGACTTGATTTAGACTCGAAATAGGCAAAGTATTGAGGATTGTGTTAAACCATTCCAACAGTTATTATGGATCAAGTACAAAAGAGAAAAAAATAAAAGAATGAGAACAGGCCACAGGCACAAAAGCCAGCCAAGGTAATTGCCAAAGATTATCAAAAATTGTGTTGAGTCTTAGTATGAGGATTTTGACAACTAAATAAAGAGATAATTAATTAACAAATACATTTATAAACAACAGTTGTACAGCATGCATGTATTATTACAGTAGAGAAATAATTTATGAACGTGATACACAAACTTAATTATAAAGGTGTTTCAAAGCAATGCATAATTAAGTGTACTTGTAGAAACAATATATTTATATAGTGCACCAAGTCATAAACACTGCCCTATTATAATGCGGATGCCACAGCTTTGTGCTCTAGCTGAGGGTGCACAGAAATACCTAGATGCCTCTCCTCCCAGTCGGCAAAGAAACTAAAGCTCAAGACTTTCGATTTCTCCTTTGAAAAGCAAAATATAACTGAAATGATACACAAAACACTGTTCTAACGGCTAGCAACATAATAAATCTGGAAGACTACTAAGGATTTAGAACATTCCTACAAACCATATGTTATAATCTGAGACATATACAACACCACACTGATTTACTGGCTTTATTTATACTTTGTGGTACTATGCTATCATACAGTAATTGCACTGTGCATTTTCAGCAATTCTCCACAGCCATGTCTATTTTCTAATAGCTGATGAGTATCATTCAGAATTGAAACACCTTGATGAAGTCCTTCTGGTTGCTCTCTTATTGCCATATTTCAAAACACCAGGTATATGTAAATGTGTAGGCACATATATTTAACATGTATTCATTCAGAACTGCTAATAAAAAATTAAATACATTTGCATTTTTATTATCAGTCCTTTTAAAAAAGTTATTAAGAGTACTTAGAAAAACATATTGCACTAAGAATTCCTATTTGCACTCTTTGCATAAAGGTGTAAATAAAGGCAACTAATAAGCTACCCAGACACCCTTCTGAGCAAGTGGCTAAAAGCCAATCAATATTATGAGTTAATCCTCCCTGGATGCTCATTCAATTAAAGGTGTCAGTAATGCCTCATCTGATGTGGCCTCAATTAAATCCAACTATCTGATGGTGTGAAAACACAGGGGGATACAGCAACAGCAGCAAAAGCAGACAAACAGGCAGCCTTCGTGGGCCTGCTAATTACTACACCTGGCGTATATTATGGCTCCTGCACTCAACACAGCGCGAGGTGGCCTTAATTTCTGCTGCATTTGTGTGTGTGTGTGTGTGTGTGTGTGTGCTGCAGTCATCACTGGTGGGGGAACTCATCCGAATAGTAGTGAAAGCAATACACATTTGGGTCTTTGAGTTAAAACCTCTGATATCAATAAGTAATCTTTGTTTTGCTAAGAACCCCTTACATGGTTTTAAGGATTTCTGTGAAATTGTGTAAAAATGAGAAACAATGAGCCAACCACAAACAAAATTTCCTATAAGCTAGCTTTGATGAAGTCTGGAGAAAAGGAAATGAATGTCATTTCAGAAAACCAAACTGTGTTTTCCAATTGTGTGGGTTTTTTTAAAAAAATAATATTTACCAAAGTCAATGTATAAACTCTGAGGAAGTCAGATGACAATATACATCATGAAGTCTCACTGAAAGGAAGCTGATACATATTTCTGAGCTTAACAGCTCATACTGTAAATACAATCAGGCTCAAATTGAATAATTCCAATGTTTATGCCCTTAAAAAAACACGGAAAAAATCTCTACCATATAGGAAGAATGTCTTGTGTACACAGTGCCTCTAGAGGGCCAACTCTTAGCCACAGGGCAAGGAAGAGCCCTCCTCCACAGAGAGCTGCAGACACCATGTCCAGAGACGTTCCTGCATCCTGAGAACATGCTGGCTCTCCAGTAGTTCCTGTGGATTTCAGCCTGATGAGAGCGCCTAATGGAGGCAAGGACCAAGAAACTCTCTGGGGAGCGCATCGCATCCGTAGCCAGTGAGTATGGAATGAGGGGCACTGGATGCAAGAAAAAGCCAGCCCAGCATACTGGGTTCGCCCAGAGGGATGGTGACAGCTGCTGATGAGGCAGGACCAGTCACGGGAGGGCAGAGAAAGAAACCCTCATCAACCCTGCGGGCCCCTGCCAGCCCCGTCTGACATAGAAGTGGGAAACCACTATAGCTAGATTTCGCTCCGTTTTCCCAGATTACGTGTGCACTTGTTGACAACTCTGGTTTCTTTCTAACACACTTCTGTTTCCCACCCACATATGTGTAAGAGGGAAAAGCACAATTTGCACAGGTCTGAAAAAGAGTTCAGGTTTCGATTCAGAGGATAAAGGATAATGGGAAAGATGGCCTCCCGTCCTCAAATGAGCGTGTGCCGCCCCGGGACAGGAAGGCTGATCTGCCCCAGTGAGCCAGTCACCCTTTGGTCACGGAGAGAGGCTTGGCAGTAGGAACTCCCTCTTGGCCCCAGTGACCAAGGCCGTGCAGTGACCCAGGTAGAGAGTCAATGGAGCAGAGGTGCTTCCATTAGCCAGCACGGCGGCAGCCTGCGTCTCATTGACAAGCTATTACTAAAACTAATTCCAATCCCCAAACATAAATCATTCTTACTATTTTTATGGCATTATCTTCCATTGTTCTTGCCAAATGTCCGCTTTCTGTGTAGTCTCTTCACTAAAAGCTACCCTTTACACTCTTTTAAATATGATTTCCCCTGCTTAAAAACACTGGGGGGAAAAGGTGACGCAAATAAATGTTTAAATGTCTGTAGTTTATGCTGCTGCTGCTGCTAAGTCGCTTCAGTCGTGTCTGACTCTGTGCGACCCCAGAGACGGCAGCCCACCAGGCTCCCCTGTCCCTGGGATTCTCCAGGCAAGAACACTGGAGTGGGTTGCCAGTTCCTTCTCCAATGCATGAAAGTGAAAAGTGAAAGTGAAGTCGCTCAGTCGTGTCCGACTCCTAGCGACCCCATGGACTACAGCCTACCAGGCTCCTCCGTCCATGGGATTTTCCAGGCAAGAGTACTGGAGTGGGGCGCCATTGCCTTCTCCGGTCTGTAGTTTATAGTAATGGTCAATTCTTATCATTAGAGAAAAGAAGGGGAAAAAAGACTTGGAAGAAGAAAGATGATGACAAAGATGGGAAAAGGGGAAAAAACACAAAGAAGAAGGAAAGACGGGAAGAGACAGAGAGTCGGAGGCAGAGAGGACCACATCTGTATCCAGGTCCCTGCTGGCTGCCGCTCTCCTTCCCAGCATCCAGCGAAATCCTACCATTCTAAGCCCCAACATGGAATTAGAACCTATTCTCAATTATTCATCGCATTTATGGAAACAGACTCTATGTCCCCATTCTTACTTTAAAACAGTAATGAGCAACCTGTTTTATTGATGGACAATTCAAGAAAAAATAAAACACCGACAGCCTACACTTAAAATATTCTTACCATGCCGTGCAGTGTGTGTTCCTATGCTGAATTTGTTCTGTCATAAATGAATTTCCCCCTGAAATTTCAAGAAACATGAAGGAGGAATAGCCACAGATTTTGCAGCTCTAGTCTATTTCCCTGGAGAAGGCAATGGCCACCTACTCCAGTACTCCTGCCTGGAAAATCCCATGGACGGAGGAGCCTGGTAGGCTGCAGTCCATGGGGTCGCTAAGAGTCGGACAAGACTGAGCGACTTCGCTTTCACTTTTCCCTTTCATGCATTGGAGAAGGAAATGGCAACCCACTCCAGTGTTCTTGCCTGGAGAATCCCAGGGACGAGGGAGCCTGGTGGGCTGCCGTCTATGGGGTCGCACAGAGTCGGACACAACTGAAGCGACTTAGCAGCAGCAGCAGCAGCAGCAGCAATTTCCCTGCTTCTGATTCTAGGCGGGCCTCTGACTTGCTTTGGCCAACAGAAAGCAGCATAAATGATGCTGTGCAAGTTCAAAAGCACACTTCAAGAAGTCATGCAAAAGTGTCCTCCCGGAACACTACGAGTGGGAGTGGCCTGGGCCAACTTCCTTGATGAAAAGAACACATGGAAAGAGCAGTCTCACCTCTTAGCACCCGCCGCAGCAGTGCACGAGGGAGCAAGGTGAACGAGAGGAAATGCCTACCATCCCTCAGAATCACAGGAAAGAAAAATCACTGTTGTGGGCACTAAGCTTTGGGTATTTGGTATATCACACCATCATTTTTTTCCTCCAAGGTTCCTGACTCTCAGTAACATAGCCTACGTATTAGGATTACTTTCAAAATTCCCAAAGTGAAAACATTGGGATGTAAAGAATAAACACAACAGGAAAATTAATCTAGGCACTCCTAGGATCAAAGCAGAAAATGTATCCACCCCCTACCCTAGAATGAGGATATAAGACAGTGATGGAACTTTTAATTCTGCAACACAGAACATGACGCCCTGATGAAATACTGGAGCACTGGAGCAATGTCTGCCCTCCTTAAGAGTCCAGGAGAACAGGGAGTATTTGCTGGCTGTTATTAGGTTCACAAACAGTACATTAGAAGAACAGGCCAAGGCGTGGTGGAGAAGCTCAAGTACAATGGAAGACTGTTAAGAATGTCAAGCAGGGTCTCAAAGAGATGCGAGAAATGAGGACCGAGCAGGCTGCACTTACCGCTTGCATGGCAGAACCTCTGGGAGGGTGGGGCTCTATGAGCAGCTGAGACGGCGTCTGCCCAAAACTTCGGATTTGAGCTTCCACAGCCTGAAAAAGGCACGGGCAAGTTTGAGGGTTAAGAGGTGCTAATTACAGGCAAAAGAACCACAAGTGTCACCTGGAAATGTCAGCCCTTACTTCTGGCTTGTTTCACACTGGAAATCACCCCGTGCTTCCACAGTGGGGCTGAGCACCTGGGCGGGCAACGAGGCTGAGGCCGCTCTGCAGGGCCAGGGCAGCTGTGCCTCCTAAACCCTGCAGAACTTTCTCATCTTGCGCCATGATGGGAAACAGAAACCAGCTCTTACAATCAGAAATTGTCCTTTTTGGCTTCATCTCTATTTTCTTGCATCTTTTTCCCCCTGCTTGCATCATCCCTGTTGACTTAAGGCTAATCTTTTACAGGTATAGAGAAAACCAAGCACTGCTTTGATTCTAGGCCCAATCTCACCCTGGGAAGTAGAAGAAAGAAATACAGCACCTGTGAAAAATCGCCTGATGCTCTTTTGCCATGGGAAGAGCATTATTGTTGACAGTCTCTTTGAACCTAGGTGGCTGAACAGCAAAGTAAAAGCCATATGTTGCATCCAAGCAATAGCCCAGGACCACGTGTGTGTGCTCTTTTTGGAAGACGTGTGCCTAACTAAGCCTTTGTTGCGAGCCCCTCACTCTTCCTGTCCACCCAGCCCAGGTGCTCACTTCTCAACCTCATCACAGAAAACTCTGAAATGCCAGACGTGGTCGCTGTCTGTAATGATTTTATCTCTTTACTTGTTTATGCCTGTCTCCTCCCACTAAAACAAGATCCGAGAGAGCGAGGACCTTATCTATTTTCTTCACTCTTAGATCTTTAAAATTGGGTGAATGAATAAATGCCACAGTATGTGTGAGGGGAGAGAAGGAAGCAGAGACATATAAAGGTGACTTCAACACCCCCACAGCAGTATTTTTAACTTCTCGGCTAAAAGGAGGAAGAAAATCTCTTTCTAAGGGGCTATATGTTTGTCATGCTATTTTTTAATCCCTAATAAAACAGGTATTTCAATTTTTATATGCTCTGCAGAACTGTAGGCGATTAATAAATTATAAACAGGGAAATAAAATTATGCAGTATTAACTTCCTTTTTTATTTGATGAGGATACCATTAGTAGTCCTTTACAACCATCTTTTAAGGAACAATGATAGCAATTCACCCATTTATGTATTCAATCGTAATCATCAAGGAGGTAAACAGTATATGAGGTATCAGTGTTTCTGCCCTTGAAGAAACTATTCCTAATATAGAAAGCAGAACATGTACTTGGATGACTGAGTAACAGTCTGATGCAGTTAGCTCAATAAATTCAAGGAATGCACTATGGCCGGCTTAGGCAGAAAGGACTGAGAAGGCCTCTGTGAAAGCTGAGTGGTATGGGAAAAGCACCATGGGCTTTGAAGGCACACAGACCATGTGCTAACCCTGACTGCACACCGTTGACAAGCTATGTGACCCAGGGCGAGTCATTCAACCTCAGTTTCAATTTTCTTCTTGTAAGATATGGGTGATAATAATAATATCAACCTCACAGTGTTATTCAGTTCAGTTCAGCTCAACTGTGTCCGACTCTTTGCAACCCCATGAACCGCAGCACGCCAGGTCTCCCTGTCCATCACCAACTCTCAGAGTCTACCCAAACCCATGTCCATTGCCATCCAACCATCTCATCCTCTGTCGTTCCCTTCTCCTCCCCGCTTCAATCTTTCCCAGCATCAGGGTCGTTTCAAATAAGTCAGCTCTTTGCATCAGGTGGCCAAAGTATTGGAGCTTCAGCTTCAACATCAGTCCTTCCAATAAACACCCAGGACTGATCTCCTTTAGGATGGACTGGTTGGATCTCCTTGCAGTCCAAGGGACTCTCAAGAATCCTCTCCAACACCACAGCTCAAAAGCATCAATTCTTCGGCGCTCAGCCTTCTTTATAGTCCAACTCTGACATCCACACATGACCCCAGGAAAAACCATAGCCTTGACCAGATGGACCTTTGTTGGCAAAGTAATGTCTCTGCTTTTCAATATGCTATCTAGGTTGGTCATAACTTTCCTTCTAACGAGTAAGCGTCTTTGAATTTCATGGCTGCAGTCACCATCTGCAGTGATTTTGATATTGAGGAGCAAATAGTATGTATGCAAAACAACACAGCAAAGTGCTTACTGGTACAGATTAGACTCTCAATATGCAGTCAGCCAATATTCATTGAGGGCTACTAACAACAATAACCCTGGATTAGGAAATGGCAACCCACTCCAGTATTTCTGCCTGGAGAATCCGATGGACAGAGGAGCCTGGCTGGCTAGAGTCCGTGGGTTGCAAAGAGTCAGACACAACAGAGCACACACACACATCAATAACAAATATTTATTTAGTAGTTACTATTTGCCAGATATTTTTCTACATGATTTTAGTATCTTGTTTCATTTAATCTTTAAACTGTATGATGTGAGTACTTTATCTATTTACTGATAAAGAAAAATAATGCACAAAGAACTTAAATATCTTGTCCAAGGTCACACAGTAATTAAACAGCAGACTCAAATTTTGCATATAAGCAGCCTGATTCAGGAGCTCATACTCTCAACCAGTAAGCTATTCTTCCTTATCTGTTAGGGACAATGCCATGGCCTAGGGATAAGACTGAGCACACAAAAAGCATGGGTTTACAACCCAATGAGTGAATTAATAAAGTAGCTCTAATACCAACATCATCTTCGTCATTAAGTGTTTGCTCACACACAATTAGAGCAGCATGACTTGGCAAGAGATAAGGCTAGACCCAGACTTCAGAAACCAGAAAAGGAGTCACCGAGAAGTGAGGAGTAGAGATTAGGGTCACTTCAGAGCAGTATCTAAAACATTTTTTGATGGGGTGAAATCAATTCACGATCAACATCAAGGACAATCTTGAGGAAAAAAATATCACGAAAGGGCAACCTTTTGGTGGGCAGGCCTAAGGTAGTCACAGAGAAGGAGGTGGGAGCACAGCTCTTTTAAGATGCATGGATTCACAACTGGCTTAACATAAACCTTAACGCGCTTTTAAAAACAGCGAAGCCAGTGTCCTTTCCCTTGACTGCCGCCTTCAGGGGTCCTGGCCCAACAGCCCACATACATTTCCCCTCATTTAAAAGAAGGGGAATGGGGAACAGGCAGCTTACATACTTGGCCTATGGAGTTAACTGGTTAAGAGTGCTAATCCTGATTTTCCCATTTATTTGCTGTGTTTGAATAGGTTGCTTAATAGAAATATTAATAATACCTCACTTGGAGAATTATATGGAAAATTAAGTAATACCTATAAAGTGTTTGGCACAATGCCAAGCACATACAAGGCACTAAATAAAATGTTGTTGGGTTTGGGGCCTTAGCGTGATCCCCATTAAACACAGCTAAAACAGAAAAGGAAGAAACGCTTCAGGAGTTTACAATGAGAGTGGTGATGATAATGAGTACATTATTAAAAAAAAACAAAAACTGAAATCTGGCTCAGCATTTCAAAGTATACTATAGGGCTAAGTGCCCAGAGTCGGAGAGATCTCCTTGGAGATTCAGAGAGCAGTCCAAAACATAAGGAACTGGATACCTCAGTCCTTACGGAAGCTGTGTTATTTGCAAGAAAGGGATAAATATGTGAACCACGATCTAAGGCCAAATCAACAATTCTTAGAGACTGATGACTTTGAGCAATGAAGACAAAAGACATTAATTCTTTTCTTTTGAACTTGCATATTTTAGAGTAGTAAAGCAATGAACAGAAATATAAATTTCTGTGAGGGAGAACTAGCTTTGCAGGAGAAAGTGCATTTTATGTCAGATGTGGAAATCTGAAGTGATAGTGACAGCTGTCGAGCCAGGCTGAGACGTCCAGGTGACAAAAGAAAGCCTAGGACTGGCCCTGGGCTGAAACATCAGAGGTGTTCACTTGGGTGTCATTCATACAAGAGAAATTTAAGTCAGTGGTTTTTGATCCTTCCCTCTCACTCTGTTTATGTATGTATTTTTAAGCAGCAGAAATGATTTCCTTTTTCAAATGAAGTTTTACACAAAACCCCAATACAAAAAACAAAGAGACAGGGCTATTTAACTTTAAAGATGGGCAAAACCATCCTTACACAGCAGCTCCTGAGACAATTCTGAGAAATCTTAGGACTATGGAGCACAGTTTGAAGTCCACTGGTTAAGCTCCCAGGAAGAAAATACATGAGACACATACATAAAAGGACACAGAGGTGCAACTTAGGGAATGCTCATATTTAGGGTTTGATATGAAGAAGATGACAATAGAAGGGAGAGGCTGCTAGGAGCTGGGGAGCAGGATAGGGTGATGTGGAAGCTATAGATGAGAATTTCAAAGACAGAGTGGTCAGTAACACCAACTACTATAGAGAAACTAACGACATTATCGCACATAAGTTTTTATTATAGATATAAATTAAATGCAACTGGCCTCAATACAACATAATACCAATATCCTTAATACTACATGTACTTAGCCTTCTTTTGAAACGAAAAGTACATAGATGGTAAGAAAACTTTTAAAAACACCAATCTCCCCTTTCTAATACAATTTTTTTTGTCTTAAAATTTTAATAAAATTTACTCATTACTGACCTTTTGTACGGAGAAGGGAATGGCACTCCACTCCAGTACTCTTGCCTGGAAAATCCCAGGACGGGGGAGCCTGGTGGGCTGCCATCTATGGGGTCGCACAGAGTCGGACACGACTGAAGCGACTCAGCAGCAGCAGCAGCAGCAGACCTTTTATAGGGAAATGATTTTTCAAGTCATGGAACACAGTGGTGTGAATTCTGTCTCAATTATGAAATAAAAGTTGTATTATCCCACATAGGTTAAATAATATTTTTCTTGCTAAGTCCTGAAGACATCTAAAAAAATTACATAATTCTTAGACACAAATGTTGTATTTCTTGACTAACCTTTGAGTTGCTGGTGATAGCAATACAACAGAAAGGGCTTTATCAAGTGAGAAAATTATAGAATAAGACTGTAAGGTAATCTCAAATCTTTAGAGTCAAACCTAATATTATCAACTGATAATTCTAGATCCTTCTCATTGTTTCTAAAGCTCATTGCCATTCTGGCATTACCTTGATCTCTAAAGCAATTTACACTGTTGATCACACCGTGGTTGCTTCACAGTCTCTCTGCTCTGGCATCTATGGCTCTACACTAGCTTGGTTCTCTAACCTACTCCTTTATTCTCTGTGTTCTGCCAACCTCTACTCTTATTTCTCATCCACAAATGAACTCATCACTGCAAGTTCTCTTTTCACACTCACATTTTCTTGATCTAAACTTCCTGCCCTAGATTTTTTTTTTTTTTTAACATGACTTCAAATCTTAGCCCTATATGAAGGATTTCCAAATCTCAAGCCAGAGGACTGTCAATGTCTATGAAGTGTTCATTTACACTTTGCCTGATGGCCGTCCATCCATACTATGTGTATATCCCAGCACACTTAGAATTATCAAATCTAAAATCTGGAAAAATTAATTTTATTCTAGCATTCCTCAATCAAGGATGAGACTCCCCTTTTGATTTTATTTTTAATGCTCAGAATCTTACTAACATTTAAAAATTCTACCTCTTGTATATAATCAGTAACTAGACCTAATTACTTCTTTTATAAGTTTCTCATACTCATCATTTCTATTTGAATCCAGGAATTTCTTATAATTTCAGGTATTGAGAATTATAACAGTGTCTCTTCTGTTATTTGTCATTTAATTTCTTCCTACAGACTTGCGCTTTCTCAAACTCTCCTTTATGTAGTATTCCCCTGATCAAATGTCTTCAATTAACTGCCAGTTCTTAAAAGATACAGTCTTACGCCTTCATATGAGGCACCGAGAAGAATGCTATATAATTTCTATGGTATCCTTGACAAAAAATAAATAACTTCATTTGAATCATGTAAAATATGAGACAAATTCAGAGACATTCAACAAAATATGTGACCATTTTCCACAAATATCAAGACTATTAAAGACAAGTAAAGATTGATTCATTCTTACATTTAGAAGAAAACCAAGAAGATATCGACTAAATACATGTGATTCAGTCATCGCATAAGATCATTAAACAGAAAAAGAGTTATTAGAGAATGTGGTGACCTTCACCAGGTCTGTAGCTTAATTACACTGAACAAATATTATTTCCATGGTCTCGATCATTTCACTAAGTTATGTAACATGGTGATGGTAGGGGAGGGAGGGTGCTTGGGAAGAAACATACAAAAGAAATTTTGCAACTTGTCTGTGGCTAAACTTAATTCAAAATACAAATTTTTTAAAAGAAAGAAAAAGATGAAGGCCTACTGCGAGTCCCTCATCCAACTCTCTGTACAATCAAGCAGGGTTTCGTTCACACACAGAACCAGCCGTTTCTACCTTACATTTTCTCTTATGCCACTGTCTCTCCTAGATAAGTTCCTTCACCTTCAGTCTTCTAAGTCATACCACTCTCTAGAAAGCCCTGCTTGAGTCCTGCCTTGCCGCTGCTGCTGGTGTTCAGTTGCGAAGTCGTGTCCGACTCTTTGCAGCTCATGGACTGCAGCACTCCAGGTTTCCCTGTCCTTCACCGTCTGTCAGAGTTTGCTCAGATTTATGCACATTGAGTCAGTGAGGCTTTCTAACCATCTCATCCTCTGCCACCTCCTTCTCCTTTGGCCTTCAATCTTTCCCAGCATCAGGATCTTTTCCAATGAGTCGGCTGTTCATATCAGGTGGCCAAAGTATTGGCGCTTCAGCATCAGTCCTTCCAATGACTATTCAGAGTTGATTTCCTTCAGGATTGACTAGTTTGATCTTCATGCAGTCCAAGGGACTCTCAAGAGTCTTCAACAACAACACCAGTTTGAAAGCATCAATTCTTCAGCACTCATGACTACTGGAAAAACTAGAGCTTTGACTATATGGACTTTTGTTGGCAAAGTGATGTCTCTGCCTTTTTTTTTTTTGGTCTAGGTCTGTCATAGTTTTCCTTCTAAGGAGTGAGTGGTTTTTAATTTCATGGCTGCAATCACCATCTGCAGTGATTTGGAACCCAAGAAAATAAAATCTGTCATTGTTTCCACTTTTTTCCCTTCTATTTGCCATGAAGTGATGGGACTGAATGCCAAGATCTTAGTTTTTCGAAGGTTGAGTTTTAAATCAGCTTTTTCACTCTCCTCTTTCACCCTCACCAAGAAGCTCTTTAGTTCCTCTTCGCTTTTTGCCATTCAGTTCAGTTCAATTGCTCAGTCGTGTCTGACTCTTTGCGACCCCATGAATCACAGCACGCCAGGCCTCCCTGTCTATCACCATCTCCTGGAGTTCACTCAAACTCACATCCATCGAGTCGGTGATGCCATCCAGCCATCTCATCCTCTGTTGTCCCCTTCTCCTCCTGCCCCTAATCTCTCCCAGCATCAGAGTCTTTTCCAATGAGTCAACTCTTCACATGAGGTGGCCAAAGTACTGCCATTAGGATGGTTCACCTGCATATCTGAGGTTGTTGAAATTTCTCCTGGCAATCTTGACTCCAGCTTGTGCCTCATCCAGCCCAGCATTTCACATGATGTACTCTGCATAGAAGTTAAATAAGTGGGTGACAATGTACAGCCTGTCACAGTCCTTTCTCAATTTTGAACCAGTGTTCCATGTGCAGTTCTAACTGCTGCTTCCTGACCTGCACACACAGGTTTCTCAGGAGACAAATAAGGTGGTCTGGTATTCCCATCTCTTTAAGAATTTTCCAGTTTGCTGTGGTCCACACAAAGACTTTTACATAATCAAAGAAGCATATGTTTTTCTGGAACTCCCTTGCTATTTCCATAATCCAACAAATGTTGGCAATTTGATCTCTGGTTCTGCTGCTGCTTAGAAACCTAGCTTATACATCTGGAAGTTCTTGGTTCACATACTGCTGAAGCCAGGCTTGAAGGATTTTGAGCATAACCTTGCTAGCATGTGAAATAAGCACAATCGTGTGGTGGTTTGAGCATTCTTTGGCATTGCCCTCCTTTGGGACTGGAATGAAAACTGACCTTTTCCAGTCCTGTGCCCACTGCTGAGTTATCCAAATGTGCTGACATATTGAATGCAGCACTTTGATAGCATCATCTTTTACCATTTTAAATAGCTCATCTAGAATTCTGTCACCTCCACTAGCTTTTTGTTCATAGTAATGCTTCATAAGGCCCACCTGACTTTACACTCTAGGCTGTCTGCCGCTGGGTGACTGACCACACCATTGTGGTTATCTGCATCACTAAGATTTCCCAAATCTTAGAGCTTGTTCATTCTGCTAATCACACATTTAATTCAGGCGTCCTTGTAATGTTAGTTTTTAGTATATTACTGGTCTGTCCAAGCAACTAAACCATAAGGCTAGAATATCATGTATTTCAGAAGTGTGCAAGCAGGAACAACAGTGCCTTGTACAAACTATTCACACAGCAAAGAAGTTTACCTGACCTTTTTTTGCTGTTGGTGTTAAAAATAACATCCTCTATTTTGCACGTATGTTTTATCAATCAGTCTTGTATCCCAAATGACTGATTTATAAAGATACACAAATAGGCCAACTTTAAGTGGAAATCAAAGTAGAACAAAAACTGGGCTGCAAAACAGAACCAGAAATGAACCATACACTTTAACCTATATTCTTCCTGGGATAACACACAAAATTATTAGTTTCTAGAGCCACACAATGTGGCATTCCAAAACATCTTTTTATTTGCCTGTGGGGGTGGGTGTAATTTAAAAGGTCATGAAGCTCTAGAATAAAACAAAATATTACTTTTCAGCACTGGACAAGCTACCAGTAACTATTTTAAAAGTTATTTTGTCTATTTATATTGCCTTTTAATATGAAAGTAATATGGTGGTTTGGTTCCCAAGCCTTGTCTAACTCTTGCAACCTCATGGGCTATAGCCCACCAGGCTCCTCTGTCCATAGGATTTTCCAGGCAAGAACACTGGAATGGGTTGCCATTTCCCTCCTCATATTGAGTACCTTTTATGTACCGAGACCGCCCAATACTAGGACAGAAACAAGCTCAAGAGAAGAGCAAAGTTTAATTTTTTTTTTTTTTTTTGCTGCGCTCCAGAGCATGTGGGATCTTAGTTCTCTGACCAAGGACTGAAACTTGTGTTCCCTGCAGTGGATATACCAGGAAGTTTGGAGCACAGTTCTTGATGAGGCAAAATGGGAGTGAGAGGGAGAATGGGGAGTGATAAGTAAAGGCAGATATCTGTTGCTACAAAGAGGACAAAAGAGTCTTTGTTAGAAAAGTTCTATAAGGTATCACTAAAGGCAGTCCTGGGTGTTCGTTGGTAGGACTGATGTTGAAGCTGAAACTCCAATACTTTGGCCACCTGATGTGAAGAGCTGACTTATTTGAAAAGAACCTGATGCTGGGAGGGATTGGGGGCAGGAAGAGAAGGGGATGACAGAGGATGAGATGGTTGGATGGCATCACCGACTCAACGGACATGGGTTTGGGTGAACTCCGGGAGTTGGTGATGGACAGGGAGGCCTGGCGTGCTGCTGTTCATGGGGTCGCAAAGAGTCAGACACGACTGAGCACCTGAACTGAACTGAACTGAAAGGCAGTAATCCTCATTCTTTCAGCCCCCAACACACCTGAGGGATACAAAAACACTCCAGGGTCTCTCTGTAGCAGTGATTCTCAAAGGTCAAGTGAGAAATCCTGGGGGAATATGTGTGGTTCGAAAAAATTCCTTCAAGTAATTTTGTTTATCACTCTCTCTTCACTTTTCACTCCAGCCCTTTGTTTATACAGGAATATTTCTATTCCTGATATTCTATTCTATTCCTGAATATTTCAGATGCATAACAGAGGTCTGAAATCACAGGAAACATATAGGAATAGCAGTAAGGTGAACAGGTAATAGGGTAGCTTAATGAACTCTACCAAATGCCTAAACTGTTTTTAATAAACTCTACTTCATCTAGAGAGTTTTGGTCCCAGGTGATAAATTTTTAGAATTTGTTTATTATGCTGAATTTTTATTATGAAATAGGATAATGAATCCCCATGTACCCATTAGTCAATTTCAATAATTATTAACACATTTGGCCTTAGGTTACTTCAAGGGGGGATTCAGCCTAGGCAATGTGCTAGAAAGATTTATTGGAAAATAGGAGAGTGTGCCTGCCTTTAAGCAGTTTGTTTTTTCAGGTTTACTGCAAAACTACATGGAGAACAAAAATATTTAAAAAAATCCCAAATTATAAACATTAGCCAGCAGACTTCATCTTTGTTCAGAAAGGTTAAACACGTGTGGACTTGAAAGGAGATGTTCAATGCTAAAGCTGCAAATTTGATTAGGTGACTTCTCTTGTTAAAATCCTTCCATCCAAATTCCTTATCATAGGCTGGCCCCATAGCATGAGGTTAAGTATGCAGACGCTGCAATCAGACTGCTGCAGTTCAGATATTAGCTTTATCACATAGTAGCTGAGTGACTCTGGCAAGTTAGGCCTTAGTATTCTTGTCTAAGAATGGTGACAATGATAGTGGGTATTTATTGAGTTGTTGTAAAGTTGAAATGAAATAATATAAAATACAGAACAGTTCGTGACACCTCTGTAAGTGTCTGATGTTAGTATTACAACATATACATAAAAGACAGCATGGTGTGTGGCTGAGGTTAAGGAAGCATTTACTAAATGTTTCTAATCACTTATAATTAAGACTAATAACAACAGTGATCTGGCTCTCCGGCCTATGTTTCCAGTCTCATCCTGACACTGTCCCTCTTAAACTCTGTAAGATGTGATGTAATGTGACATACTGCTTTTATATATATTGCTTTCCTATTCTTTTCTATCCCCTTTCTCTGTGTGGTTGCCTTCTCCTCATTCTTTAAGATGAGCTCACATATCTCTGCACTCTGAGAAGTCTCTTTCTAGGTTTCATTCAGACAGTTGCTCTCCTCTGTTGCTCTTGGAGCAACTGTGTCCAGACCCCCTACTTACTTCACCTACTTAACTAAAATTCTGAATCACTGGTCTAATTCCTGTCTCATTGAGAGCAGAGACTTCCAAGTATTGCTGTGCCTCTGGGGGCCTGACACACAGTAGGTGCTCAAGAAATAAGAATGAAATGCTGAATGAATAAAAGGTTATCCAAGTCAGCACAATTCAGCAGGGATGCAGCTAAGAGATACCTCCTAACACTATCACAGAGCAGCCTACCACTGAAAAAAACATTCTGCTAAACATTTCTACCAGAAAGTTTACTTCATTCTTATTCATCAATTCCCAATTATTTCTGTAAATAGCCTGTTACTACTTTCTATAATAAAGCTGAATCCAGCAGGCAGGATTCCAGATGTTGAAATACATAGTAATAAAAAAGACTATGCAAATACTTCAAGACTTTCCAGTAAAACCACATACTTATATTTTATAAACAGCATCTCAAATATTACCTAGAGAATTTATTAATGGATTTCCAAATGGAAATATTATGAAAAGATTTTCAACAAGCTGTGTATTCTATTGTTTTCTGTGCCAACCACTGCATACTTGCCAGATTTTATGGCTACACTGAGAGCAAGGGACAGTATATTAATATGTAGAGGGAATATAGGTACACACACTAGATAAAATGAAAGAATGAGAGAAACACAAGAAAAGGAAAGTAGACTGGCTTAGTGACAATGCAGGGCTTCAACTTAAGAATGAATATTTTAGACTCTCTGAAGTGGTCTTTTTAATCTAACAGAGGAAACAAGTGAACTCGGTACAGCACTTAGTAACCAACGATAAAGCTGTAAAACTTTATTTTAAGATGGGTTTGGGGGAGAAATAACTTAAACATATGGATGCAATTAAGGTAAACACATATGTACTCTGCTTTTCTTAAGCACACAACTCTGAAATTGCATTTTATCCCCTATATATTTACATCTAAAAGCACTATAAACTTGGGATAGGGAAATTGAAAAAATCATTTAATAAAAAGTAACGTGCCATTATTAGTATACTAAAATTTTGACATTACCAAAATTAAGTTCTAGAAGGCTATCTTAAGACTGTAGAGTAACTCACCAAAAGATATTTACAAATCCAAATAAGACTTCATAGTTTGGATTTCAGAATTAATTCAATTTTCACCGTTTTAAAAGAGTCATAATAGGCCATTTAGTGATTTCTCCTGTGTTACATAATATCACTTGAGCCTCCTCTTCCCCTTACCCTTCACACAGTTGAATTAAACTGGAGAAAAACTTGCTGGATATTTGACCAATTTCCACTCAAAATTTACTAACTTTCTAGTTAACCAGCCTCAGTGCTTTCTGAGGCCACTGTTAAAATATGCTGGATATCAGCAAGTTAAAAAAGTTTACTAATCATTACATGTTGAAGTTAGCATTTAATTCCTAAAGGACAAAAATCCTGATAATACTGCAGCCATGAAATTAAAAGACGCTTACTCCTTGGAAGGAAAGTTATGACCAACCTAGATAGCATTTTCAAAAGCAGAGACATAACTTTGCCAACAAAGGTCCATCTAGTCAAGGCTATGGTTTTTCCTGTGGTCATGTATGGATGTGAGAGTTGGACTGTGAAGAAGGCTGAGCGCCGAAGAATTGATGCTTTTGAACTGTGGTGTTGGAGAAGACTCTTGAGAGTCCCTTGGACTGCAAGAAGATCCAACCAGTCCATTCTGAAGGAGATCAGCCCTGGGATTTCTTTGGAAGGAATGATGCTAAAGCTGAAACTCCAGTACTTTGGCCACCTCATGCGAAGAGTTGACTCATTGGAAAAGACTCTGATGCTGGGAGAGATTGGGAGCAGGAGGAGAAGGGGATGACGGAGGATGAGATGGCTGGATGGCATCACCGACTCCATGGACGTGAGTCTGAGTGGACTCCGGGAGTTGGTGATGGACAGGGAGGCCTGGCGTGCTGTGGTTCATGGGGTCACAAAGACTCGGACACGACTGAGCGACTGAACTGAACAGAACTGAACTGAAGGCCAAAAGAGAATCCATGACAAGTAGATATACTTGATTAAAATGGATCAAGAATCTAAAAGAGAAAATTATCTTTATACCTAATATATATGGTCTTGTTTGCATAATACCTCTAGCTGGTTAAAAAAAAGGCAAAGCAACATTTAGAAACATTGAGAAACCAAGTTCCCTCTGAATATAAGAAATGAAATACAGAATTACTTTTTAAAAGCGAGAACAATAAATGTACAAACTAAAAAGCATAATAAACCTAACTCAAATTATTTAAAAGGAATCTTTTAAGATAGAAATGTAAATATTCAAGTTCTCTGGAAATAAGAAATATAGAATTCAAACTTTATACAGTATAATGTAAAAGATAACCTATCAGAGAAAAAAGTTTCATGGATATACTACTATCAGTTGGAATTTTAAAAAGTCAATTAGATTTATGGTCAAAATAAACACCAGACAATATTTAATCAACAAATTATGCAAAGTAATCCACACAAAAGATGGATATAGTGAATAAATATGTTAACTGAACAGACGTCATTCTATGTAAATTTGGACTTGAAAGACTGAAACTATTTTTAATTTTGAGAAAATTTTTTATTATTATGTAAAAACTAAACTATGTTAATGGAATACTACACAGTCATTAAAGTGAATGGGCAGAACTGAACACATGTGATATGGAAACTAGCCTATAGTACATTGATTAAAACAATTCCAAATCAACAAAGAATATAGTGCATTATCTCATTTAACAAAAAAATTAAGTGTAAAAATAAACTATAACAACACCCTTACACATGTTAAATGAGTACATGCTATGTGAATACATACATAAATACACATGCATAAAATCTGGAAAGGTACATAAACCTACCAGTTTTTATCTCTGGTGGACGGTGGATGAAAAGATTGGCAGAATAAAAATGAATACCTTCTTCATGTTTATTCTAGTTGGTGTCTTAAACAAAGCAAGTATTACTTTTAAAATAAAGAGTAACAAAAAAATTTCCTTTAAAAAGAAATCTAAAACTAAAAAATCTAAGGAAAAATCGAAAATACAAAACATAGCTTTATGAAGTTTAATTTTTCCATTGAAATAGTAACCAGAAGTATTTCTTAACCATCTCAGAACAATTCCAGTTGATAAATTGGTCAAACACTGTGAAACCAACAGACCTTACTACAAAGTTAATTTTGTTATTTTGAGGTTATTTCCTAAATTATTTCTATCTGGTTTCAAGGAGCCATTAGTTTTAGCAATATTTTACCATCATTTACTGCTAACTAAATATTTAGAAAGGCATGCAGTATACATTTTGTAAGCAAACTATGTTCTACTTACATTTGGTATTTGGAGACATATACATATCATGATGGCATATAATATACATAAAGAGCAAAGAGAGAATAGCCAGCTAAATAAAGTAAACCTCTTTTAAAAACAAAAAGAATTTAGGGACAAGAAACCAGGGGAGAGGGAAAATTAGAAAAAGGAGTATTTTTACTTATTTATCTACTCAATAATATTATGGAAGTCACCACTTAAACTTTATGTTTAAGTTATACATAAAATAACTATAAATTGTGAAAATATGCCCGGGTTTCCCATCAGAGCCTTTAACTGAGCCCATACATTCCGGGCACATTACACTGAGACCCAGCGCAGCCTCACTACAATCTCTGCTTCTCGGAGCTGTCCATCCACCGCAGCATAATTCCAGCTGCCAATCTGAAAGAAACCAGCTAGTCAGAGCAGACACAACCAAGAGAAACAAATGTCACTCAATAATGTTCAGCAGTACTGTGTTCATGGATAATTTCAAACAGTATCTCTGTCTAGAACATTGATGTGCTCATTCAAAACACCTCCATCTCTAGCTACTGGAAACGAGTAGATAAAGCCGCCTGCCTAGAAAAATAAGTGGAATGTTACTTCAAAGAGGTTGCCAATACTAAGAGGCAAACAGTGAAAACACAGTCAAAGTTCTCAAAGGGAAAAAAAAAGAAATCAGGATAGTTGCATTCAGAAGGTTAAATTATTTCTTAAAACTAGACAAGTCTGTTTAAACTATGTCATGGAAACAGTCATTTGGTCATTCATTTGTTAAGAACCATTTCATCTATTTTCTCAGTCGTATTTGTGAGTATCCACCATGTACAAACACTGAAATGAGGTAGAATGAGGAATCTTTGATTTCAAGAAACTTAAGACTGAAAGACAACACACACACACACACACACACACACACACACACACACACACACACCTGGCAGAGACAGAGGGAAGGCAATATGTTTACTGTTACAACAGCGTTAAGTCATATGTAACGTTTAAAATTTTTGCACTTAAGTGTTTCCTGAATACTGTATTCACAGAACCTCAGTTCTTCCTTTGCACCAATAATATAAACTAAAAATAGTGATTCCAAGTAAACTTCCTCTTCTTTGTAGAAACAAAAGAAAATAACACTGCTATTCTGAAATTTGAAATCTGACTATGCTATTCTAACAGTCAGCAATCGGTTACACTTGCAAATAGTCTTACAGAGATTTTTCAAATCTAGGTAATTTGACTTAACCATTCTAGAAGCTTGAATTTAGTTTAATATTTTGAAAAAAAATTTTCAGTCACTTGATTTGAGAGTACTTTCACACTTTCAATTTAAAATAAAGATGGTGCCAAGAGAGCACAGGGTTATGACAGACGTCATCAGCATAATAGAGCGGCTCAGGATTCCTTGGGCAACTGATAGAGAAAAAAATCATAAAAATATGAACACTCTGCTTCACGTCCTTGGGTGTATAAATTTAGCTACACCTACTTAATTCAAAAGTCTGCAAGAGGCATAATAACTGGCAAAATATGAAGATTAGCTTTATTGACAATTTTAATGTTTAAGGGAAACTCTGATTGTGATTTTAATATACAAGACAGTTTGGCATAATTTCAAGGTTTTATGTAGGTTTTCAATTAAAACTTGACTAATCCTTACTGTTTATTTGGCTTTTCACCGTACAGTTCCTGCCCTGCACTGTGTCAAATGTGCCATCTGTGTAACACACTTCTGGCCAGAGATGCATCAGGATTATTTTTGTTACACTCTGAATTGCAGCCGTGTGCAATCTTAACTTATTGTATTCAAAATTTCCACTTTATTCTCTTGCTACAACCATTGTAACCCCGTTGTACTAATGTTCTACTCTTAAATCTCACCGCAGTCACAACAAAGATTCCTGCTCCCCCACCTGCTTCAAACAGGCTTACAGACCATTCCCCTAACTATTTAGCAAATGTTAACAATGCTATAAATACCAATTGTGTTTATGCTTTCTGAAAGATTCACTGCAGCGAGTGTTCTGCAGTAGTGTTAGAGCTGGAGTAAGCTGTTGACTCCCACCATGAAAATGATTGAATTCTAAGCCAAAAATGCTTTTCCTTGGATAAGATATCTGATTTGCTACTGCTGTCATGAGACTGGGGTCATCTAAACTTAAACACTGCTGCTGCTTCTTTTGGAAAACAGATCTTCTCAGAGTGATTATGTGTTACTACAACAGCATTTGGAAGAGGGAAAATCAACCACTGACACTAAACACAACTTAGGGGAAATTTTTCGGGTTTTACTTTCATATTATGAGACCCACTGTATGTAATTCCTTAAATCGAGCAGGATCACATCTCTCCTTTTCCTCTTCTCTACTCATCTTTATAAATAGAGCTGAGTTCCATTTTCAGAAGGAATGAATAACTTTAATTTCTGAACTCACATAAACATAAAATAACAGTGCATTTGCTTGAAGAGAAAACGATGCTTCCAGAGCAAATGTAGTGAGTATTTCAGTAAGGTGAGAGAAGGAAAAGCACAGATGGCAGATGCTGTTTCCATTAGCGGTGCCCTAAGCAGCACCTACAGGCAGCGCACCTTCTGGTCTCTGAGCCCCCACCTCCGCCCCCTAGCCCCGGTGCACCCTGGAGTCTGTCCCTGCACTCCCTACACGCTGGGTGCTCGAACCCTATGCTGTGTCTGTACTTTTCCTGTTGTCAAAGTCTACCATCAAGTCCTACACACAGGGAGCTGAATGACTAGAAAAAGTTGTTTCAAAAAATAGGTCTGTAATTAAATAAATCATCTCTAATGGTGAAGTTTCAAACATGAGTAAAAGGCACTGAATTCGGCGGCAGAGGCTTTTTTCTGTATATATCAAAGAACATCATATAGAAACCACGATAGCTGACTTTAGCATGCGACTCTGGCATTGGTTAACACAGTCTAATCTTAGAGCTGGAGACTTTCTACTCTTTAACTTTATACTTTGTGGTATTTGAATTCTCAGGGTTCTGGCACATTTTTGGATAAATAAGTTGTAAAATCCCTTTATATACCATTTAATTATATACAAACCATACAAACACCACACATACACAATTTAGTAGTGAACCCAGAAATCAAGATTTTATGAGTCCTGAGTCAAAAGCCTTCCTGCTTTTAGAAAATGATGATAAGAACTACAATTAACAGTGATATACCAAAGATATTTTCTGAAAGAGTGGAAGTGATCTTTTGTGGTCCTCCTCAAATATGCTGGAAAAAATGAGGGAATTTGTTTCCAAAATGTATGAAAAACAATCCTAGTTCAGCGAGTTAAAAAACTGATTACAGGTACTGTAATTTCTGAGAGAGGTAAGTGAAGAAATTGTAACCTCCTTCATCTTTACTGAAGTTACACAAAGATCATTATATATAAAGTCACTATCCTACCAACATTAAAAATGGCCAGTCCCAGAAAGTAGTCACAAAAGACCTCCAAAAAGTCAAAACCAAAGTCAATATTCTTATCCTCATGTTAACCTGCATTGCTTGCTTGAAGTTTTAAGCAGATACTTTTTCCCCTCACAAGAGTGAAAGACCAGGAGTTTGGATTTTGCCTTTTGATTTTCCAGAGGATAAATTTTCAGCATACAGAAAGTAGCAAATAAAAGAATTCCATGATCTCGCTAATCAAAGATTAAATAACTATTTTCAGTTGCTGCTGCTGCTGCTGCTAAGTCGCTTCAGTCGTGTCCGACTCTGTGCGACCCCGTAGACAGCAGCCCACCAGGCTCCTCTGTCCCTGGGATTCTCCAGGCAAGAACACTGGAGTGGGTTGCCATTTCCTTCTCCAATGCATGAAAGTGAAAAGTGAAAGTGAAGTCGCTCAGTCGTGTCCGACTCTTAGTGACCCCATGAACTGGAGCCTACCAGGCTCCTCCGTCCAAGGGATTTTCCAGGCAAGAGTATTGGAGTAGGGTGCCATTGCCTTCTCCGTATTTTCAGTTAGATGACCATATAAACATCTAAGATGACCATATAAACATCAGAAATTTCCTAATGTATAAATACACATCACAAAATGTGTATTTTCTATGTTTCAAAACATGATCTGTTTTTGTATGTAATATGGAAAGTATTTTTCCATAACAATAAATATAGAAATATACAGTTATAATTTTAATGATGTATATAGTAGCATTTCACTGTACGGATTTACCTATATTTATTTAATCAGTTTCTTTACTGTTAGATATTTATGTGGTTCTTGTGGGGTTTTTTTTTTTTGCTATTATGAGCAACTATGAAAGTGAAAGTCACTCAGTCATGTCCAGCTCTTTGTGACCGATACAGTCCATGGAATTTTCCAGGCCAAATACTGGAGTGTGTAGCCTTTCCCTTCTCCAGGGGATCTTCCCATCCCAGGGATCAATGCATTGCAGGTTCATTCTTAAACAGCTGAGCCACAAAGGAAGTCCTGAGCAACTATATCTGTTTTCTAAAAATTAGAAATTTTTGTTATTTTTCATCTTCGGTAGTCCAACAGGTAAAAAATGTGTTGGATTTTACTGAATGCAACTGAATTTCACTGATTACTAGCGAGGCTTCATTCATTTATGGCCTGGACTTCATCTTTTGTGAATTATCTATCCCTGAAATTTATCATTTGTTGTCTTTTTTTGGACATACAAAAACTTCAGTTTTTATGTAGACAAATGTAACAATTTCTTTAATGACTTTGGTTTTGTTACTGACATACAAAAGGAGCCTTTTCCATTCCAAGATTATAAAACTACTTACTACAGTATTTTCTATGTCCTGTAGTTCAGTTTTTTATACTTATACTATAACCTTTATTCCAAATAAATATATGTAATTCATCTGTAATTTCTTTCACTTTAAGATGTGAAACAGGGATCTAAATTTATAACAATTAGCTAGCTGTCTTAACATAACAGGTACATAAGATAGCCTTTTCCCAGTGATTTAAAATACCACCTATATCATATATTCTCGTATCTATTTATGAAACTGGAGAAGGAAATGGCAACCCACTCCAGTACTCTTGCCTGGAAAATTCCATGGACAGGGGAGCCTGGTAGGCTACAGTCCATGGGGTCACAAAGAGTCGGACACGACTAAGCGACTTCACTTTCTTTCTATAGTTCCTTTTGGAGAAGGAAATGGCAACCCACTCCAGTGTTCTTGCCTGGAGAATCCCATGGACAGAGGGGCCTGGTGGGCTACAGTCTATGGAGTTGCAAAGAGTTGGAGAAGGAAATGGCAACCCACTCCAGTGTTCTTGCCTGGAGAATCCCAGGGACGGGGAAGCCTGGTGGGCTGCTGTCTTTGGGGTCGCACAGAGTTGGACACGACTGAAGTGACTTGGCAGCAGCAGCAGAATGACTAACACACACACACACACATTTCTGAAAGCTCTATTCTGTTTCACTGAACGTTAAAACTAGAGCACAGTGTTTTCGTTACTCTAGTTCATACTTTGAGGAAGTAATCAAAACCTATATATTTACTTTAAATTTAGTTTTATCCTGGTCTTTTGGTTTCTCAGGCTATCACGTTTAAGAAATAGCTAATTGTAGAGCAGGAAGGCAGGTGTCCAGCAGACAGACATATTGACACAGGAACAAGAAGTGAGAACTGATAGTTTTAAAGTAGAAACAGGAAAAATACAAAAAGAGAGCATACCAACTGAGAAAGCAAGTAGTATGGAATTCTTTATTGTAGGGTCAAATACACCACAGAACAATCACTAACATTAATAAAAAATAATATTCACTAATCACATTCTTCAGTGGTCTTTACTTATTACTGTCTATAGGAAAGTGGCCTCTACGCCTAAAAACCGCAGAGAACCCATAGTTTCTCAGGCACACACAGAACAAAGACCGAGGTGGCTTAAGTCTCAAAAAGATTTCAAAGAATCTGTGTCACATGTATTGGTCTTCAGCTTTAAATTAAGCTACAATTAATAACAAAAAGACACCAGGCATGGATGCGTGAAGGCAAGCCTTTGCTGCAGAGATGACCTTCACGTTGAGGTCCGAACGATAAGGGCAGGAACAGAAGGAAGGTCGGTGTCATAGCACATGCAAACGAGGGTGAGGACGGCGGGGCGTGAGATGAGGCAGGAAGGCGGGGGCCAGACCCTGCGGACCGAGCAGAGCTCTATTCTGCGTTTCACGTGAAATAGGAGAGCTTAAGTAGAGGAGGGACACAGTCTGATTTATACTTTCAAAATGTCACTTTGGCAGCTCAGTGGAAAGTGGACTGCAGGTAGTTAAGCGTAGGAAAGGGTGACCAGGCCAGTCAGGGGAGAGTTGATGGTGGTGGCTTGGACTAATGACATGACACAGACATAAATGGTTTCCAAATGTGTTTTGGAGACAACATCTACCTAACCACTCTTGGTCGTCAGCTGCTTATGCCCCCGCCACCCCCGACCTCTCCCCACACGCTGTGCTCTCTGCTTTGAGCTCCCCTGCCCCTCCTACCGCTGTGCCTGCCCCTCATTCCTTAAGGACTATGCTTGGGCGGGTTAGTACTGCCTCAGTTTGGGTTGGCTGTTTTTCCTTTGTGCTCTGACATGTAGTGGAAACGTCTCACTCAGAGCACATCACTGTCCATACAACTTCTAAATACTTATTTCTGACCTAATAAAACTCTAGCAATGAATTGTCTTACACTAAGGAGTTGCTTGGAGAAGGCAATGGCACCCCACTCCAGTATTCCTGCCTGGAAAATCCCATGGACAGAGGAGCCTGGTGGGCTTCAGTCCATGGGGTCGCTGAGAGTCGGGCACGACTGAGCGACTTCACTTTCACTTTTCACTTTCATGCATTGGAGAAGGAAATGGCAACCCACTCCAGTGTTCTTGCCTGGTGAATCCCAGGGACGGGGGAGCCTGGTGGGCTGCTGTCTACGGGGTCGCACAGAGTCAGACACGACTGAAGCGACTTAGCAGCAGTAGCAGCAGCAAGGAGTTGCTAACTGAGCTCTCAACTTTTGGATATAGCAAATACCATCTATATGATAAATGATAGGAAAGTTCTGCATATAAGAAAGGATACAGAATTGTTCTAGAAATCATGCCCCTAAATACAATTATATTCTAAATATATTAAAGAAATAATTTAAGGAAATTGGTTTCCATTTTTTTGGAAAATAAAAATTATTTTGTAAACTTAATATTCAACTCATCATTTGGATTTTGGAAGGTTTTTTCCTTAAGAAAAATATTTATTCTTATTCATATCTGACTCTGAATTCGTTTATCTTAAATTTTCCTTCTTTTTAAATTACTTCTTTCCCTGTTTTTTAGTTTTTTTGAAATGTTGGTACAAGGAAGAAAGGTGAATGAATTAAAACATAATCAAAAAATTAATCATCAGAAAATAACAAATCTTTATTTATTTGTACTTTGTCTGTACAGACAAGAAATGTGTGTGTTAGTCATTCAGTCATGTTTGACTCTTTGCAACCCTATGGACTGTAGCCCGCCAGGCTCCTCTGTCCACGGGATTTCTCCAGGCAAGAATACCGGAGAGGGTTGCCATTTCCTCTGTCAGGGGATCTTCCCGACCCAGGGATCAGACCCACGTCTACTGCATCTGCTGCAGTGGCAGGATTCCTTACCATCTGAGCCACCAGGGAAGCCCCACAGACAAGAAACAGAGTATATTAAAAGTGGCGACGGTAGAGAAAAGGGTACCGAAAATAAAGAAATAAAGAGGTCAGTTAGAATAAAGTGCTCAAGAGAAGAACAAATCCTTTAGTTGGAGGTCACAGATATTTGGGGAGAAAAAAGCATACTTGCCTGAAAAAATAATTCTTTCTGGTGTGTGACATATGCAAATACAGAGAGAGTTGTATATTGATAACCCAGCTGTTTTCTAAAAATTAAAAACAACATAAAAGTTTAATGTGCTGCAGGCTGTTTCTCTGATTACTCTTCCTCCTCTTATGGTTATTATTTCTATCGTTTAGTGCTTTTTTTATAGAGAGATTATTTTTATGATCACTTACTACACCATATGTATTAACCATTCATTCTAGAATAAAACTTTCTCTTGAGGAATGGAGCCTTTCCCAAGTAATAGGTGCATACATGACTTGTTTGTAGACAGCTTGCCTCTGTGTATGACTGTGTGGACATTTAAGTGTTCCAGATGAAAACTAAGTAGACAGTAGTGAACAGAAATAAGGAAAACTAGAGGTACTGAACAAAACGTCTAGTCCGGTCTCCTTTAAATACTCGAGAGGCCAAATCCATCCTGATACCGTTACCATGATTTTGCAGGGATAATGTTTTAGTATAAGCCAAGTGTATGCACAAATTCCCTAATACTAGAGACGTTAAAGCCTCTTAGAAGAACGAGATTCTGAAAGAAAGATGAGACAGTCTGGAGATGGGGCAGAGAGCAAATCGGAAGACGGCGGTAGTGGAAGCTTTACAACTAGCAAGACTTGACAAGACTTGGGAGGCTGTCCTGGCACGGGGTGCAGGAACAAGGCTGGCTGGAGATGGAGCAGTGGGAGCTGCCTCCCTGGGCTTCCATGCAAGAATGTACGTCATTCTCAAAGTGCAGGAGGAAAAGCTTTATGAAGAGAAAGGCAGTTTGTGAACAATCTTTCTGAAAGATTGTCCTGCTTCCACATCACTCTATTCTGTTACACAGCTTTTTTTCTTCATAGCACTTATTACTAACTGAACTTAGTTTTTATTGTTTATTTTCTGTCCATTGAGCTCCATGAGGGAAGGGGTTTTGCCTGACTTTCTTGCTCATCACTGTATTTTTAGGACTTTGAACAAAATTTGTTGAATAAATGAATAATTAATGAAAGAATAAACTCTTCCAATTTATCAGCCCTTTTCCTTACTTATCCAAACCAGCCTAGAGCCACCATTTCATCAATATCCCTTTAACAATTTCACTGACCACCCTTTCACTCTCAATTCTTTTTTATATATATTCTACCATATTCCTATGGCCAAACCCCCGTCTCTCTCTCTCCACATGTATAATTACACACACATACGGAGAAGGCAATGGCATCCCACTCTAGTACTCTTTGCCTGGAGCATCCCATGGACGAGGAGCCTGGAAGGCTGCAGTCCACGGGGTCGAGAAGAGTCAGACACGACTGAAGTGACTTACCTACATACCTTCTCTATTCAACTTTTTTCTACTTCTATTCTCCTGCTATTGAGAACAGAGAAAAACAACATGGAAAGGAAATAACAGTTTATATATTACTGAGTATCAGTTAAGCACCTATCACTGTATAAGGTATCTCCACAAACGTTACCTCACTCTTGGTACAAACTCTCATGGAGGTGGCTGCCATCCCACCTCACCCATGGACAGTTACTTAAACCAGTCCCCAGGTTGGCCTTCCACTCTACCCACTCAAGACTGTATTCTTTCCTGCTGCTGCTAAGTCACTTCAGTCATGTCCGACTCTGTGCGACCCCATTGACTGCAGCCCGCCAGGCTCTCCCGTCCCTGGGATTCTCCAGGCAAGAACACTGGAGTGGGTTGCCATATCCTCCTCCAATGCATGGAAGTGAAAAGTGAAAGTGAAGTCGCTCAGTCGTGTCCAACTCTAGCGACCCCATGGACTACAGCCTACCAGGCTCCTCCGCCCATGGGATTTTCCAGGGCTTATCTATCTGTGCTCTGGATTTTGTTTTTTTTTCCTTTTTCTCATAGAGCTTAGTGGTCTATTACATACTCTTTCCTATGATACATGCTTCTCTTTGGAGCTTTCCAATTAACAGAGAAACATCATAAATTACCTATCCATTAAAAAAAAAAAAACAACTCCTTCAGAGTGACTGGCAATGGATATGGGGTTTCTTTGTGGATAGTGACAAAATGTAAAATTAGATTGTAGCAAAGCCTGTACAATTCTGGGAATAAACTAAAACTAGTATATACTTCAAGTGGGTGAACTGTATCATGTGTGAACTCTCTCTCAATAAAGCACTGAAAAGTTCTTCTGTTACTTCCTTTCCTCACTGTGTTTAGTTGTTCACGTCGCATTCACAGCACAGTCCTCTTTAATCCAAGCTTCTTTCTCTAATGATCCTTAGAATAAGCCAATGAGGAATTTTCAGTTTGTTCAGTCTTCTTTGAGACAGATTCTAAAGTATATGCAGTTATGTTACCAAACTCCAACCCACTTATAACACAGTGAAGATTACTTTTCTTTTTTAAAATTTTATTTATTTTTGGCTGTGCTGGGTCTTCACTGCTGCACGTGGGTGGGCTTTCTCTAGCTGCTGTGAGTGACAGGGGTCAGAGCGGGGGTCGTGAGGGGGTACTCTCTAGTTGCGGTGCATCCAGGGCTGCCCAGACGGTAAAGAGTCTGTCTGCAATGTGTTCGATCCCTGGGCCGGGAAGATCCCTTGGAGAAGCGGGTGGCAACACAGTCTAGCACTCTTGCCTGGAGAATCCCATGGACAGAACAGTCTGATGGGCTCTAGTCCACAGGGTCACGGTCAGGACGACTGACGGCTGACACACACACTCCTGCTGTGGAGCGCGAGCCTAGGGCATGCAGGCTTGGGAGCTGCGGTGTGTGGGCTTAGTTGTTCCACGGCATGCGGAATCTTCCCAGAGCAGGGATCAAACCTGTCCTCTTCATTGGCAGGTAGATTCTTCACCACTGGACTGGCATGGAAATCTCCTAAAATTACTTTTCATGACATTAAAATTACTTTTTCTGGCACCTCTCTCTTTTGTCCCCTTCAGCTCATTTCCACAAACCTAATTGCCCACCATGGTCTCTTTTACCGATGTGCAGGAGGCTCATGCAGCTTCTTCTGTGCAGCTATCCTTCGCTCATAACTCTACCAAGTGTTCTTATTCACCCTTCAATCTCCAGCTCCAGCCTCTCATTTCCCAAACATGCTGGAATCTGCAGTCTAGGTTCAGTGCCTAGTCTCCAGACCTGGGCACACATATAGTGTATTTATCTCTATACTGAATTTATCACAGTATTCAAAGTGCTTATTTATCCATGTTTCTCCACTAGACAACATGCTACAGCTGATAGGGGCAGGGACTCACCTTTTCACTCTTTACCCTTATTACATAATTTAAGTTTGGTAAAAAGTTGTTGAAAAAAAGTTAATGACCCTAGTCTTGTTTTTTGTTTTCTCCTTGTCTCACTTTACAATGAACTCTGTATGAATCCTCTAGGAAACAGTCTTTAATAACTTCTCTAGTCCAGGTTCGACGCATGATACTGGATGCTTGGGGCTAGTGCACTGGGACGACCCAGAGGGATGGTATGGGGAGGGAGGAGGGAGGAGGGCTCAGGATGGGGAACATATGTATACCTGTGGTGGATTCATTTTGATATTTGGCAAAACTAATACAATTATGTAAAGTTTAAAAATTAAATAAAATTAAAAAAAATAATAACTTCTCTAGCGTTAACATTTATGATTTTTTTTTAAGATGCAACTGTTAATTCTTATTCTTTTTTAGAGCTGGGTTTTCTAACTCAACATTTTAACAGTAAACAATATAAGAGAAGGAACTAACACTTGTTGAGTACCACGCCAGGCCTTTTTATCTGTTACACGTCATTTAAATCTGCATGAAATGGGCATCATCCTACCAATTCCATAGACTCTCAGGAAGAGCTAAGGCATACAATTATGGGCACTGGGGTCAGGAATCAAATCCACATTTATTTGTTGATTCTACTGTATCACAGTGTCATGTCACAAAACTCAGCACCATAATGTGGAGTGGATATAATAAAAGATCACATTCGTTTCAATAACATTCAGGAAGCAAATATATATACTTATATGAATAATGCTAAGTAATGAATTGATGTAGTGTGTTAAGAACCCTGAGTACCCACCATACTTAGAATATGTCAGGTCATGATTTTTGAGTGAATGCTGAATCTAATATATAATATATATGTATATAAATAAAACAGGGTGCAATGAGTTGGAAAGCTCTTCAGCTAAAGGTTAATTTGCTGATAATTAACTACTTGGAGTTGTGGGGGAAAAAAGAAGTCAAAGAAACTTAAAGCACAAGTTTTCAACAGAGCTTCCCTGGTGGTCCAGTGGTTAAGAATCCACTTGCTAATACAAGGGACACGGGTTCGATGAAGATTCCATGTGCCACGGGGCAACTGACCTTGTGTGCCCCCAGCTACTGAGCTCTATTGCAATAAAAGAAGCCACTCAGTGAGAAGCCCAAGCGTGGCAACTACAGAGCAGCCCCTCACTCACAACCAGAGAAAAGCCTGCACAACAAGACAGGCCAGCACAGTCAAAACTAAATAAACAAACATTTAAAACTTTAAGTTTTAAATAGTCTTTAGCAAATGCTGATCATGAAAAATACTGAAAGCTTACTTGATATGGCAGTTTCTCAGAAAGTCAAACATAGAATTACCATATAATCCAGCAATTCTACTTCAGAATATACCCAGAGACTTGAAAGCAGGGACTTGAACAAGTATTAATATACGCATGTTCATAATAGCTAAAAGGGGGAAGCAACCCAAAATATCCACTAACAGACAGACATACAAAATGTGGTACATACATATGGTGAAGTATTAAAAAGGAAGGAAATCTGACCTATGCTACCACACGGACGGAATTTAATAAAATAAGCCAGTTACAAAAGGACAAATATTGTATAATTTCACTTATCTGAGATACCTAGAATAATCAAATTCCCCAGAGGCAACAGAACAGTGGTTGTCACGGCCCGAGGGCAGGGAGAGACAAGGAATTACTGTATAAGGTATACAGAGCTTCAGTTTGGGAAAGATGAAAATTCTGGAGATAAGTGGTAGTGATGGTTGCATAACAATATGGATATACTCAATGCCACTGAATTATAATTCAAACCACAGTAGAAACCAATATTTGAAGTCAGGACATGTTAAAGTGGAATAAAACATATAATCTGGTGAACACATATGTGTCCATACACATCGCAAGTCTCAAATGGTGCACAGTCACTAGTCACTGTGAGCTCGTTTGTGTCCGACTCTCTGCGATCCCGTGGACTGTAGCCCGCCAGGCTCCTCTGTCTGTGGGATTTTCCGGGCAAGAATACTGGAGTGGGTTGCCATTTCTTTCTCCAGAGGATCTTCCCAACTCAGGGATCGAACCCACATCTCCTGTATTGGCAGGCAGATTCTTTACCACTAGTACCACCTAGGAAGCCCAATTTCAAATATTCTACCAAGTTAATTTAACAAACATTTATTGTCCCATTTATTGTCCCAAGCAAAATCCCATTGCTTAGAATCTGGATTTTGAAAATTTGGTAAGCAAAGATACACCACAATCTTCTAGATGTCTCCTGTTCAATATCATATCCACTAACCATATGTGGCTATTTAAATTCACTACAATGAAACATTCAGTTCCTCAGTCACACTAGCCACATTTCAAACACACAATGGTCACATGTGACTAGTGGCTATTGTATTGGGCAGCGTAGATACAACGAACATTTCCATTACCCCAGGAAGTTCTGGACTTCCCTGGTGGCTCAGATGGTAAAGCGTCTGTCTACAACGAGGGAGACCTGGGTTCGATCCCTGGATCGGGAAGATTCCCTGGAGAAGGAAATGGCAACCCACTCCAGTACTCTTGCTTAGAAAATCCCATGGATGGAGGAGCTTGGTGCAGGCTACTGTCCATGGGGTCGCAAAGAGTCAGGTACAACTGAGCGACTTCACTTCAGGAAGCTCTACTGGAAGTTCTACTGCTTTTTTAGATTATACTGCCAACAGTATATGATAAACTCCTTTGGTAAATAACTGAGGTGTGAGAAGCAGGGTGGGTCAATCGAGAATAAACACAAAGAGCCAATGACACTGATCTATAGAGAAAACACCTAGCTGGTGGAATGACTCACTTTTTAACAGCATCACAGAGCTACAGAGAGCCATCCTTTCTGATCATAGCTTGCACAAACTTGAATGATGGGAAACGTTCAGCTATATTGACTTGGACACACAAGTCTTAAAAAAAGGAATAGGACCCTCACATTGGGAGAAATAGTATTAAGTACATTTTCATTGCAACTCTACAGAATATAATGGAATTTCAAAATTAAAACTACTCAGATTTTATAGCACCATAAAATAATATATGCTCATATGTTAAGTAAACAGGACATGACAAAGCCAAATATATACTGATTCCAGTCACAGAAGTAGATATGGATAATAACTACAAAGGAATACAAAAACACAGAAGCAGGTATTAAATAATTATGGACATTTATAGTACCACTATTCAAATTTGGTTAAAACAATAAAAAAGAAGGTAAATGGGCCTATTCAATTCTATTCTAATAATGACTTATTTACTGTTTTGTAAACAATTGCATGTTTGCTCCAACCTCAGTTTCCTACACGGAACTCTGTGTATATTTTGTGTTATGCAGTCAGTTGTTGCTCCAATAAAACAAAATGCCCCCTAGAAGGAACATTTTCAAAGAACTGAAAAATTGTGTCTTTTAGAGCCCATCTGACCCCGTTCAAAAATAAACTAAAAACCAGCAATTCCAACCTATGTGATTTAAGGTAAGTGCATCAAATGAGCAGTGCTTTTGTTTGCGTGCCAATCTTCTTTATCTAGCACGTAAACCAGGTGATGACGCACGCTGGCAAATATACTTAAATATGTACTTTCATTCACTGTCAACATGATAAGGTCATAAATAGAATTATAAAGAAATACATCAAGTGCCAGTGAAAAACAACAAACCTTACTTACTACAAATGATGTTCCCTTTACAGTGATATACAACTTTCCCTATGAATCAAAACTCCCTGGTTTCAATAATGTTCTCTTCTAAAACTGTACAGACATATAAGGTTTTATCTGTTCAATTTCACTAACATACATACATCTTTATATATGAGGTATGTTAACCAGAAGAAGAATAATTAAATTAAAATAGTTTAAAAAATTTAAGGCCATACACAGGCTTTTTGGTGAATACTGTATTTGTCAAAACTGTGTTTTGAGTTTTACTTAAGAAAATCAATGAGAAGGATAAAACAGTTCTCAATAATGTCCAGCACCAAGTATGATGATGTACGAAAGCTGCAGACTTTATTCTTAACTTCTATTTGGTTATATGTGTTCAGTTCAGTTCGGTTCAGTTCAGTCGCTCAGTCGTGTCCAACTCTTTGTGACCCCATGAATCGCAACATGCCAGGCCTCCCTGTCCATCACCAACTCCTGGAGTTCACTCAGACTCACGTCCCTCGAGGCAGTGTACTTGTACATAAATATGTGTTTATCATATTATATGCTTATAATCTTATTTCTTTAACAAATTATTTTCCTAGTTCGTTAAACTAGTGAATAGCCTTAAAGGTTATAAAAATAATAAATATGATTATTGTCCCCTTAAAAGGGGTCAAATTGAAAAAGTTCTCATTTTAACATCAAGTCCCAGGTAGGTCACTAACTTAAAGGCTATCCTGCTTACATTACTTTACCCGGCTGGTTTCAGTTTGCTGCTGCGGCTGCTGCTGCTGCTAAGTCACTCCAGTCATGTCCGACTCTGTGCGACCCCATAGATGGCAGCCCACCAGGCTCCCCCATCCCTGGGATTCTCCAGGCAAGAACACTGGAGTGGGCTGCCATTTCAGTTTCATCAACAGTAAAATGAAAGCGTGGGGAAGATGGCATTTAACAGCTTCTGGTCTAGAGATACATGTTAGACTCAGTCAGGTAACCTACCTCTCTCAATACAGGATCAGTTATTGAATTCAGATTAACAGCTCCTTCATAGGTCAGGTAATAGAATACATTGAGGGCTCGAACAGCCTCTGGTCCTTGCTGTTTATAGCCAAAAATGAGGTCAATCCACTGGTGAAGCTGGCAGGAAACAAATTCACTCTCCAGGGCCTGAAAAAATAATGTAGTTTTTATTATTATGCTGAATTCTACTTTTAAAAGATAGAGAAATTTAGAATAAGCATTGAAGTTTAACTCTAAACTGTGAACTAAGGTATTCTGAAGTCCTTATTTTCCACTAGACTTTGTTCTCCTTTTTCTATAATGAGAGACTCTGCAGCACTTGTCACACTGGATTACAACAGATTGTTTATATTTCAGTATTCATCTACGTGTACTGTGAGCACTGTGAAGACCAGGACTGGGTCTATCTTGGTCACATTTGTAACTCAGGACCTGGCAGGTACTCAATTTATGTTTCAAAGAAACGAGGTCATACAATGTAAAGGCTGGTTTGAAACAGCAAATGTGAAAATATTAAACACTGACTATTCACTTGAAATATTTATAGTTTTTCTAGAATTAAAACATTTTGCTGCCCACTGCAACAACTGTAACCAAATCATTTGGCTACTTCAACTGAGTTTTTATACCAATAGATTAGATCTTGGGAGTGATCCTTGTAATTACTGAATTATTATTCTATGTAATAATATCAAATTGGACTGAATATTTGATGCTATAAACATAACAGTGTCCAATAAATAATGAATGAACATGAACATAATCAAGTTTTCAGTAGAAATGCTGGGCTCAAGATCACTTCCAATTCATCACCACATTCCCAGAGTTACAAGCACTATACCTAAAACACCATTGGTGCCAATAAATGTTTGCTGAACTTAATAAAGTTTAAAAAGCTAAAGAGCTTTCATAAGCAGAGACTTGGTTTTTTTTTTAAAGAAAAGTATTCATTTGTATGTTGTTAAAAACTATTCCAACATAAAACCATGATGGGCTAGTATATCAATAAGTAATGTTGTTTGAATAACAGAGCTCTCAAACTCTGAAGTTTAATTTGAAGTGTACCAAGTTACATCAGGTAATGTATCACACTGAAATTCTAATTTTCAGAGTCATAAGTGCATGACTGGGATGCATTTTTGGTGTGGCTTAATGCTATGTTATCAATATTATGAAAAGAAAACTGCTGGTTTTAAAACAAAATTGACTAACTTTTGGTCTAGCAAGCAACCAGTAAGATATATAAATAACCTTGTGACAAAAGATGTTCCAGAAGTTCACAGGTGTACACTTGTGTAGATATGTGCTTTATTAAAATGAGGGCCTATGAATAAGAAAACTGTTTATGGTTAAATTCAAATAATATATTTCCTTTAACTAATAACATTTAACACGGCTTCACAATATATCATATATCATAAAGTGTAAAAATAAAACTCTAGGCAATTCTCATATTTCAAAGTATACCTGGACTGAAATAAGCCTTAAAAATATTTAGCTAGTTTCAATGGAAAAGTTACTGTTTAAAGCATCTCTTATAAAACTCACTATACTTATAAATTTAGTAAACAGCTAAGAGAGCACAAAACTTCCTCCTGTTTTAGACTGTAATAACTTTCAGTAAATTCCTATTTTAAGCTCATAGATTTACATTAATCTGAAAATCCAGGAACTACTGATGCAAGCACACAAAAAATGATACTTCTGTTTCATTAATTTAGGCCTTGGGTAGTGATGGGAGTGTGGGGTGGGGGTGGAGTACATGTTTAAAGTGACACATAAAAACAGCAATTGTCTTAATTTGTGTGCAGTGCTCTCTACACAAAAGCCCTAAATATGTTCAAATTAGAGCAAGCTGCTTGATTGTCACTGCAGTCTCATGTCACATTAATGCATGACAAACATTAAACCATACACTTAAATGGCAATTTATATCATTTAAATGTTTACTGCCAGACTAGCTCATCACTCATTTAAATGTGACTTTCTGACAGCTAATTTCAGTTAATTTTCTCCAATTCACTTAATTAGAACTTTCAATCAGAGAAGGACCTGTACATATCTTTGAGCTTACATCCTTTTTAGTTGTTGTTCAAAATCTGAGTTAATAAGCTGCTGAAAAGCTCTACGATAATAGATGAGCAAGCAATATCTCTGAGTCTACAAAAATGTGTGAATCTATGAAGCAAACTCGCAGTAGGTACTGTAAGGAAGAACCTACACTTATTTATGTAAATAATACTCTGGCCAGTAGTTTAAATAAAAAACGTTTAGTTCATATATACACACTATTGAAACGATAAAAAGAAACCCTGCATCTAAGCTAATTAAAAATTAATGATTTTAAAATTGTTTAATAAGATAAAACAGTCAGGAGTCTCCTGAGTGTCGGTGGTGGTGTGATTTCAGACTATAAAATTCCAGAAGGCCCAGCAAATGATGCAGTACAAATTTTCTCAATATTAAAGCTCTAAAAACTAGGGCAATTTTATTTTATGTGTTATCAAACAGAATTGTGAGTCTTTCTAATGTTGATTACTTTTTTACGCACATTCAAAATGGTGAAGTTGGTTAGATTCAGATGCTCAAACCTTTACATCTGACACCACATCAAAATGTTCAGCAAAAGTGCTGAAATGACAGGCAGTATGTTCACATCATGTCACAAACGTGCGTGCAGAAATGGCCACAGTGTCACGGTTCGGGCCTCCCCTCACCCTGTTACACTGGCCAATCCGTAATTCATCACATTATTGGCAAAATCTCTTCCAGAGGTTGATACACACGTTACTTTTATGAATAAATTTTAAACACATTTTAAAAAGCTAAAGCAGTCTTCAGCTCTTTGTCACAACAGAGCTTTTACAGGAACACACAAGGACAACTACCATGGATATATGGGAATTCCCAAAAGTTTAAAAATCACTTTAGTACAAAGTCAGTTCAGGACTTTAACATTCTTTTGATACCAGTGAGTGACAACTGCCTAACCAATAGTATATGATAATAAACAAGTGCAGTTACTGCAGACCTGACAGAAGAGGTAAGGACAAGCAGGAGGAAGGTATTAAGGGTAAAAAAATGCAAATAATTCAAAATGGAAAACCCTGGGAATACATTTTATAACTTCTGTTTTTGAGATTCAAAACCATTAAATTAAAATTTATTTAATTTCCCTTTCATAAGATTTTTAAGATACTCTTTAAATACTTGTTTATATATACATTTTGCATCACAAAAAATATAAAAATATGCCAGTGGAATGCTAAGCATCTGAGATTTTTCAAAGCCTTTAAAGACAGACAGTCCTCATTAAGACTGGAGTTAAATACGGTTTGCAGCTAGGGGATAGTAACATTCTTCCCATGCTGCTCTCAAACCTAACCAATCAATTGTTAGCACTCCCCTAGCAGGCTAGACATCATTTACATCCAACGTGTGCTCTGAGTAAAATTTGTGAAAAAGAAAATCCACTGAAATGTCCAACACAATACAATAATATTCAACTCATCTGAGTTATTATAACATAAATCAGTAACTAATGTTCAATTGTTAAGGTTCAAATAAGACCTATGAAAAGACTACTGCATGAAGCCTCACATGAATTGTCAGTCCAATCCAGGGGGACTCATATTAGTCCTGACAAACTGTCTTGGGGCTGATATCTGTTTTTTTAATGAGATCTATTAAGCAGAGTCTAAAACACTTGAGATATGCTAAAAAGTACAGTATACAGATGTCAAATACAAACACTTATTAGTAACTTTCATTTGTTTGGTCCACATGCAGAACATCAACAAATTAAAGGCTTAATATTATAAAGAAAATAGTAAATTATTCATAAATAACTCATTTGTGTAGCCCTGTGTCAGAAATAATTATAACATATATGAATATGTGTCTAACAATAAATCTCACTGAAAGATCACAATCTACGTTTTCCTGAAACTAACCCATTAAGGAAATGAATTATTTATTGCTAAAAAATGTTACACAAAATTATTCTTATCTCTTACAGTGGAGTCAAAAAATATAGTAACTTAGGCAGAAATCATTTGCTTTTTCAAAGAAATTCTAAGCTGTTTGAGAATAAAAATTCTAAAATATAAAGCAATCATATGTTTATTAGTCTAATCATGCTTTAGAAATATTCTAGCAATTGCCTTTTATTTTCAAAAAATCAAATTTTTTCTAATGCAAAATTTAGGTAAAATCAAGAAGACCAATTTCAATGAACAAAAGAAATTATCAGATAATTGTTTACCTCATGATCAGGAAACCTTAATTGTGTATTATTTGTGTTTCTCATACTTGTAATTCCCAGATTAATGTTAATATTTACTTACACTTTTGCTAAATCTTCTCATATCATGCAATTTTAGAAAAGCAGCTAAACAAAAGCTACTGGTATCTATAGCATAAATAATTTTTATAAAAATCAAATAATCAGGTCAAATTTTATTTAAGTATAGAAATAATTATATAACCAGAAGGAAATAGGTTTCTGCAGCCCAGGTACACATCTCTGTATGCCTACCTCACTATTTCTAATCCCGGGCTTTGAGAAGGCCTGATTCTGTTCCAATATACAAAATGCCATAGCTGTAAGTTTCAAATAAAATAAAAATCACTAACTCTCTTGACTTGATATGAATTTAATTATAAGGTGCATTTAATCATATTTTAATAGTTTAAAGCATAAGAATTAGTTTTGTGACTTTTTGTACATGTAATTAAGAGTCTTAATTCATTTGAGTGTAGATAGTACTAAGTTTCAAAGGAGTTAATGTTTGGATTGGCAAAAATGTTAATATACAACATTATGAGCTTAGAATTTTAAACTATTTTTCATTTTAAATACATGTAATAAGGCCTTCTTATGATACACACACGCACGCACACATGCACACACACACAAACAGATTTAAAATGAACCGGTCTGTTATGTTTGCATGTGCTGGATTTCAAACACTGGTGGTAATGTTTCCTTAACATTGATATATGACCTTTGTAATTTACATTGAAGAAAGCCGTTTTTTTCAGCCTAATTAGAACTGTTTCAAATTTTCCTGCTAAATATATGATATAAAGTCCTTTCAACTTTTTTATTCTAGAGTTTCTTTCCATGTCAACTTTGTTCCAATCAAAATATGCTTTGAATTAAATGATTTTGATTGAATATGTGGATCACATTTCACTTCTAAGATTTAAAGTCCAAAAAGGAAAAGTTTAGCCTGTTCAAACAAAGCAAGAGCAGCCACTTTGCGGAAAGCTATTCACATTTAAGAAGACTGACAAATTGTTTGTGTGCACCATTAGGTCTAGTTTCTGCAATAGTTGCCAGATTTCCTGTCCCTCTAATAAGATACATTAACTCCTTAAATGCTGGCTCTGAATTCATGAAAAAGCCAAGTAACTCCAGCAAATGTTTAATCTACCTATAATTTCCTTTTCTGAAATAAACTGAAAAAATAGAAAAGAAAAATTGCTGTTACATCAAATTTTGTGAGAAAGAAAGGTCAAGAGAAAAATCAACATTTTTTTTTCATACTGGACAGATACAAATTCAGAATGTGAATATGCTTTCCAAATGGGATTTTTCAAGATGTGACAAATTCACATTAATCCTTTTTTTTTTAAAAAAAAATTCATTTAATTAACCTATTTAAGGATTACTTGTTCAGGTGAAACACAGCAGTGAAAATACTAAAGTATTTGATGAACTATAATCTAACATGAGCTTAACATTCTCCCATATGGATTATAAATATATTACAAAATGGTTTAGAATTCAGATATTTACCTTAATGTAAATATATAACAAAAATGTAAAACAGATTTTATATTAGCTACAGAGAAAAGTTTAACTTTGGGGCTTAAACAATACGTGTGAAGCTCTGACATGAAGAACAACCATTTATGAATGCCAAGGGGGGAAATAAAAGATCATTAAAGATCTAGAAAAAACTGTAGGATGCTAAGAATAAAAATTATATCTGACAGTTAAAAGAATGAAATTTAGTCAACAACATACTGAAGTGCAGACTGAGAGGCAGATAGAGAAATCACTAAAGGAGTTCTGTGCTTCTAAACTGCCCTTGAACTGCTGGGCAAAGAGAGATTGTGCAGCCAAATAGCACACTGCTCACTGCTACATTTATACCATTACTAAAGAAAAGTGAGTTAGTATCATATCCTGATATAACCATCAAGCACTTGTGCATCTTTTGGCAGGAGAATCATTCTGTCTACGATTGTTATTGTGTAGTTTTAAATGGAGTAGTCAACCAGCTGTTATATATTTTATACACTGAAGGCCATGTTTCCTTTGAAATTCATAGTTTTAATCTCAACTGAAGTCTGTATTGCTGTGCGCCAAGATCAAAAGGATTAGGCAAACTTGTACAATTACCCTTCTTTGCAGAGAGATGATTTTTTTCTAATGTTTAAAATAGTCCTATACGCTGACATTTTATCCAACTATTTTCTTTAGAGCTACAGAACATTAAAACATTTAATTACCATTTCAACCTTAGGTCACTCTTAATCTAAAATCTAGGAATTCTCAATGTACAGATATGTTAAACTAGCTATAGTGCAATACACTTAGGGAGATGGAGCTTTTTAAAAAAATCCAATAAGGAATGCTAGAGAACAATTAAAATTAGAATATACCCATCTAATTTATCATTTGCTTACACTTTGCATGCCCTGGTTCAGAACGCAGTTCACAATACTTATAGTAATGAATAGGTATCAATATAAAATAAATTTAACATAAGTATGGCGATGCGAAACTAAGGGTAAGAAGTACGTAAAAACCGTGCCATGAAGTTCTGTAGACTCGTGAGAGGTATGCCATGCATTTGACGTTAAGCTTTCTAACAGCCAACATAAAGAAAGAAACAAGAACACTTAGAAGAGTCAAAAGTGACTATAATGTAAAAACAAACCAGATGGCCTAGAAAAACACATTATTTCTATTCCTGAGATAAGAAATTCCTCCCGTGGCAATATGATGGAATCCAGGTATGTGACTCTCAGAGGGACTGACTTAATCCTGGGGTAGATCTGAAGTACGGACAAATGGAGAAACTCCGTATTCTTCAGGCAATCCTGCATAAATAGTATTTCTCTTAGGTAAGGCACTGATGGTAGATTCTAGATTACATTCCGTGACAAGTAACTGGAATGCAGCCATTTTACTTTGTCAGTAAATGCAGAGCTACATACTTCAACAACAGCTGAACCGAGTCATAGGACTAATAATCTCTTTAAAATGTGAGCAAACAAATGCCTGTGTGAAAGACACAACGAGTCTCTATGGGAGGTAAGCCCACCTTCACTTGGAAGGGGTAGCTGTCTTCCTTAAGACTAGTGCAAGAGTCTCCTCTGAAAGAAATTCTGCACAAACTTTCCCAAATGGATAAATAGCAACAGAAGCTTCTAAATACCAATCATGATATTCAAATACATATTGATGCTAAAATATTTTAAACCACTGTACTCAATGCCCAACCCTTTACAAAGATTTAGTAAAGGATCCCTTGAAAATTAATTTGAGGTATTCTAAATGGCTATAATGTTCTCTAAGATAAACTAGTTATAAAAATACATACTTAAGAAAATAAAATACTAATCCAAAATTCTTTGTTATCTGCCTAAGTATAGGAAATAAAAGAATAGATTTCCTCTTTAACAATCATAGAAAAATGTATTAATTTGCTGTTGGAAAGCTGGAGGTTTTAATTTTATAGTTGTTTATTAAAAGGAAAACAAAACCAAAAAAATTTAATCCCTCCCCATTTGCTTATCCGCATAGATCTGATAAATACTAGCAGTCTCTTGCCTTTGAAGATGGCCAGACCAGAATCCCTACTTATTGCCAGATGTAGTTTAATCCCACAGGGACTTCAGATAAAAACAAGGAGCTGTCTTCATGGCACCAACGATTCCCTGGACTGACTGCCATAAACTTATATTGGCAAATCAAAATTCTTGGCAAAATACAACACTTATTATATCACCACTTCCAAGAATATCCAATAAAGAAAAACTTGAACTAGAGAATATGGATGCAAATGTTGAATATTTCTTTTAAGCACTGACAAGTTCAGCCAGAGAATTACATCTGTACTTACTTTGTGTGTTCAATTGTATACATGTACATTACGTAGGGTAAAAGTCTCTTTTCATTCTGCAACTTTTGATTACTATCAGCAGCTCTGTCATCCATTCAATCAACAAACCTTTATAAGATTTACTTATACAGGTTTTACTATCAGTTCTGTTCTATGCTAGGTTCTAGGGAAAATGAAATGAAATATCCCTTTGGAGACTAAGGAGGTAAAAAGTCATCTCTAAGATGACTATAGGGCTTCCCTGATGGCTCAAATGGTAAAAAAATATGCCTGCAATGCAGGAAACCCATGTTCAATCCCTGGGTTGGGAAGATCCCCTGGAGAAGGAAATGGCAACCCAGTGCAGTACTCTTGCCTGGAGAATTCCATGGGCAAAGGAGCCTGACAGGCTACAGCTCATGGGGTCGCAGAGTCGGACATGACTGAGCAACTGACTATCACTGTTTTCAAGATGACTGTAATAGCTTATGTGAGAGATACTGAGAACCCAGATCAAGAAGGTAGCAGCAGGAGTGAAGAAGAGGGACAGATTTCACAAAGATTTAAGATGTAAGTTCAAAGCTAGTGGAAGTGATGGAATTCCAGTTGAGCTATTTCAAATCCTAAAAGATGATGCTGTGAAAGTGCTGCACTCAGTATGTCAGCAAATTTAGAAAACTCAGCAGTGGCTACAGGACTGGAAAAGGTCAGTTTTCATTCCAATCCCAAAGAAAGGCAATGCCAAAGAATGCCAAAGAATGCTCAAACTACCGCACAATTGCACTCATCTCACACGCCAGTAAAGTAATGCTTAAAATTCTCCAAGCCAGGCTTCAGCAATACGTGAACCGTGAACTTCCAGATGTTCAAGCTCGTTTTAGAAAAGGCAGAGGAACCAGAGATCAAATTGCCAACATTCACTGGATCATGGAAAAAGCAAGAGAGTTCCAGAAAAGCATCTATTTCTGCTTTATTGACTGTGCCAAAGCCTTTGACTGTGTGGATCACAATCAACTGTGGAAAACTCTGAAAGAGATGAGAATACCAGACCACCTGACCTGCCTCTTGAGAAACCTGTATGCAGGTCAGGAAGCAACAGTTAGAACTGGACATGGAACAACCGACTGGTTCCAAACAGGAAAAGGAGTACGTCAAGGATGTATACTGTCACCCTGCTTATTTAACTTCTATGCAAAGTACATCATGAGAAACGGTGGGCTGGAAGAACACAAGCTGGAATCAAGATTGCCAGGAGAAATATCAATCACCTCAGATATGCAGATGACACCACCCTTATGGCAGAAAGTGAAGAGGAACTAAAAAGCCTCTTGATGAAAGTGAAAGAGGAGAGTGAACAAGTGGGCTTAAAGCTCAACATTCAGAAAAAGAAGATCATGGCATCTGGTCCCATTACTTCATGGCAAATATATAGGGAAACAGTGGAAACAGTGGCTGACTTAATTTTTCTGGGCTCCAAAATCCCTGCAGATGATGATTGCAGCCATGAAATTAAAAGATGCTTACTCCTTGGAAGCAAAGTCATGACCAACCTAGACAGCATATTAAAAAGCAGAGACATTACTTTGTCATAAAAGGTCTGTCTAGTCAAGGCTATGGTTTTTCCAGTGGTCATGTATGGATGTGAGAGTTGGACTATAAAGAAAGCTGAGCGCCAAAGAATTGATGCTTTTGAACTGTGGTGTTGGAGAAGACTCTTAAGAGTCCCTTGGACTGCAAGGAGATCCAACCAGTCCATCCTAAAGGAGATCAGTCCTGGGTGTTCATTGGAAGGACTGATGTTGAAGCTTAAACTCCAATACTTTGGCCACCTGATGCAAAGACCAGACTCATTTGAAAAGACGCTGATGCTGGGTAAGATTGAGGGCTGGAGAAGAAGGAGATGACAGAGGATGAGATGGCTGGATGGCATCACCGATTCGATGGACATGAGTTTGAGTGAACTCTGGGAGTTAGTGATGGACAGGGAGCTCTGGCATGCTGCGGTTCATGGGGTCGCAAAGAGTCGGACACGACTGAGTGACTGAACTGAACTGAACTGAAGTGAACTAAGATGTAAGTTATTACTTATACCACCAACTGATTACCAATGTGAGAGGTGAAGGGTGACACCCATATTTCAATGTTGACCTTGATCGTATTGGAGAAGTAACAGTTTACATGGTAAAAGATTAATTCAGTTTTGAACTTAGTATTAATATTTTGAAGTTTCTTTTATAGATTTGAATTTAACCCTAAGCCTATCTTGGATGTAAATCTGCTAACTATAATAGAAATTTGCATAGTGTTTCAGTATTAAAATATGTCCATGTTCAATACTGAGATGTCTGAGCCAAAAAAATTCTAGGCAACAAAATAACCTTCAGATTTTATACCAGTGATATCCAGCAGGAGTATAATGCAAGCCAGATACATAGTTTAAAATGTTTTAGTAGCTGCATTTAAAAAAACAGGAAAAATTAATTTTCAATTTTATATAATCAAAATACCATTTAAACATATAATCAATATATAATTATTCTGCATTAAATCTTAGAAATCTGGAATACATCTTATACATACAGCAATTCTCAATTTAGACTAGCCACATTTCAAGTGATCAATAGCCACACATGACTAGTGGTTACCACACTGGGCAGCAAAGCTTTATTCAGTTCCAAGTACTGACTCTGCATTCAGATTTTTACAGCATTTTTTATATAAGAGTGAATTCAGGAATTAACAATATTTAATACTTACAAAATACAGCTTCTCCTACTTAAAAAAAGATAAACTTTACAAAGCAAAAAGCACCTGCAGCAGATGATAAAATGACCTTTGATACAGTTTTTAAGTGGTCATTACAATTCTCAGTGCCCCAAAGAATGGCTGTATTTTAGGACATGACAGCAGAGATATAATATCTTCACTTGTGAAACAGATGTAATATTCTGGAATGTATATTATTCAGCCATTTATAAACAGCTGAAGAAATGTGGCAGCACTCAAAACATGGCACTATGAATACTCTAACAATAAAAGTAAAAGGCTAACATTACCAGTTATGACGTCATCTAAAAACTCTCCATCCTTGAAAGTTCGTAGTTAGAATTCTAACATACTATCTACTCAGCTGTGTCACCGATGTACTTTAAGAACTAACATATAGCCACAGACTACAATTTAGCATAGGAAACACAATGTTTGCTGAAAATCAGTTATATGAAGTGAGTAGACAATGCGGATGCATTCATAAACCTCATAAATATCCTACTTCAGTAGCAGATGGCACTAGCCTCTGTTTGCCCACTCCTAGAAACCCCATAACATCTACAGTAACAGTCTATGATTCTCTGAATCACAATAAACTGTAGGTCTGAATCTTTCTGAATCATTGATGGAATAATGACTAGTAAGCAGGATTGGTCTTGTTTAACTATTTTTAGGTAGCCATGAATATGCAGGCAATGTGAGATCAACAATGTAAATAGCTTGAAAGAATCAAGTAAATTTGTTACTTTTGCTTACTTACCTCACTTTCACTTCTTAACTAATCTCTCATCTGTCTATTAGAGGTACACCACCAAAAATGTTTTTACTAAAATTACCACCTCCATTACTCACCTCTCATCACTTCATCACTTCACTCTCAGCACTGTGGTACTTAGGTTTCTAACTCTATCTTCTCTAAGCTTCCTTGATAACATCCCTCCAGATTTTCTTTCTATGTTTCTGATTCTCCTTCTCAGTTTTTAATGGAAGGCCTTTCTCATCTGTCGACATGGGCAGTGTTGGTTATCCTCATGATTCAGTCCCAGGTCCTTGTTTTTGATGTAACTCACACCAGATGAGCTAGACTTCAGCTACCTCAACTGTCTATCATGACCACCTCCAGGGCCTCAGGTCCAAAACGTCTGCCTTGGGGAATGCAAACATTACATATATAATGCAAACATTACATATATATATAATACATTATATATTATATTAAATAATGTATATTATATTATACATTATATATTAGGTTATATAATTATAATACTAAATATTATATGTATTACATATTATATATAATATATACATATATATATATATAAAATGAAGAATTGCTTCTCTTAAACTTGCTGTCTTGCTTGCTTTTCTGATGATGGATGTAAACTTTCCTCCAGTTAACTAATTCAGAAATGGGGCAGTCATCTGGACAGCTTTTTCTTCTCCCTCCAAAACATTATCTACTCAGATAATAAGCCTTCCAAGTATCTTCAAATTTGTTTTTCTCTTCTACTGTGACTGTCTTTGGTTCCATTCTTTATTATTTCTTTGCTCAATTATTCTAACACTATCCAAACTGCTCTCTTCCTCTCTAGAACCCCCTCCCCTCACTCAATTCCAATCTAAAACCTGACCAAGTCACTAGTCTCCTTTACAATTTTCTAGCGGTTCTCCTTTCTCTAAAGCAGTGGATCTCCAACTTGAATAGCCACTAAGATCACCTAGAGTACTGGTAAAAACACAGACTGCTGGGCTCCTGCCCATACAGTTTCTGTTTCTATAGCTCTGGAGCTGAGCCCAAGATATGCCTTTTTAACAAGTTCTCAGGTAAGACTGCTGCTCCTGGTTTGGCAACTGCCTTGTGGGCACCACTATCCCAAAGATAAAAGTCCATCTGACTTACAAGACGTTACAGATTGTTCATATACTCTGCCTCCAATCTTATCTCTCCGTGGGTATCACTCACAGTCTCTTGCACACATACTGAACTCTACCTTCTGAGTTAAGCTGAATGCACGTGCTATACTCTAATAACATCAAGATCTTTTGTACACGCTGTTTTGTATCTCTGTAACCCCTTTCTGTCATCCTGCTCCCTCCTTGGTGAACTACTACTCATTCTTAAAGACTAAAATCAAATGTAATTTCCTTGGGTTAGGCACTGTTCAACCTTTCCAAAGTAGCAAAATAAGGCATTTCCCTTGGGCTGCAGAGTAAAAAAAACAATTATAACTATGTATGGTGACAGCTGTTAACTAGATTTGGGGCAATCATTTCATAACACACAAATATTGAATCATTTTGTTGAACACTAGAAAGTAATGTTATACATCAATAATATCTCAATAAAATTAATATTAAAAATGTATACACACAAACAAATAAAATATTAAATGCTTTAATCATAGCCTAAGCTTTTTCTTTATGGTATATACCACAAGTATTATATTATGTGTTATATGATATATTATCACAAGTTATATGTTTATTTTTTTAGTTTCTTATTTACTATTCATCTCCCTCACTGAACAATATGGTGCAAAAGGGCAGGCAATATGCTGTCTTTCTCACTGCTATATTCCAAAGACTAATAAGTTGTAGGCACTCACTAAATATTTGTTGAATGAATAAATAAACACATCACTTAATCTATTTCTCTAATTAGTTACTGCCACGTCTGTTTGATCTTCATAATGTCAGCCCCAAAGGGCAGGTGTCATATTCTTCCAATTTTGTGATCACAGACCTAATTACCCAGTAGGCCCCTAATAAATGTCTGCTGAATGAATGAATGGCATTTAAGAAATTCTTGTGATTTAGCACAATTCAGCATCTATGCTGAGGGACTACGATCTTAAAGCATTGTATAAGAAGCATGAAATTAACAATAGAAACTTTATCCAGTTGATACTGTGCTAATTTGGTAGAGTTTTAGAAAATGTGAAGAATTTCTGTGATTACTAGCCATTACAAATGATTTGTCTATAGTTAACCATACAATCAAAATCAGGATAGGGTGATTACATGGAAAAAAGAAAAAGTGAAGTGTATATTACAGTATCATCTTTCATGTTTTCTTTTTTCTTGAACAATGTCAGGAAGATGGATGCAAATGAAGTCATTCATAAACTTGACAAGCCCTCTAGAAAGCCAACGTATTATGCAAGGAAAAGGCATCTGTAGGTCAACTTGTAAGAAATTCACTACCAACTAAAAAACATTATAATTACACTGGCACTTAACATTTAGTGATTGCTTACAAGGTGCCCAGTTTTATGTTAAATGTTTTACATGGATTATTTTACTTAATCTTCATAGTAACCCTATGAGATAAGCACTACATTTTAAAAACTGTTTTACCAATGAGGTTAAGAATACTAAGTAAATAGACTAATGTCACACAGCTAGTAAATGTCAGAGTTGCAACCTGAACCGAGATCTGACTCCCGAAGCCACGTTAGTACACATGCTTTTGAAAAATTCTGAAACACAATGGTATATGCCAAAGTTGCCCTATTCTAAAAATACGAAACCTTTTATACTAAGAATTATTTTTAATGGGTTTAATTGCAGCATATACCACTGGGTAACACTAGTACTTTTAAAAATTAATTTATTTTAATTGGAGGATAATTAGTTCACAATATTGCGATGTCTCTTGCCACACATCAACATGAATCAGCCACGGGTACATATGGTATGTGTCCCCCTCATCCTGAACCACACCCTTCACCTGCCTCACCACCCCACCCCTCTGGGTTGTCGCAGAGCGCCGGCTTTGGGTGCCCTGTTTTAAGCACTGACTTGCACGGGTCATCTGCTCTCCATGTGGTTGTATATGCTGCAATGCTGTTCTCTCAAATCTTCCCACCCTCACCTTCTCTCAGAGTCCAAAGGTCTGTTCTTTACATCTGTGTCTCTTTTGCCGCCCTGTATCTAGGATTGTCTTGGTAACACTAATATTAAGTATTGCTGAGTATACACCAAATCTGATGTGCCATGTCAACCCAAAGGCTTCATTTACAGATTTTACTGTTCTTTCAACTGGTTTTCATTTTAACACTTGCTTTTCAAAACTAAAAGTTTACAGTTTATTTTTCTACCTTCCTCACTAGTAGCTGAAGGAATCTACAGCTACAATCTACAATCTCATATCTCATTCATGGAACTGAACACACAGTAAACACTCAAAAAATATTTATAGAACTAATTAAATTATATTCTAGGCCTCTTTTCACTAATTTAACTGTATATTAGGAGATTTTAAAAATCGAATTAAAAAACTCAACCGTTAAACAAGACAGAATACCCACATGTTTGTTAACTGCCAAGTCCAAAGACTCTTAATAAAGAAGCAGTTGAATTATTTTGGTTTGAGAATTAACAGTAAGAATTCATTCTGCGAATTTCTGAACAACCATGAACATTAGAAACAGAAAACAAAATGTGACTCATATATTTTAAAGTGTATCAGATTTTGCTTTGACACATAAAGCTATTTGATTTCTTTTAAATCAAACTACCATGCAAAAAGAAAGGAGAGACTTTCTCTCATTTCCTATTTAAATAAACACTTTAACTACCAAATTCGATATATGTTTTTGTTAATTTTTAGAAAATGTTTTTGGAGAAGGCAATGGCAACCCACACCAGTATTCTTGCCTGGAAAAGTCCATGGACAGAGGAACCTGGCGGGCTGCAGTCCATGCGGTTACATGACTGAGCATGTGTGCATGAGGGTGGAGGGTGATGGGTTGGTAGCAATCAACTGGTAGAACTAAAAAAATAATAATAATAAAAGAAAAAGAAAATGTTTTGAATACTTTCATGTAATAACACTGTCTCAAACTAACTACTTAGGGCCTTGAACTACATTTTTCTTTCTTTTTTTTTTTTTTTTTAAAGTACAGCACAAATATTATTTGTCTTTGTGATTTTAGTATCTCTTAAATGTGCCACCTTGGCAATCACTTTTAAATTAAACTACTATAATAATAAACAATAAAGTCAAACATAAAAGTGTTTTGAGACATCTTTTAAGCTTTACAGGTAACTGCCACAAGCTGGTAAAACACACTAGAATACTGTAATACCACAGTTGGAACCACTACCTTTATTAGGTTAGGAGAATTGGATCAAGGACATAGATGTATTCATTCTGAGAGACCACCATTCTCCTCCTTTGTTTTCAAAAATAAAACTCTTCTTTATAGAATGTCTACCATTGCAGTTAAACTCAAAGGATACAGTTATAAGGTCAGAATCTATGAAATATGTATTAGTGATATAAGCATTGAGATTTTCCTTAAATATGCAGGTGAAAAGACAAACAGCAAGGCAAGAGTTAATTGAAACATTCCTCTCTGGAGCAACCGCATTGACGAGTCGGGGCTGGGGGCTGGCGGGAGGAGGGCGCTAGGCAGAGAGATCCAGAGTTAATCAGGGAGCAAATCCAAAGCCAGGCATGGATAGGCCTCACTAATGAGCCTCAAGTACCCTGCAGTGGTTTTCAAACTTAACTGGCTTCAAACGATGCCACCCCATGACAGAATGCAGCTAGCCATAAGAGGAGGGTGATTAGAATAAATGACTGGAGTAATTAACTCTGATGTGAAACCACCTGATTGGAAAAGAGAAGCCAAGAGCTATTTAGCTGATGGTCCTCCAGTAGAGAAAGGAAGCTTTCCCTTTCTCTTCTGTGGGTGTTCAGTGAGAACTCAACTCTTTCAAGTAGGTATTTGGTAGCACTAATGAAAAGCAGCTTTCATTCAAGGGCCTTCCCATTCATTTTGAAAGGGGAAGAAAATAAAAGCTTCAAAGTAGAACTAATTTACTTTACTCCTCTACCTCTTAGTGAATTTTGTGTTAGTCAAGTCTGCATGACTATTTATGCTAACAGTCTGCCTCCAAATAATGTCATCAAATACCAAAAAATGGTTATTTATGAAATAATCAGATAAGAATGATTTTAAAGCACTTTTAACTTTCCTTTCTTTAAAAATACTTTACATCACCATGTGTATTTTAAGTATATACAATCTTTATTTCTTACTCCTACTCAATAACTCTGGAAAAATGTTTTACACAGAAAACTTGAAATGCATAATAACTGTTCATCAGTGTCAATACTTCCTTCATAAAGTGCATTGGGATCATTCTTCCTATAGCAAGAGCTCCTGGAGTAAGGGAGAATGAAAGAAAACACAAATGGTATACACATTTGCTTTTGAAGAGAAAAAAAAAAGAATGTTAAGGCAAGGAAAGAAAGAATATGTGTTTTTTACAAAAAGACAGCTTTCTTAAAGGGCAAATTGAGCCCAAGAATCCACACGCTCTAGTCTGCTTTATTTTACAAAGAGGGGAATTACAAAGACTGGGGGCATTACTACCTGCTGTTTTACAAGTAATCATCAATTCATTGGGCCGGTGTTGTTCTGTACCTGCTGAGTTAATGTTCCTCGACACGCCCCTCCCCCTTAGACACCTTCACAAGCTGTCCAAGAACAACTCCCATGTAGTAGCACATGTAACTTAGCGAATGTTTATGCCTAAACTCAGATTTATTTGACAGCTTTACACCTTTGGGCATGATATAATTAAATGTTTTGACAGCTAAACAAAAACTGTATAAATTTAGAAGCTATTAGGAGCTCAGCATCTAGAATCAAAATGAAGTAATTTGCTTATACCCTAAACCATTTTTAGCCACTCATTGCAATAAAAAAGCACAAGAGAGGGGCAAATGTCTATTGAAGTGTTTTAGCTAGTTCCTTCACATTTCTTCTATGGAGAATGCTGCTGCTGCTAAGTCCCTTCAGTCGTGTCCGACTCTGTGCGACACCATAGACGGCAGCCCACCAGGCTCTGCCGTCCCTGGGATTCTCCAGGCAAGAACACTGGAGTGGGTTGCCATTTCCTTCTCCAATGCATGAAAGTGAAAAGTGAAAGTGAAGTCCCTCAGTCGTGTCCGACTCTTAGCAACCTCATGGAATGCAGCCTACCAGGCTCCTCCATCCATGGGATTTTCCAGGCAAGAGTACTGGAGTGGGTTGCCATTGCTTTCTCCTACTCCACTTATAAATACTGACAATGACTTTCATATCAAAAAAGGGAACATAAGCAAATTTAAGATAATAAATTTAACCCTTCAGTTCAGTCTCTCACTCATGTCCGACTCTTTGCAACACCATGGACTGCAGCATGCCAGGCCTCCCTGTCCATCACCAACTCCCAGGACCTACTCAGACCCATGTCCATTGAGCCGGTGATGCCATCCAACCATCTCATCCTCTGTCGTCTCCTTCTTCTCCTGCCTTCAATCTTTCCCAGCATCAGAGTCTTTTCCAATGTGTTCTTTACATCAGGTGGCCAAAGTACTGGAGTTTCAGCTTCAACACCAATCCTTCCAATGAATAATCAGGACTGATTTCCTTTAGGATGGACTAGTTGGATCTCCTTGCTGTCCAAGGGACGCTCAAGCATCTTCTTCAGCACCACGGTTCAAAAGCATCAATTCTTTGGCGCTCAGCTTTCTTTATAGTCCAACTCTCACATCCATACAAGACTACTGGAAAAACCATAGCCTTGACTAGACAGACCTTTGTTGGCAAAGTAATGTCTCTGCTTTTTAATATGCTGTCTAGATTGATCATAGCTTTCTTGAAGGAGTAAGCGTCTTTTAATATCATGGCTGCAGTCACCATCTGCAGTGATTTTGGAGACCAAAAAATAAGGTCTGACACTGTTTCCCCATCTATTTGCCATGAAGTGATAGGACCGGAATCCATGATCTTAGTTTTCTGAATGTTGAGCTTTAAGCTCACGTTTTCACTCTCTTCTTTCACTTTCATCAAGAGGCTCTTTAGTTCTTCTTCACTTTCTGCCATACCATAAGGGTGGTGTCATGTACATATCTGAGGTTATTGATATTTCTCCCGGCAATCTTGATTCCAGCTTGTGCATCATCCGGTCCAGCATTTCTCATGATGTACTCTGCATATAATTTAATAATTAGCAGGGTGACAAGATACAGCCTTGACGTACTCCTTTTCCTAATGGGAACCAGTCTGTTGTTCCATATCTAGTTCTAACTGTTGTTTCCTGACCTGCATACAAATTTCTCAGAAGGCAGGTCAGGTGGTCTGGTATTCCCATCTCCTAAAGAATTTTCCACAGTTGATTGTGATCCACACAGTCAAAGGCTTTGGCATGGTCAATAAAGCAGAAATAGATGTTTTTCTGGAACCCTCTTGCTTTTTCAATGATCCAGTAGATGTTGGCAATTTGATCTCTGGTTCCTCTTGCCTTTCCTAAAACCAGCTTGAACGTTTGGAAGTTCACGATTCACGTATAGCTGAAGCCTGGCTTGGAGAATTTTGAGCATTACTTTACTAGCGTGTGAGATGAGTGCAATTGTGCGGTAGTTTGAGCATTCTTTGGCATTGCCTTTCTTTGGGACTGGAATGCAAACTGACCTTTTCCAGTCCTGTGGCCACTGCTGAGTTCTCCAAATTTGCTGACATACTGAGTGCAGCACTTTCACAGCATCATCTTTTAGGATTTGAAATAGCTCAACTAGAATTCCATCACCTCCACTAGCTCTGTTCGTAGTGATGCTTCCTAAGACCCACTTAACCTTATATTTCTGTAAGGTTTCCTATAATTATCTATAATTTTAGAATCAGTAATACTAAAAAGGCACAAACTATAGATGTATGTAGTATATTATTTAAAAGGCTACTGTGTGTTACTTGAAAGGATTTAAAGCAACACAAAGTAAGTGAGTGGTCCGTCAGGCTCAAACATCAGTGACTCAGGAGTTAGTCTTCATTCTCCAAATCTGCGAGGTTCCAGATTTTCACAGTACTCTGTGCTGCCTATTCCTCTAAGATCCCAATTCTTTCTTCTCGCTTCTCAAGGAGAGAGAAAGCACAATGTCCCTAGGTCAGTGCCTACCTTCAGAAAAACCCACTATTCATCATCTGAGCTCCAGAACACGTTTCCATCAGCAGTACTACTCAAACAAAATTAAAAACCTCAGATACATCTCTAAAAATAAAAAAAAAAGAACCTATACAGCAAAACTGTCCATTAAACTATCTTTTTTAAAAAAATGCAAGGTTGATTTATATCTACTATATTATATCACAGTATCATTCTGGAAAGCACTTACAGAGGTTATATAATCTAACAAAAAAGTTCACGTTTAAACAATATCTAAGTCAGAACCATTACTGAAGCATTTGGACTCTATCAAATATATAAAAACATTTAAAATCTACTTTTCATTATGTAATGATGGGGGATATGTTAGCCTCTCTAAAGTAACAATGATCTGTTGTTTATTTTTTTAAAAAATCAGTGAAATGTTTAGAAATCAGTTCACATCTCCTGTAATGTTTATACTTCACTTTATCATGCTCTTGGAAAGCCAGTTCTGAAGGAAGAAAATACTATGAGCCAAACCCTGTTTAGCTTATACATGCTAATGTCAAGTAATTTAAAAAACATATTTTATAAGGAGCTTCTTATGTACACATCTAAAAACATCACTGCATTACCCAATTCTCCTCCTCTCACTCTTGTGAACAGGATGGACGTCTTTTTGTTTACCATATTTGGATCTCCTGGTATATAGCCTGAAAATGGATTTAACTTTTTTGAGTTTTTAAACATCTGACAGTGTATGGATTGTGTGTATAAGGAGGTGGTACTTGGAAGCTGATAACTGCAATCTGGCTTTAAGAAAAAAAATTGTTTTAATTAAATTTCATTATTTTTTTGACTGGGTCACATGTCTTGTGAGATCTTAGTTCTCTGACCAGGGACTGAACCTGAGCCCTTGGCAATGAAAGTGCAGAGTCCTAACCACTGGACTGTCAGGGAATTCCCTGGCTTTCTTTCTTTCTTTTTTTTTTTTTAAATAAATGAACTTTGAGTCAGATCTTATAATTATAAATTATAAAGCTCAATATTCCTAGTTGATCGGTAGCTGTTAGAAGACTTAGTGAATTAAGACCCAAAGGGAAATATTACTTGGTATAAAATAAGAAATTGCAAAATACTCCATATTGGACATACCCTCTTCTTAGAAAATATTATCTCAGTGTCTTTTTTAAATTATTATTTCATTGTTCTCCATGGACAAGTTATACATCTAACAAAGAGGTATAAGACAGACCTTCTGATTAGAATGAGATAACCAATGGAACTGATCTGATCTAAAGCAGCCAAAGCACAGGAAGTAGAATTTAACCCATGCTGCCTTTTTATAGATAAAAGATCTATGTTCAAAGCATTTAGAAATTGCTGTGGCAGCTCCAGGGATACAATGACCTTTGGTTGAGATCCACTGAACACTAATAAAAATATCATGCCTAGTAAAATATACTAATTTAATAAACCTAAGACTCCATTTGACTGTAAGATGAATCTTTATTTCATGGATTGCTAAGAAATAAAAAGAGTGGCAAAATAATGATATCACAATGCTATATGATGTAGAACTTTAATGTTATACTGATTGAAAGAGCTATCAGACTTCTTAGACATAGATTTTATTAACTGTTACACATAAAGAAGAAAATATAAATGTAATTAATTGGTTACTCATAAAATGTTTCAGAGTCCAACTCTTCTGAATAACTTGCTGACCTGAAGTTGCTGAAGTCTATGTTTTTCCTCACAATACTGTCCTCACGGCCTTTAAGAGCATCAGTGATGCAGCATCTTTTAAAAGAATTCTCCACTATTACCTCTGGATTTTTTTCCAAGCCTCAGACATGCATTTTTTACAAATTTTGAGGCTGACACTTTCTTGATCTCCCCGCTTTTTTTCTCAGAGATGTCAGCACACTTCTTGTGACTACTTTACCTGGATCTTCTTCTAACTGTGTTTATATATTTATTAACTATAATACCTCACCTCTACTGTGATAATTCATGATTTAGTGACTGGGGAACAACAAAAATGCAAAATTAATACATTCTTCATAAAATTATTGCAAAAATTAAATTATATGCCTGGTTTAGAGTAAGTTCTTGCTAGATGCCAACTCCCTTTCCAGTTCTCCGATGTGCTGGTCAGCTATCACGATGGGAGTCCCCTCCTGGAATTCAAGCTCCTGCTGGCTCCCTCTTATACAGAATACAGCTGACATGTGTAACCAACTTGACAGAGCAGAACTGACACAGTGGAACTTTTGAGACTAAGTTGTAAAAGATATTGTGCCTTCCACCTTTCTCTATTTTGGATCGCGTGGCCTGAGGAAGTCAGCTGCCATATGCTGAGGAAACTTAAGCAGCTCTATGGCGTAGGCCCTGTGGTGAGATGCCGTGGACTCCTCTGAACTCACCAATCTTGTAAGTGAGCTGTCTTAGAAGCCCCAGTCGTACCTTTAATTACAGTAGTTTCAAAAAATATCTTGACTACATTCTCATGAGAGGTAGAGAGCCAGAACCACCTAGCTAAGCCATTCTCAAATTCCTGATCCAAAAAAAACTGTATCAGATAGAAATGCTGTTTTAGCTGTTAAAATTCTGGAGTAATTCATCAGACAGCAATACAAAACAAACACATCTTTCCATCCACTTTTTCCTTACACTTGTTTGACCTGTTTTTTTAACCCACACAGGAGTCCATGGTGCTTATCTAGATTTTTTTTTTAATTTTACCTAGATTTTATTTTACTAGACTATCATCAATTTGACAATTCTCATTCCTATTTTGTTAATCCTTAACCTTGGGATGGCGGAGCCCGCTGGGCTGCCGTCTATGGGGTCGCACAGAGTTGGACACGACTGAAGTGACTTAGCAGTAGCAGCAACCTTGGTAAATTTCATTATCTGCTTTTCTAGCTTCTATACCTGGACTGCCATGCTTAATTACAGAAAATCAAAACACATACTACTGATTTTACTGTAAATCCAAGCTCTCTATCTCCAGCTGGGGCTCAAAGTCTACTCTGATTATTTTTGTGTTTCTAATGGCGTACTCCCTTCGGTGCCTGCCTTAAATTATATACCTGCCTCACATTCCTTCTCAGTAAATTATCTGGCCATTGACTTCAATAAGAGGACATCATAAATTTTTTCTTGTGTTTCTTCTCCATTTAAAATGTTTATATTTCAACCATACCTCTCCTCTTTATCCTGCACTTGTGGGTAAGAAGTGTTGTCATATCTCCTAAAGTTAGCTATCTGCCTAGTTTTCAGTTTCTCCCCTTCTAAGTTATTCCTTCTCTGAGATTACTCAGATTCTCCTAACTAGAAAGAATTTTTTCCTTAATTCCCGTACCACCCCAGAATCATCTCTTATTTCGTTGGATATCATACTTCTCAAAAGAGGCCATATTCATTCACTCATTCTGCAATCTCTTCACCCCTTCACTCAATTCCTTGAAATCTAGATTTCGCCATACTCTATGGCAGCTTTCTATTTAAAGTTGCCAATATTCTCCCTTTCAAGTCTAAAATGGTTTCCCTCTATGAGAGTGAACTATGTGGCAAAGATTATTTGTCACAAAATATTCACTCTTACTTTCTTTAATAATAAAAATCTTAGCCAGAGATACATTTACTACTCTTCCTTCTAACTTGATGAGGCCAAGTGATCAACTTATGGTTAATGAGATATGAACAGAAGTAAACATGTTCCACTTTCAGGATGCCCATCTCAAAAAGAATGGGCAGTTTCCACTCCCCCTTCATACTCACTGGGAATAGAAGCAAACTAGACCTATCCTGGGCTACCCTGGTAACTCAGCTGGTAAAGAACCCGCCTGCAGTGCAAGAGACCCTGGTTCAATACCTGGGTGAGAAGATATCTGCTGGAGAAGGGATAGGCTACTCACTTTAGTATTCTTGGGATTCCCTGGTGGCTCAGCTGGTAAACACTGTGCCTACAATGTAGAAGACCTCAGTTTGACCCCTGGGTTGGGAAGATACCCTGGAGAAAGGAATGTTTACCCACTCCAGTATTCTTGCCTGGAGAATCCCCATGGACAGAGGTGCCTGGAGGGATACAATCCATAAGGTGGCAGAGGCAGACACAACTGAGTGACTAAGCATAACATACATGCATCATAACACAGTTACGAGTCCAAGTGAGGTAGAAATTGCTAGGCAGTCAGTGTAGGACTCTGAGACCTTGGTCTTGGTTTCAATAAACATCTTGCTCTATTAATTAAGCTATACCCTTTGTTCCTGACCTTCAAAGGAAAGCATCCTCCTTCTGGTAGATAATAAAACACCTAGATCGAGGACAGGACAACCATTAACTCCTGGCGCTCTTATCTAAAAGAAAAGCAACTGGTGATCATTCATCTTTAGCCCATATACCCGGTCCATTGTAAAATGGGCAGGGGACATGAAAAAGGGTGTGACCTAATCTGAGGAAGTTGGATTAAGAGAAGCCATAAAGATGTTAAGTTAAACACTGTGACCTTTAAACTAACTGTTTAAACATTAATGTCCTTAAACATTTTAAGGACAAGAGTCAACCAAAAATGTACAGATCAATACTAGTAAGGATATAACTGCTGTAAGTCGTGCCTTTTGGGGGACTCTCTACCCCTTCTCAGTGTCTATGCTGAGAGCTTTGTACTTTTCTTGCCTCTAAAATAAATTCTATTTGCTTCCTACTGGGAAGTTCATTCTTCAGCTCCTTGAACAAGAACTCAGATTCCTGTTTCATGAGCTTTGTCTGCTTGCTGCACAACAGGCCAATTAACTACAGGCCAATTAACTGAGAGAGGAGCTGTTCAGACAAGGAACACAGCTTTACTCAGAAAGCCAGCAGAGAAGACGGCAGACTGATGTCTGAAAATAACCATATTGATGGGGTCGGGCCTCCAGGTCCTTTTATAGGACAGAGAGAGGGAGGAGTTGAAGAAGTAAAGATCATTGCAAATATGTCCTGGAATGGACAAATTCAGGGAGATGATGTGTTAATCTCTTTAAACAGAGGAACAAGGTTCCCTGAGGCAGGTTCTTAGAGGGAGGATGTTAATCTCTTTGGGCAGAGGGGGCAGGCTTCTCTGAGGCCAGTTATTATGTATGATTACAATAACAAACTGTAGTTGTAATGAAGAACAATTGTAAAGGGCAATATTGCATAGGAACCTGGAATGTTAGGTCCATGAATCAAGGTAAATTAGAAGTGGTCAAACAGGAGATGGCAAAAGTGAATGTCAATATTTTAGGAATCAGCAAACTAAAATGGACTGGAATGGGTGAATTTAACTCAGATGACCATTATATCTACAACTGTGGGCAAGGATCCCTTAGAAGAAATGGAGTAGCCATCATAGTCAACGAAAGAGTCCAAAATACAGTACTTGGATGCAATCTCAAAAACAACAGAATGATCTCTGTTCGTTTCCAAGGCAAACCATTCAATATCACAGTAATCCAAGCCTATGCTCCGACCAGTAATGCTGAAGAAGCTGAAGTTGAATGGTTCTATGAAGACCTACAAGACCTTCTAGAACTAACACCACCAAAAGATGTCCTTTTCATTACAGGGGACTGGAGTGCAAAAGTAGGAAGTCAAGAAATACCTGAAGAAACAGGAAAATTTGGCTTTGGAGTACAGAATGAACTCTGTTAGCAAAGAGTTTTGCCAAGAGAACACACTTGTAAAAGCAAACACCCTCTTCGAACAACACAAAAGAAGACTCTACACATGGACATCACCAGATGGTCAAACCTGAAACCAGACTGATTATATTCTTTGCAGCCAAAGATGGAGAAGCTCTATACAGTCAGCAAAAACAAGACCAGGAGGAGCTGACTGTGGCTCAGATCATGAAATCCTTATTGCCAAATTCAGAAACAGGAAAAACCACTGGACCATTCAGGTATGACCTAAATCAAATCCCTTATGATTATACAAGGGAAGTGAGAAATAAGACTTAAGGGACTAGATATGATAGACATAGTGCCTGAAGAACTATGGACAGAGGTTCGTGACATTGTACAGGAGGCAAGGATCAAGACCACCCCTGAGAAAAAGAAATGCCAAAAGGCAAAATGGTTTTATGAGGAGGCCTTACAAACAGCTATGAAAAGAAGAGAAGCAAATGGAAAAGGAGAAAAGGAAAGATATACCCATTTGAATGTAGAGTTCCAAAGAACAGCAAGGAGAGATAAGAAAGCCTTCCTCAGTGATCAATGCAAAGAAATAGAGGAAAACAAGAGAATGGGAAAGACTAGAGATCTCTTCAGGAAAATTAGAGATACGAAGGGAACATTTCATGCAAAGATGGGCACAATAAAGGACAGAATGATATGCACTAACAGAAGCAGAAGATATAAGAAGAGGTGGCAAGAATACACAGAACTATACAAAAGATCTTCACGATCCAGATAACCAAAACGGTGTGATCACTCACCTAGAGCCAGAGATACTGGAATGGGAAGTCAAGTGGGCTTTAGGAAACATCACTATGAACAAAGCTAGTGGAGGTGATGGAATTCCAGTTGAACTATTTCAAATCTTAAAAGATAATACTGTGAAAGTGTTGCACTCAACATGCCAGCAAATTTGGAAAACTCAGCAGTGGCCACAGGACTAGAAAAGGTCAGTTTGCATTCCAATCCCAAAGAAAGGCAATGCCAGAGAATGCTCAATCTACCACACAATTGCACTCATCTCACAAGCTAGCAAGTAATGCTCAAAATTCTCCAAGTCAGGCTTCAACAGTACATGAACCATGAACTTCCCGTTGTCAAGCTAGATTTAGAAAAGGCAGAGGAACCAGAGATCAAATTGCCAACACCCACTGGATCACTGAAAAAGTGAGAGAGTTCCAGAAAAACATCAACTTCTGCTTTATTGACTATGCCAAAGCCTTTGACTGTGTGGATAACAACAAACTGTGGAAAATTCTTCAGGAGATGGGAATACCAGACCACCTGACCTGCCTCCTGAGAAATCTGTATGCAGGTCAGGAAACAATAGTTAGAACTGGACATGGAACAACAGATTGGTTCCAATTAGGAAAAGGAGTACGTCAAGGTTGTATATTGTCACCTTGCTTATTTAACTTATATGCAGAGTACATCATGAGAAACCCTGGGCTGGATGAAACACAAGCTGGAATCAAGACTGCCGGGAAAAATATCAATAATCTCAGATATGCAAATGACACCATCTTTATGGCTGAAAGTGAAGAAGAACTAAAGAGCCTCTTGATGAAAGTGAAAGAGGAGAGTGAAAAAGTTGGCTTAAAACTCAACATTCAAAAAACTAAGACTATGGCATCTGGTCCCATCACTTCATGGCAAATAGATAGGGAAACAGTGATAGACTTTATTTTTGTGGGCTCCAAAATCACTGCAGATGGTGACTGCAGCCATGAAATTAAAAGATGCTTGCTCCTTGGAAGAAAAGCTATGACCATCCTAGACAGGGTATTAAAAAGCAGAGATATTACTTTGCCAACAAAGGTCCGTGTAGTCAAGGCTATGGTTTTTCCAGTGGTTATGTCTGTGAGAGTTGGACTGTAAAGAAAGCTGAGTGCCAAAGAATTGATGCTTTTGAACTCTGGTGCTGGAGAAGACTCCAATACTTTGGCCACTTCATGCGAAGAGTTGATTCATTGGAAAAGACTCTGAGGCTGGGAGGTATTGGGGGCAGGAGGAGAAGGGGACGACAGAGGATGAGATGGCTGCATGGCATTACCAACTCAGTTCACATGTGTCTGGGTGAACTCCGGGAGTTGGTGATGGACAGGAAGGCCTGGCGTGCTGCGATTCATGGGGTCACCAAGACTTGGACACAACTGAGCAACTGAACTGAACTGAACACCGAATCTCCACCTGCAACATTAACCTCTCTCCTAAGTGTTGGATCAAAGGTTGAATATATAAGTATCTATGGAAGCCAGGTCAGATCACATCAGATCAGATCAGTTGCTCAGTCGTGTCCGACTCTTTGCCACCCCATGAACAGCAGCATGCCAGGCCTCCCTGTCCATCACCAACTCCCGGAGTTCACTCAGACTCACGTCCATGGAGTCAGTGATGCCATTCAGCCATCTCATCCTCTGTCGTCCCCTTCTCCTCTTGCCCCCAATCCCTCCCAGCATCAGAGTCTTTTCCAATGAGTCAACTCTTTGCATGAGGTGGCCAAAGTACTGGAGCTTCAGCTTTAGCATCATTCCTTCCAAAGAAATCCCAGGGCTGATCTCCTTCAGAATGGACTGGTTGGATCTCCTTGCAGTCCAAGGGACTCTCAAGAGTCTTCTGCAACACCACAGTTCAAAAGCATCAATTCTTCGGTGCTCAGCCTTCTTCACAGTCCAACTCTCACATCCATACATGACCACAAGAAGAACCATACCCTTGACTAGACAAACCTTTCTTGGCAAAGTAATGTCTCTGCTTTTGAATATGCTATCTAGGTTGGTCATAACTTTCCTTCCAAGGAGTAAGTGTCTTTTAATTTCATGGCTGCAGTCACCATCTGCAGTGATTTTGGAGCCCAGAAAAATAAAGTCTCACACTGTTTCCACTGTTTCCCCATCTATTTCCCATGAAGTGATGGGACCGGATGCCATGATCTTCGATTTCTGAATGTTGAGCTTTAAGCCAACTCTTTCACTCTCCTCTTTCACTTTCATCAAGAGGCTTTTGAGTTCCTCTTCACTTTCTGCCATAAGGGTGGTGTCATCTGCATATCTGAGGTGATTGATATTTCTCCCGGCAATCTTCATTCCAGCTTGTGTTTCTTCCAGTCCAGCGTTTCTCATGATGTACTCTGCATATAAGTTAAATAAACAGGGTGACAACATACAGCCGTGACATACTCCTTTTCCTATTTGGAACCAGTCTGTTGGTCCGTGTCCAGTTCTAACTGTTGCTTCCTGACCTGCATACACATTTCTCAAGAGGCAGATTAGGTCGTCTGGTATTCCCATCTCTTTCAGAATTTTCCACAGTTTATTGTGATCCACACAGTCAAAGGCTTTGGCATAGTCAATAAAGCAGAAATAGATGCTTTTCTGGAACTCTCTTGCTTTTTCGATGATCCAGCAGATGTTGGCAATTTGATCTCTGGTTCCTCTGCCTTTTCTAAAACCAGCTTGAACATCAGAAAGTTCACGGTTCACATATTGCTGAAGTCTGGCTTGGAGAATTTTGAGCATTACTTTACTGGCGTGTGAGATGAGTGCAATTGTGCGGTAGTTTGAGCATTCTTTGGCATTGCCTTTTTTTGGGATTGGAATGCAAACTGACCTTTTCCAGTCCTGTGGCCACTGCTGAGTTTTCCAAATTTAGGTAAGAGGAAACTAATATGGCAAACCAGATTAAAACAGCAGAAAAAGACAGAGGCTGCAGAAAACTAGAGAGATATGCCTAAGATGTGGCCATCACTCAGCTCCAGTTGATTTTGTCAGGCACATGTAGTTCCAATACAATCACATAATCTAACTTCTAAAGAAAAGGCCGCAATCTAAATTTGGGAAAGTGAGGATTATCTATGTCTTTTTTTAAAATGATGGCAAGTAACTCTTTTTACAAAAATATCAGGTAGAAATAAATTTGGAAATCCTCTCAACTATAAAACATTCAAAAAAAAAGAATAATAAGAAAGAAAAAACAAACAGAAAACAAAACAAGAAAAAAAAAATTCAGAAGTGCTGAATAAAATAAAACAAGTATGCTTCCTTAAAACCTTGTTTTGAAATAATTTTAGACAAAAAAAAACTGAAAAAACAGTATTGACAATTCATATATACTCTTCATCCACCTTTTTCAAATGTTAACCTATAAAATCATACAATTATCAAAACCATAAAATCGGTATATGCAAAGACTACCATTTTCACCATTTTCCCCCAATGCCCTTTTTCTATCCTAGGATCAAATCCAGTTCCCCCCATTGCATATAGCTATGTGTACCAATTACAAAGGGAAAAATAAGCTTTTAAATGAAACCTGTGTTAGAAAGAAAGTAGCAAGAGAAATCCCCAGGAGTCATAAACAAATAATAACAATAATAAATGAGAAAGCAGTACTAGAGAGTTGTAAACAGATAAAGACAACCCCTGGGTGCTTTTTTCAGTTTTTCAGTCTCAGTCACTGAGGCATTTGGTTTACTATCCATGAAGAAAATGTACAGGAGGTGTTGGCTCCCTCTCCTCTGAGGAAGTAAGATTTCTCCCTCCATAATGCTGGAACCCACAGAGAGCCATGACTTCAGGGAAAAGAAGGCCAGGAAAAAAAAAAAAAAAATCCATTTACAAACAGCAGAATAAAAAGAAAAGCTTATCTGTCTTATTTGGGCTTAAGTGTGAGAGCCTCCCCTAGGAATTCATATCTACAAAAAAATAAATAAATAACAAGAAAATACGAAAGAAAAAAACAAAAAAAGAAGAAAAACATTCAGAAGTGCTGAATAAAATAAAAGAAATATGCTTTCTGCCTCTCATATGGACACAGAATTTAAAAGTATAACCAAGAGGTGTGAAATTTACATACACATTTGTTCTGGTCTGTGACACTTAGAAGAGGCAAAAGCAAAGCACTCTGGAAAGGCACAGAATCAAGGATTCAAACACGTACAGGCTTGCCTAAGATGAGTGCACAAGCCAAATTACCAAGTGTGTGAGGGAACAGACTATGGTAAGAGTCTCTAACAGCACGAAGAGAACTACAGAGACAGGCAATACTGAAGAAGGCTCCTGAAACAAACATTTTTAAGTTATTAGAGACACAGAATGAGAATACAAGAAAAGGAGACACAGTTGCTGTTGTTTTTTTAAGTTGGTTTGAAAAAAAACAAAACAAATTCTAGAATGAAAAATAAAGCCACTAAGTTTATAATGGACTCTTAAACAGCAGACTTGAGATAGTTAAAGAAACAATTTGTGATCTAAAACATGAGAAAATTATAAGAATAGAGCACAGAGAAATAATAAAGTGGAAAATATAAGAGATGCTTTCTGGCACAGAGGACAGAATGATAAAGAATCTAACATCTAAAAGAATTCTACGAAGAATAAATTGAGAGAATAAGTAGAAGACAGTATCAAAGCATTAATTCCTGAGAATGTTCCAGAATGTATTTAAGGCACAAGTCCTTATATTTGAAATGTAAAATAAGTCCCAAGCAGAAAAAGTAAAAATAAATTCACACATACACATTATATAAAACGGCAAAATATCATACAGGTGGAAAAATATTAAGAGCATCCTAAACAGGAACAGTGGCTAGATTTCTCAACAGCGACAACAAAACTGAAAACTAATGCAATAATAGTATCTCCTAAATGCTAGGAGAGAAAGCAGTGGTCAACCTATTAGCTAAAGAGATGCAAAAAAATCACTTTAGATTAATTAAAAAAAAAGAAGAAAAAAAAACAAAACCCACCAGGTCAACCAAAAAGCACTTCCATAGCTCAACACTGCCCAAGGGCTACCAGTTGGTAACTTCTGTTAAACACCCAGAACTTAAATTGTCTGGCTTCCTCCACCTGGGTGTTGCATCAACATCTGAAATTCAACCTATCCAAGGATGAATGCCACTGTATATTTTCAAAACCTTGTCCTCTTCATGATGTTCTTATTTCGGTCACTACCATCATTCAGTTATCCTAGGTCAAAACTTTAGAATACTATTTAATTTCTATTTGGATACAAAATTATATGGATTTTACCTGTATATTTGTCTTCTATGCCACACATTCCCACTGCTACTTCTACTTCAGGTTCATGTTATCTAGACATTTGAAAAAGTTCCCTGGAGGATTCCCCTGGTGGTCCCATGGCTAAGACTCCATGCTTCCAATGCAGGGGGCCAGAGTTCAATCCCTGGTCAGGGAGCTAGATTTCCACTTGCCATAATTAAGAGTTTGCATGCCACAACTAAACAACCTGCATGCCACGACAAAGATCCCAAGATTCTGCTGCTGCAACTAAGACCTGGCACAGCCAAATAAATAATTTTTTTTTTTTAAAAAAAGGAAAATCCCCTAAATTGATTTCACAAGTGTCAACTGCCCCTTATACATTCACTTCTGTATGATGCTTCTAACTGGAACTTCAATCATAGCAGTCTTCTCCATAATTTCTTTAATGCTCTTCTCTGCACACAGAATAAATTCAATTCCTTATCATGGCATTCAAGTCCCTGAGAAGATCTGACCTCAAACTCCCTTTTTGTTCTTAAGTATCAACTACTTTCATCTTTACATTAGTTAAACTGGATCACTGTTAATCAAAATAACTTGTTAACTCTCTTCTGTTTCTCTATACATGCTATTTCCTCTGTGGAATTCAATTAAAATAAAATATAAACAGGCTTCTTCTGTGTGGAACACCTGTGTTCAGCAGCAAAGAGGTGGGGATGCAGTAGAAAGAAACAAATTATTCACTTATTCACACCCAGTTCCTTGTCTTGAGTCTCAGGAGGGAATGCCCTCAACTTCCTTTTCCTTCATTCTTCCCCATATTCAACACATTCACACACATTTCCACCTGTCAACTGAAGGGTTCACACAGAAGCCAGAAAATCATCCCTAAGAGAAATGCAGAGGAGCTTATGGCATTTCATGGGTAGCAGAGCACAATAACATACCCCAGGTTCTCTTAGACTGAGGATCCTATTAATATCATAATGTGACCCTGGGCTATCAAAGAGCCTGCCAATGAAAATAACTTCATTATCATTATGTCACTTTTGCCAAAGAAGTAAACAAATGATTTCTGATTTACTTTCAGTTAAGCATCCAATTAAAGAAAATATTCCACTTCCTTTGTGTATTTAAAAAGTATGTTTTATTCTAGCTAAAATCTATGTAGTCTAAACTACTTAGGAAAGTCTACTTTGAAAAGATAATTTTGAAATGGGTATTGAAATACAAAACACACATGATTCAATGAAATCAGTGGTAAATTCTCTCAGTTTGATAGCACAGTGTAAAAGATACATTAAAATGAAAGAATAATTTTGTTCACTTCTAAGAGAACTATGATTCAATCTGAATGAACCATTACACAGTCAGAAAAAGCAGGAATTTAGATCAGGAAAGGAAATTAAGGATTGTCCAATCTTGGGCTTCCCTGGTGGCTCAGCTGGTAAAGAATCCACCTGCAGTGAGGGAGGCCTGGGTGCAATCCCTGGGTTGGGAAGATCCCCTAGAGAAGGGAACATGTACCCATTCCATTATTCTGGCCTGGAGAATTTCATGGACTGTAAAGTCCCTGGGGTGGCAAAGAGTTAGGCACAACTGAGCAACTTTCACTTTCAGTCTTTGGCTAGATATCCAAGGTCAGTTAGAAATATAACTACTGTAATCTTGTGATTTTTGTGGATTATAGACTATTCACTTTTTGTAAGAATTGGTTTAATTCTGGTTTATGTTACTGCTAATCATGCCTTAGATTGGCAATGGCAAACTTCTATAAAGGACCAGATTGTAAATGTTTTAGGTTGTGCCACATGATCACTTATCACAATTATTCAGGTGTAGCCCAAAGGTATACATAGACAATATAAACAAATAAGCATGTTGACTGTTTTCCAAGAACAGTTTATTTACTAAAACAGGCAGCAAGCTGGATTTGGCCCATGGGCCACGGTTTGCTGATCCTTGCTTTAGACTCAGAAAAACAACTTTTAAATAATAAATTAGCTGAATTTTGATCTTTCTCTATTTAAAGAAGCTTAATCAAGTGTAGAACCCAAATAATAAAATAATTATGTGAGATGCTTCCAATTTTGTCCTTCTTCCTCAAGATTGTTTGGCTATTCAAGGCCTTTTGTTGTTCATATGAATTTAGAATTGTTTTTCTATTTTTGTATGATATTGAGATTTTTGATAGAGATTGCAATAAATGTGTAGATCATTCTGGGTAGTGTGGCTATTTTAATAACATTAAGTCTTCCTATCTACGTACATGCCATTTTTCATGTCTAATTTCTTTCATTTGTGTTGTGTACTTTTCAATGTACAACGTTTTCTCTCTTTAAATTAAATTTATTCCTAAGTATTTTATTCTTTTTAGTGCTATTATAAACAGGATTGTTTTCCTAGTTTCCCTTTCGAATAGTTAATTGTCAGTGTATAGAAAAGTAACAGGTTTTTGCATGTTAATTTTGTTTTCTGCAACTTCACGGAATTCATTTATTAGTTCTAACAGGTTTTGTGTGTCCGTGTGTGTGCGTGTATGTGTGTGTGGAGTCTTTAGAATATCTATAAATAAGATCATCATTATCTGCAAACAAGAAGTTTTACTTATACTATATTAGCTGTATGACCATGCCTATCGGCCTTTCTGAATTTCTAAAAAATTTGGAATGTCTTCACTATAAGCCTCCCAAGGACACTATAATACTCCAATGACTAAAATGTGAAAGATATTTATAAAATGCTAAATATTATACAAATTTAAGTTATTATTATTATGCATTCTTTGGTGATTTATAAATTTCTTATCTAAAATACTACTATTATAATTCTTTTAGTAGGAATAAAATCTGTTTAGGAACTGCAAACTATTTATCGGTTAAAATTGCTGTTAAGTGTCATTAGACTTTTAAGGAGAAACACTGTTAGCTTTAGTAAAAATGCTTTAAACACTTCGGTGTGAAGTTATTTTCACAGAGTCCACCAATATGCAAACAATAGAGCAACTATATTAGTTCACTCAATGTTCTACACATGGAATTCTGGGTCTGTAATTAACCATTTTGAGTAACACTCATAAACTATACAGTGTGCAGTAAACATGTCTGCAAAGTAAATGAAAGAACCCCTATACTATATAGCCTAGGGACTTGATTTAAAATCTTTAGAAACAGAGGATTGTTTTAATTCTGTAAGTGAGAAAGGAGAAAGTCATATCCTTTAACGAAACAAACAGTACTTGAAGTTTCTATAAGACCTCCAGTTTTCCACATGACACATGCCCATTCAGGAAATAATAGGCCAGGTTTTATAATATAATATATCATAAATAATGTAATTAATCATGATTGTAAGCCAATGCCCCTATTAATAGGACCTAGGAGTCTATTGTATATGTTCTAAATTTTTGTTCCATATGAATTTATTTAAGTGCCTGATCCTTGTTGGTCCTAATGAGTATACTATGTAAAATCTATATTGACACTGAAAATCATCTTAATAAAAAAAATTAAGCCTACATTTTAAATTTCCCATATCTTGCCATCATTCTAAATGGCATTCAAAATCATGTCAATCATTTGATATCACAAAACACATTACTATTAGCTTGATTCCTCACTACTTATGCATAAATGACTGATAATAGGCTCCTACCCAGTTTGATTTTTGAACTACGATGAACACTGATCCTCTCATCGAGGTAGGGAATGTTATGAATTTTTTCTCACTTATTTTTATCTGCTTGACCGGACAACAATCCCCAGCATGTACACAATAACTGATGCTTTTCATAAATTGGTCATAGTCATTCACAGTCTCTTTTTCCTCTGTGCCAAGCAAATTATATTTCCAGATGGAAATAAAACACTTTTATTAATGGCTTTTATTATTTTTTAAAGTGCTATTATTTCAAATTTCTTAATTGCCTGAAGAATGTAAACTCCCCAGGTCAATTTTCTAAAAAGGAAGTCCAGATACTAAAAATAATTGCAAGATGTAGAATGCTGGGAAATATCAAGAGCAGACCAAGCAACCTGCATGTGACTGTCAGAGATGCAGAGACTGGTTTTGAGCAAAGCTATTAGGCTGCCTCACAGTCAAGGAAGAAAGAGCCACAGGAGCTCTGGTGATCAGAACTCAAGAGTCATAGTCGAAAGGTAATTTTAATATATATACAGTATAGGAAAAACTTGCCATATACATTACATGTGTAAGGTAGGAAAACCACTGCCATATGATTAAAGCAGGAGAACAAATGTTTTCAAATAGAATGACAATAATGTTAAAAGTATAACTAGTATGTATATTAATGATTACATGAAGAATAAAATATATGCGAGTCAGAATAAAAATATTCACTAAAATAATTGCTCAGCTATTATTATTGCTTATATACAGACTACTAACAATTTTATATATTATTAATTTATCCTGTAGTAAAATATAATGAAATAAATAATGGATCACAAATCATCATAAATGCCTATATATGAAAATTTGATAATCAGAAATACCACAGAAATATCACAGAAGCTAAAAATACTTTAAATATCCAGTTTGTATTAGAAAAACAAAGGTCACAGACTGGTTAAAATGGATGGAAGATGGCAGTAATGAGGATCACATTAGTGGTCCAATCCTGAAGCTTCACACTGAGAAAACAACGTTTCACAGTCAAAGACAAGTCTCTGATCTCAGTAAAGAGACTTTAGTTGAAAAAAGAATACTAGTTGAAATTAGTTGAAAAAGGAATTATGTTGAAAGTGGTTCAAACAAAAAACAAAACAAACAAAACACTTCCGAACTATCATCATTGCTGAAAACATAAGTCGCAGCATATGCTCTGATGATAAATGGGAAGTGCCACTTTGTGAAGAGCATCTTCAGCTGCACTGTTACTAACTCCAGGAAGATATGCTGGGCTTCTTGGCTTTGTTTTCTAACACTATTCACATATCACTGATTATTATGTTGCCAAGGTATCATGAAGGCAAATAAAAGATAAACCGTGAAATCCATACACAGGAAAAAAAAGAACAAACAGATAATTCAGGATCACAACAATGTCACTCCTCAATGGCAAAGGGTCAAGGCAGTGTTAGAACTGCAAGGATCACTCAACTCTATTCACCATAATATTCCCAAAGGACCTGTGAACTAAACCCTCAGCAAAGTTAGAGCTTTTCTTTCCTCTTAGTCATTACTTTCCTTTCGAAATAAATACAAAACTATAATAATCCAAATATGGCAAGAGATACGAAATCCATCTACCTCAAGATCATCTAGGAAGTTGATTAGAAAATTATTCTAGGGCTTAATCCCCAGACATCCAGGATCAGTTTTACCAAGTATTGGTGTCAGATCCTGCTATCTGCATTACTAGTAAACTCTAACACTAAAAGTTTGAGAACAACTAATTAAAAAAAAACTTGTATTTTATATAAAATACACACACCAGCAATAAAAAAAATGACATCTTTTCATCATTTTCTATTTGTTCATTTGTCTTAATTAAGTACATTTTGTTTTTTAAAACTAGTCTAGGAAAATATCTTCAAAAGCTAAATTTAAGTGGTCTTAATCCAACAGACTCTTGTAAAGGTACCAATATGATTTATGCACAGCTCTAAAACTCCAAAATTTTTCTGAGACAATTTAAACCTCTTCACAAAATTTATGAATTAAAATGACAATTGGTATGTTTGTTTTTAAAAACTGAAATATAATTTATATACCACGGACTTCACCCTTGTAAAGTGTATAATTTAGTCGTTTTCAGTATATTCACAAAGAGTAAAGATAGGGAGAAAAATATGTAGGTATCACAAGTCTATCAGCTATAAAACCCACTCCTCCAGCACTTAAGAACATCACTGATGATATACTGGGTGCAAAAAAGGGAAAGTTCTCAATTGATGGCAGACTGATAATTGCAAACAATGTGGCCAAAATGGTGGCAGTTTCTTTGCACTTCTGATAGACATTAAAATACATATTCTACTTAATGGTTTAAAATTAGTCAAAGACTTGACGACATCACTTGGGCATCTATGACTTATCTTGTAGACAATTCAGGTTATTTCATGTCCCATCTCTTTGCAGGTTCCAAAAATAACACTTCTCAATGAGAAAAATCAGCTAAAAACAAAACATTCCAACATATATTAATAATTATTATAATTTACTAAAAGTAAAGAATTGAAGACAACTAATTATGACAGAGTTTAAGGGTGCTAAAGCAAGAGAACGGCCTTGAAGTCTTATTTCATGCCAGCAAAGATCTGTGAGAAAACTGCTTAAGAAAGAGGATACATACAGAAGACTGGAATGACAAGAGAATGCCCCCCTCTAGGACCAAAGAACTGTGGCTCTGAAAAGTTAAGTTGTAAATTCAACAAGGTTCTTGTGATGTTTGTCAAGGCAAATTAATCTAATAGTTTCTAAGACAGTTGACTGTGCTAAGTCACTTAAGTTGTGTCTGACTCTTTGTACCTCATGGACTATAGCCCATCAGGCTCCTCTGTCCATAGGATTCTCCAGGCAAGAATACTAGAGTGAGGTGCCATGCTCTATTCTAGGGGAACTTTCTGATCCAGGGATTGAATTTGCCTCTCTTATGTCTCCTGCATTGGCAGGTGGGTTCTTTACCACTAGAGCCACCTGGGAAGCCCAACTAAATGTAAATCAAAATAGACCTTCAAAAGTCAAGAGCAGTGAAGAAATTAAATTGTGTCTTAAACAACAATATATAGTAGAAAGTAATAAAAATGGAAAATATGGACTTCCCTGGTGGCTCAGACAATAAAGAATCTGCCTTCAGTGTAGGAGACTTGGGTTCAATCCCTGGGTTGGGAAGATCCCCTGCAAAGGAAATGGCAACCCATTCCAGTATTCTTGCCTGGAGAATCCCATGGACAGAGGAGCCTGGCAGGGTTGCAAAGAGTTGGACAAGGGGTCCACTGGAGTCACAAAGAGTCCATGGGCATCACAAAGAGTCAGACTAAGGACTAACACTTATACTTTCACTTTTCACTCACACAATATTTTTTATTTTTTGGTTTTCAAAACTGCTTTACTGTCATCATTTCACAAACATACAATTCATCCATAGAGGTATGTAATTCATCTATAAAGGTGTATTGTAATATATTCACAGTGTTATGCAGTCATCAACACTAGCTAATTCTAGCACATTTTGATCCCTCCCAAAAGAACTCCCATTTCCATCAGCTATCACTCAATATCCTGCCCTGCTCAGCCCTAAGTAACCACTAACCTAGCTTCTCCTTCTAATGTTCAGAGGAGCCAACCCAGAACAACAAATATAGAAGTGAATAGAAAAGATGTTGGGGATGACCAAAATGATGGTAAACAAGTACTGGAATTTCTGAGATTATCTGTATTTGTAGTATCTCTACAAACTCTATGTCAACTTTCACCAGGTTTATGGATATCTACTTCTGTTTTTAGATGCATCCAGAAAAAGAATACTTAACTCATTTCAAATTAGTATCTCTTATGGTTGATTATATGAATATTAGCAAGGAGTACAGCATGCAGAAATCGCACAGTATTGCTCAAACAAAGTAGTACTAAAAAAGTACATTGCTCTTTTAAATTTCATTTACTGATGCCACCAAAGGAAAAATTGCGTAAAGTAAGGATTATTTTTGGTCAGTTTTCTACAGGTAACTTAAAATTTTGAGGACATGAAGCACTTGTATAATTTATATAAGTTCATCATCCAGGTATCATATGACTCATGTATGACAGAAGTTTCCCAGGGCAATGTATATCAAGGACCAAGAGCATCATTGCTATATCCTAGTTATTTTCAGCACACAACAAACCTAACAAATTAGAGGTAGCAACTGTTAGCTCCTTAATGGGAGATCTTTTTAAGGGGGTTAGAGAAAGACACTATCCAAAAAAAAAATGTTCTAATTGCTAAAATTGTCAATAACCACCCATCTGCCTTATGGGTGGTGGAAAGGACTGTGCGTGTGTGTGTGTGCGTGTGTGTGTGTGGCATTACAGTCTGGCAGGGGTCATACGTACAGCTTAAAAAGTATATTCAATTTATTATAATAAAATATCTACTGTTTGTTTCCTTAATGCAAACATTAAGAAACAGTGGTGCAGTTTTTATACTTATTTAAAAACACTGATACGTACAAAATCTTCTTTTCTAAAGATCTTTAAACTGGGAATATTTACTTAGAAGTGTGATAAGCAGAACTCTGTCTCTCCTGCCCTTCCCTAGTCCCTCTTCTCTGCATAGGAACAGACTCCAAATGTTCAGAAAAGGCAACCAACTTCTTATGGGCAGATGCTCCCTTTAAACATAAAGACCATGTTAAACCTTACTAAATAAACAAAAACAAGAACACGTTTAGGGGATTATAATGAGGAAGACATTTTGTACTTTTAAAATGCAGACTTGGTTGTAGAGGAAGAGTAAGACAATATTTATTTTGGTGAAAAGGAGTTACAGAAAAAAAAATACAATTGCTTAAATATATAAAACATGAATTTCACCTAGTCTTTTCCCACCAAAAAACATTAAAATAAAGGGAAGTGAGGATACAGGAGGATAAAGGTCTTAAACATTTCATCCAAGTCGATTACTATCAACATGAATTTCTAATGTTTTTATTTTATAGATGTTTGGAACCATCCTATAGACTTTGCAGAAGTTAATGAGTCCTGCAGAGCACTGTTACTACTCTTAATTCCAAAATTAAAAGGTATTATCTTTACTTTCTAGTCTTTGGGTCACAACTCTTAAACTACCAATTTCTGAAAGATGTTTACAAACCATTACTTAAAAAACGAAAAGGTGACATTAATAGAGTATTCAGAAGGGTGTGCTAAGTCACTTCAGTTGTGTCTGACTCGTTGCAACCCCATGGACTATATCCCGGCCAGACTCCTCTGTCCATGGGATTTCCCAGGCAAGAAAACTGGAATGGATTGCCATTTTCTTCTCCAGAGGATCTTCCCGACCCCAGGATCGAACCTGCATCCCTTAAGTATCCTGCATTGGGAGGCAGGTTCTTTACCATTAGCAAAACCTTCAGCAGGGAGTTAATTTAAAAGAAAAACTCAAATTGCACATTGTTATTTTAGGCAAAAATGAGCAAACAGAAAACAAAATGGTTTTTCTCTCCCTTGTGAAACATTTGGTGGAAAGAATCCTTACATTTTCACTACAGCTAATCAATGAATATAATAAAGTTGCGGGATATAAAATTAACACACAGCAATCTCTAGCACTCCCATTCCTATACAATAACAATGAAAAAACAGAAAGAGAAATTAAGTAAACAATCACATTCACCATTGCAATGAAAAGAATAAAATACTTAGGAATAAATTTATCTAAAGACACTAAAGACCTATATATAGAAAATATAAAACACTGATAAAAGAAATCAAAGATGACACAAATAGATGGAGAAATATACCGTGTTTGTGAACTGGAAGAATCAATATAGTGAAAATGAGTGTACTACCCAAAGCAATCTACAGATTCAATGCAATCCTTATCAAACTAACAACAGTATTTTCCACAGAACTAGAACAAATAGTTTCATAATTTGCATGGAAACACAAAAAACCTCAAATAGCCAAAACAATCTTGAGAAAGGAGAAGGGAACTGGAGGAATCAAACTTCCTGACTTCAGACTATACTGCAAAGCCACAGTCATCAAGACAGTGTGGTACCAGTACAAAGACAAAAATATAGATCAATGGAACAAAATAAAAGCCCAGAGATAAATCCACACTTCTATAGACACCTTATCTTTGACAAAGAAGGCAAAAATATACAATGGAGGAAAGACAATCTCTTTAACAAGTGGTGCTGGGAAAACTGGTCAACCACTTGTAAAAGAATGAAACTAGAACACTTTCTAACATCATAAACAAAATAAACTCAAAATGGATTAAATAGCTAAATGTAAGACCAGAAGCTATAAAACTCTTAGAGGAAAACATAGGCAGAACATTCTCTGACATAAATCACAGAAGATCCTCTATGACCCACCTCCGACTAATGAAAATAAAAACAAACAAATGCGAGCTAATTAAACTTAAAACCTTTTGCGCAATGAAGGAAACTATAAGCAAGGTGAAAAGGCAGCCTTCAGAATGGGAGAAAATAACTGCAAATGAAACAACTGACAATTAATCTCCAAAATATACAAACAGCTCATGCAGTTCAATACCAGAAAAATGAACAACCCAGTCAAAATGTGGGCCAAAGAACTGAACAGACATTTCTCCAAAGAAGACATACAGATGGCTAACAAACATATGAAAAGATGCTCAACATCACTCAAATGCAAATCAAAACCACAATGAGGTATCATCTCACACTGGTCAGAATGGCCACCATCAAAAAGTCTACAAACAATAAATGCTGGCGAGGGTGTGGAGAAAAGGGAACCCTCTTACACTGTTGGTGGGAATGCAAACTAGTACAGCCACTATGGAGAACAGTGTGGAGAGTCCTTACAAAGCTGGAAATAGAACTGCCCTATGACCCAGAAACCCCACTGCTGGGCATACATACCAAGGAAATCAGAATTGAAAGAGATACATGTACCCCAATGTTCACTGCAGCACTGTTTACAACAGCTAGGACATGGCAGCAATCTAGATGTCTATTGGCAGACAAAAGAAAAGGAAGTTGTGGTACATATACACAATGGAATATTACTCAACTATAAAAAGGAATGCATTTGAATCAGTTCTAATGAGGTGGATGAAACTGCAGCCGAGTGAAGAAGTCAGAAAGAGAAACGCCAATACAGTATATTAACACATATATATGGAATTTAGAAAAATGGTAATGGTGATCCTATGTGCAAGGCAGCAAAGGAGACACAAATGTAAAGAAAAGACTTTTGGACTCTGTGGGAGAAGGCGAGGGTAGGATGATTTGACAAAACAGCATTGAAACGTGTGTACTACCATATGTAAACAGATGACCAGTGCAAGTTCTATGCATGAAGCAGGGCACTCAAAGCCAGTGCTCTGGGACAATTGAGAGGGATGAGGTGGGGAGGGAGGTGAGATGGGGGTTCAGGATGGGGAGACACGTACACACGTTTCCAAGGCAAACCATACAATATCACAGTAATCCAAGTCTATGCCCCAACCAGTAACTCTGAAGAAGCTGAAGTTGAATGGTTCTATAAAGACCTACAAGACCTTTTAGAACTAACACCCAAAAAAGATGTCCTTTTCATTATAGGAGACTGGAATGCAAAAGTAGGAAGTCAAGAAACACCTGGAGTAGCAGGTAAATTTGGCCTTGGAATACGGAATGAAGCAGGGCAAAGAATAATAGAGTTTTCCCAAGAAAATGCACTGGTCATAACAAACACTCTCTTCCAACAACACAAGAGAAGACTCTATACATGGACATCACCAGATGGTCAACACTGAAATCAGATTGATTATATTCTTTGCAGCCAAAGATGGAGAAGCTCTATACAGTCAGCAAAAACAAGACCAGGACCTGACTGTGGCTCAGACCATGAACTCCTTATTGCCAAATTCAGACTTAAATTGAAGAAAGTAGGGAAAACCACTAGACCATTCAGGTATGACCTAAATCAAACCCCTTATGATTATACAGTGGAAGTGAGAAATAGATTTAAGGGCCTAGATCTGATAGATAGAGTGCCTGATGAACTATGGAATGAGGTTCATGACATTGTACAGGAGACAGGGATCAAGACCATTCCCATAGAAAAGAAATGCAAAAAAGCAAAATGGCTGTCTCGGGAGGCCTTACAAATAGCTGTGAAAAGAAAAGAAGCGAAAAGCAAAGGAGAAAAGGAAAGATATAAACATCTGAATGCAGAGTTCCAAAGAGTAGCAAGAAGAGATAAGAAAGCCTTCCTCAGTGATCAATGCAAAGAAATAGAGGAAAACAACAGAATGGGGAAAGACTAGAGATCTCTTCAAGAAAATCAGAGATACCAAAGGAACATTTCATGCAAAGATGAGCTCGATAAAGGACAGAAATGGTATGGACCTAACAGAAGCAGAAGATGTTAAGAAGAGATGGCAAGAATACACAGAAGAACTGTACAAAAAAGATCTTCATGACCCAGATGACCAGTGATCACGATGGTGTGATCACTGACCTAGAGCCAGATCCTAGAATGTGAAGTCAAGTGGGCCTTAGAAAGCATCACTACGAACAAAGCTAGTGGAGGTGATGGGAATCCAGTTGAGCTATTCCAAATCCTGAAATATGATGCTGTGAAAGTGCTACACTCAATATGCCAGCAAATTTGGAAAACTCAGCAGTGGTCACAGGACTGGAAAAGGTCAGTTTTCATTCCAATCCCAAAGAAAGGCAAGCCAAAGAATGTTCAAACAACCGCACAGTTGCACTCATCTCACACGCTAGTAAAGTAATGCTCAAAATTCTCCAAGCCAGGCTTCAGCAATATGTGAACTGTGAACTTCCTGATGTTCAAGCTGGTTTTAGAAAAGGCAGAGGAACCAGAGATCAAATTGCCAACAGCCGCTGGATCATCGAAAAAGCAAGAGAGTTCCAGAAAAACATCTATTTCTGCTTTATTGACTATGCCAAAGCCTTTGACTGTGTGGATCACAATAAACTGTGGAAAATTCTGAAAGAGATGGGAATACCAGACCACCTGATCTGCCTCTTGAGAAATGTGTATGCAGGTCAGGAAGCAACAATTAGAACTGGACATGGACCAACAGACTGGTTCCAAATAGGAAAAGGAGTTCATCAAGGCTGTATGTTGTCACCCTGTTTATTTAACTTATATGCAGAGTACATCATGAGAAACGCTGGACTGGAAGAAACACAAGCTGGAATCAAGATTGCCGGGAGACATATCAATCACCTCAGATATGCAGATGACACCACCCTTATGGCAGAAAGTGAAGAGGAACTCAAAAGCCTCTTGATGAAAGTAAAAGAGGAGAGTGAAAAAGTGGGCTTAAAGCTCAACATTCAGAAAACGAAGATCATGGCATCCGGTCCCACCACTTCATGGGAAATAGATGGGGAAACAGTGGAAACAGTGTCAGACTTTATTTTTCTGGGCTCCAAAATCACTGTGGATGGTGACTGCAGCCATGAAATTAAAAGACGCTTACTCCTTGGAAGGAAAGTTATGACCAACCTAGATAGCATTTTCAAAAGCAGAGACATTACTTTGCCAAGAAAGGTCCATCTAGTCAAGGCTATGGTTTTTCCTGTGGTCATGTATGGATGTGAGAGTTGGACTGTGAAGAAGGCTGAGCGCTGAAGAATTGGTGGTTTTGAACTGTGGTGTTGGAGAAGACTCTTGAGAGTCCCTTGGACTGCAAGGAGATCCAACCAGTCCATTCTGAAGGAGATCAGCCCTGGGATTTCTTTGGAAGGAATGATGCTAAAGCTCAAACTCCAGTACTTTGGCCACCTCATGCGAAGAGTGGACTCATTGGAAAAGACTCTGATGCTGGGAGGGATTGGGGGCAAGAGGAGAAGGGGACAACAGAGGATGAGATGGCTGGATGGCATCACTGACTCGATGGACGTTGAGTCTGAGTGAACTCCGGGGGTTGGTGATGGACAGGGAGGCCTGGCGTGCTGTGATTCATGGGGTCGCAAAGAGTCGGACACGACTGAACGACTGATCTGATCTGATGATGGCAAAAACAACCACAGTATTGTAAAGAAATTATCATCTGATTAAAACAAATAATTAAAAAAAAAAAAAGAATCCTTATATTTTCCTATATTTATACTGGCTTGAACAAGTAGACTTGTTGCAGGAAGGAAGCCAGTTCTGACTTCATGTTGGAAACTGTTTGACTTGTTTTCCATTGCTTGTTATTAATTTAAACTTAATAGCTTGCCTGGAGGACTCTGCCCCTCTGCTTGACTATAAATTAAAGTGCCTTTATTCAGCTTATAGAGAAATAATTTGTCCCTACCCGCCTGTGAAATAGACAAGATTAACACATGCTTTCAAAAGGATGCCCTTTCCCTTGGAGATGTTCTGCAAGACTGAAGACCCTTTCACTTTACTTCCCCACTGCCTCTCACTCTCTGGTTCTGCCTTTTGACTTTAGTTCCTCATTGCTTCTTTCTGAGATATAAAAGAACCTGGCATCCAGACACAGATAAGATGCTTATATTGAGGCACTAGCCTGCCATTTTCTTGGTCAGATGGCTTTCTCAATAAAGTGGTTTTCCTTGCCTCAACACCTAGTCTCTCCAATTCACTGGCCTGTCCTGTGGCAAGCACGGTGAGCTTGGACTTGGTAACAGATCTGTGTACGTATAAAATTTACAATTCTGAATATAAAAGTAAAAAAAAAAAACAAACCCTAGTAAACTTGTAATACAGAATCTGCATCAGTCATACATGTCAAGTAGACTGGGGTAAAAAACAAACAAACAACTAAACCTTTATTTTGAATTGGTTCAGTTAAAATATTGAACAAATATTTGTGCTTAAAAATTTACTAATGTCTTATTTTCTACGTCAAATTTTTGCCTAGCTCTGTGGCATCTATAGTACTAAAGCAAAAAGAAAAAGATCATCAGAAAGATTACATAGAGAGTAAAACAAAAATAAAAGTGCAGTCAAGGAAATGGATAAAGAAGAAAAAGAGAAAAGGAAGACCTACAGACAGAGGAAGGAGGGAAGAGGGGGCAGATTGGCTTAGTCGAGCTCTCCTGGGACAGCGTGCTGAGTTACCAGACCAGAAATGAGGGGTTGAAAGCCACTGCTGATAACTGGTGGAGGCTGAGAGTGCTACTTAAGTGCTTGGTGTCTGGCGAAAAAGAGGGAGGAGAGGTTTGAGACTGAGGATGCCAAGTGCATTCCCAGCCAATAGAGTAAAAAGGAAGCATTAACAGCCGCCTCAGGGGAAGCTAAGCATTCAATCCCATGAGCCAGAGGGCAAATGTGGCAATAGCAGTGAGTAGCAGCTGGATAAAGGAATAAAGAAGCCACGGGAAAATTGGCAGCTTTAGACACACAGGGCCAGCTAGACCTTCTCTTGATATTGAGAAGAACAAACTGCCTGGAAATAACAAGGCCATCTTTCTGTTGCCAGTGGGTGGTTAATCCACAACCAAGATGCAACAGACTGAAATTTAGTTTGCCAAATTATACTAAATATTGACTTAACTCTGGAACAGTAGCTCTGATGAAAGCTTTCTAATAATAAGAATCAGCATACTTCATAACTACTACTTCAAAATATTCAAAATGAAAAAATACTTAAAATACCTTTTTCTGACACTGTATTTTCTTTATGTTTTCTAAACATTACTTTATATAGTATAATTTAACAAAAATGAGGTATATTAATGATAATCAATATGGTATATTGGACACTGAAGAGAAGTAAAAAACTGGAAATATGAAAATCTTTAAAGAAACTTCTGAAATAATACTCATGCTAATTTTATTCATATTCTGCCATTAAAAGATTCAAGATATTGTCAGAAGGCAATATATTACCTTTCTATAGTTTTAGGTTGCAAGGTAAAACATTATAGACTTCTTTTAAATAAACATCTGCTCAATATTTCAGTACAATATCCAAAGATAAGATTACCAAACCAAATAGTTTTCAAATTACTAGGGTTGATATATTTGATAAACTGTAACTGATTTGTAACTGATTCAATAAATTGCCTTGGCCTGAGAGTAAGTTAATTCTCTTTATCCTTCATCAGAATTAAGCTAACTTAAGATTGATGTTATGAAAAAAGTAAGATTCCAATTCTTGAAGAATTTTACACATTTAAGGAAATCAAACTGAAAAGTAAGAAATATTACTAAGTTGTAAGTTCTAAACTCTATAGGAATTCCAAAAGTGGGAGGAGCTAGAGAGGAGAAAAGTTCCTCAAGGAAGTAAAATTTAAGGTAGTCCCTAAGCCATATACATTTGGGTAAAAATTATTTGGAAGGTAAATATTTGAAAATAATATAAATAAAAAGCAGAAGTGATAATGCAACTATACTTTGTAAAGTTACCACGGGAAACATATTTGACAGCTATTGCAACTAGATGAGATCAAGTACCGAAGTTAGAGTCATGATACTAAAGTAGGAGGAAGACTAAGGGTACTCAAGTTGCCACAACAAAGTATTAGACTGAGAGGCTCAAACAACAGAAAATATATGTTCTCAAAAATTCTAGAGGCTGGAAAGCCTAAGATAAGGTTTTGGCAGGGTTCAGTTTCTGGTGAGAATTCTCCTTCTCACAGGACTTGCAGAATTTTTTTGTTGCTGTTGTTAATGAATTAAGCAAATCTTTATTGAAGCTTAAATTATTGTGGCACAGAAATACATTTCAACTGATTTAAGTCCAACACTATGACAGACTTCTTACTGTGTCCTCCCTTGGCAGAGAGAATGTGATCTCTGGTGTCTCTTCTTGTATGAGGACACCAGTTCTTTAAGGTTCCACCCTTACGACCTCATTTAACCTTAGTCACTTCCTTAAAGGTCCTAACGGCACCATCTCTAATAGAGTCACACTGGGGTACGTTCTATGATACATGGATTTTGGAGGGATACAGTGTACTCCATGGCCCATCCCAGGTGGCACTAGTGGTAAAGACTGTCAATGCAGGAGACACAGGTTAGATGCCTGGGTTGGGAAGATCTCCTGGAGAAGGAAATGGTAGCCAGAAGGTATGTATGTAAGATACGTATACATATACATACATGTAAACGTATATACATATACAAGACAATGTATACATAGCTTCAAAGGGCAATATGATTAGATGAAAGCCCTAAAAGATCAATTACACTCACACATAAAACGTACTTCTTAGAATGACACAGAGAATCCTTCAATACCCAGCTCAAATATCTTTAAAATATCTTCATCCCCTGAATGAAGTTAGTTGCTCTGTCATCTATGCTCCAATCTATCAAACTCTCTACTGATTATTTGTATTATTAAATGGTGAATTCCTGCTGGATAGGAAATTTACCATACTCATCTTCTTAGTTCCCAGAATTAAGCAAGGTTTTTGGCACGTGGTAAGGACCAATAAATATTTGCTGAATCAAATACTGGACTTTTAGAAGTGATGAAAAAATGTGTGAAAATATTAAATGCATTTCCCTACATGCAAGTCATGCATTATAATAAAATATTTCTCTTTCACCTCTACAAATCCAGACCACGATTTCATAATTTATATCTTTTATGGCATCATCGATCTCAAGTTGTCTATAACTACTAATTCCTTTGGAGTTGAAACGAAGATTCTATCAACCAGTGCTAGATTATGAACATTTAATTCATGAACTTCAGACACTTTTACGTAAAGAGTAGGCTGAACACATTTTCACAGGAGTAATAAATAACTTCAGATGTCCTTGTAAGAAACCCAGCAATAGGGCTCACCTATTAATTTTCTCTACTGAATGCATTTTCACATCAAAAAAGTATTACCTATCATTATTTTATGTTACCACAGTAGAGAAGATTTAATCTTCTTTTACATCACAATTCCCTTGCTTCAGTGGCCATGTGATCATTCAGTATTATACATATTCTAAATCTGTCAAAATGCTTAAAGCCTACCTCCCTAATTCAATTCCCACTACTTATTATTTACTGCCAAGAGAAATTAAGTAACTTAACCACGGTCACAAGTTAGCTAACACTGAAGACCTGGGACTAATCTAATATTCTGAGTATGAGTAAATATACATTATTATGTTCATGCATCTATCATACAAATTTATAAAATTACTGAGGTCATTGATATGGAATCCAGTGCATATGATTATTATTACTTAAATTTACTTGAATTAGAGTTGTAGGTCAATCAATGAATATTCTGTGAACTCACATATGGTTAAGAGCCACCATTTATAAGGAATGAGAGGGAGGGAGAGTAAGGTTTATAACAGTAGGTTTAGTAAATGGCAGAATAAAGAGAGTCATAAAAGAAATGAAAGTACACCTGGATTTCATAGAAACAAAAAAAGACCACACAGTCATGGCTATTTAATTATATACTGAAAGGAGTAAAGTGAGGTTTAAATTTGCTTTTTTGGGGGGTCGGGGAGGAGTCCTGGAGGTAGAATGACGATCAATGGGAAGAAACCACTCAAGTATAAGAGAGATTTAAAAACAGAATGTGTGAGTCAGAGAATTCTTGTGACAATCTATTACAGCTATAATTTCTATGTGTAACGGAGGTCTTAATAGTGAGACTGGCAGGGAGTCATTCTCTAAGAAGGAATTACATCTAAGACTGGGGGGATACCTGAATAAACACTATTATATACTCAGAATAATGACTTAAATGCAGGGGAACAACATGACTGCACTGTCCATTTGAAAGATAAATTTATCAGGGGTATATTAAATTTTAAAGAGTAGGGAAACCAGAAGGAAGCTATTTGACAGTTTAAATAAGAGATAAGACTGGGTAGTGTGGTAGAAATGAACCAGAAGAGTCAGAAAAAGATGTTCTAATTATCTTAACCAACTATATGTTAAAATTTATCCATTACTGTGCTTTTAAGATAAAACAAGGTTTTAAAAGTAACTTAATAAAATTATCTTTTATCCTATTATTTATTATAATTTCTTACCTTAATATATTTTGAAATATATATGTATTAAAAATACAATCCGAACTATAATATGTTTAAAACAAACTGAATTTATCTTTCCTAAAAAAGTATATTCTCCCCTCTTCCTGTAATACCTATTTCAGTAAGATAATTTACCCCAAAACCTAGTTAAAAATCTCAAGGTCATCTTCAACTTCTTCCTCTACGTCTATCATTACTAAGATATCCAGGATGTCTTCTCTATCACTGTTTTAACTGAGGTCATCATCATCTCTTGCTTACCTTCTTTAATTAAGCCTCCTAACTGTCTTTCTAGTATCCACTCATTCCCAGCTTTAGTCCAAAATCCACACTGTCATCTTTTTAATAAATACATTAAATAGAATTATGTCCCTCCCATGTCTTTCCAGGGGTTCTTTACTATCTTTAAGATGAAACACCAACTCCTTAGCAAAGTATAAAGAACTCTTCATAAATGTGGCCTCAAACTACTTCTCAAGCCTCATTCTTGGCTATTCTTTTCCAAGAAACCTGTGCTATAGCCATACAGGAAATCCCATTACTTCCTCATCATTTCATATATTTTCCAGACTAGAAGCTTATTCATTTCACATAACACTTGTGAAATGTCAATGTCTGTGCAAAGGATATTTTAAATCAATCTCTATTTAGCTAATAAACCAGTAAACTCTGTATTCTATTAATAGGTAATTCTTTAGAGTGACTGAAAATAATTCTTCTCTCAACATCTTTTCCTGGAGACTACTAAACTTTTTACTAATGTATAATGTACCACATGTTACCATATTCTAGGTAATAAAATATTTATTCTTGTTATTAAAAATAAGTTACTCACTATAGAAACCTGAGAAAGAAAAAAAAGCAAAAACACCCAAACATCATCTATTAAGATGTTCACATATTTACAATTTTTAAATGCTTAGATATTATGCATATTAATCAATTCTATTTTTAAAACTTTTTACCTTTATTGCAGTTTAACTGATAAGTAACCTATATATACAGTAAACACTGTGATGATACCACATATGTATACTTTGTGAAATGATTACAACAATGAAGTTAATTAACACATCTATCACCTCAATTAGTTCTACCATTTGGGGTGTGTGTGTGTATGCCGAAGGTCTGTGTTTCTAGCAAATACACAACACAGAACTATTAACAACAGTATTAACTAATTGTAGGCTTTCATTTGCATGTCATGCGTTAGAACATCAGTGCTTTTCGTCTTACAACTAAAAGCTTTTATCCTTTGACCAGCATCTCCCCATGCCTCAAAACTCCATACACTAGTAATAACAATTCTACTCTGTTTCTGTGAGTTTGTCTTCTTTTTTTTTTTTTAGCTTCCACGTATAAGTCAGATTATATGGTGTTGGTCTGTCCCTGCCTAGCTAATTTAACTATGCATAATATTCTCCCAAGACGGTAGGCACTAGAGTGGCAGCTGTGGGGCGCTGGAGTGGCTGTGAGGAGATAGCCCACATCCAAGGGCAGAGAAGCCCCAGAAAGATGGTAGGTGCTGCAGCACTGGCTGCGTGGGGTGCTGGAGTGACTCAGAGGAGATACCCCACATCCAAAGGCAAAGGAGAAGCCCCAGCAAGATGGCAGGAACAGCGAAATCATGTTTAGAAGCAAACCCCATACCCGCCAGAGACGCTCAGAGGGCTCAAACGAACCTTGTGAGCACCAGGACCCAGAGACCCCACAGAGACTGAGACAGAACTGTGTTTGAGTGTCTCCTGAGGAGGTATGGGTCAGCAGTGGACTGCCACAGGGGTAGGGGTTCTGGGTGCAGCAGACCTGAGTATGGCATAAGCCCTCTTGGAGGAGGTCACCATTAACCCCACCATAGAGCCACCAGAGCTTACACAGGACTAGGGAAACAGACTCTTGGAGAGCACAAACAGAACCCTGTATGCACTAGGACCCAGAAGAAAGGAGCAGTGACCCCACAAGAGATTGACCTACACTTCCCTGTGAGTGCCCAGGAGTCTTGGGTGGAGGCATGGGTCAACGATGGCCTGATGCAGGGTTGGGGGCACTGAGGGTAGCAGTCCGTGCGTGGGACCTTTCGAAGGAGGTCACCATTATCTTCATTACCTCCACCATAGTTTCAGTTCAGTTCAGTCGCTCAGTCGTGTCCAACTCTTTGCAACCCCATGAATCACACCACGCCAGGCCTCCCTGTCCATCACCAACTCCCAGAGTTCATCCAAACTCATATCCATCGAGTCGGTGATACCATCCAGCCATCTCATCCTCTGACGTCCCCTTCTCCTCCTGCCCCCAATCCCTCCCAGCATCAGAGTCTTTTCCAATGAGTCAACTCTTCACATGAGGTGGCCAAAGTATTGGAGTTTCAGCTTCAGCTTCAGTCCTTCCAATGAACACCCAGACTGATCTCCTTTAGGATGGACTGGCTGGATCTCCTTGCAGTCCAAGGGACTCTCAAGAGTCTTCTCCAACACCACAGTTCAAAACCACCAATTCTTCAGCACTCAGCTTTCTTCACAGTCCAACTCTCACATCCATACATGACTACTGGAAAAACCATAGCCTTGACTAGAAGGACCTTTGTTGGCAAAGTAATACCTCTGCTTTTTAATATGCTGTCTAGGTTGGTCATAACTTTCCTTCCAAGGAGTAAGCGTCTTAATTTCATGGCTGCAATCACCACCTGCAGTGATTTTGGAGCCCCCGAAAATAAAGTCTGACACTGTTTCCACTGTTTCCCCATCTATTTGCCATGAACTGATGGGATCGGATGCCATGATCTTAGTTTTCTGAATGTTGAGCTCTAAGCCAACTTTTTCACTCTCCTCTTTCACCTTCATCAAGAGGCTTTTGAGTTCCTCTTCACTTTCTGCCATAAGGGTGGTGTCATCTGCATATCTGAGGTGATTGATATTTCTCCCGGCAATCTTCATTCCATCTTGTGCTTCCTCTAGCCCAGCGTTTCTCATGATGTAATCTGCGTATAAGTTAAATAAGCAGGGTGACAATATACAGCCTTGACGTACTCCTTTTCCTATTTGGAACCAGTCTGTTGTTCCATGTCCAGTTCTAATTGTTGCTTCCTGACCTGCATACAGGTTTCTCAAGAGGCAGGTCAGGTGGTCTGATATTCCCGTCTCTTTCAGAATGTTCCACAGTTTGTTGTGATCCACACAGTCAAAGGCTTTGGCATAGTCCATAAAGCAGAAATAGATGTTTTTCTGGAACTCTCTTGCTTTTTCCATGATCCAGCGGATGTTGGCAATTTGATCTCTGGTTCCTCTGCCTTTTCTAAAACGAGCTTGAACATCTGGAAGTTCACGGTTCATGTATTGCTGAAGCTTGGCTTGGAGAATTTTGAGCATTACTTTACTAATGCTCACAAAATTCTCCACCATAGTTTGGCCCCAGGTAAATAGCAGGGAGGGAACACAGCTCTACCCAGCAAAAGTAAATTGGATTAAAGATTTACTGAGCATGGCCCAGCCCAAAAGAACAAGACCCAATTTCCCCCCAGTCAGTCTCTCCCATCAGGAAGCTTCCATAAGCCTCTTATCCTTCTCCATCAGAGGGCAGACAGACAGGAAAACCACAATCACAGAAAACTAATCAGTATGATCACATGCACCACACCCTTGTCTAACTCAATGAAACTATGAGCCAGGCCGTGTAGGGCCACCCAAGACAGACGGGTCATGGTGGAGAGTTCTGACAAAATGTGGTCCACTGGAGAGGGGAATGGAAAACCACCTCAGTATTCTTGCCTTGAGAGCCCCATTAACAGTATGAAAAGGCAAAATTGCAGTCCAGGGGGTCGCAAAGAGTCGGACACGGCTGAGCGACTGAACTGAACTGAATATTCTCTAGGTTCCACTGTTGTAAATAACAAGATTTCCCTCTTATTCATGGATGAATACTATTCCACTCTATATACAGCATGTCATCCATTCATCCATTGTTGGTACACAGAGTTGTTTCCAAATCTTGGTTATTATGAATAATATTTCAGTGAGCATGAGGATGCATGTATCTCCTTGAGATAGTGATTTTGTATCATTCAGAATATACTTAGTGGGAGTTTTGTATTTTGTAGTAGTTCTATTTTTTTTTTTTTTTTTTTTGAGGAAATTTCATTTTGTTTTCCATAATGGCCAGGAGAATTTCCATTCCCATCAACAGTGTCCAGGGTTCTCTTTCTTCCACCTTCTGGCCAACACTTGTTTTCTGTTGTCTTTTTGATAAAAGCCACCCTGGTAGATGTAAGGTGATATCACATTGTAATTTTGATTTGCATTTCCCTGACGATAAGTGATGCTAAATACCCGTTCATGAACTTGTTGGTCCTCACATGCTCTCTTTGGAAAAAAGTCTATTCAGCTCCTTGATCCATATTTCAATCAGGCTTTTTAAAAATTAAGTTGTATAAGTTCCTTACACACTATGGAGATTAACCCCTTTTCAAATAGAAGAGAGTTTGGAAGTGTTTCCTCTTCAATTTTTGGAAGAATGTGCAAAAAATTCATTTTAATTCTTCTTTAAATATTTGGTAGGATTCACTAGTAAAGCTAACAGGTCTTGGGATTTTCTTTGTTGAAAAGTTTTTGACAACTGATTTAAACTCCTTAATCATTACTGGCCTGTAAAGATCTACTTATTAATGATTTAGTTGGCAAGATGTATGCCTGTATGAATATTTCATCTATTTCTTCTAATTATCCAATTTGTTGGTATTATGATTATTTACAATAGTTTTTTGGTTTTTTTTTTTTTTGCATTTCACTGGTATTGGTTGCAGTGTCTTCAATTTAATTTCAGACTTTATTTGTAACTTTTTTTTTCTTATTAAGTCTAGCTAACAATTTGTTAATTTTGTTAATATTTTCAGAACCCAGCTTCTAATTTTGTTGATCTTTTCTACTATCCTTCTGTTCTCAAATTCATTTATTTCTTCTCTGATCTTTGTTATTTCCTTATTTCTGCTAATGTGGGGCTTAGATGGCTCATTTCTCAGTTCTTTGAGATGTAAAGTTAAGTTCTTTATTTGAGGTCTTTTTTTCCCTTAATGTAGACACTCATCACTATAAACATCCCTCTCAAAACTGCTTTTGCTGAATCACACAGTTTTGATACTTTTTTTCACTTTCATTTGTTTCAAATTTTTTTGATTTCCTGACACTGTCTTTGATCCATTCATTCAGGAGTGTGTTTAAATTCTATATATATATGTGAACTTTCCAGGTTTCCTCCTACTAGTAAGTTTTAGTTTTATGCCACTGTCATCTAATAAAAACTTGCTATGGCTTTAATCTTTTTAGATTTCTTAAGACTTGTTTTGTGACCGAGGATTTATCTTGGAGAACATTCAGTATGCACGTGAGAAGAATGTGTGCTTTGTTGCTGTTGGATGTAATGTTCTGTATACGTCTGTTAGGCCCATTTGTCTAATGTTAGTTCAAATCCACTCTTTTCTGTCAGGATGATCCATCCATTGTTGAAAGTGGATTAATGAAACCCCGTACATACTATTAATGTATTGTTACCTATTTCTTCCCTCTTTTTCATTCCATTCACTTTATTCTCCTCTGGATAATTTCACATGACCTACTGTTCAACTTATAGATTCTTTTTTCTGCTTCAACAAGTCTTCTGTTCATGTTCTCTACTGCAGTTTGCACTTCATTTATTGTATTCTTCAGAGCTCCAGAATATTTTTTTAAGGATTACTACCTCTCTGTTGATTAAAGGAAATCAACCTTGAATATTCACTGGAGGGATTAATGCTGAAGCTGAAGCTCCAATACTTTGGCCACCTGATGCAAAAAGCTGACTCATTAGAAAAGATGCCCATGCTGGGAAAGATTGAGGGCAGGAAGAGAAGGGGGCAACATAGGCTGAGATGATTGGGTGGCATCACTAACTCAATGAACAAGAGTTTGAGCAAACTCCGGAAGACAGGAGGACAGGGAAGCCTGGTGACACGACTGAGTGACAGAACAACCTCTGTGTTAAACTCCTCATCTTGTTCATGTGTTGTTTTCCTGACTTCACTGGATTGTCTTTCTCTGTCTTCTTTTATCTCAGTGTGATTCTTACAGCAACTATTTTGAATTCTTTATCAGGCAAATTGCAGCTCTCCATTTCCTTGGGATTGCTTACTGGAAAATTATTGTTTCTTTGGTGATGTCATGTTTCCTCAATTAGTAATATTCCTTGTGCTCCTGCATTCTTGTCTTCACATTAAAAGAAGCAATCACCTTCTCCAGTTTTTACTGACAAGCTTTGGGAGAGAAATACCTCTGTCAACCCACTAGGCATTCTGAGGCTTTCTCATACCTTTTCCATGTATATACATGCTCCACACTTCTTGTTCCCTCTTGGGGGATAATTTTTAGTACTGAATGCCTTCTCTTAATCCTCCAAAGCCAGGCCACATGCTGACAACCTCCTATTTGTTTTCCTTAAAGTGATACTGAACATTCAAGTTTATGTGCTTTGTTGCAATCCCACAGAGTTGGTCAGCTTTCTGCATATGCTCACATGCCATCTGTAAAGGTTTGCATTCACTGTCTTCTGGGGTTGGCACAGGGAGATAGCTGCAGGGTGAGAAGCCATGTGTGGGCCAGTTAGAAGTATCTGCAGGAGAAACATTTCTAGCAGCTCACAGGAGGGCTTGCTAATAAAGTCCATAAAGCAGTTAGTAGAATCCATGTTCTTTCGACACCCTCTGAGAACTCTGCTGTTACCCACTACCCTCATTTGTTCCCCATCCACCATAGCACAGCACACCTCAGTATTCTAGAGGAAATTAGGTAGAAGTGGGTCTCACTGGTACTGTCCCACACAGGTGGGGAAGTTAGGTGCTCACTCACATGCTCTCACTTTTTCCTGGGGATAAAGGATATGGGTAAAGAAAAACTCTTCTTCTTATTCCTTTTAATGCATCCAATCCAGGATTTTTTTTCTTCCAACAATGTGCTAGAATTCTGTTGGATTCCTAGACTTCCAGAAAGGCACTCTTATTCTTGGTGATTGTAAAAATCAATGTTCTCTGATGCAAAGACAGTAGAAAACTCCTATTCCACCATTTTTTTTTTTTGTATAACTCTCCATAAACATGCAGAAATTCCCTGGTGGCTCAGATGGTAAAGCATCTGCCCGCTATGAGGGAGACCTGGGTTCGATCCCTGCCTTGGGAAGATCCCTTGGAGAAGGAAATGGCAACCCACTCCAGTACTCTTGCCTGGAAAATTCCATGGATGGAGGAGCTTGGTGGGCTACAGTCCATGGGGTCACAAAGAGCCAGACACGACTGAGTGACTTCTCTCACTCATTAAACATGCAATTTTATATCTTGCATTTTTATAACCTGAAATTTCCTTTTTGCTAATTTGTAAATCAATAATGAATTTTTAAGGTTTTAATTTTCTTCTGGTTGAAACAGATAAAAGCACCTTTTTCTCTCTGAACACTAATTGCATATTTTCAGTCAATGTGTAGGATATAAAGGCATATTCTGCAAAAAGGTATAATCTCATTTGTATGAGTTAAATTTAATTAATATATATGCAGCAGTGTAATTTTGTTGCAAGCAGTATAGTACAGACAATAACACAGAGTTCTTGCTTTGCAATTTGAGCTCAACAATGATCAATTCTGTGACCTCAGAAAGTTACATAAACTTTCTATGCCTCAGTTTCCTAAGCTATAGACGGGAGGAATAATAGCACTCACCTTACAGGACTATTGCAATTACTAAATGAGTTAATCCTAAATGTCTGATACATAATAAATGCTCAATGACCATTAGTAATTACTATTATCTTTCAAAAAATCTAAACTTTAATGAAAAAATCTTACCAAACAAAGCAAAAAATAAATTATATTTTTGGAAAATATGTAATAAGCATGACACAAAGTTATAGAGGATATTGAAATATATTTTAGCCTCTTTTCTACTGCAGCAGTAAAGATTAAAAAGGTTGCTGCTGCTGCTGCTAAGTCGTTTCAGTCGTGTCCGACTCTGTGTGACCCCATAGACGGCAGCCCACCAGGCTCCCCCGTCCCTGGGATTCTCCAGGCAAGAACATTGGAGTGGGTTGCCATTTCCTTCTCCAACGCATGAAAGTAAAAAGTGAAAGTGAAGTCGCTCAGTCGTGTCCGACTCTTAGCGACCCCTTGGACTGCAGCCTACCAGGCTCCTCCGTCCATGGGATTTTCCAGGCAAGAGTACTGGAGTGGGGTGCCATTGCCTTCTCCGTAAAAAGGTAAAAAGAGCGAAATAAGGGAACATAAGATGTTTGCCAGAGAATTTTTCTCCATAGTCATTCATTTCATTGAACAGAAATATATGAGATGGTGAAGGGTACAGTCCTAGAGAAGCATGGAACTAAGAAAGGAAAGTGGATAAATATTTCATTAAGAAAGAAAAAGAATCATGCATTTACCATATAGTAAGCAAGCATGACCTAAGGGGAGACACAGCATAATACTTTCACAGACAAATACTGCAAACGCAGAAGAAAATAATCCAATTGAGAGAGGTACACTTGATGACCTCATTAAAAAGAAAAAACAGTAGTCTGTACTTTTGCTATTAATGTTTCTACTATGCTGAACAAAACAATATGACTTTTACTGGAAAATACTTATTATGAATGATACAAAACATAATTTATAGTAAAATCCTTTTGTGTTTTTGAATAATTAAAACATTACATTTTGTATATAATACAGGAAATAGTAATACAGAGAAATTCATGATGGTATAAATTTTACATATATTTACCTGGAGTGGTTTTTCATTATCACTTTGAAAACTACAACCTACAGTGTGAAACATAAATACATTATAAGAAATGAAAATGCAAAACCTTAAAATGCAAAGGAAGCACGGTGGCAGAATTTTTCCTACTTTAATTCTTTGACTTTTCTTTACAACATGCCTTATAATTACTATTCATATATTTTCTGCATTAATCATGGACTTAACCAGAAATTACCTTTACTAAACTACTTGTACTTTATTGAAATACTATGTTTATACTGCAAGTACTATTTTGTGCAACTTGTTTCATAAGTGTCACCACTGGATAGGATCTCTCACAGCAATGGTCTAGTACTCAGGTTTGATACACAGGGAAGCTAAAGGGTTCCCCTCCCCTGTGATCATGGCATGTTCCAAGCAGACAATGCAAACTGATCAGAGCTGGCCCTCAAAGAAAAAGACCAAGTTCTACTGCTGTCCTGGAGCATTTGGTTCTCCCTGGCACTTATGCATGACTCATCCATTCTTCATTCATTCTTTCAGCAAACACGCCCTTTGTACCAATTATGGGCCCGATACTGTGATAGGCTTGGGGACGTAAAGAAAAACAAGAGTGCTCCTTAAGAGGCTCAACATTTTGTGGAGGAAACAGACAAGTGGAAACACCATCCAAATGCTGAAAGTGTGCGTGTGTAGCTGAAACAGCACACAGGAGGAGCGCCAAGGCCCACTCTGTTGCTCATCTGGTGGTGGAGGAGTGCTGGGAGCGTGGATATAGGTGTAATGATGAGCTTCCCCGAGGGAATTCGGAAAAATCTGCAGAACTTAGCTAAGTTCAGAGGTCAGCGGTTAGGGGAAGGGAGCAGAGAGAGGGTAAAGGAGAAGTACTGGTGTATCTCTTGTGGGAGCAATGTGGAATTTTTGCAAGCAGAAGAAGTAGCTTATAAAATGAATGAGAACACAGCACTTTTAGAGATACAAGTTGTTCAGTATGACTAGACTATCTCTTGAAAGAAACAAATGTGGGGAAATACACAGAGGGATTGTAGAGAACCATGTATGTCATGTTAAGAGTCAGTAAGGCTATATGTAACTGCTAAGGTAAAAGCAGGGAGTATCCAACTGAGAAGTATCTTGATACAGAATAAATAGTATTTTTTTATATGATTCCCTATGATGCCAAATAAAATGTTCTCAGGATGATCCAGAAACATATACAAGTGATCTGCTTCTGAGATGCAGATTAAATTTCCTCAAGGAATCTGGGTCACAGCTTATGCCATTTTACTTTTAAGAGGGATATGAATCAGAACCCGTTATGCATAATTTTCTGATGTAAAGAATAACTGTACATATATAACATGGCTTAATGAAAATAAAATAAAGAGGCTATAATAAAAAAAAATTTAAAGAATGTTCTGGAAAAGACAGGCTAAGTGGTTGATAACAGTTCAATTGTATCCCTCCACAAAAGATGTAGGAGTTCTAACCCCTGTTACTGTGACCTTACTTGCAACGAAGGTCTTTACAAAGGTAATGAGGTTAAAATGAAATTATTAGGGTAAGCTCTAATTCAATATGACTAGTGTCCTATAAAAGGAGGAAAATCTGGACGTAGAAAGGGATATTGCATAGGGAGAAAGCCATATAAAAAGATTAGAATTTGCTGCTACAAGCCAAGGAAGCACCAAACACTGAGAGCTAAGAGAAGGGCCTGGAACAGATCCCCCCCACTGCCTTCAAAGGGGACATGAACTCTAGCTTCCAGAACTGTTTGAGGCACCCAGTCTATGATACTTCCTCACAGTAGCCCCAGGAAACTAATACAGCAGGGTTATAAGAAAGGTGACTTCTAAGAACTTACATGGCAACGAAAAGCAGTAACTTCCCCTAGACCGGATCCTGTATTCTCAGATAAAAATTCTATGAAGAACATTATTATGTCAGCTTACAAATATGATATATGGAAAGCAGATTACATATGTTATGTTAATTTAAATGTATGAAACATGTTAACTGTTACTATAGTTACATAAGAAAATATCCCTACTCTAATGGGATACACTGACACTGGGAAAGACTGAAGGCAGGAGAAGGAGACAACAGAGGATGACAGGGTTGGATGGCATCATCAGCTTGATGGCCATGGGTTTGAGCAAGCTCTGGGAGTCGGTGATGGACAGGGAAGCCTGGCGTGCTGCAGTCCCCGGGGCGGCAAAGAGTCGGACAGCAATGAGCGACTGAAGTGAATGGGATGCACACTGAAGTATTTGGGGAAAAAGAGCCATGAAGCACGGAACTTACCCTCAAATGATATATTTAAAATATTAATATATTTATGAATATTACATATACGCATATAGACATAAATGTGTATTAATTTGTAATCACATACATAGGTAGAAGGGAAGTGAAAGGAAGGAGGGAGGGAGAAAGCTCACATAACAAAAGATGGGGGTGCAAAAAGTTACTAAACGTGAACCTAGTTACATAACACATGAATTTCTGTGAGCTATTTTTATTTCTGCAACTCTCTGTAAGTTTGAAATTATTCCCAAATAAAATATTTTTAGACGTTTTCTTAATGTTGAGTATGAATTATAAAACTTGCATGAGAAATAAATGCCCCACATAGAATGGTAATTACTTTCAAGATATTATTTCTAGAATGGGAGGAAAGAGAATTGGTTTTGGAAGGTCTAGTTGGGCTTCACTTCTTTCTGTAATATTCGCTTCAAAATATATCTGAAGCAAATATGACTGCTGTTAAGATCTAATAAAGCTATGTATTGATCATTATTGCTTTATTCTCTAAATTTTATCAAAAAAAGTTTTAATGCACAAAATTGGAAGTAAAATATTTTTAGTAGGACATAAATGTGATTAAAATACCTGAAGGAAGAAGTGAGAGAGAATGAGAGAGAAGAAAAGAAACATCAGAAACCGATTTAAGCTAAAGAAATTGTAAAATGCCTCAGAAAAATCTGAGATATACATTTCCATATATAAAACAAAAATCAAGTACCACAGTCATGGCATTTGTTTGAATACATTATTTAATATTATAACAGTGAAAGTCACTCTGCTAACTAAATTTGCCTTTGCTTAAAAATGAAAATTTCAGAATATCTACTTTATAGAAAGTAACCTAACACTTATTTGGAATATCTATTAATAGAAAAAAGGTTTATCTCTGTTCATTTTAACACAGTACTCACACAATTATTCGCTATTTCCTAGCATTGCACATACTTTGATATCCAATCTAAAGTTTATTTTCTAATGATAATTCTGAAATACAGTGAAAAGAATCAACCAGAACATAAAAAATAAGTAATGCTAGAAAAGCATGAATCAATCCTTTTCCTTTTATTGGGGGAAAAGGTCATTTTCTGGTTATCATGACCAAGGATATTGCTGGTTTACACCATATTTTTAGCTGGAAAAAAAAATCTGTTGGACATACAACAGTTATTGGCAAATCAAACAGACATAAATACCACAGTAAGCAGTCATTTATCGGGTATTGCTGTGCAGAGTAGCATGAAAGTATCCATAGGTAGAACACCCCCACTCCATCTCAGCAGAGATGCTGCTTTTCAGACCAACTGCCACTGCAGGTGACATGGCCCAGTGCCAGGAACACAGGCCGTGAGGGACTGGAGGCACCTCCTCCCAGCGCAGCAGAGCACCACCAGCGGCAACCGTGCTCGTGAGCAGAAGCGGGCGAGCAAGGCTCCTCTGCAAGCTCCACTTCCAGTCTCACGTTGTGAACCCATTAGTCTCACTTTCACTTCTCCAACCATAACCATTAGTCCCTGGCAGAAATGATAACTTCCAGCTGTACCAGACTGCACACTACTGTGATAATTTACACAAAGATTAAAAATGAAAAAGTAAATCGGATACTTTCTAACCCTTGCCCCCCACCCCTTATAAAAAATCTCTCTCCTCCCACCCTTCTCTATCTCCTTACTTCTAACCTCTAGAGAACATCAACTGCTCTGGGAATTCAGGATGTTACCATGAGGTTTCTCTCTCTCTTTTTTACCTTGAAGTCAGTGCATTAGGTACTTCAAGAATTTAATGAAAGAAATTAGAATTATGAAAAATTGCTCTTAAATTACTATAGGCATCTGTAAAATAATATACTAAGTAATAATGGAAGAATATCCAAATTCCAAACATGGTGATCGTGATGAATTTTTATATAAATGACGTTATTAACAAATTTAAGACAGTTGGTTCCTTGTTTAAAGAAACTGTTAACAGAAAGGGGATGGTCAACATAGAGATTCTAAAACGGAAGCACAGAAAGTAAGAATTTGGTAGTGTGCCCTAAACAAACCTAGAAAAGATGGTGTTCAACAACATAAATATGAATATTTTGATTCTTGTGGCAGGCACTATCTCTGTGTTGGAAATAGAGACATCAGGCTAACATGGCCAATGAAAATTCCTTTGGAATTTACGTGTCATTCCACTAGGGCAGGGACCTTGTCTATTTTGATTATCTTTGTAAACTCAGAACCTAGAAGAATGTAAGCACTGAAAAAGTACTGTTCAGTTAATTAAGATCATCCAATTATCTTTCATTATAAATCAGTATTACCATATGGAGACTGTTGCTTGTATTTGGATTCTCATAGAGTTTGGCTAACTCATACAGTGCTGGCCAGAATGAAGAAATATGCTGGCTTCTTTGAATTAAATTCTTTATAACAAATGATTTTGCTCTACATGCTATCACTTGAACATCTGCTTGTGTGTGTGTATGTGTGTGTGTATGTGTAGTCATGTCTTATTCTTTGCAAACTCATGGACTGTAGCCCACCAGGCTCCTCTGTCCATGGGATTTCCCAGCCAATAACACTGGGGTGGGTTGCCATTTTCTTCTCCAGGGGATTGTCCAGATTCAGGAATCGAAGCCCCGTCTCTTGCTTTTCCTGCATTGGGAGGCAGATTCTTCACCACTGTGCTGCATGGGAAGCCTGCAAGCTCTGCTTAGTGCAAATTAACAACTAAAATCTTCCCGGTAGCTAGCTGGTAAAGAATCTGCCTGCAATGCAGGAGACCTGGGTTCGATCCCTGGGTTGAGAAGATCTCCTGGAGGAGAGCACAGCTATCCAATCCAGTATTCTTGCCTGGAGAATCCCCATGGACGCGGGCTACCCATCCATGGGGTTGCAAAGAGTCAGATGTGACTAAGTGACTAAGCACAGCGCACAGCACACAGCACACAGCACAAGGATGAAATGAAGTCTCTGAATGCCACTGTCTGGCTGCTCCTAAGATTTTTCTATTTTTTACTGATTTTATTTCTGAATCCCTTTCCCTCTTGCTAAAAATCTTGATCCTAAGGACATGAACACTATTACCCATTTGCTTAATTTACAACTTTCAGAAACTGAATCTTCACTTTTTTGATCTTATTTTTTAAGTTATATAAAATGTTTAATAGTTTCAGAGTCAAAACTGTTAAAGAAAATAGATTCCACTTGTGAATATGACATTTCTTATTTGGTCAGTGAAACTTTGGGAAAGACCCCTGAAAGTTGGGTCAAAGGATAAATGAGTAATTTTGTTAGATACTGGCAAACTTTCCTTCATGAGGAGTGTGTTGTTAGCATTGCCATCAGCAGGGGAGAAGAATGCCTCTTTTCCCACAACCTTGTCAACAGAGCATCTGGGTGAATTTTTGCAATTTACCAAACAGAAAGATGAAGATGGTATTTCAGTACAATTTACATTTCTGTTATTTTGAGTGAGGTTGAGTATTTTTTTCATATATTTAAGGGGTACTGACATTTATTTTCTGTGAATTGCTGCTCACTTTTCTATTGGATTGTTGGGTTTATTCCTGTATAATTTTTAGGACTTCTCTATAAATGAGGTTCACTACCATTAGTCTAAGTTTTCAATCTCAAATATTTTTATTCAGTTTGTCAGCTGTCTTTGACTTTGCTTCTGATGTATTTTGCTATGTAAAGTTATCAATGTTTATGTACTCAATGTGACCAGTTCTTACTTTGTATTTTCAGTCAAAGTTGGGAAAGTTTTTCCCACCCTCAGGTAATACACAAACTCAATAATTTTTCTTCTAGCATTTGTTTCATCTTTTCACATTTAGATATCTAATCCTTGGTTTCTGATATGACAAATCTAAAAGTTATTTTTTTTTTCATACGGTTTGCCCAAACCATTTATCATAAAGTCCATCTTTTCCCCACTGTTTTGAGGTTAGGATGAGGGTTTAGACCTTCTCTTCATTTAATCAGTTGTAAGCCACTAGGATAGTACTGTGGTGTTGGAGAAGACTCTTGAGAGTCCCTTGGACTGCAAGGAGATCCAACCAGTCCATTCTGAAGGAGATCAGCCCTGGGATTTCTTTGGAGGGAATGATGCTGAAGCTGAAACTCCAGTACTTTGGCCACCTCATGCGAAGAGTTGACTCATTGGAAAAGACTCTGATGCTGGGAAGACTGGGGGCAGGAGGAGAAGGAGACCATAGAGGATGAGACTGCTGGATGGCATCACTGACTCAACGGATGTGAGTCTGAGTGAACTGTGAGAGTTGGTGATGGACAGGAAGGCCTGGTGTGCTGCAGTTCATGGGGTCGCGGAGAGTTGGACACGACTGAGCGACTGAACTGAACTGAGGACAGTACAAAATAAGTACTCAAGAAGCATTTGATGGATGAATAAATAATTGTGCCTTATTTATTAACTGTACCTCAGGGGATTCTGATGCAGATAATGTTTTCCATATGCCACATTTTAAAATACACCTCTCTAAAGGACACCTGAAGCCAGCATTTCATAGTCCGTAAGGCACCGGAAGTCCACTGGGGAAGGAGAATGATGATCTACAGGTGACACATGTACAAAACCAGACTGAGAATGGGTTGTAGAAAGACCACAGGGTAGTATGTAGGATGTTTTTATGAAAAGTTTCAAGGAAGATGAGAGTTTTGGAGAAGAGCTGTGTAGGGTTTTGGTTTTTGAGGGTGTGGTGATGAGGATAAGGTTATGAGCTTTTACAATACCATTTGGTTTAATTTTAATAGTAGGAGTTATGGGGGCACTGATCAAGCTTCCACCTTGCCTCATATGCAGAAAACAACATGACCGAGCAAAAGAAGATGGAAACCCTGAAAGACTAAAACGTGGACCGCACAGGTAAGAGCTCTAAAATGCTAACAGGAGGCTAAAAGACAAGGCAGAAAAATGTGGGTCATTTTAGCTAAAGAACAAAACGTTCTATGTATCTCAACTTTTTAGGACATTACAAAAACACCCAAATGCTTAACAATGAGGACTTCAGAAAAATCCCAGGGACAGAGGAGTCTGGCGGGCTACAGTCCATGGGGTTGCAAAGAGTCGGGCACAACTGAGTGAATAACACAGTCATGGCTATGATTCTAGAAAAAGCTATTCTCTGCTTCAGACGCAGGGAAATGTGTAATCCTTTTCATAAAAAGATTTCTTTTCAAAGAAAATGTTGCAAAACATTAGAATTTGAAAGTATAAACTTCACTTCCTGGAACTTTTTTTTATGAGAATTATCTCATTCCTGCATGATGGTATGGGAAGCACTCTTCTATTCATTTTGGAATATTTCTATTAAGGTAGAGTAGTAAATAAAATTAACAGGCATTTTTCTCCTTAACTTCTTTAGGAGGCATAAGATTGCATGAAGCAATAGTTGTAACACTGCAGGGTAGGTTTATAAAATATATATAGAGAGAGAAATGTGCTATACATGACAAAAGCACAAAGTATAGGGGAAGAAATGTAGCTGAATTGGAACAATCACTACATTTTACTGAAATTAAGCTAATATTAATCTGAAGTAGACTGCAATAGATTAAGATGAATTTTGTCCTTAGAGTAATGACGAGGAAAGTATCTAAAAGAAACAGTTAAAAACAAATTAATGAAGAAACAAAATCATAGACTAGAAATATCTAATACAAAAGAAAACTTAAAAGCAGGAACAGAGACACAAAAAGACCCCAAATTAAAGAACATAATTATCAAATTGGAGACATGAATCTAATCATATGAACAACAGCATTAAATAGTAGAAACAATCAGACTGAATAAATAACACAATCCAACTATATGCTACTTACAAAAGATACACTGTAGAATCAAAGACAAAATAGGCTGAAAGCAAAACAATGAGAATCTATGTGCCATGCAAACAGTGATCACAAGGAGCTGCAGGGCTCCTCTAACACCAGGAAATCAGACTAAAAATTCATAGAAACAGAGGCACAATCTGTAATGAAAAAAAGACCAAGTAAATAGTGCTGAAAAATGCCCTACCTTGAAAACAAAGATATCAAGTCCTATCTATAGAACCTAGAGGTATTATCTTAAATGGGAAAAGCATCTTTGCAATGTAATTAAATTAAGGATTTTGAGATGGCAGCATTGTCCTGGATTAGGAGGAAGGGCACTAAATATAATCACATGTATCCTCATAAGAGGGGCTTCCATGATAGCTCAGTTGGTAAAGAATCCACCTGCAATATAGGAGACTTCAGTTCGATTCTTGGGTCAGGAAGATCTGCTGGAGAAGGGATAAGCTACCCACTCCAGTATTCTTGGGCTTCCCTTGTGGCTTGAAAGGCTAGCCACTCCAGTATTCTGGCCTGGAGAATTTCATGGACTGTATAGTCAATGGGGTTGCTAAGAGTTGGACACGACTGAGTGACTTTCACGTCACATCCTTATAAGAAGCTGGAAAGAAATTTCACTATAGACAAAAGAGGAGAAGATGACATGAGGGCACAAACCTCCCTTTACCCTAAAGGGAGTACAATGTTGATTTTGTACTTCTGGTTTCTAAAACCATGAGAGAATAAATTTTATTCTTTTAAGCCACTAAGTTGATGGTAGTTCAGTATAGCAGGCATAGGATACTAATACATGTATGTAAAAACAGGATCCAAAAAAATACATGAACTAAAAAACTGTAGTGAAAATAACATATGGGAATTTCAACATTGAACTAGCAAAAATTTATAGAAATAGGTACAATCAGCAAAGGTATAAAGACAAACATAAAAAATTTGATAAACTGACATCTATAGAATACTCCTCAATGGCAGAATACCCATTCTTCTTGAAAGCAAATGGAGAATTCTCTAATATAGACAATATAATAGATCACAAAGCAAGTCTCAATACACTTAAAACAACAGAAATCATACAAGTATATTCTCTGATCACAGTAAGACTATATTAGAAATTAAAAACAGAAGGAAATTTGGAAAATCCACAAATATTTAGAAACAAGCAGTATACTTCTGAAAAACCCATGAGTCAGAAAGGAAATCACAGCGAAATTATAAAATATTGTGAGATGAATGAAAATAAGCAAACAAAAGATCAAACTTAGGGATGTGGCAAAGACAGTACATAAAGAGAAATTTGTAACTATAAATATTAGAAAATAAGGTGTGCTCATGTGCTTAGTCATTCATATGTGTCTGACTCTTTGCAACCCTGTGGACTATAGCCTGCCAGGCTCCTCTGTCCATGGGATTTCTCAGGCCAGAATACTGGAGTGGATTGCCATTACACTCTCCAGGGGATACTCAACCAAGAGATCAAACCCATTAGGGATCCATCCCACACTCACCTTTCTGTACAGCACAAATTAACACAATACTGTAAATTAACTATATTTCAAAAAAAATTTTTAAGTCAAAATAACACACTATTTTCTCAAATTGAGAATCTAGTAAAAGAGTAAACCAAATTCAAAGCAAGCTAAAGGGAAGAAAATTATTATTAGAGTGAAAATCCAATGAAAGGAAAAAAAGATACACAGTAGAGAAAAAATAATGAAACGACATGTAAGTTCTAAGAAAAGATCAATAAAACCAACAAAGTGTTAGCAAGACTGATTAAGAAAAAAAAAAAATACAACCTACAAAAAAATCAGGAATAAATGAGGTAATACTATTACCAAACTTAGAAAAATAAAAATTATAAGGCATACGATGAACAACTTTTTACCAATAAAACAGACAATTTAGGCTAAATGGCCAAATGCCTAGAAAGACACAAACTACTGAAATAGATTCAAGGAAAAAATTCAAGACTGAATAAACCTATAACAAGCAGAAAATGATTTGGTAATTTAAAATCTCCACACCACTCACATACAAGTTAATGTCCTGATGATGTCAACAGTTGACTCCAATCAAACATGTAAATAAAAAATAATAGCAATCTCTTACAAAGTCTTTCAGAAAATAGAAAAGGGAACACTTTGTGCTATCTCATTCTATGAGGCTAATATAAATCCTGATATTAAAATCATAAAAACATATTATAAGAAAACTACATCTCAATATTCCTCATGAATATAGACAAACAAGTCTTCCCAAATAGTAATATCTCAACAAATGTTAACAACAAAAATTGCAGTATACATCAAAAGAATTCATATCATCCAAAGGTAATATACCCAAGGAATGCAAGGTTGGTTTGACATCCAAAAATCAAGTAATGCAATGGATCATATTTTATTTCTTGTTTCTTGTTTGAAAGACTTCCAACTGTTCCAAGTTCACAAAGAATTCCTCTTGTGTTAATTTCTAAAAGTTTCTAATTTTGACTTTTTGTTTATTAAATTATTTCATTTTTAAAGCATCAATGTATTTTATTTTTAAATTTATTTATTTTAATTGGATGATAATTACAATATTGTGATGGTTTTTGCCACACATCAACATGAATCGGCCATGGGTATACATGTGTCCCCCCATCCTAAACTGCCCTCCCATCTCCATCCCCACCCTATCCCTCTGGGTTGTCTAAGAGTACCTTAGGGTGACCTGCTTCATGCATCAAACTTGCTCTGGTCATCTGTTTTACACATGGTAATGTACATATTTCAGTGATATTCTCTCAAATCATCCCACCCTTGCTTTCTCCCACTGAGTCCAAAAGTCTGTTCTTTACATCTGTGTCTCCTTTGCTGCCCTACATGTAGGATCATCAGTAACATCTTTCTAAATTCCATACATGTGCATTAATACACAGTATTTGTCTTTCTTTTTCTGATTTACTTTGCTCAGTGTAATAGGCTCCAGTTTCATCCACCTCATTAGAATTGACTCAAATGCATTCCTTTCTATAGCTGAGTAATATTCCATTGAGTATCAGTCAGTCAGTCAGTTCAGTCGCTCAGTCGTGTCTGACTCTTTGCAACCCCATGAATTGCTGCACGCCAGGCCTCCCTGTCCATCACCAACTCCCGGAGTTCACTAAAACTCTCGTCCATCGAGTCGGTGATGCCATCCAGCCATCTCATCCTCTGTCATCCCCTTCTCCTCCTGCCCCTAATCCCTCCCAGCATCAGAGTCTTTTCCAATGAGTCAACTCTTCACATGAGGTGGCCAAAGTACTGGAGTTTCAGCTTTAGCATCACTCCTTCCAAAGAACACCCAGGACTGATCTCCTTTAGAATGGACTGGTTGGATCTCCTTGCATATATGCACCACAATTCCCTATCCATTCATCTACTGATGGACATCTAGGTTGCTTCCATGTCCTAGCTATTATAAATAGTGCTGCAATGAACATTGGGGTACATGTGTCTCTTTCAAATCCTTGGGGTGCAAAGCTTTAATATGTTTTAATTTTCATTTTTGATATAAGGTCCTAACTTTTTTTCCATATTAATATCTGTTATGGGTTGAACAGTATCCCCCAAAATTTATTTGTTGAAATTCTAACTTTCCAGTATCTCAGAATGTGACCTTATTTGGAAATAGGGCCATTACACATGTAATTATTTATGTTAAGATGAGGTCATACTGGAGTAGAGTGTATCCCTAACGCAATATAACTGGAGCCCTTATTAAAAGGGAAAGTCTAGATACACAGATAGACACACGTAAAGGGAGGATGATGTTTAGAGAAGAACACAGCTAAACACAGGCCAGCAAGAGATCTAGATCTGATCCTTCCTCCACAACCCTCAGAAGGAACCAACCTTGCCGAACTATGATTGCAGAGTTCTAGTCTCCAGAACTGAGACAACATATTCCTGTTCTTTGGCCACCCCGTACTTCCGTCACTTTGTTATGGCAGCCCTTGGGAATCAACACAAAATTACTATTTATCTCAGCATCTAAGTTGACAAGCCCTTCCTTTGCTACAGATTTGTAATACCAACTCTATGACAGATGAAGTTTCTTTATATGCCTTTGTCCGTTTCTGGGTTCTCTGTTCACTTTTATTAGTCTCTTTTTCCTAATTCTCCATAATTACTACAGCTTTATAATAACTATTGACATATAGTAAAACAAGTCCCTCTGAAATTGTTCTTGCTTTCAGAAAGGATTTTGACTATAATTGGTCCTTTGACCTCTGCAATCAGGTTTTCACATTCCAACAAAACAAAACAATTCTATTGGAACTTGGACTGGATTCTATAGTGAATTTATAAATACATTAGGAGAGAATTAATCTACCAACACATCTTTTGCCCCCCACTTATTTAGGTGTTCTTTTTGAACTAGATTTAACAGCAAATTACATAGCAGGATTAAAGGCAAACCAAACAATAATAGCTTTAGATTGAAAAACTACTAATAAAAATCTATCCCCATCCTCCCAGGATTTAGATCCAATGAGGGAGGTGGAGGAAAGGATATGCCCATAGTTGAGAATAATTATTATAAACTATATTGCTCTGACAACTTATATTCTTTGCCACATCATTATCAATGTGGAAAATAAAAGGCAATTGGAAAAGGAATAGTATGAAAAAAAAATGTTAGCTTCTAGAACCTGTATTCTAAAAAGCTTGTTTAAAAAAATTTTGGTTTTTAAACAAAACATTTTTTGTTTTAAAAAAATGTTCCCTAGTCAGTGCTCTGAAAAGTTAGAAAAGACTGACCAAGTTCATTCACATACATAAGATCTATGAAGGCTTATCCTCAATAGACTTAAACTTTAGCATAGACAGGAAAAGACAAGGTAGGTGGTGAAATAAAAAATGAAAATTTAATTTTTCTGTTAGAAAACAATACAAAATCACTTTTAATCTGTCCATGTCTTCTTGGAAAGAAGAAAACATACTCACTTTATTTTTCTTTACCTTTTCAAGCAAGTGACAACTCATATCACTTTTATGACACAGCAGGAAAGAGAGAAGCTATAGAAAACACACAAAAGCAAATGGGATTCTAACTGGTAACCTGAGTGCAATTCATCAGTAGAAGATGCCCTTTATTAAATTCATGCCACCTCTCAGCCCTGAAAAGCTTTCTGTTTCAACAACCTCAGTTATCAAACAGGAAGTAATCTCCAAAGAGTACAGATACTCTCTGTCTGGTTCACTGAGTCTAACTAACAGTGCTGCTATACAAACAGGCAACTTAGTAAGTACTGGTTAAATGAACAAATTACTATTATAACTTGGATAAACTATACATCCTGCAGCTAAAACAAAACGCTCCACTTCACCAACTGCTATAAACTTTTAAAGTAACATTACTGCTGAGAACATGGTTTCCTTATTATGTCTTATGTCTCTTATTCAACGTAAAACTCAAGGGTTCTAAGAGGCAGTGTAATATAGGTCCATAACATTGACATTATATCATGAGATAAATGATGAGCAATCTGAACTCATACATTTTTATATTATTTGAAAGTATGAAGGCCTGTTTCTCATTTATATTTCTGAAGCAGCATTTGGAATATTTTTTTTTTTTCATGATCTAGGTAATATTAAATAACACAGACCACTCTCTGGGATGTAGTTAAGACCGCTTTGGCTTTTCCCTGATTCCAACTCTTCAGAACAAAGAAAATTTAATTTATATACCTGAAAGAATAATCAGACCTCTGAGGGTTTTCCTTCTAAAATACACAGGATTTTGTATATACATTCAACACTTTAGCCAATTCAGTAATTCTTATTTAGATCTTCACTACCTACAGAAAGCTCTAAGGAGTAACATGGTTAGGTAAGGTAGCAGTTAGAGTCCTCCAAAAAAAAAGAAAATGTAGGGTTACTGTCCAACATCAGAATCATGCTCCTAAAAATATTCTATTCCCTTGAGATAATATCTGGGCAACCAAATACTTAAAAAAGACGTGCTGGGTATCTTAAAATGAGTATGTCAGTTAATTAAATCTGGGATCCCCTGCTACCAGTGGAGTACTGTACAATCTGTTATTATTCACTGTCCTATAGATCATCTGCTCTTGGTGCTGGTTTGTTCCAGGAAGAGAGACAGCTGCAACACTATATCCCTGTTCAACCTGAGGACCATCTGACTTTAATTGTAACACACAGCTTGATGTGGCTCTGACTATGAGAAGCCAAAGTATCGTCTGTAATAATCTGGAAAAGCAGAAACCTGCCAACAGAGGGCTGAAAACAGGGACTTGCTCTGTCTGGCTGCCTGACGGGCTGCAGGAAATATGATTAATGAGTAAGGTATAATGATATCAGGAACCCGATTAGCACCACAAAAAGGTCACAGATCAAAGTAGTATGCATTTCATGAGCTACAATCATTGCATAAAATCTGTGGACTTGAAGAGGTAAACCCCAAAGAGGAGGGGGATAAAACCCTTACGTGATAGCATGCTAACAGACACATAAAACACCATACTAACAGTTTAGTCACAGAGAGTCAACAGAGAACTTTAAAACGAGTCAATATGAACGGCACTGTAGGAAAGCTTTGTTCATCATAGGTGCAAAATAAACATTTTTCAAAGAATGAATGAGTTATTAAATTCTTTCATAAAGACACATGTAAGAAAAATTATGTACTTTACGAATTAGGAGTTAAAATTATCAGAGAGGTAAATACTGTACTATAAAATGTTTGAATTTAATTTCCAGTGAATTTTTATGAGCTCTGTTACAAATATAAGCTTATTCAGACGCCTGAACTATGAAGACATCTGTCAAGTTTGCAGGAAGCGGAATCGCTGGGAAAAATGTTTAATAATTCAATAATAAGTTATAATGGGCTTCCTTGGTGGCTCAGACAGTAAAGAATCCACCTGCCACGCAGGCAACCAAGGTTCAACCCCTAGGTTGGGAAGATCCCCTTGGAGAAGGGAATGGCAACCCACTCCAGTATTCTTGCCTGGAGAATCCCATGGACAGAGGAGTCTGGCAGGCTATAGCCCATGTGGTTTCAAAGAGACATGACGGAATAACTAACACTTACTTACTTATTTCAGTTATAATAAATGTGCGAGTATTATTAAACACTGTATAAAATTTCATAATCATATCTAAGCATGAGCAGGCAAAACTGAAGCTTCAATGAAAAACAATTTGGTAAGCTGCCACCTTCTTTTCCTCCGTGTCCATGGAAGACTTGTTCCAAATAGACCTGGTTTTTCCGAGGAGAGAGCAGTCTGAGTACGGGTGAGGGTACTGTCAGGAGAGTGGCTTACCTTACTTTATATAATCATATTTCCTTAAATGTCAAAATATTACTGAAGAGTTTTAAATATAATTTATTCAAATGATTCTGCCTCTTAGACCTTTTTTTAAAGAAATACTTTAACAAATTTCTTTGTATTTGTAGCCATACTAAACATGGCAATGATGAATTAATGAATTAACAGACAACTGGTTCCCTTGAGACTTAAAAGTTTAAATTGAGAAAAAAATGTTTCAATAATGATCACAAAAATGATTTCAATTTTTATAAGGGATATATTTCTCAAGAATGGGAATGACTATTTATATCTTTCAAATATTATATAGATTTTATCTTATATCCACCTAATAGTTAACAAAAACATTCATTCAAAATGGTGATTCAGAAGGAACCATTAAAAAGCAAAAGACAAGCCACAAACTGAGAAAAAGATCTGCAAAACATATGTTGGACAAAGAACTTTTATGGGGAATATATAAAGATGTCTTACAACAAAATAATAAAAAGACAAACAACACAATTAAAAAACAGGCAGAAGATTTGAATAGATAGTTCACCAAAGAATATATGAGTAGAAAATAAGCCTGTGAAAAGATGGTCAACACCGCTAGTCATTACTGAAACACAAATTAAAATCACAATGAATCACTGAAGAGCTAAAGTAAAAAAGATCGACAAGTACAAACCTTTGCAAGGATATGGCAAACTGAAACTTCACATACTGTGTACGGGAATGCAAAACAGTAAGTATATTCTTATCACGTGTGCATGTGGTCAGTCATGTCTGACTCTGTGCAACCCCATGGACTGCAGTCTGCCAGGTTCCTCGTCCATGGGATTTTCCAGGCAAGTGTACTGGAACAGGTTGCCATTTCCTACTCCAGGGAACCTTCCCAACCCAGGGATCAAACCCACATCTCCTGCATTGGCAGGCAGATTGTTTACCACTGTACCACCTGGGAAGCCCTACTCTTATCATATGACTCAAGGATTAAAACTCCTAGGAATCTATCCAAGAGAAATGAAAACAGATAGTGACTCTAAGATACATGCAAATATTCTTAATAGCCTAAAACTGGAAAAAAGCCAAATATCTGTAAGCTGGTAAATAAACAAAATATGTTATTATGTATGCAAAGGGATAATATGCAGCAACACAAAGAAACTTCTGCTATATGCACAAGATGAGTCTCAAGAACATCATGCTCAGTAAGAGAGCCAGGTACAAAATGACTACACTCCTCAGGTTTCTATCCATGTAAGATTTCTAGAAAAAGAAGAGCTATAGAGACAGAATCAGTGATTGCCCAGAACTAGGATTGGGAGCAAACATATAGCAGGAAACATTCTGGAGTGATGTGAGCTGACTGTGTTGATGCTTACACAATTCTATAAATTTGCTAAAACTCATTGAATTGAGAACTTTTTAAAAGGTGGCTTTTATGGTTTGTCGATTAAACCTAGTAAATGTGTTCTGGAAATGTAGAAAATAACTGTAGGTAAAAACAAACTCACCCACCATCCCGAAAACTACTGAATCACTGTACCTTCTACTGACATCTATGCACTGCTGAAGGGGGTTAAAAAAAAAAAAATCGCACAATGATAGACAGTTGCCACATATAAAAGTTTAACATTCCTTCCACATCTTTCAGAACTAAGCTTTGTCTTAGGCTTCCATTTTAATTATAGTAAGTTGAAAATCTTGAAAAATGTGTGAGGTAAACCAAAATGCAACAGGTACCTTAAGACTGTGATAGAATAATGTTAGGTGCTATTTACTAAATGTTTCCTATAAGCCAGAGAAAACTCACGATATTCTACATACATAATTGTAGCTTTATGCAAATAATTTTCAAATTTCAGTGAGGAAACCAAGGTTCAGAAAGGTTGAACTGCCTAATGTCCCATAACCAGCAATGTGATTCAGGATTAGGAAAAAAAGTCTAATGTCAAAGCCTATGTTCCTTCCACTCCTTCAAACTGCTTCCAGTATACATAAAATGTGAAATATGAATAAAAGCAAGATTACAAATAGGATCTACAGTACAGGATTAAAATATAATCGTTGGTAGATAAAGTAAGAAAAGGCATCAAGAAAACGAAAATGAAATAATTTTGTTTTTGGTTCAGTTTAGTTGCTCAATCGTGTCCAACTCTTTGCAACCCCATGGACCACAGCACGCCAGGCCTCCCTGTCCATCACCAACCAACTCCCACAGTTCACACAAACCCATGTCCACTGAGTGGTGATACCATCTCATCCTCTGTCGTCCCCTTCTCCTCATGTCCTCAATCTTTCCCAGCATCACGGGTTTTTCAAATGAGTCAGCTCTTCGCATCAGGCCAAAGCATTGGAGTTTCAGCTTAGACATCAGTCTTTCCAATGAACAATTAGGACTGATCTCCTTTATGATGGACTGTTTGGATCTCCTTACAGTCCAAGGGACTCTCAAGAGTCTTCTCCAGCACCACAGTTCAAAAACAAAATTCTTCAGCACTCACCTTTCTTTATAGTCCAACTCTCACATCCATACAAGACTACTGGAAAAACCATACCTTTGACTAGATGGACTTTTGTTGGCAAAGTAATATCTCTGCTTTTTAATATGCTATCTAGGTTGGTAATTACTTTCCTTCCAAGGAGTAAGCGTCTTTTAAATTCATGGCTGCAGTCACCATCTGCAGTGATTTTGGAGCCCCCAAAAATAAAGTCAGCCACTGTTTCCACTGTTTCCCCATCTATTTCCCATGAAGTGGTGGGACCGGATGCCATGATCTTCGTTTTCTGAATGTTGAGCTTTAAGCCAACTTTTTCACCCTTCTCTTTCATCAAGAGGCTCTTTAGTTCTTCTTCACTTTCTGCCATAAGGGTGGTGTCATCTGCATATCTGAGGTTACCGATATTTCTCCCAGCAATCTTGATTCCAGCTTGTGCTTCAGGCAGCACAACAGCATTTCTCATGATGTACTCTGCATATAAGTTAAATAAGCAGGGTGTCAATATACAGCCTTGACGTACTCCTTTTCCTATTTGGAACCAGTCTGTTGTTCCACATCCAGTTCTGTTGCTTCCTGACCTGTACAGACTTCTCAAGAGGCAGATCAGGTGGTCTGGTATTCCCATCTCTTTAAGAATTTTCCATAGTTTGTTGTGGTCCACACAGTCAAAGGCTTTGGCATAGTCAATAAAGCAGAAACAGATGTTTTTCTGAAACTCTCTCATTTTTTTGATGACCCCACAGATGTTAGCAGTGTGATCTCTGGTTTCTATGCCTTTTCTAAAACCAGGTTGAACATATGAAAGGTCATGGTTCACGTATTGCTGAAGCCTGGCTTGGAGAATTTTGAGCATTACTTTACTAGCGTGTGAGATGACTGCAATTGTGTGATAGTTTGAACAGTCTTTGGCACTGCCTTCCTTTGGGACTGGAATGAAAACTGACCTTTTCCAGTCCTGGGGCCACTGCTGAGTTTTCCAAATTTGTTGTCATATTGAGTGCAGCACTTTCACAGCATCATCTTTTAGGATTTGAACTAGCTCAATTGGAATTCCATCACCTCCACTAGCTTTGTTCGTAGTGATGCTTTCTAAGGCCCACTTGACTTCACATTCCAGGATGTTTGGCTCTAGGTGAGTGATCACACCATTGTGATTATCTGGGTCGTGAAGATCTTTTTTGTACAGTTCTTCTGAATATTCCTGCCACCTCTTCTTAGTATCTTCTGCTTCTTTTATGTCCACATCATTTCTGTCCTTTATTGAACCCATTTTTGCATGAAATCTTCCCTTGGTATCTCTCATTTTCTTGAAGAGATCTCTAGTCTTTCCCATTCTATTGTTTTCCTCTATTTCTTTTCAATGATCACTGAGGAAGGCTTTCTTATCTCTCCTTGCTATTCTTTGGAACTCTGCATTCAAATGGGAATATCTTTCCTTTTTCCTTTGCTTTTAGCTTCTCTTCTTTTCACAGCTACTTGTAAGGCCTCCTCAGACAGGCATTTTGCTTTTTTGCATTTCTTTTTCTTGGGAATGGTCTTGATCCCTGTCTCCTGTACAATGTCACGAACCTCCATCCATTGTTCTTCAGGCACTCTGTCTATTAGATGTAGTCCCTGAAATCTATTTATCACTTTCACTGTATAATCGTAAGGGATTTGATTTAGGTCATACCTGAATGGTCTAGTGGTTTTCTGCACTTTCTTCCATTTAAGTCTGAATTTTGCAATAAGGAATTTTTGATCTGAGCCATAGTCAGCTCCTGGTCTTGTTTTTGCTGACTCTATAGAGCTTCTCCATCTTTGGCTGCAAAGAATATTCTCAATCTGGTTTCGGTATTGACCATCTGGTGATGCCCATGTGTAGAGTCTTCTATTGTGTTGTTGGAAGTGGGTGTTTGCTATGACCAGTGCGTTCTCTTGACAAAACTCTGTTACCCTTTGCCCTGCTTCATTCTGTACTCCAAGGACAAATTTGCCTGTTACTCCAGGTGTTTCTTGACTTCCTACTTTTGCATTCCAGTCCCCTATAATGAAAAGGACATCTTTTTGGGGTGTTAGTTCCAAAAGGTCTTGTAGGTCTTCATAGCACCATTCAACTTCAGCTTCTTCAGCCTTACTGGTTGAGGCATAGACTTGGATTACCGTGATATTGAATGGTTCGCCTCGGAAATGAACAGAGATCATTCTGTCGTTTTTGAGATTGCATCCAAGTACTGCATTTCAGACTCTTTCGTTGACTATGAGGGCTACTCCATTTCTTCTGAGGGATTCTTGCCCACAGTAGTATATATAATGGTCATCTGAGTTATATTCACCCATTCCAGTCCATTTGAGTTTGCTGATTCCTAGAATGTCGACATTTACTCTTGCCGTCTCCTGTTTGACCACTTCCAGTTTGCCTTGATTCATGGACCTGGCATTCCAGGTTCCTATGCAATATTGCTCTTTACAGCATCGGACCTTGCTTCCATCACCAGTCACATCCACAACTGGGTGTAGTTTTTGCTTTGGCTCCATCTCTTCATTCTTTCTGGAGTTATTTCTCCACTAATCTCCAGCAGCATATTGGGAACCTACTGACCTGGGGAGTTCATCTTTCAGTGTCCTATCTTTTTGCCTTTTCATACTGTTCTTGGGGTTCTCAAGGCAAGAATAATGAAGTAGTTTGCCATTCCCTTCTCCAGTGGACCACATTTTGTCAGAACTCTCCACCATGACCCACCTGTGTTGGGTGGCCCTGCACGGCATGGCTCATAGTTCCACTGAGTTAGCCAAGGCTCTGGTCCCTGTGATAAGATTGCTGAGTTTTCTGTGATTGTGGTTTCAGTGTCTGCCCTCTGATGCCCACTCTCAGTGCCACCCGTCTTAGTGGTACCCCCCAAAGAAAACATTTTTGTTTTGGTGTAAATTAAAAACACAATGAATTTCACATTCAATTTTTAGTATGAAGCATGATAAAGATACTACTTTAAAAAAACAGAATAAGGCTTCCTGATTCCCAGCATTTTTGAAAGTTAAGGGAAAAAAGGAAAAGTCATATTAGTTTTTCATAGAATAATCTAGAACCCATAAAACAGAGGACATTAAAGAGTCCACTGGAGGATTCTTAAGAGTGTTTTGTAAACACATTTTTAAATTTTAAAGTTTTCCTATTCTAAATATTACATGAAATTTCCTTTAAAAGATAGACATAGGTTAGAATTTGAAAATCTTTTTCTATTTCAAAATGCTCAATGGCCTTCTAACCTGGAACACAGAATCATGTACTTCTAATGGTACCAGAAACTCATGTTTGAAAAAGCATAGCATTCTCTAAGAAATTCACTTGTAACTTTCACTTATAATCTTGAATCGCCACATTCATATAAAAGTAGCCTAAATCCTGCACAAAATAAGCCATTATACCTTTCAAGTCAATAAGATTTTATAAAGTATATACAGAGATTTATGAACTATCATGTCACTTTCAGTTATCCTTATCAACTACAGTTTTGTTCAGAAGAGTAAGGGTTAATGATTATACCAACACATGGAATACACTTTGAGAAAAGTTTCATGACAGACAGAGTAGATGATTCCAACTTACCAATCTGTTTATGCGAACAAATTCTTCTGAGGTTTTGGCCCAAGGAGGAAGTTCAACATCAGACACTACTGTCCCATCATCCATTACTCCAAGATTATAATTATTGAAGTTGACAAACATCTCAGAGAGATAATAAAATTCAGGGATCAACTCCTATATAAAAATAAAAGACAAAGTCATATTATAATCTGTAGAAAATTGAAGGTATTTATAAAAAGCCAAACATCTCTTATTATGCAGAAGAACAAAATAAACATATGAAAATTTTTTCTCTTTTCATATCCTAGCTCCATCACAAAGTTCTATCAAGGCTGACAGATCACATCCATTAAAAAAAAACACCTTACTGCGTGGTCATATGCTTTCCTTATAACCTCAAAACCCTTAAAATACCAACATTTGAGTAATATTTGAGGTTAGAAAACATATAAACAGAGATTAACATGCCACAATATTAACAACAGCTTAAACTAGATTCTTTTGTTTAGGTATACAGAATTTTTGCCATAAAAAACCAAAATCTTTATAAACATTAAAAAGCTTTGGTCCATCATGAACCAGGAAGATAGTCAATGAAGTTAGCCAGGGTGTAATAATATATTTTGCTCACATTTCAAAACATTCAAGTTTAGTTTGAAGGTACTAACTCTGATAAAAGATAAAAATTTATAATTAGTCTAGAAAATGACCTGCATGAGAAATAGTAAATTAAATACGACTTAAATAAGGACATTTAAAATACACTTTAACAAGATACTTAACAAGCACAAAAATGCAACCAGTTAGGTTTTTGAGTACAATAAGCCCCATGTATAATTATTTCAGAGGTCCTACAGATCAGAGTTGAAATCCAGTCTTGACATGGGTCAGTGACTCAGTGGTCTTTCAGCTACCCCCTCAGGGCCAGCTATGGCAGCCTGGCTTTCCAAATGGTTGAGTAAAATAGGGAGGTCATCAGATTTTGGACAAGGTCAGTATGAATTCACTAGAGCAAAGAAAAAAAATTCAGCAGGAATTAAGCTATTATCACCTCCATCATCCATGTGAAATGCTGCTTGACTTTGAATCGTATATCCTTTGTTTACAATCACAATAATTAACTAAGCAGAATAGGAATGACCCTGTCCTCCAAATGCCTGACAAGCACATGATCACTAAACTTGAAAAACATTTAAACTTAACAAAAAAATTTTTAAAGGAAGAGTACTATTAAAATTTTAATCATAAATAAAATGATACAGTGATTATACAAAAATTTTAAGATTTTCTTCTCCAAAATGATGCGTGTAAGTCTAACAAAAGACATATATGTGCTATTTTATGCAACAAAAAGCTATATTCAATTTGTTTGAGCTAAATAACATTTACTGCATGAGATGAGTCAAGTACTAAAATAAACTCTTAATAAACATCACATTTAAACTTCACAACTTATCACATTTAATCTTCACAACAATTTTACAAGGTAAGGTATCATCGCCATTTGAAGAATCAACTAAGGCTGAAAGAACTTAAGCAATTCGCCCAAGGTTATACAGCTGATTTATGATAAATTTGGAAATTAGAGAAACATTTAGACTGGCATTTAACTCTATGTAATTAAAGCCTCTGTACTTAGTCATAAAATAAGCATAGACTCTACTTACATAGTATACACAGTGCTAAACATATTAAAGATGTTTTTAACATATATTCTAAGCACTTTTTTAAAAAAGTAAACAAAAACTTTCCATTTTTCCATAATAAGAAAATTAGTTCTCCTTAAAAAAATTACATACACACACACACACACACACACACACACACACACGGGCTTTGATGGTGGCTCAGTGGTAAAGAACTTGCCTGTGAAGGCAGGAGACGTTGTGTTCGATCCCTGACGCAGGAAGATCCCCTGCAGAAGGAAATGGCAACCCACTCCAGTGTTTTGCTTGGGAAATTACAAGGACAGAGGAGTCTGGCAGGCTACAGTCCATGGGGTCACAAAAGAGTTGGATACGACTTATTCCATGGCCATCTTGCTACCATATATGGATACGTCGCTTCATAACTCTCACTTTGCTGAAGTATGCTGTAATCCTTGGGTACCCCTACCTCACCCTAACTCTCACAAAGGACGTTATCCTTCTTCTGCCTTTTATACACACTATGCTTCTCTGGATTAATTCTCCTAGGAGTCAAAACAATTATAATGGCTGAATTCTAGATGCTAGGTTTCTCCCAAGTTTTTATTTGGGGGATCAGTCACCTGCATCATAAATCAGAGATACATATTACACAGTAAAAATATACAAAAAATATACTCTTTCTTGAGACCTTATCTAGAAAGCAGAAAGGGGACAAATGACCTTTCACAGCAAATTTCTTTAAGTAAAATGTTTAATTCTTCTTATGTAGTACCAAAGTTCTTATGATTTTTTAATGTTTTTTCCTATCTTCTACATCTCTCATTTTATTTAGTTAAATAAACTGACAAAAATATATTTGCTCAAAACATAAATGCTCTTCATTGGTTCTTTCACAAGTTCTAAATTCAATTAACAGAAATATATTTTGTTCCTGGCCCATTTTATTTAAACATATTAGTTCATTATGTAGCCCACCAGGCTCCTCTGTCCATGGAATTAATTCTCCAAGCAAGAATACTGGAGTGGGTTGCCATTTTCGTCTCCAGAGGACCTTCCCAACCCAGGGATCGAACCTATCTTGCAGATAGATTCTTTACCATCTGAACCACCAGGGAAGCCCTTACCCTAAATGTAAATTCAGTTAATTTATCTCAAAATAAAATAGAGCAAAATTACATATAAAACAAACAAGAAATTTTTAATAAAAGATATGACTGGACCATGTTAAACTTTCAGTTGTATCATTGTTATAAGGCTGTGAGGGAGGTAAAAACTTATCAGTTTCCATAATTACCATAGACTTTATTTGTGATTTCCTACTAAAGATAGATACCCTATACATTTTGTATAAAGGATGCTATAAAGATGCTCAAAATTAAAATTGTAAACTTTATCAATTAAAAATTAATGGAACTCTGTTCACTGTTATGAAGCAGGCTGGACGGGAGGGGGCTTTGAGGGGGAATACATACATGTATATGTATGGCTAAGTCCTTTCGCTGTTCACCTGAAACTCTCACCACAGTGTTTGTTAACTGCCTATACCCCAATACAAAACAAATGATTAAACAAAAAAATATAAGTCAAATAAAAATTAGGCTTAATATTTCACTTGAAATTTATTGGGATGGGAATTCTGTGTTATGCTTCTTTACTTTTTACTCCTCAATCTCCCACTCCATACATCCTTCCAATTTCAAGACATTTGAAATTTCAGGCATTTCCAGAATATTTGCAGAGTCCAGAGAAGAGGCCTCCTGAAAACATCCTTTTTTTTCTGTCTTTTGTGAAAGTCTAAGCAAACAGGAGACTATGTAAAATGCCCAGGAGAAGTAGTGTCAAGGGTGAGTATCTTTTAAAAGATAGAAATCAAGGAGAAGAGAGATTTCCCCCAGAATTCGGGAATCAGGTTTCTCAAAATTGGTAGTCAGTGTTCTGTCAGCCAGAGGAGAAGGGGAGGGGATAGAGAGGCTAGTCTGGAACCTAGGGGACGGTAAGTAGTGGTCAGGATTGCAGCTTGTCCATATGGTGCCTCTATATAAATTAGAAAAAAAGCAATCTTTCAGGGCTAATTCAGTCACAAGAGAACTCAGTTTGGTGAGTGTAGTATAGGTAGATTTGGGCTTCTCTTCCTTCCTTCGGTCAAGCCCCCTTACACAGAGAACAATCTGCCCACCTGCACACATGCTCCATGATGGTGCACTTAGGTAAGCTAGTCACTTGGCACCAGGGCTTCTGGCATCAGCAAATATTTAACTCAAGCTAGGATAACCAGCAGAGCTGCCAGCTTCCAAAAGACCATACATCCTAGACAATGAGGATATATTACTAGTGAAAAAGATGAACTGAAGATGTGTGAAAGCCAATTTTTTTAGGTACCACATAATCCTGTATCTCATTCAAGCCTTGGGAAAGGAGGCCTTTGTCCTAACCATCTAATGACTGTGAATACATTTCCTACCAACCAGATATGAAGATCTGAATTCAAATGAGGACATTTCTTATACACTTGAGTTAGTGGTTACGGACTTAAATTTATACAGTTGATCCTTGGAAAACACATTTAACTTATATGCAGAGTATATCATGCGAAATGCCGGGGTGGATGAATCACAAGCTGGGAGAAATATCAACAACCTCAGATATGCAGATGATACCACTTTAATGACAGAAAGTAAAGAGGAACTAAAGAGAGATTTATGATGAAGGTGAAACAGGAGAGTGAAAAAGCTGGCTTAAAACTCAATATTCAAAAAACGAAGATCATGGCATCCAGTCCTATCACTTCATGGCAAATAGATGGGGAAAATGTGGAAACAGTGTCAGATTTCATTTTCTTGGGCTCCAAAATCAATGCAGATGATGACTGCAGCCACAAAATTAAAAAATGCTTGCCCCTTGGAAGAATAGCTATGACAAACCTAGACAGTGTATTATAAAGCAGAGACATTACCCTGCCGACAAAAGTCCATATAGTAAAAGCTACAGTTTTTCCAGTAGTAATGTATGGATGTGAGAGTTGGACCATAAAGAAGGCTGAGTGCTGAACAATTGGTGCTTTTGCGTTGTGGTGTTGGAGAAGACTCTTGAAAGTCCTTTAGACGGCAAGGAGATCCAGCCTAAAGGAAATCAACCCTGAATATTCACTGAAGGTCTGGTGCTGAAGTTCCAGTACGTTAAGCCGGCTCACTGGAAAAGACCCTGATGCTGGGAAAGACTGAGAACAAGAGGAGAAGGCGGCGACAGAGGATGAGATGGTTGGATAGCATCACTGACTCAATATACACCAATCTGAGCAAACTCAGGGAGACAGTGAAGGACAGGGAAGTCTGGCATGCTTAGCAGTTCATGGGGTCGCAAAGAGCAGGACATGACTTAGCAACTGAACAACAACAACCCTCCACCCAGTCAAAAACTGGCACTTCATATCTGCAGTTCCTCTGTATCCTGCATGGGTGGTTCTGAATCCATGGATTCAACCAATCCTGGACAGGGACTATTGAAAAAAATCCAGAGATAAGTGGACCCATGCAGTTCAAACCTATGTTGTTCAAGAGTCAACTGTATTTAAATAATAAAAAGGTACCAATATATTCACTCACAATTATTTCTAGGAAACAAAATGATAGAACTCGCTATGAGCAGAGTAAAACTTTTTTAAAGTTCCCGTTACTTGATTCTTTGATATTCTTTGATATAAGCATTAGATAGATATGAAGTGTTATACAGCAATCACCATCACAAAGAAATTCACTTCATTTTTACTCTACAAAGAAGTGTGTTAGGATCTGGAATATGGAGACGTAAGTATTACTTCCCCTCTACAGATCACAGATGTAAATTCTTAAACAGTGAAAGGATATATTAATTGGGAGTAAACTGGTTATAAACACAAACAGCCTTCTAGACATTCAAAAGAAAAAAGGATGCCTAGACGTTGGGGTTGTCAGAGAAAGTTGTGGGGAGAAGAACATAATATATTGTACTTTCATAATATGTGAAGTCACTTCAGTCATGTCTGACTCTGTGCGACCCCATAGACAGCAGCCCACCAGGCTCCCCCGTCCCTGGGATTCTCCAGGCAAGAACACTGGAGTGGGTTGCCATTTCCTTCTCCAATGCATGAAAGTGAAAAGTGAAAGTGAAATCGCTCAGTCGTGTCCGACTTTCCGTGACCCCATGGACTGCAGCCTTCCAGGCTCCTCCATCCATGGGATTTTCCAGGCAAGAGTACTGGAGTGGGGTGCCATTGCCTCCTCTATTCATAATATAACACTCATCAAACTATATTGCTCCCTTTAATTGACAGCTCCAGGAGATTAAGGACTTATGTGTCTTGCTATACCTCCAAAGCCTAGACAGAGTAAGTGGCACATTTAGATATTCAGTAAAAACCTGTTGAAGAATGGTAGTTACAATCAAAGATAAATAGCAGAGGGGAAAGACAAGAACAGTTCTGACAAGCAGACTATCTTAAGAAGACGTACAAATATTGAAACATGTATTTATCATTTGTTTTCAACGATCAATGAAGAACTATTCAGCTGGTTTAGAGAGGACTATATACATGGAACAGGAGATAATTTAAAAATGGACACGTTTCCAGTAAATTAAAACTGAGAAGAAAGATTATGAAGTATCTAATATAGTATAAAGGACATCATCAATTAAAGACAATTGAGAAAAAAAGTAAGTATATATACTGAAAACATATTATAATTTCACCATAAGGAGAGCTGCAAAAGTAAATCAGTTGATGAAAGTTGAATATCCTCCTAATAGGAAATAAACAGCTGAACTCAGCTGAGGTACACCAACATCTAACCAAAGAAACAAGTACGTATATATACTGCCTACATTTTACTATGGATGATAATGACATTCAAGTTACATGCAGAATTCCATCTAAATCCTGAAAGCATCTTTCTAAGAACCATGCCTTGATATAACACTAAATATTACAGTTCAGAATTATCTCCTTTGACAGATGAAATTTAGTGACACAGTCAAAGATTATGTCTCTCTAATACTTCTAACGTACATTTACAAAGTGAAGTATGTTTTATATTCATCAGAACAGAACATTCAGCTTTGGATAAAAAACACATGTTCAGCAATTCTTTAAAACATCAGTGGAAAATGATAAGTAAACAACACTGACAGAAGACAGAGGTATTTACAATTCACATTTTCTTTTGACTTGCTGACAATAATTTTAATCTCTATCACTTAATTAGGTGGATAGGTCTTAGAGGTAAGTAACATGGTCAAAACGTAGTGTATCATCTCTTAAAATAAAAGTTTGAAAGGTTCAACCAGAGGTTATACCACAGTTAAGGATAAGCCCATTGCTTTGATCACAAATCCCCAGGCTTTCATGGCATGATGACAAGGATTGGTTGTGACCACACATGTGTTTGGTTTTCTTTACTAAGGTACGATCCGCATTGATATGGAATGGCCTCTGCAACAAGGCTGTACAATTTGCCTTCTAATAGTCACCAATTCTATCCATTGAATTAAAACCATCACTTCAATAACACCCGGGCAACCATGACAAATACTAGTCTTTTAATCCAAAGAAATCAAAACTGAAATAAGAACAAAGATGCTACATCACAACTAAAGTAAAATATTTTTTTTCCCTTTTTGTTACAATATGAAATCCTGACAAGTCAAATATAAGCATGACAGCATGGTAACTAATTTAAAGTATAGTGCTTTGGGGGTACTGATGGTAAAAAAAAGATATGAAAGCAAAATTTTAGATTATATATTGTCTATTCTACTTACTGGTCACATGGTTTTAACTTTTCTAACCCTTGAAAGTGTAGTCACTCAGTAGTGTCTGACTCTTTGCAACCCCATGAACTATAGCCCACCAGGCTCCCGTGTCCATGGAATTCTCTTGGCAAGTACACTGGAGTGGATTGCCATTCCCTTCTCTGGAGGATTTTCCCAAACCAGGCATCAAACCTGTGTCTCCCACACTGCTGGCAGATTCTTTAACCATCTGAGCCACCAGGGCAGCCTTAGTTAGCTCAAGTGCCATTTCTAAAGCACAGGGTTATTGTGAGGCTAATATGAGATAATATAGAATTCTACAAGCACAAAAGATCTTACTATAATTATTATCATCATTAATGCGCCCTGATAACAATCCTAAATTAGAGACTTGCCTGTCTGATTCTTAAAGCCAACGGGTAACTCAATGATGACAGACATTCTTAAAAGCATTTAACATAATCCTAAGGGCAATTTAACCACAAAAGTATTTGAGAAAATAGTTCCTACTAAATAGCCATCACATTTAAAACAGATTTATTTCTTTTTAATAATAATGACAGCACAGCTTCACATGCCTCATTTTATGATGAATACTCTCAATACTTTATAGCACTTTCCTGCTTTCAAACACGTTTTTTCACCTGCAGATTTGGACTGGACATCTTCGCTGTATCTTTTGCTGTTTCAGATGCTTATCTTCCAGAACAGTGTAATTTGGGGAGAGATAATGGCCATTATGATGCAAATAATAGGAAAGCACTGACTGCCAGAAGATGGAAACAGAACGTCCACCGGAAATCTTTTCTGGAGCAAGTTATAAAATACATACATATTGCTTTAAGTATGGGGAAGAACAGTTAACACCAGTATCTAAAATATATTAATGAACAATTTATATTTTTCCACTGAACAAAAATATAAGATCACTAATTCAAAAAACAAACTACAGCTGACCTGTGTACATTTTTATAATTTAGGAAGATAGGAACATTTTCTAAGTGTTTAAAAAAAATTTTTTTCTGCCCAGTATGTAAGTAGCATAAGAAGAAAACTATTCAGTTTCTCAAGTACTTTTTGTCAAAGAATAACAAGAACAACAAAAAATGGTTCATTGTACACACAAGACAACAAAGTTCAACACCAAAAAAATATTAGTACATAGGTATATCATTTAACTTACTGATGTATGAAAAAGAAAAGGGTTAAAAAGATTTGGTTAAACTAATAAATCTATAAGTTATGTACAAAAACAAGGATGAACACAAATACAGCTCAGTTAGAGTGTGAGTGTTCTACATCGTTACAAGAGAAGTAAGACAGCTTGAGCTCTCTCTAATGCGGATGTGAAACACAGAGAGACTGAAAGACAGACTGCCAGAAAAACAGAGAGAAGGAAGAGAGAAAGAGAGGGAGAGGGGGAGAGAGAAGGAAGAAAGAAGAGAGGGGGAGACAGAGGGAGGGAGAAGGAAGAGGCAGAATGAATAGACAGCAAGAAGAAGAGGGAGGGAGGGAAGGCAGAAGGGAAGGAGGGAGGGAGGTACCTGTGCCAGACACACGCAAAGGGTGTATAGAAATGGCAAGATTTTAATTTTACTTTCTTTTACCATTATTAACATTCTGAATTATTTAAAAGTTTGTTTGAAAATAGGAAGAATAGATGAAGAAAATAAAACTATCAAGTCATCCTAACCTAAGCTTTTTCTCTTAACAAATACTTCAGGAAACACATATCCAGCAATTATGTTCTACTAACTGTAGCTAAACATTTTCTTATAAATGGCTCTAACGCTGATGCTATCACAGCATCTGTGGAATGTATTATGGTAGAAGACACGCTGATAGAGGAGAAAAAAAACCTAACTTATCTTCAGATCACAGCCCCTGGGGTTTCTGAAGTAGTGGAGGGCAAGTCAAAGGTCTCATGTTTAACAAATCTCACAGCACACACACACAAAACTATTTTCTGATCATCTCTATTTTGTATTATTACTTCTAATGAACAGATACACATTTAATACCTTTAAGGGTTACTAAAACTAAAACCAATTCTGTATAATGTTACTGATGGCCATTTATTTTTAAAATACTATTTAGTAAACTCCTAGGATTTAATCGCATTCTATTTAAAGTATGGAATATGCTGTACTGATCTTACTGATTTCATAACAACAAAGTTTTGCATTCATCACTAATGATACACAAAAAGCTATAAAATAGATTTTTAAATTGAATATCCAAGATACGATCAGTAGCAGGATGCCATTATGGACTTCTTTTGTAAAGCTATGTGAGTAAAAACTCAGTGTGAGTTAATTGTAAAACTGTAGGGAACGGAGTATTAACAGCTCTTGGTCAGCAGATGATATTCAGCTACCGGTTCTCCTGTGCAGAAATAAGCCCGTCCTGAAACATGAGATGTCAGGAGCCCAATGAAGTACCTACCCATTGGATTTTGCTGTGCCCTTCTGCTGGAAATGGCCAGACACTCTCTGTTTTCTCCTCAAATGACCTATCTATTCCAGGCTTTTTCACTGACACCTCTTTTCCTGATATATTTATATCTACTCATTCATTCATTCGACCAATATTTATTGATTTCTAACTAAATGCAAGGCATTGTTCTAAATGCTGAGGTTACCAAGTGAACAAAACAGAAAGTCCCCACATTCACACAGCTCTAGCTATGGAGACATGAAATAAACAAACTAATGCACGTATCATGTCAAATGGTGGCAAGCATTATATTTAAAAAAAAAAAAGGCAAGATAAAGGGATAGAAAATGATGGTGGTTGGGCAGTGTTATTTTAGAGAGAGAGTTCAGGCAAGTCCACTTTGAGGAGGTGACATATGAGCAGAGACCTGAATGAAAACTAAATAAATAAATGGGAAAATGGTTGTGGCAGAGAAAACATTACATGCAAAGCCACCAAAACAGGAGTAGGCTTGGGGGGAGGGAGTTGGGAGGGGGGTTCAGGACGGGGAACACGTGTACACCCGTGGCGAATTCATGTTTATATATGGCAAAACCAATACAATATTGTAAAGTAAAAAAAAATAATAATAATAATAAAAAAAGAAAGTGATACCTGAGCAAAGACTTGAAATGGCTGAAGAAATTCATCCATAAGGGTATCTGCAGGGGGTTTTCAGGTGAAACGAAAAGCAAATGCTCTGAAGTGGAGCTTGTGAGGAACAGCTAGGAGGGCCTATTTGGCTAAAACAGAGCGGACAAGGGGCAAATGGTACAGAGTGGTCAAGGTGTAACAGGGTTTTGGAGGGGACGGGTAGCCACTGTAGTGCCGTACACTGTAAGGACTCTAGCTTTTACTCACAACCAGGAAACCATCTACTAAGAAGGGGAAGGCTGAGAAGAGCAGGTTTAAGGGAATGAAGATCAGGAATGTGGTTCTGAATGTGTTATACATGAGAGCGAGATGCTGAGGAGCAAGTCAGGTTATCAGGAGAAAGGTACATGCGAGACATGTAAATCTTGGAGATAGAAGACTGTCTCACGACCTTTAAGATACAACTCAAATACCACTTACCCTATGAAGTCATTACAGCCTACTTCTTCCAGAAGAATTAATTCCATTTTGTTTATATCTTATTATAGTACTTATAACTGTCTAGCTTGTATTAAAACATAGTTTTATGTATATCTGTTGTTCTCACTTGGAGATATGTGACATAAAGAACCATGTATTTTATCCTTTTAATCCTAAACGCTCTGTACTATCATACATATTTTTATATGATGAAATTATCAATAAATACTGGCTTAACTAAATGTGTTTGGGGGAGTTGAATTCACCTGTCATGGGAAGTTTTCTGACTGAAGGTAGGGAGCTTAGCAGTTAGGGAACTACTCCCGAACTAAATTCTCTGCATACATGTCCAAGTCAAACTTAATTTCTCTCTCATCTTAGGAGACAAAATCAGTCATCAAATCCTAACAGTTATCACCTTTTAAATATGTCTCAAATTCACCCACATTTCTCTAGTAACATTGCCGTGACTTGAGTTAAGCCTCCACGGCCTCTCACCCCATTACTTTAACAGCTTACTTACTGCTTCCACTCCTGCTCATGGTGTAACACATGTTCAAACACCAATCACAGTGATCACCCAAACCGCCACGGCCCTTCTGCTTGAGTCTTTCCAGCATTCCCCTGCTACCCCAGGGATGAAGTCCAACCTCTACCACAGCTTATGAGGCACCTCATGACAGGCCGTGCATTTCCTCTTTCCTCGCCCTTCTCTTCACTTCCGACACCTCACCATAGGCCGTGGATTTCCTCTTTCCTCGCCCTTCTCTTCACTTCCGACACCTCACCACAGGCTGTGGATTTCCTCTTTCCTCGCCCTTCTCTTCACTTCTGATCTCGTCTCCATGAAGCACAGAGCCTGTATCACACTGAACTGCTGGAATGCTCTCATTGTCAGCACTCCCTTTAGTGCAAAAGTTTCCTGGAGGCAACTCTGTCTCATTTGGTGCTGTATCACAACCGGGGCATAAACTTCAAAATAAAAACTTGAAACATAAATGCTGTCTTAGGATTCCACCAGACTTCTTATTCTACTATTAACTTTTAGCACAGGTTATTTTAAGATATATTTTGATACTAAATTCTGAGCTTCTAGAAAAGTGTCACCAATAATCTCCATTTAATCTCCTGTTCCCACTCTGAAACAATGAACCTAAGTGACATTTATGACTCCTTCCACTTTCCAGTCCTGATTTGTCAATCATCTCTATAGGAGAGAAGAAAAGGATTTCAAACTGCAGCAAGTCAGATGGTATTTAATCATTACATTAAATCTATTGACACTAAAAGTGCCTGAAATGAGTATGCTGCCTGGAGAGAGGGAGGGAAATCAGTGGCAATGAACTACCTAGAAAAGCTTAGCTTTCTGCCTAAATGTTTAGATGCGATTGTCTTATGAAATTCATGCAAGCTTTACGAGTCTTAGTTGCTCCACAAAATCTGGTCATAATGGTTCAGGCTGAAGACAGTAATCTATTTTGCACCTCAGTTTCTAAACTTAAGTGTTTTTTAAGACTTGAAACACAAGCTCTTGCTGGGAGATTTTAAATTATTATTTATCCCAGAGATGATTTTCCAAACCAATTTTAGCACTTTCTGTTTCAGCCCTCAAGACTAGCTACTAATGCCACTACCTGTCAGTTCATATTTCGATGGAGTACACCATCAGAAACATCATTGCTCAAAGAGGATGAAGGAAATCTTCCTTCTATAAGCAGAAAGCTATCTCTCAGTGCGATGCCAAAACAATGCCCTAAGTTTGCACTGCCCAATGGAGAAGCCACTACCAACAGTGGTCATTAAACACTTGAAATATGGTTAGTCCAAGGACAGACCTGCTGTAAATATAAAACACACACCAGATCTCAAAGAAGACGTAGTATAAAAAAAAATGCAAAATATCTAATTAATAATTTTATATTGATTACATGTTGAAATAAAAATATTTTGGGTGTATCAGGTTGAATATATTCTTAAAATCAATTTCACATGGTCCTTTTGACTTTTTAACATGTGACTACAAGAAAATCTAAAATTACATATGTGATCATAATTATGATTGACGTTACATTTCTATTGGACAGTGTGGTAAGCCTAGAAAACTGATAAACACTTTCAAACTTTTTATCCAAATGGAATAAAAAGTAACATTGAGGGTCAGATCTGAAATGGATCCACCAATGATGCATAGAAATACAAAAGATATCCCCAATTTAAAAATGGTTAAACATGCTAAAAGTGAAAGACTGCTTTAGTAAAATCTAATAATGTCTCTTTCTTCTCTGAAATAAAAAGGAGTATTTGAATCTTTATTTCTTAGGAGTAGCCTTTATTTTTCAGTAAAACTATTCTCTGAGTATTAGCATAATGCAAGAAATAGGAACCCTAAGATATTATAGTGATAGTTCCCCTTTAGCAAAAAAAGTTAAGTACTAGAAATGTTATCATGCTATTCTTTTTTCTGAAAAACTTTAAATAAATCATCTACCTCACAATACTTCATTTTTATAAAACCTCATGGAAACATTAGAGAATGTATATTAACCCAGCAAGGTATACTTTAGAATCCACTCAATACAGTGATCCCTACCACCCACTCACATACTTCACTATCCTCTCTTTACTATTTAACATATCCCTTAGTATTTCTAAAAACTCTAACACGACAAGATAAATAAAGATCAGACTATAATTAATATGATTCCATCTGAAATACAACATCGTATCTTAATGAAATGTTTATACCATCATAGGGATTTAAATATGCTTTCTTAATATTCATTCTTACACATTAATTGTAATAATTTAATATGTTTTATAAAGTGCTAGAATGTAACATGAAGAGGCAAGATCAAAAAGTAAAATATAAAAAGAGACAAGATTAAATCCCTCTTCAATTACAGCAGGACCAACTATAAGGAGGCTCTTTAAACAGCCTATTAATATAACCTATGTAACCATACATTGTATACTTTACAAAGAATTACATTTGGAAGTATACTAAGTTACTGGTTCAAACTACCTGGTTATCAATATAGAAAATGGAGTAATTTATCAATGTCCTATCTACCTCACAAATATTTTATGGTTTAAAAAGAAAAAAGAAAAGAAAATTAGGAAAACATACATATTGGTTAGAAAAGCAAGTTTCACCCTGGGGTTTCACCCAAGGCAGTCCTGAAGAAAATTCCTGTGCATCTGAACATAAGGACATGGTAGTTAAAAATAAAACAGTATTTCTAACCAGGCTCCCATCAACTTTACACTTGGAATTTTTAATTCTTCTACTTTTTAAAAAACTTTTCCCAGGATTCCCCTGGTGGTCCAGCAGTTAACAGTCTGCCTCCCAAAGCAAGGGGTGTGGGTTTGATCCCTGGTTGGGGAGTTAAGATCCCACATGCTCCATGGCTAAAAAACCACAATATAAAACAGAAGCAATATTATAAAAAATTCAGCAAAGACTTGAAAAAATAAATAGTACACATTAAAGAATACACACACAACGTTTCGCTGAACCTTGTGCTCTACTTCTTCATTTAGATGCCCTACATAACTAGGCTAGGGAGCTAAAAGTCAAGAAGCACAATAGCAAGAGCTGAAATTCTACTAGTTTTTTAGTAATTGGGGCTGTTTTTATCAAAGTCTGCTGGGACATTCAAACAGAAGCAAAATGGATTTGAGTCATTATTTGTGAAGAAACACGAGTAAGGAGAAAAACAAGGAAAGAGAAGGGTAAAGTTCATATGGTTCAGGGGGACTTGTTTTTTAATGCTATAGCTTTTTTGTGTGGATTTATTTTTTAGTACAAGTGAGGTATTTTAAAGAAAACCTTTGGAAAAATGGAACCAGACATGCACTAATTAAAGAAACATCAGAGAAAAAGGCCAAGATTTAGGAGATAGAGACAATAAAACTACAAATATCAATCATGTATCTCCTTTCCAAAAAAGCATTAAGTAGGAATGTCTACTACAGAGAAGTAGAAATTTGAAAATATCCACTACCTCTGTTATGGAGTAGAAAAGAATTCAAATTTATGATTTCATTCTTGTTTACATTTCTATTACCAAACTTAAGTATGAGGTTATAATTTGGTCATGAGATGTTAAAAAAAAAATTTAGAAATTTAGAAAAATTTTTCCTTAAGTCTTCAGTTTGATAACAGAAAGTCAGTCTTATCAATGTTTTCATATGTCTGTATCTCTCATTATGTCTCAAAAAGCTCAGTAATGACATAGCTTTGAGATTAGAAATAGAAACAATTATTAAATCTGTTAACTATTCTGATTAATTGCTATCTAATTATCCATTGATAATTATCTAGTTATCTGTTAATGATTCTTGAGGAATATGATATATAATTTCAGAGTACATTATTTGTGATATCAAAAATTCCTATAGATGTTCCAATATAAAAGATTATTTCTGCATATGATGAATCTTCTTCAATAAAATACCTTGGATATAAGCAAATGTTATACTCTATGGTAAGATACAGTATGTGAACACATTTTTATAGACTGTAATGTAACACAACTAAAAGTAAGATGAAATTATCATTTTAATGAAATTTTTAAAAGTACTCTATAGTAACATAAACATAAGTAATGCAACTTTTCTTCTTTAAACCCAGATATTTCTCTTATTACTTATCATATAAGTATACATGTAATTATTTATATAAAAGTCACAGTTCTTTATGACACCATAAGGAACTTCACAACTATAGACAAATTTCATTTTACTCAACTGCATCTACACAGTATCTTTCAGAAAGAACACTACGTCACGAAAATAAAATATAGTACTTCTGAGGTTAGAAGCAAAAATAAGTGCTATATTAGCGACTGTGCCGAGTTTTTTATGTTTTTATAGTACTGAACATACATATAGATAGAGGAACTCATTTCCTGTATATAATAATTAAATGCAATTCCATACCAAGCAGAGTCAGGTATGCATTTAGAACCAGCAGCAGGTAAAATACGATTACCTTAAGAACAGAGACAGGAAACTGCTGAAGCCAAATGAAACACGTTAAGAGTCTGACATCTTTCTCACAGTATTTTTCTGATTGTATTAATTTTATTCATTGATTTTGGAATTCCACTGAGCATGCTGCCTTACATACATACTACTGTATTCCTCCTTTAAAAAAGATTCCAAGAAGGAAGGAAAACAACCGTTCCACAATTAGAGAGAAAGAGGAGACATTAAGACTGACTAAAACAGACAGGAGAGAGAGAGAAATCGTTTACAGTAGTTCTGGACCATTTAACTAAGGTCTCATCCTTTGAGGCTCATCTTTAGTAAATAAGGCCGTACTGCAAGACAGAAATTCATTCAGCAAGAAACACACTGGAAATAACAACTGTAAAAGGAAACAGTTTTGTACCTTAATATCCGATGTATCACGCTGACTGTTTCGCCAAGCTCTGGAAATTGAGGAAAACGTTCGATCTGCATGATCAAATTTCCCTCCTTGTAAATTTAGGAAATAAGTTGTGAAGGGTTCCTAAAAAAATAAGCAATTTATAAACTCCATATCCATATGTTTCCGCATGGATAAAAACGTGGTTTTATAAATCTTTATATTTAAATACATTAATGATAAATAGACAATAGCCAGTATTATGTCCTAGGCACAGACTGAGATTTATACCTAAACTATTACATTAAGGTTCTCAAATTGTTTCAGAAGAAGTATTTCCAAAATTTGGTATTTTCAATATTTTTCAGACTCCTTTTCTTTCCAAGAACAATTTATTAATAACATTCCGACATAAACTAAGACTGCATTTTTCTTCATAGTACAAAGAAATAGTCCAATATATAATTTCCCTATTGTTATGGTTCAATATTTAATTTATGATTAAGAAAAGAAAAATGTTTGGAAGATTTAAAAGCCTCCTCATAGTTAAAGAACACTTAAACACATATTAGTGGATAATTGCTTGAAATTAGCTAAGCACTATAAATTACCTCTAGGATTTATGTCTGCCTGTACCCTTCTAACAAGCTTAAATTAATGATGTGCTGCTAATGCTTTCCCAAAGAAATTACCTTCTTGTAGATGAATCACCTTCCAATTCTACAGAAACACTTCTGGCTTAACCAATATGTTATCAATACACAGCAGTCTTGGTGTAACTTGTAAACACACTTATTCCACTTGGGGCAACTGAAGTTTTCAAGATATATGAATATATGTCTGTGTTAAGGGAATCTTAGTTTTTATTTTAATAGATTACATTTGAAAATAACATATATTGCAATTCAGAGACTGGTAAGTTATCAACCATTTGAAGAGGCAAATTTAAGGGAAAAATTCATGCAATTCCAGGTGATACATTTTTATGGCCATTCTACAGTAACATGTTGTACAATACAGACCAAATGGGATACAGGGATATTTATATAATTAGAGCTTCAATCACTGAAAAAAATTTCACCCTTCAAAAACGATGCTGATGATTTTTAATCAATGCATATTCTCCACAACATTGAATTTACTCATCCATGGTTTATTATTCAAATCGAACTTACTATTCTTAGCAGCCATGCAAGAACAAAACTTGCCGTTGAGTAATGAGTACCATAGTGGAACTTTGGAACTTGATCATCTTCCCAGGACTCGTAACGCTCTGCAAAGAATGCTGCTCTTTTTGGATTCAAAGCTCCTATTGGCTGCCAATACAGAGGAGAAAAAAAAAAAACCCACATAAATGTAATTGTCCTTTATTTATCTCTTCAAACATTATCCTATTAGCAAGTATGAAAGTGAATTAAAAATACATACCATTTAAAGCAGTGTTACAGTCACAGAGTGGATGGCAACGTAAATTTAACTTTCAATGCACATTAAATATATACATATAAGTGAAGGGAGAAGAAACCTGTCATTTCTCAGTAAGTTGGTTTCATTTGAATAAAAATCTTTAATCAGCCCAGAACAAGCATTTTCACAAAGATAATTACATGAAGTGAGTATTAGCTATATGATACTTTGGAAAGCACCTCTAAAATCCTACTTAATTCATCAGAAGCAACAACCAGAAACAGAATCTTGAAGCTAAGGGATTAACATATCACAGATGCTGAGAGGAGATGGAAGAAAATTTGAGGAGGTAGCAGGTGAGGAGAAGTGCAAGAAAGGGACTGCATGAAAAAAGAGATTAAATGAAAATCTAGGATTTTCTACTAGCATGAGTAAAACCAGAATTCAGAAGATAAAAACATGTCTGTATGAAAAAATTATTTTAATATGTAATACAAATAGAATATTAGACAGAATATGAGCTTGTACTGGAAAACAATACATTACAGCCAAGGTCCCCAAAGCAGTACGGCCAAGTGATGAAGAGTCTGCGCTTACTGGAGTAATAATGGTACCCAGTAAGAAGGTTGTTTCAGAAAATAAAATGAGTAAGTACATAGAGGGACAAACCAAGCCTGACAATATTCAATGCATGTTATTATTTTTAAGGTCATCTTTTAGCACTGGGGTAAAGTATGAATAAAACAATAGCCTATAAGCCCTCAGAACATTGACTGGCGTAAGGTAAGAGCTTAAGAAGTGTTAGCTGGTATCATTATTGTTGCTGTTGTAATTCAGGGAATACATGAACTCCACTAAACGGAAGGCAAAAGCAAAATTGTGTGTGATCGTGCACATGCACATCTTCTTCAGGAAGATACAAAGAGATTTCCAGATTCACAAAGGGGTTTAAGGCCTTAAAGAATAAGAAACAGTTCATTCTCATAAAATAAGCCAATCTCCAGAAAATCTCTATTCTTCATGTAAAATACAAATATCAATACACCAAAAAATATGCAAGATTACTTTCTTTAATAAAAACCTATCAATTAGCAACTCCTCATTTATATGAGAAAGAAAATGTCTGATCATTTATGGGAGAAATATTAAGCTGAAATTTAAAATACTGGTTTTAAAACAGATGTATTCAGAAATATTCTACTGAAAATGAAACAAAGTTAAATGAGTTTTAAAACTGCTTTTCATGTTAAAAAGTAATTTTAAGCAACATTTTAAATGATCGTTTTGGCCATCTTTCTAAAATTGTTAACTATTTTTTCAAAACTGCAATTTATTGCTCGTACCTTTCATTCTCTTTCAATAGGACAGTTCTAATCGACATTTTATTTTAAGCCATTTTTTTACTTTACAAGCAAAATTTAAAAAACCTCTAGGTGATTATTATTTTAAATCAGTATCACAGTATACCAATTTAAAAAGGCATTTTTAAAGCATTAGTTTCTGTACAAAAGAATTAAGTCTGATTTACTAAATTTATGCCAGTTAAAAATGGAACCGACTCCAAGAAATCTTTGTTACAGAACCAATTTGGAATGCCTTTAAATGTATTTTCGTTGTTGTCCCTGAAGACTGAGCCATGCAAAAGGAAAGAAAGAAGAAATAAAATCACTGGAAGACAAATTATGTGAATTAAAAATAAAATCAATGCTCTGTTTGTATGATTCTGCAGCATATTAAGTATTCACTTTATCTGCTCCTATTTTTATTACACTCCAAATGAGTACACCCCCAAAATCAATAGTTATAGAATCACGTTTCTTGAATATAATGCTAAAACCAATTAGGATTGATTTCACTAGCATTTGAAAAAAAATGGCACTGTGCAGAGATCCATATAGGCAGAACCCACAGTATTGATTCTGGCTGTTATTGTTACAGTTGGTTTCTGAAGCCTGCTACAGGACAGCTATCAAGACATACCACATTTATTTGCAAACATATAAAAAAGAAGTCCCCAAATAAAAGAAGGTTAAAAAAAAAAATAAGACCAGTGGAGCTGTGCAATGACAATGATACACTATCAGCTTACTCAGAGAAGTTACAGTGGGAATACACACATTGAATTATACATTACGCGAAAGCGCTGATTTATTGTGGTAATAACATCCACCTCATTAAAAGATTCTGCTTTGCTGCAGTTGGAAGGCTACATATTGTTTACTGCTATAAATTAATGGCAGTGCAAAGAAGACTGTGGAACCGTCCTAACAATAGATCTGTAATGACAGTGCTGTATATCACAGCTTCCTCAGCAGCTTCATAATAAAATGGAGACAATGTATTGAGCTAATACATTCTACCATGCTGGCCCATATTTTTCTGACAACTGCTTTAAAAGATGAGCTGAATCCAACTATGTTATAATGCTGTGCAACATTTAACTAAGAAAGAGTCCGTCATACACCAAAGTGCATCACAGCATTTTTAAAACACTGTCTAAATCAGCATTTCAAGATGTTTATTCATCTCTGCAAAAGAACTACAAGTAAATGCTGATGGCTCCTCTTACTTATACAGTATATTAAGAGTAACAAATGGAGGGCAAATCTAGAAGATACCTAGCATTACCAGCCTACAAAAAGCTCTGTACAATTTAACTGTAAAAGCTTGACCAGATTATTTTTCAAAATCAGCAAATCGATTAAAGGAAGAACAAAAATACTGGTCATTTGAAATGGTCATAACTTCTTGGAAAAATCAATAAAAAATAAGTATTGATTAGAGAGGTATAACTCAAATTCATAACCAGGTAAATATAAATAGCCCTAGGATACAAAAATAATTTTAAACACTACAAAAAGCTAACAAATAGAACTATATATATATATTAAATTACTTTTTTTTATTGAAGAATACTTTACAGAATTTTTTGTTTTCTCTCAAACCTCAACATGAATCAGCCATAGATATACATATATACCCTCCTTTTGAACCTCCCTCCCATCTCCCTCTCCATCCCATACTCTAGGTTGATTCAGAGTTCTTGTTTGAGTTATTTTTTAAATATACAAAATAATAACAGAACCTTAATCACAACAAGATAAAAAAGCGGTTAAAATAAAACGGAACGATTTAGAGGTTCAGGAATACCAGCATTAAGTATTTACATTTAAAAAATGCAAATAAGAACTTGGATTAAAACAGGAAAAGGCAAATGAAAGAAAAAAGAACACCAGAACTCTTGAAAAAGTATAAATAGCAAAACAAAACAAATTCCACTGCCCATAGTATATATTATTAATTTCACAAACAGCAAAATTGACACCTGTGGTAGATTCGTAAGTACTCTATTTTTCTTGTCTGATACCTTTCAGAATAATAAATGCAAAGCAACTTTCTAAATCAGGTTTTTAAGCATATTACGGCAAAATAATTTCGTTACCGTTTCTGAGAAGTAATTTTGCTAATTATTAGAGATCCAAAACTACTGCATATAAAGTACCCAGTTCAGTGTCTGGCATACAGCATGTTATTTGTAATAATAACTATTGATATTTTCAGCTTATTTGATCAAGAATATTTAAGAAAAAAAAACCATTAAAAAAGCCTAATGAAATTAATGTTGTCTATTAGGAGAGAATGTAATTAAGGATCACAATCATTTAATGGAATACCAGTACTGTGCATTATCAGTCAGAAGCCTAATAGTACACATAAACTCCAAAACTGAATTACCCTACTTCAAGAGCATGATATAAAACAGAATTATCTTTCAAAATCCAAACGGCCTCTAAATTTTACTGTGAAAAGCATATGAAATGTCAAGCAAGTTACAATCATCTAGTACTACATTCGGAGGAGGCAATGGCACCCCACTCCAGTATTCTTGCCTGGAAAATCCCATGGACAGAGGAGTCTGATAGGCTGCAGTTCATGGGATCAATACGAGTTGGACACGACTGAGGGACTTTACTTTCACTTTTCACTTTCATTCATTGGAGAAGGAAATGGCAACCCACTCCAGTGTTCTTGCCTGGAGAATCCCAGGGACCGGGGAGCCTGGTGGCTGCCGTCTCTGGGTCGCACAGAGTCGGACACGACTGAAGCGACTTAGCAGCAGCAGCAGTACTACATTAATTAAAAACAAAGAGTATTAGATTCAAAGACCCTTACAACCACCCAATACAGATTCTTTCATCTGATTACTAGTAAAAGTTAGTTGTAAAAAGAAAAGACTAATGTTCATACACTCTAAAATTTTGCTTTCTTTTTAAAATTTTTAGGAAATCGCACCTGAAGTTATCTAATTAATAATCCCCAGGCTACATTTTGTATTTTATAAAACATTATTGTGCATTCTCACAATAAATGTGAGCCGCTGCTGTTAAGTCGCTTTAGTCGTGTCCAACTCTGTGCAACCCCAGAGACAGCAGCCCACAAGGCTCCCTTGTCCCTGGGATTCTCCAGGCAAGAACACTGGAGTGGGTTGCCATTTCCTTCTCCAATGCATGAAGTGAAAAGTGAAAGTGAAGTCGCTCAGTTGTGTCCGACTCTTAGCAACCCCACGGACTGCAGCCCACCAGGCTCCTCTGTCCATGGGATTTTCCAGGCAAGAGTACTGGAATGGGGTGCCATTGCCTTCTGCTAGGCATCCCTATTTTAATAATGAAGAAAATAAGTACCTTGAATAACCTAGCTCAAAATTAACAGAAATCTATGAGATATAAGGCTTCCCAGGTGGCACTAATGGTAAACAACCTGCCTGCGAATACAGGAGATGTAAAAAAGGCAGGTAAGATCCCTGCATCGGGAAGATCCCCTGGAGGAGGGCAAGGCAACCCACTCCAAAATTCTTGCCTGGAGAATCCAAAGGACAGAGGAGCCTGGCAGGCTAGTCCATAGGGTCGCAAAGAGTCAGACATGACTTTGCCACTGTTTAGTGGCAACATAAGCAAGAGGTTATCCATTAATTTATTGTGGAAGTAGGATAGGCCTGTAGATACCGAAAAAGAGCAATTACAAAGTGACAGCAGGAAAAGATAACAAAATGGTTGAGCTCAACATCATACGAATCCAACATTTCATAGACATGTCAGGTTAAATTAAAAAAAATTGTTAATTATGTATAAGGAAAAGATAACAAAATGCTTGAACTCAATATCATATGAATCTAATATGTTAGAGAAATGTCAGGTTAAATAAAAAATGTTAATTATGTATAAGGTAATCGATATTCATGAACAAATTAAACAAAAATAATTCAAATTCAAGAGGATGAAAGAGGATGGACTATTAGGAAATGTGACATCATAAAAGATGGTCATTCCTGGTTAGAGAATAATGATTTGTTTTGAGATTATACAAAATAACTCTGATAAACAGATTAAAGGGGCTATTCTGATGACAATGCAACTGTTTATTGGATATAAGTGAAGAATCTAAGAGTCTTAGATATATTATCTTGCTATATTTATAAAAACACCTTAATATACAAAACCATTAGCAATCCCAATTTACAGATGAAAATAACAAGTTTGGGAAGAAGTTAAATGACTATCAATAGCTGAGGCAAGATTCAGAGCCAATTCTAACTAGACTGACTATTGCATCCTAGAATAATTTGAGTTATGTGGATTAATGAAAGCTTTGGTGCTGAATCTATAGCACCATTGGAATCCTTTCATGGGACTTTTAGATTAAATGCTCTTTTGAAAAAAATGATATTTATACTTTACTCTTAACTATATAATGTATGTGCTTGGGCTTCACAGGTGGCTCAGTGGTAAAGAGTTTGCCTGCCAATGGAGGAGAGGCAGGAGACCTGGGTTCGATCCCTGAGCCGGGAAGATCCCCTGGAGTAGGAAATGACAACCACTCCAGTATTCTTGCCTGAGAAGTCCCATTACCACAGGAGCCTGGGGGCTATAGTTCATGGAGTCACAAAGAGTGGGACACAACTGAGCAACTGAGCATGCATACACGTATAATACAGTGGGTATTTAGCAGACAGTTTCACAAATGGGGGAGAGGGATGAATATTTTGTGTTGGGGTCACTGAAAAGACACTTGACAAAATTGCTTATTTAAAAAAAATGAATACATAAAAATAAGCACTGTCATCAAAGTTTACTGCTTTACTTTCCTTTTTTAAAAAATTAACTTTATTGGGGTATGGTTGCTTTAGAATGTTGGTTTTTACTTTTCTCTTTAATTTTTTTGTATTTATATATCCATATCTATGAACCCAAATGAAAGCCTTTAATTCCTTGTGTTGCTAAAACTTTTTAAAGAAGCCAGTGAATTCTGTGCATCTCTACCACCTGCCTTCCTTTCCCACCTACAAGGAGAAAAAATAAAAGAATAGCCTATATCATTTAAGCAATGTTGCCACCATTCGGGGGTGTAGCAACTATTTTGTGTCAGTTGTAGCAGCCCTTTTATCTAAAAGACGAATATAACAGACTGATAAGCATTGTAACTCAACATTAGTTTTCAGGGTATTTCGTCATATGCTATATGGCTGAAATGGTTTGATACTTATCTTCACACACTCTAATTTAATATTACAGAGAAAAAATTTTATCGGCATACTACTACAGCTTTTAGTTAACAAATAAGCACTTTTTGTTTTTACGTACCAGAGGATTTTTTAATCCCTTGAAAACAAGCTCTCTTCCAAGTAACATTAAACATATACCCACTATATGATTTCAACTTAATAAACATATCCTGGGAAAAAGAAAGTATTCCATTTTACTTATTGTACTTAACTGAAGCTAAATCATTTCAAAGGCTCACATTGGTAGATTTAATAGCACCACCTTCACAGTTCTATATTATTCAGCTATACTTCATATTAAGTGATTTTCAATATAGTTATTTGTCTGTTTGAGAAAGGCACATAAGTCAATTAAAATAATCTGATAATCCAATGCCCGTGTTGAGCTAAATACCTGGAAGGAGCCCCCCAAAATCTTAACAATCCAAGGTCAACTAAAAAAAAAAAAAGGAATTATGAAAATGACAACATCCAAGAGGCTCAATGCTGTTATAACAAAATTTATTTATTCACAGATAGGCTCATATATACACTTAAAGAAACAACGAGGACCATTAAAATCTGGTCCAAAATGGTGACAAGAGAGGCTCCTGAACTCACTTCTTGCCACAGACAAACCTAAACTTTAGCTACACATGGAATAATTCCCTCTGAAAGAAATCACAAGTTAAAGATGCACATTTTAAACCACAAAGAAACCACTAAATTTTTTAAAGGTATAAATAACAAGGCACAGTGAAGATAAACTGGAATCATAAAACAACCCAATCTGAAAGAAAACAGATAAAAGGAGATAAGACAGAAAGAACTGATATAAGGGATAAAAAACAGGTGGAAAGAAAATACATTTAAACTGACTATATAAAATTACATTAAATGTAAATGGTCTCAACGCCCCAACTAAAATGTAGACGTTATTAGAATGGCTATAAAAGCAAGACTGCATTATATGTTGCCCACAAAAAAGGAATTAAAAAAAATAAAGTCATAGACAGGTTTTTAAATATGATAGAAAAAGATACTATAAGTAATAATAATAACAAAAAACCACTATCATGTCTATATAAATATCAGAAAAGGTAGACTTCAGGACATGGACTATTATAGGTGTGATGGGAGACATTACATGAAGATAACAGTTTATGAAGAAAGCATAGCGCTCTGAAATGTGTATGCACTATCCTAGTTTCCTAGGGCTCCTATGATAAAGCACCTCAAACTGGGTGACTTAAACTAATAGAAATTCATTGTCTCACTGTTCTGGAGGTTCAATGTTCAAATAAGGTGTTGGCAGAGCCACGTTCTCTCTGAAGCTTCTAACGGAGGATCCTTCTTGGTCTAGTCCAGCTTCTTGTGGCCTCAGGTACTCTTTCCCTTGCAGCAACATAACTCCCAATTTCTATTTCCATCACTGCATGCTGTTCTCTCCTTTGCCATTTGTCTTACCATAATATTTTCATCTTCTTATGAAAACACCAGTCATACTGAAATTAGCCCCACTTCAATGATCTTAACTTCATTACACTTGCAAAGACCCTATTTACAAATAAGGTCATGACCACAGGTGCTAGGGGTTAGGATTTCAACATAACTTTTGGGGAGATATAATTCAACTCATAACATGTACCCAAAACAAATGCTGAAAACACATATAACAAAAAATGAAAGAAGTGAAAAAGAAGATACAGACAAATCAAAATTAGAGTTGGAGACTTCAACATTTCTCACTCAGTAATCAACAGAATAAGGAGATAAAAAATCAGTAAGGAATATTACTCAGTCATAAAAAAGAGTGAAATAATGCACCAACATGAAAAGACCTAGAGATTGTCATACTGAGTAAAGTAAGTCAGACACAGAAAGACAAGTATCATATGATATTGCTTTTATGTGGAATCCTATCTTTTTCTAATTAAAAAAGGGGTATAAATGAACTTAATTAGAAAACAGAGGTAGAGTCACAGATGTAGAAAACAAACTTTTATGTTACCAGGGGAGAAAGGGGGAGGGATATACTGGGAGATTTGGACTGGTGTACACCCACTACTACACATAAGACAGATGACTAATAAGGACCTACTGTACAGCACAGGAAGCTCCACTCAGCACTCTGATGGCGTATATGGAAAGAATCTAAACAAGAGAGGATATATGTACATGTACAACTGATTCACTTTGCTGTACACCTGAAGCTAACACTGCAAATCAAGTGTGCTCCAGTAAAAATAAAGTTAGTTAAGGATATTCCCAACGTGGATCATGTTCTAAGCCATACACCAAATTTCAACTAACTTAAAAGAATAGAAGTCACAAAAAAGTATGTTTTCCAATCATAATGGAATTAAACTAGGAAGTAACAAGAGAAAGACATGACAAACCTTTAAACCTGTGGAAAGGAAACAACACTCTTCTAAAAAAGAATCTATGGGTCAATGAGAAAATCAAAGAATCTATGGGTCATTAGGAAAATTAGAAAATACATTGAATGGAATAAAAATGAAAACACAATATATAAAAATCTGTTGGACCTTACAAAAATCAGTGTTCTGAGGAAAATCTGTAACATTAAATGCTTGTATTAGAAAGAAAAAGAAGTTGGAAAGGAATAGTTTAAATCTTCCACTTTAAGATACTAAAAAAATAAAAGGAAGAGAAATTAAAATTGAATCCAAATCAAGTAGAAAGAAAAATAGTAAGGGAAACAAAGCTGAAAACAACACCAAAAAACACAAGAGAAACATATGAAACCTATAGCTATTATTATACTTAATGATGAAAGAGTAAATGCTTTTCCCGTAAGATAAAAGAAAAGGCCCTCTCAGCACTTATGGTCAACATCATATAATGCAGTAAGTATTCATGTGGAGATGTAGGAAGTCCCCAAAAGTCTACAAAAAAGCTACTAGTATGAATAGTTGAGTCAAACAAAAGTTGTAAAACACAAGGTCAATCTAAAAAAATTCAACTGTGTTCCTATAAATTTTGAAAAGTTTGAAATGGAAAAAAAAAATGAAAATTTTAAGGGTAAATTAAAAATGTTAGCATGCAACACAAAAAGCGACAAAACCTCAGACAGAAATTAAAGAAGACCTAAATGAATGGAAGATAAACCATATTTGTGCATTGAAAGATTCAGTATTGCTGTAATTTTTGGTAAAAATGGCCTACCAATTAAACGCAAGCCTAACCAAAATAGCAGAATTGACGAGCTGATTCCAGAAAATCTAGAGTAGCCAAAACAACTTTAAGAAAGAAGAAATAGCTGGATTCACATGCCCTGATATTATGACTAACTATAAAACTACATACAGTAAACAAGACAGTGTGCTATTGATATAAGGATAGACTATGCTTATCGACCAGAATAAAGTCTAGAAATAGACCTATACGTATACATCCAATTTAATCTCAATAGAGGTTCCCAGACAATTCATGAGAAAAGACAGTCTTTTCAACAAGTGGTATTGGAAGAACTGGACTTCCATTTGTAAAAAAAAAAAAATGAACCTCAACTATTATTTCACAACTATAATACATGATGTTGCTGTTGTTCAGTTGCTCAGTCATGTCCGACTCTTTGCGACCCTATGGACTACAGCACTCCAGGATTCCCTGTGTAGGCTTCCCTGTCCTTCACCATCTCCCAGAGTTTGCTCAAACTCAGGTCTATTGAATCAGTGATGCCATCCAATCACTTCAACCTCTGTCACTCCCTTCTCCTCCTGCCTTTAATCTTTCCAAGCATCACAGTCTTTTCCAATAAGTCGGCTCTTTGCATCAGGTAGCCAAAGTATTGGAGCTTCAGCTTCAACATCAGTCCTTATAATGAATATTCAGGGTTGATATCCTTTAGGATTGATTGGTTTGATATCCTTACTGTCCAAGGGACTCTCAAGAGTCTTCTCCAGAACCACAGTTTGAAAGCATCAATTATTTGGTGCTCAGCCTTCTTTATGGTCTAACTTCCACATTCGTACATGATTTCTGGAAAAATCATAGATTTGACTACACAGACCTTTGTCAGCAAAGTAATGTCTCTGCTTTTCAATACGCTGTCTAGGTTTTTCATGATATAGACAAAATAAGTAGCACCAGCAGCAACAATACCAGAGGGTAATAATAATTATGTTTGACACAATTTGTTCTTAGAAAAGTCAAACCATTGTCAGGTAAGAAAAAGTGTGTAATGAAAATCAGAAGATTTTAACTTTTCAGTAGGACATTCTCTCAAATATTAATATATACATATATATGTGAATTTACCAGTCTCTTGGCAATAATCCTGTGAATGGTGCCCCAAATATGCTTAATAATCAATTATTTGACTAAACACATTTAATATAATCAGTGTATTATAAATAAGTGTTTATGTTGAATAAATGTGCTTACTCTAATAAATGGATTTGGAAAATAAAAGACTTGGACAGGAATGTGGACATGTGACTAAAAGATACATTAATACATTACTTATTTTAAAAAGCAGACTATTACACATTCACATAAATTAAGTTTTTACTGTCACAGGGAAATACAAGAATGAAAAGTTAACACAAGGATATAAAGAAAGCTACAAATGTACGTAGGCTTTTTAAGATGGTTTCTTACTATATTTACTCTCTTAAAAAAAAATGCCCCAGCCTGAAATTAGAAGTACAATATCAGTATTTATCGAACTTAAAATTTTTTTCAAGGTGTTTCAAAAAATTTTTCATACAAGTTTATGGTAAGTATATGTTCCTTACTTGGATCGACCCTAGTACTCGCAGCTCTAAACTAAGAAAACAGGAAGTATGATAGGATAAAACTGGTAACATTATGTAAATAAAACAATTTATTTATAAATAATAATAAATGATCACTCCACACCATAGTAACTTACGATGATTTGAGAATAAATACTTAACTTTGAGAAGGATTACTGGACTGGCAGTGTGTTGCTGGTACATGTCAAGATTATTCATCTCCCTGACAGTAATATTAACCACAATCCATTTCAGTAACTTCAGTTTATCATTTTCTGACTAATGTTAAAAAAACAATGTCAGTGAAGGTTGCTTAAACTAAGTGTAGGCTTAACCCCTGTTAGAGTCATTAAAAAACTTCCACAAGAAGGTAACTTCTAGTAAAAAAAACAAATCTGCCATACATAGTACTAATAATTTAAATGCCATACACAGTACTAATAATTTAAAGATGCAAATTGTAAAAAATTGTTTGTGCAAAACCAATGGATTATTGTCCTAAGGTAAAAAAAACTGCAGCAAATCCTCTAAACACACCACAATATATTGCCCCATATGTATGTATGTGTGTGTATATATACATCTATATATGTTCGTATTTTGCTAAACTTAATTTTAAATTATGGGCAAAGTGCCAAACAGCTGTATTTTAAACAAAATATATCACACTGTACATGTAATAATTTAAAGTTTTGAAAGGTAAGTGTACTCACGAAAAATTTTCTCCAGTATTGTAACAAATACTATATAAAAAGCAGTCTGCTATTCAGGACCCTCAGACTAAGTACTCTGCTTCAGGTCCTTCCTAATAAATGGAGGCAGGCTGACACAAGCCTATCTAAATCTAAAACTTTCCTAGTTACTGAATTTCATCTTTCCAAGCTATACCCCCTTTCATTTTGGATATCCCTTTTAGAAAGCATCTGTACTTACTCTCAACATTCTATACTAATGTTTTCTTTTTCTATTAATGCAATAGCTTTTTTCTATTAGGGTATTTATTCTGTTTTGCTTTTAAGGCTTCTGCTTCTTAAATTGTCTTTGTTTCTTCTGGTTTCTTTTATTGTTCTATTCAATTTAGTCTCTACTGTCCTTCACACTGAAGGCTGTCTTTAAATGCTTGCTAGTACTTGGTCATATCTTCATTTCTAAGAATGAGGCACAAAACCGCTGACTTCAGTCACTGAGTGTAAACAGAAATGTGACTTTTACGGAAGCAAAATCATATAGGCTCCAAGTAGGATCCCTAAAATGTCAGTACATTTGAGGTCTTTTCATTGAGACAATCAGTATGTCCAAAGGGTAACACAATTTTCCGCCTTACATTTTGGGGCTGGTATAAGCCTGGCTGTCGGAGTGCTGATATCATGACAGCAAAGGGGTCTGGGGGCCTTCAGCCTTCGGTACTTAAAGCCTTCTGTTAATCCTCCTGCTTTCCATTCCTTACTCTTCAACTCCCCCTCTGCTGTTCTTCCTGTTCTCCAATCAGAAACTTGTCTGGTGCAATTTCTCCAAAAAGTAAACCTCTAGTCTTTTGCTGAGATAAGGGGAAAGGTAGTCCCATTTTGGAAAGAAGTAGACATACATGCCACTGTTCAACCTAAACTATTCTTTCTAGTTACACCTAAAAGTCTACCAGTTCAGTGATAGGGACACATCTGAGGTCAGACCCTAGCCTTTAACAATTAGGAAATCTATGTCCTTGGAGAGTTTCTTAACCTCACTACACCTCTGTTTCCTATGTGTAAAATAAAGATAATAACACATTCGTTAGAATGCGGTTGAAGAGACTAAAGTAGAGCACATATATAAAATGTTTTTTAAAAGCACGTACTTGAGATTCCCTCACAATCCTACAAAAAGATTCTAAACTTTCCCATATCATTCTTTTTTGCTGACTGGACTATAAACTCCCCAAGGCCAGGGAATGTAATTCAAACCAAAATCTCTAAGATCTATGTGGCATATAACAGCATATTTGGTGCCAAGCTTGAAATATATTTAATATATTTTGCCAGCCAATAAAAAACAGCCAAGTGTGGGATAATTTTAATTTCTTTCTCTGCACTTATATTTTATTTAAATGCTTTAGGATCCACTATTTATCATTATAATATAATAAAGCTGTTTTAACTTTCAGTTCCTTTGGTTTAACTGAAGCCCAATAAATAGAAAAATAAAGTAAAAGTTATAATGCTCATCGTCTTAAAACAATATTCCCCTCCCCACCAAAAGAGTATTCTTCTCCCTCTGTGACATCTAGATGGTATATTGATTCCCAGTGTATCTGTTGCAGAGCCCACTAAAAGGACTGGCATTTGTCAGAAACAGCACTTAAAATTTAAAGAGATAAAGAAGTGCTGTCTGATCAACAACAGTTAAATGTCCAGTAGTCAATTCCAGGTCAGGATGAATGCTGTATATTATGTGTGTGTGTTAGGAGAAACATCTCACATATAAAAATACACAACCAGATGGTAGGAGATATGAAGGAGACAGAGAGGGGGGAAGTCATCTACTTTTGCTTTAAACAAAGAGAGAAGAAAACACAATAAATACAAGGATGAATAACAGCAACTAATCAGCAAGTGAATAAATTTAGGACAACCTTGTTCAGATCCCTTCATTTATTTCATAATTTACTCTTTAGAAACACTTTGATCCAGAGTAGAGCAATTTGCTTTTCTTGATTCTTAAGCAAAATAACAACTCACACTGTGCTTACATTCTAAAGTTTTTAAAATGCATGATTTTTCTTTTCCCTCTACCTTGAACTCTTGCAGCATTTTGCTTCATTTGAAGAATGTATGCTCTAACAAATATAGATTATAGCTTGACCATTATAAATTACTGGTTATAGTTTGACCATTCCTGCTTTCCCCCTCACCAATCTTTGGTTTATTTTTTAGTAGAACAGTAACTTAGAAGACTTTATCTAATTTCCAGAAACTAAGAGTCCCCGGTACACTATTACTCAATAAACAATCACTAAATGAAAAAAAAAAAAAAAGAATGCTCAGGGAACATCAGGTGTTCTCTAGAGTTAACCAAACATTCATCTTTTCCATAAAACGGGTTTGGTCAAAAAGCTGGAAGCATAACCTGGGACAAACACACCAGGAGGCAGCAACTGGGAAAAGTACTTTTCGAGCAATAAAATGCTGGTTGCACCTTACCATGCACTTCAGCATAAGAGGTGAAAAGCAACTTGATAATATAACATTAAAACAGACTCAGAAATTGAAGCCAAGCATAGAAAGCAGCATAGCACACTGCAGTGTTTCCCAAGCTGTCTGGGCCAAAATTCACAGCAAGAAATTTGTCACTTTATACCTTAACCCAGTACACACACACACACACACACACACACAGCTGTGAACTGCACAGTGTTTAAATTCTGGTTCTATCCACCATCTGTGTGACTTTGTACAATTGATTTAACCTCACAGTGTATCAATTTCTGCTCCTGTAAAAGATAGTAATAATACTACCTATCTTAGAAGGTCTTTGTGAGGGTTAAAAGAATTAACATATGTAATATACTCCAAAGTGGGATGTTCTTATAGCTGAGTTTTCATTTGCAAGACTTCATTTGGAAATGGCTGGTCTATCTACTGCATTTCAATCTAACAAAATACTTGTTTTTTTGAATAGGCATTCAGGTATATGGACTTCTTTGAGAGCTCAGTTGGTAAAGAATCCGCCTGCAATGCAGGAGACCCCAGTTTGATTCCTGGGTCAGGAAGATCTACTGGAAAAGGGACAGGCTGCCTACTCCTATATTCTTTGGGCTTCCCTTGTGGCTCAGCTGGTAAAGAATCTGCTTGCAAAGAGGGAGGCCTGGGTTCGATCCCTGGGTTGGGAAGATCCCCTGGAGAAGGGAAGGGTTATCCACTCCTATATTCTGGCCTAGAGAATTCCATGGACTATCCATGGGGTTGCAAAGAGTCAGACAAGACTTAGCAACTTTCACTTTCATCCAAGTATTTACATTAAATATTCCAAAATAACTATATTAATCAATTAGAAGAGAAATTATTGCACCTGATTATTTTCATTTTCCTCACTTAGAAAATTGGCTTACACAATCTCCTACTAAGGAAAAAAAGTAATAACAGCACAAAAAAATCTTATTAATCCGCCATGAAATCTCTGGTACTGAAACAACAGCTATTATAATTTGTTTTTATGGTATGACATTTTGTAAATATATTCCTGCCCTGATTATAACTTCTTATAAAGAAAAGACAAAAAGAAAATATTCTTGTCTCTTTCAAGGAGGCTGTCAAAATATAAAACTAAACTCAGTGTGCATTTGTAAAATATGGATTAATGTCACTCCAAAGTTTATGCATGGTTAGATCTGTCTTCTCATCAGTCAGAATTTTAGACTGGTGATGAAACAACAGGGAAACTGGAAGAAAAAAACAACTTCAAAACTGATTTCTACTTTTTTTCAGCTTTAAAAGATTAAAGCATTATGTTAAATGAGGAGTTTCTCAATAGAAGAAAATAATAAAATTTCCTCACATTTTCAAACTAAAATAGATTTGATCTTAACAGATTGACAATATTATATTGCAATTATTATAAGGAAATACCATATATAAAATTGAATTCCTTCAAAAGGACATTTTTTACATTCTCTGTCTTAGAACTTTTCTTTCTAAAGATAATGATCAGAAAAATGATACAGAAGAAAGACTGTTAATTATATTAATTCAGCTTCAGAAAGAGAATTCCTGTAAAACATGGACAAGATTACCAAATAAAATTGTAGTTTCATATCAAAACTTTGGGGACATTAAATGGATATAAATATGCATAAATAATTCAATTCATTTAAAAAAGATAGGCTATATTATTCACTTAAGAATGAGGATAAGACCTGTTTATGATTTAATTTAAGCTTTGCACACAATGTTTTCTTCGATTTCACAAGTTTATTTAAACATATAGTAGTATTTGCTAAGGAGAAGGAAATGGCAACCCACTCTAGTACTCTTGCCTGGAGAATTCCATAGACTGAGGAGCCTGGTGGGCTACAGCCCATGGGGTCACCAAGAGTGGGACACAGCTGAGCGACTTCACTTTCACACATTGGAGAAGGAAATGGCACCCCACTCCAGTACTTTTGCTTGGAAAATCCCATGGATGGAGGAGCCTGGTAGGCTGCAGTCCATGGGATTGCTAAGAGTCGGATACGACTGAACGACTTCACTTTCATGCATTGGAGAAGGAAATGGCAACCCACCCCAGTGTTCTTGCCTGGAGAATTCCAGGGACAGGGGAGCCTGGTGGGCTGCCGTCTATGGGGTTGCACAGAGTTGGACATAACTGAAGCAACTTAGCAGCAGCAGCGGTAGTATTTGCTAAACGTATACTATGGGAAAACTTCCATATAATTCTAATATTTTTTGTCTTAATATATGCATTTTATTGATGTATAGTTGACTAACAATGTTTCAAGTGCACAACAAGGTGATTCAGTTGCATATGTGCATATATGTTATATATCTACTTTTTAAATAGAAATCTGGCATTCTATTCATACTAAGTGGATGACACCTTCAAAGCAGCTCTGAATGCAGAACTCAAAGGCACGCCTATGGTGTCTCCTCATAATGCAGAAAGAGAAAGAGAGAGCGCGCATGTGTGTGTGTGACAGTGTATGTGTGTGTGTGTGTGTGTGTGTGCACACTCAGGCATGTCTGACATTTTACAACCCCATGAACTGCAGCCCGCCAGGCTCCTCTGTCCATGGGATTTTCCATGCAAGAATACTGGAGGGGGTTGCAATTTCCTTCTGCAGGCATATAATTCTATTATAATCATTTTTCTTACAGATACAGCTCATGTTATATATGACACACACTCCTGAAAATATGTCTATACACAGATACTTAAAAATGGAATCACACTGGAAACATTGTGGCAGACCTTAATATCAATAGGAATGAGATACAATTTATAAACAATTTTATATACACTGAGTACAATTTTCAAATATCATATATGCTTGATTATTTTACTTAAAATAATGTAAGTCCAAACTCACTTATTTCCATCAATAGTTAATGAAATCAATTAGTATGAGTAGGATTCCATTTTCACGATCTTGAAAGACTTTTCTAGCATTTGAATTACTGCTGCTTTATAGGAGAGGAGATGTTAGCTGTAACTTGTGTGGTTGAGTATTAGAGCTCCCCACTTCTTCCAGCTCTGCTAATCACACCACTATTGGCTATACAATATGTGCTGTTCAGCTCTTGTTGAAAACTCTCTTTATAAATATTCCTTTGTCAGCACAAAAAGCAATTATTTCACAAAATCTCTTATAATATAAAAATGGATACTCCTACAATTAAATGCACTAAATCAAAAAAATTATATTTTTATGTCTCTATATAGTGGATATGGACATTTATGGACAGATGGTAATGAAAATGACTCTTTTGCTTTGGTTCTGAACTCCCCTCCCCTTCTGACTTTTAATATAACAAAATAAAAAAAGCAAAATTACTATTGGTCCTTTAGTGGGGCATTAAAATACCTTATTTATCACATACAGAGATAAGTTATAAAGGCATTAGTTAAAAGAGCATTTTACACATCCAGCAAAACTACTTGGCAAGTTCCTTAGAAACAGCTGTAACATACAAATAAGATTCAATTTTAATAAAAGATTCTGTTTAGCTGGCAAGTAATAACTGCATTTTGCTGATACCATTTCATTGGATTCTCATAATGAAAAAATTCATAGGGCCTACTTCAGAAAAATTGTTTTGAAGGCTTTCTTCTGGCCACGTAAGGCTGTTAGTGGGATAGAGAACAAAGATAGGGGTCAGTGAACAGCCCTTTGGCAAGAAGCGCAGGACACGCCAACGGGGCGGGAGCGCTTGCCCAGTCCAGCGACGGCAGAGGAGAGGAATACAACCTCGGCAGGAAAATCCAAACAGCCTCCCACCTTTCACCATTACAGCCTGTTCCATCCAGAAGTGAACATGCTCCTGGCCCACAATCCATCCAACTACTCACTGCACCTTAAAAGAGCCCACAAAAAGCCCCCCAAGCACAAAGCCTCTTAAGCTATGTGCTCACACAGAAGTTCAAACTGGAGGACTGAGTTTACAGAAAAGAAGGGAGTTCTTCTAGATGTCGAGAAAGGGTCTATATTTAATTTATTTTGTGAAGCAAATTTTATATTTTAACAACTTAATGAAAAATGAGATTTTTACTTTTCCACATATAAAATTCAAATAAAGGAGAGACAGTGGGATGTAACAGCCTGAGAAGTAAAGAGCTGTCCAGTCTTCACTATTGACCTACTGCGTGGTCCATTGCACAAGTCAAATACAGTCCTCATTTTTATTAGCCAAGAGAGTTCTTCGGTTCCAGTGAAACACACAAGGTTTTAGAACAAATTCAGCACCCAAATGTAAGTAAGACTTTCCTTTTTTCGTTTTCTCTAAAGAACTCCCCTCTCCTCTCCCCACACCCCGAAAAAACAAGAAAACATTTCTCTATCTATTATTCCTCACAGTCAGTGGGGCACCAGGGAACTTCTGCTATCTGGGCCACATCTGGCTGCTCATGGCTGTGCCTGCTCCTGAGTCTGTGGTCAGCTGCCTGGTGTGAGCTGGCCTCAGCTCGCACAGCTCAGCCATCCTCCATGTGTCAGTCTTGACCCCCCAGCTAGTTAACTAGGGCATGTTCTCAAAGGAGGTCAAAGGGAAGCAAAAGCAGAAACATGCAGGTGCTTTTTCAAACTTCTATTTTGTTTTGAGTTTACTAACCAACTCTTTTTTCTCCTCTACTGGCCTCCTTTTTCTTTTTTTCTTAAATTGTGGTAAAATATTCATAACATGAAATTTATCATTTTAACCACTTTTACGTGTACAGTTCAGTGGCATTAAGTACACTCAGGTTGTCAGGCAACCATCACCACCTATCTCCAGAACTTGTTTCATTTTGCAAAACTGAGACTCTACACTCACTAAAGAAGTCTCCATTCCTTATAACACTCGACTCTTCTAAATGCCTCATATGAGTGAAATCATACAATAGTTGTCCTTTTGTGAATGTCTTGTTTCACGTAGCATGATGTCTTCAAGGTTCATCCACATTGCAGCACGTGTCACAGGTCCCTCCCTGGTTAAGGGTGAACAATATTCCCCTGTATATGTGTACCACCTTCTGTTTATCCACTAATTCATCAATGGATACTTGGACTGCTATCATCTTTTGGTTACTGTAAGTAATAATTCCATAAATATGAAAATGGGTATACAAATACCTCTTCAAGTCTCAGCTTTTCTCTTGGGTACATACTCAAAACTGGAATAGCTGGGGTCTTCCCTGTGGCTCAGGGGTAAAGAATCTGCCTGCCAATGCAGGAGATGCGAGTACCATCCCTGATCTGGGAGGATCCTACTTGCTATGGAGCAACTAAGCCCCTGCGGTAAACAACTGACCCTGTGCTCCAGAGCCTAGGTGCCACAGCTACTGGAGCCCGTGCTTTGCAACAAGAGAAGTCACGGCACGTGGGAAACCTGCGCCCCGCACCCAGAGGGCGGCCACTGCTCACCGCAACTGCAGAGACGTCCGCGCAGCAACAGAGACCCAGCACAGTCAAAAGTAAGTGAAATCATATTTAAAAAGCGGACTAACTGGATCTTAAGGTAATTCCATTTTTCTTATTTTGAAGGAACTGCCATACTTTTTTCCACATCAGATTTACAAGTTTACATTCCTACCAGCAGTGCACATGGGTTCCAATTTCTCCAAATCTTTACCAATACTTGTTATGTTAGGTTTATTTATTTTTTAATTAAAGCCATAGTACTGGGTGTGAAGTGGTATCTCACTGTGGTTTTGATACACATTTTCTAAACATCAAGTAGTGTTTGAACACCTTCTCATCTGCTCATTGGCTATCACTATAACTTCTTTGAAGAACTGCCGAGTAAAACTCCTCACCAATTTTTGAATCGGATTGTTTCCGTTTTGTTCTATATTCTACATACTCATCCTAGAACCAAAACAATAAGGTTTTCTTTTGAAAATAAAAACTCTCCTTTAAAAGTGAAACAGGAGATATACAAACTTCTACAACTTCTTACCACAAGCACAGAAAACTAGCCAATCTGATCACATGGATTACGGTCTTGTCTAACACAATGAAACTAAGCCATAATATGTGGAGCCACCCAAGACGGATGGGTCATGGTGGAGAGGTCTGCCAAAATGTGGTCCACTGGGGAAGGAAATGGCAAACCACTTCAGTATTCTTGCCTGCAAACCCCATGAACAGTATGAAAAGGCAAAAAGATAGGATACTGAAAGATGAACTCCCAGGTCAGGAGATGCCCAATATACTACTGGAGATCAGTGGAGAAATAACTCCAGAAAGAACGAAGGGATGGAGCCAAAGCAAAAACAACACCCAGCTGTGGTTGTGACTGGTGATAGAAGCAAGGTCTGATGCTGTAAAGAGAGGTACTGCATAGGAACCTGGAATGTTAGGTCCATGAATCAAGGCAAATTGGAAGTGGTCAAACAGGAGATGGCAAGAGTGAACTTCAACATTTTAGGAATCAGTGAACTAAAAAGGACTGGAATGGGTGAATTTAACTCAGATGACCATTATATCTACTACTGTGGGCAGGAATCCTTTAGAAAAAATGGTGTAGCCATCACAGTCAACGAGAGTCCGAAATGCAGTACTTGGATGCAATCTCAAAACCGACAGAATGATCTCTGTTCGTTTCCAAGGCAAACCAATCAGTATCACAGTAATCCAAGTCTATGCCTCGATCAGTAATGCTAAAGAAGCTGAAGTTGAATGGTTCTATGAAGACCTACAAGACCTTCTAGAACTAACACCCAAAAAGATGTCCTTTTCATTATAGGGGACTGGAATGCAAAAGTAGGAAGTCAAGAAACATCTGGAGTAACAGGCAAATTTGGCCTTAGAGTACAGAATGAAGCAGGGCAAAGGCTAATAGAGTTTTGCCAAGAGAATGTAGTGGTCATAGCAAACACCCTCTTCCAACAACAAAAGAGAAGACTTTACACATGGACATCACCAGATGGTCAATACCAAAATCAGACTGATTACATTCTTTGCAGCCAAAGTTGGAGAAGCTCTATACAGTCAGCAAAATCAACAGTGGGAGCTGACTGTGGCTCAGATCATGAACTCCTTATAGCCAAATTCAGACATAAGTTGAAGAAAGTGGGGAAAACCACTAGACCATTCAGATATGACCTAAATCGAATCCCTTATGATTATACAGTGGAAGTGAAAATTAGATTTAAGGGACAATATCTGATTGACAGAGTGCCTGATGAACTATGGACGGAGGTTTGTGACATTGTACAGGAGACAGGGATCAAGACCATCTCCTAGAAAAAGAAATGCAAAAAAGCAAAATGGCTGTCTGAGGAGGCCTTACAAATAGCTGTGAAAAGAAGAGAAGAGAAAAGCAAAGGCGAAAAGGAAAGATATACCCGTTTGAATGCAGAGTTCCAAAGAATAGCAAGGAGAGATAAGAAAGCCTTCTTCAGCGATCAATGCAAAGCAATAGATGAAAACAACAGAATGGGAAAGACTAAAGATCTCTTCAAGAAAACTGGAGATACCAAGGGAACATTTCATGCAAAGATGGGCTCAATAAAGGACAATAATGGTATGGACCTACAGAAGCAGAAGATATTAAGAAGAGGTGGCAAGAATACACAGAAGAACTGTACAAAAAAGATCTTCATGACCCAGATAATCACGATGGTGTGATCACTCACCTAGAGCCAGACATCCTGGAATGCAAAGTCAAGTGGGCCTTAGGAAGCATCACTATGAACAAAGCTAGTGGAGGTGATGGAATTCCAGTTGAGCTCTTTCAAATCCTGAAAGATGATGCTGTGAAAGTGCTGCACTGTAGTGGCCACAGGACTGGAAAAGGTCAGTTTTCATTCCAATCCCAAAGAAAGGCAATGCCAAAGAATGCTCAAACTACCTCACAAGTGCATTCATCTCACATGCTAGTCAAGAAATTCTCAAAATTCTCCAAGCCAGGCCTCAACAGTACATGAACTGTGAACTTCCAAATGTTCAAGCTGGTTTCAGAAAAGGCAGAGGAACCAGAGATCAAATTGCCAACATCCACTGGATCATCAAAAAAATGAGAGATTTCCAGAAAAACATCTATTTCTGCTTTATTGATTATGCCAAAGCCTTTGACTGTGTGGATCACAATAAACTGTGGGAAATTCTGGAAGAGATGGGAATACCAGACCACCTCCCTGCTTCTTGAGAAATCTGTATGCAGATCAGAAAGCAACAGTTAGAACTGGACATGGAACAACAGACTGGTTCCAAATAGGAAAAGGAGTACGTCAAGGCTGTGTACTGTCACCCTGCTTATTTAACTTATACGCAGAGTACATCATGAGAAACACTGGGCTAGAAGAAACACAAGCTTCAATCAAGATTGCCGGGAGAAATATCAGTCACCTCAGATATGCAGATGACACTAGCTTTATGGCAGAAAGTGAAGAAGAACTAAAGAGCCTCTTGATGAAAGTTAAAGAGGAGAGTGAAAAAGTTGGCTTAAAGCTCAAGATTCAGAAAACTAAGATCATGGCATCTGGTCCCATCACTTCATGGCAAATAGATGGGGAAACAGTGGAAACAGTGGCTGACTTTATTTTCATGCGCTCCAAAACCACTGCAGATGGTGACTGCAGCCATGAAGAGACGCTTACTCCTTGAAAGGAAAGTTATGACCAACCTAGACAGCCTATTAAAAAGCAGAGACATTACTTTGCCAACAAAAGTCTGTCTAGTCAAGGCTATGGTTTTTCCAGTAGTCATGTATGGATGTGAGAGTTGGACTGTGCAGAAAGCTGAGTGCCGAAGAATTGATGCTTTTGAACTGTGGTGTTGTTGAGAGTCCCTTGGACTGCAAGGAGATCCAACCAGTCCATCCTAAAGGAAATCAGTCCTGGGTGTTCACTGGATTGACTGATGTTGAAGCTTAAACTCCAATACTTTGGCCACCTGATGCGAAGAGCTGACTTATTTGAAAAGACCCTGATGCTGGGAAAAATTGAGGGCAGGAGGAGAAGGGGACAACAGAGGATGAGATGGCTGGATGGCATCACCAACTTAATGGACATGAGTTTGGGTAAGCTCCAGGAGTTGGTGATGGACAGGAAGGCCTGGCATGCTGCAGTTCATGGGGTCACAAAGAGTTGGACACAACTGAACGACTGAACCGAACTGAACAATTTCTTAGTTCTAAGTACTATACCTAAATACTAAGTTCATTTGAAAAGATCCTGATGCTGGGACAGATTGAGGGCAGGAGGAGAAGGGGACGATAGAGGATGAGATGGTTTGATGGCATCACTGACTCGATGGACATGGGTTTGGGTAGACTCTGGGAGTTGGTGATGGACAGGGAGGCCTGGAGTGCTGCAGTTCATGGAGTCATAAAGAGCTGGACACGACTGAGCGATTGAACTGAAGTGAACTGAAGTACTATACCAGGCACCAAAAATAGAGAAATTAAAAGAACTAAATCTTTCTATTCAATGATTTCCCTTAATAGGAAACACAGAGAAGAACATGTAAAATTATAATAAATTATGTAATGCATTAGAAAAGAAGAATATAGAGAGTACTGCGCAAGTACAAAATTTTTGATGATGGGAAAAGCAATAGCAAAGGCAGCAAAGGTGAAAGAGAACATGAAGCAACATAGGACCAGATGGTTATAGCAGAGACATGGGGCAGAGGCAGAGAGGTGCTGGTCAAACAGGCAAAGGCTAGGACCTACACACCACTGCTGTCATGACACGGGGCAGAGGCAGAGAGGTGCTGGTCAAACAGGCAAAGGCTAGGACCTACACACCACTGCTGTCATGACACGGGGCAGAGGCAGAGAGGTGCTGGTCAAACAGGCAAAGGCTAGGACCTACACACCACTGCTGTCATGACACGGGGCAGAGGCAGAGAGGTGCTGGTCAAACAGGCAAAGGCTAGGACCTACATACCACTGCTGTCATGACAAAAATCTTCACCTTCGTGCTGACACCCCTGGTGACTACTTCAACTAGACTGTGTAGAGAAGCAGACTGTACCCTGTGGATGCAGATGAAGTTACTCCTGGATATTCCTAATATTGTCAAGCCAGGAGACAGGCAAAGAAGGGAACACTCTTCCTTCGACATCAAAAAAGGGGAAATCCTTGGATTCTGCGTGGAGGACATGGATACTGTGAGTAAATTAGAGCCTATCTTGTGGTAATCTGTGGAGAGTAGGCAGTGATCCTCAGACTGAGGCTATAAATTGCTTAGAGCCTGTACTTCTGATGTGATTGGGTACTCAGTAAAGCTTTACTTAAATACTTCACTAGAGCCTAAAACAGATTTAAAAGAGTTAAGGGAAGGGACTATGTACAATCTTAGAAAGAAGAAGTCTCATGTTCTGAGAACTCCAAAGTGACCTAGAAGGATAAGGGAGCAACAGGGGCTCGGGGAACAGGCAGGGGAAAGGCAGCAAAGAACCTCCAGGTTAGATCTGTAGAATATATAAACATTCTTCAGGTACTGGTAGAAATTTCTAAGAGTTTTAGGAAAAAGACTGGACTTTCCGACCGTCTGAACAGATGGGAGCAGGGGTACAGTGTTCCTTTTACATTAAAGGAATATTTTTCGCTTCTAAACTTTTCATGCTCCTAAATTTAACTGGAGGAATCAGTTTCAACTCATGAAGTACTTCATCTTAGTTTTTCTTTCCTAGATCTTTCGGAAGGGGCTAGAAACAAAGACAAATCAAGCAGCAACCCTGAAATAGGAAATGGCAACCCACTCCGGTACTCGTACCTGCAAAATCCCATGGACAGAGGAGCCTGACAGGCTACAGTCACAGAGTCGAACACGACTGCGTGATGAGCATGTACCTGCGACAAGGACAGTAGGCCCAACTGTGTGTTTCACAAACATTTCCCTGGAAAAGGACTCCCACTAGGGCTCCTTAAAGAAATAAATGATACTAAATATGAGAACTGGGCCAGAAAATGTGAGGGTTAAGACTAAAGCACCTTGTTATATCAGAGATCATGGAAGTTTTCAGACTACTAAGACTGTATCAAAACAATGCAGGAACAACTTGAAGAAACTCCCCGTGATCAAAGCAGGAACAAGTGATCATCAATGAAAACACTAACTGCAGTGGGTTGAAACATCAAAACCACTTCAGTTTTGTGTACAAATTCATAAAGATAAATATTTTTAAATTAGGTTTCTTTGGAGGGTGCTGGGAACCAATTCATTGTTTTAAAAACTGATATATATAAAGAAATGTTTATCCTGCCTTTCCAATGTTATGTACCATTGAAAAACTTAATAACAGATGAAGGGATGTCATCTCTTTAGAAAATGGTCCCAAATAATACATGAAATAAAAGTGATAGAATTTAAATACCATGATTTTGCAATGCCTACTGAACTAATGAGTTCTGGCATTAAACATGACAAAAGAAAAGTAAATTAGAGGGGTTTCCTGCTGGCGCAGTGATGAAGAATCCGCCTGCTAATGCAGGAGGCATAGGTTCCAACCCTCATTCGAAGATCCCACATGCTGTGGGGCAACTAAGCCCAAGCACCAAAACCCTTCTCCCTGTGCTCCAGAGCCTGGGAGCCACAACGACCGAGCCCGTGTGCTTGAGCTACTGAGGCGCTTGTGCCCTAGAGCTCGTGCTGCACAAGAGACGCCCCTGCAATGAGAAGCCCAGGAACCAGGAAAAGAGCAGCGCCCACTTTCCGCAACTAGAGAAAAGCGCACGCAGCAACGAGGACTCAGCACAGCCACAGTAAATAAAATTATAAAAATAGCAAATTATATATTACATGTCCTTTGACAGAAGAGTGCAAAAGTTTCCTATGAAGCAGTTTTGCTAAAAAAAACCTAATCTGAATTCTATAAACCTCTGGAATCAACTACCAATTTACAAGGAATATAGGAGACAATGAAACCTGTAGATTATGCCACACAGATGCAATAAGCAAAATCCACACTATGAAAAAATCTACAAGACAATATACTTCTTCAACTAAAAAATCAGGGGGGGGGGGGGAATAGATGAAAGAGAATTCCACAGAATAAACAGACTTAAATGCAATGTGTGGTTCTTGTTGGATCCTGACTGGAATAAACAAACTAAATACAATTTTGAAAGCCTACTGGCTATTTGATGATATTAAGAAAGTATTGTTAATATTTTTAAGTTTACTAATGGGATTATGGTTGTGCTCTGCAAAGTTTTTAAAAGTATATACTGAAATATTTATGAATGGAATGATATGCTGTCTGAAATTTGCTTCAAAGTAATATGGGAAAGGGGAGAGAAAATGAGAGTAAAGATAAAATAAGAGGAACTACAAGGTGATAATTAGTGAAGTACAGTGATTGATACATGAGAATGCACCTGTTTTGTCTACTTATTATTATTCTGTTTGGTCTCCTTTTGCATATGCTTGGAATTCTCCATTATAAAAAGTTAAAAAGAAAAAAAGAGGCATATAACCTCATTTTGTAATAAAAAATGATTCAGGGTATTCCATTTATTGATAATTTATGACCAAAAAGGAAAATTCTTAATGATACTTGTATGAGAAAGGTTTATATAATAACCATTGTGTATCAATATATGTGGTAAATTAGGGGTAGTTTTTATTTTCTTATGTATGTATTTCACATTTTAAAATGTAATACAGTTAAAATTAACTTTTTAGAACTTGGAGGAAATGTCATGTATATTTTATTATTTAATTCACTTAATACATTTATTGTACTTAATAATACACACTCTCTACTTGGCAAGAGGGAAATAATGGTAAACAATGACACAAGAAGAACCAAAACAATTAGGTAAAAGAATATGTGAAATGCAGGTCATTTCAGATGCTTTGACAGAGGAAGGGATCAGTAACAGTCTCTATGAGGTAGTGGTCCTGAAGGGCTGAGAGGGTCAGCCATTCACAGAGCAGAGACGAATGTTCAAGGCAGAGGAAGCAAAGTATGGAGGTAAGAAAGAAGCATTCTGTAGTCAATGATAAGCCAAGAAAGGTTTAAGTACTGAATTTGTGGAATTCAAAATTTAATTGCCATCAAGGTTATCATGCATATTAAATTTCTCTTTTAAATTTGAGAATAATGAAAATACATTTAAAAGATAAATATATTAAAGTTATATTAAAAAGTTTTTTAAGGTGTTGTGAAAATAAAGATAATCAGATTTCTTTTTATATGCAAGATAATATATAATATTTTACACATAGTATTTCAGATGAACTAAGAAATTACCTTGGACAAATCTCTGAAGTTACTTGGCAAAGTAAGATCCAGTTCTTCCGATTCATAATTAGTAATGACCCATGGAAACACAGGATACTGATTTAAGTCATTGTAAGTCCGTCCTAGAAGAGAGAAAAAAGTCATTCTTAATTTAGAATAGTAAGATGATAAACATTCTGGAATATATTTTATTAAAAATAACAAGAACAACAATTTCTGAGTGCCAAACACTGTTCCCAGTGCTATCATTTATTCATTATTTCATTTAATTTTCACAATAACTCTATGAAAATAGGATCACCCCATTTTATAAATAGAAAAGTGAGGCACAAAAGTTTATGTAACTTGCCCCAAATCATGGAACTCGCAATGGTTGAACTATATTTAAATCTAGATGCTCTGTACCCATGCTAATGTTCTTATAAATTCCACAGCTATTTGTATTAATTGAAACAAAAATAATCTTCACTAAGAATTTAAAAAACAATTTCCTATCACATAAGAGTTTTTCAAAACCAGAATCCTTTCTCTGCCATTAATTAACTAACCAATCAACCAACCAACTAATAAACCAAGTTCAAGTGACTTAACCCCTGTGGGCATTCATTAGTCACCTGTAAAATGATGAGGTTATTCTAAATAACTCTGAAATTCCTGTGAAAGCTTTCAAATTCTATGCCCCTTTGAATATAATTCATGGCATCATCGAGGCTGCTTATTTAATTCCCAAATGATGCCACACAATCTTCTATGCTTCTTCTAAATCAAAGACATTCAATGACACATTCGGGTCTATTAACAATATGAATAAAGCAAAGGGTGAGGTAGCCCATCCATGTAGAAACAGCAGCTTTCTGAATATCACCACTTTAGGGAGGCAGGCTCAGTAGGTGACATCACTGTTTCCAAAGTAAAAACACTGCCCCCACCATTTTATTAGTCTATAACCTATATTTAGCTAGATTTAATGTGAACAAACTTTTATGGCTAACATATAAGGGAGATAAATATATTAATATTGCTTGAATTCCTTTTTTACAGTGTATTCTATCCCCTTCTTTCTTTCCCAGTTCTCAAATATATACGGATGTCATATCAACATACAGCTGAGTATTACACTAGCTCTCCACACAGATTCTCGGTATCTAAGCCTTCCTCATGATTTGATGTTTTTAGCATTTTATTTCATTCTATTCATCATAAGCTTGAGGCCTGGAAACAGTCTTACAAAATATGAATAATAAGATAATTTTAATTCAGATGTAATTATCACACTTCATATTTCTGTCAGTTTTAATTTCTCCCAGAAAAAAATAAATGAACTTAGTAGCAAAAAGCAGCCTATTTTGATATCCCTTTTCTCTTGCATTTTTCTCTCCTTCTGATTGAGATCTTATCATCAGTAAACAATAAAATACTTTTGTTATCCTATATGCTTAAAAAATCAAGTTTATTGTACCTACAATAAAAGAGTACATACCTGCTCATTGTCAACAGACTCTTGTTAATTAAGTTAAATTCAATATATAACTACTGAATGCCTGTGCTTAGTCACTCAGTCGTGTCCAACTCTTTGTAATCCTATGGACTGTAGCCCAGCAGGCTCCTCTGTCCAGGGGGATTCCCCAGACAAGAATACTGGAATGAGTTGCCATGCCCTCCTCCAGGAGATCTTTCCAGCCCAGGTAAGATCCAGGTCTCCCACACTGCAGGCAGATTCTTTACCATCTGAGCCACCAGGGAAGCCCAAGAATACTGGAGTGGGTAGCCTATCCCTTCTACAGGGGAACTTCCCAACCCAGGAATTGAACCGGGGTCTCCTGAATCGTAGGCAGATTCTTTACCATCTGAGCCACCAGGAAAGCCCAATCTACACCTAAGGTTCTCATTTAATCTCCAACCATTCAGTCCTTAAACTCTTTTGTTTATTTTGAAAATGAACTCCTATAAAGTAACTTGTAGGTTCTGAGATGCTAAAGCCTAAGGCATGACCTGTATTCATTCTGAATTCCCCCTCACCTCTGAATCACATTTGATACAGAGGCCTACACTTTTCCCTCTCCCTCTCCCGTTGTGTCTCAAGCCATTTGTTTCAACTTAGTTCTCCTACTAAATCTACAATTTCTGGGATCACTGATCCTCTTCTCTTCCTTAACAACTTTCCTCTTTCTTTTTGTCCTGCTCAAGAGCAGGCCCCAGACCTTATCTCACTGCTTTCTGCATCATCTGGCTTGGTAATCTCATCTCTATCTCTTGGTGATTAGTCTCTATGCAGATGAAACCCAATGTCTTTCTCTAAGTTCCAAATGCCTTCTATACTTCAGCATCTCTTTTTGATATATTGTATGCCTTGCTAGCACAGTAAAATCATCATCTTTCTCTAGATCAAATTTTTTCCTTCTTTTTCCTTTAATAGCACCACGGTTTCCCCCATGATTTAGAACAGAAGCCTGGAAGTCTTTTCTGACACTTTCTTCTCATTTACTCTCAGCATTCAGTCCTCTGGATGGCAGATGGTTTGTACCTTGTAAATTCTTGTGTTATCTAATCCTTTGTTTTAATTCCTACTGTCACCTCTCTAATGCAGGCCCTCATTACTTTTTATGTGCAACTGCCTCCTAACTTTTGCTCTCTACCAAGACTCCCTGCACCCTTCTTTATCCTTCATACGGCTTCCAACTTTTCATACAGCTCTGATATTGCTCATTTGTTCAGAAACTGTCAAAAACTTCCCTGTGAATTGACTGCTAATTCCTCAAATTGAGAGAAAATCTTTCATAATGAATGTCTCCACACAATCTTTTTAGTTTTCATTTTCATCATACCTTTATGAATATATGTACACACACAGTATACTAATAATCATTCTTTAGCTATATTTCATTTTTTCCTCATCTTTGTATGTTGCTTATGCTTTCAGCTTTACATAGAATGACTCCATTCATATGCATACTCCAAATAATCTAATAGCACAATTAATAACTTATCATTTGAAATAAATCAACATATGGGCTTAAATTACCTGCTATTGTGTTGAGAAACATCAAGTACTCAAAGTTTGAAATCTCCCTGTGCTGCCATCGCTGGGTCATATTAGAAGCTTTAAAAAGTTGACGTGGACTAGCTAATGAGATACGCCTGCAAGAAAAAGAATTTGATGTGGAATCAATTTAAACTTAAGATTAGTTATATCAATAATAAATCATGACTTCTGGGCTCATTCGAATTGATGTATTTATATTAATGAACACTAGAGGCGTTTCAATCTACAATTAATGCTTAAACAAATGATTTGGATGAGCCACAGGTCTATTATCCATGTTCTATTCATTAAGGTAAGCTGTCATTACAAAACCATTATAATAGCTAGCTCTATAAATTGATTAATAACAGTATGATTAATAATTCACTGCTTTACTGGTATAAGAGCTATTATAGTTACTAAAAAATACATATAAAAGTGTATACACATCTTTATCAGTTTTTATAGTCATCTCTTAAAGAAAACATATTTGTACATTATTAATTTAAACATCATGTTTTTCATACCTATTGTAACAGAGGAAAGAGGATTCACTCTTCAGGTGTCTATTCATCGGTTGAGATAAAGGTAAGAGAAACTATTTTTTTATATACCCTAACAATATACCAAGTTTTCTATTTTCTTAATGTAATATAAATACAAAAGGACATAACTGACCAACACTAAGTAGCAGTGGGAAATAGGTGGCAGGATTAAATACATTTGGAGCCCAGAATCTCAGAGAAGTATGCTGTCCTAGTTCTTCCTACCACTAAGGACAAGATACCTATTTTTTTTCAAGCTTAATTTACAAAGGTGTAATTTACATACCATAAAATTTATGCATGTAAGTGTACTATTCAATGCGTTTAAAGTAAATGTCTAGAGTTGTGCGATTATCACCACAATGTATTTTGGAACGTTTTAATCACCACAAAAAGTCGCCTTGTGCCTATCTAGAACTAACGCTTAATTCTACCCCTTGCTCTAGGCAACTATCAATCTGCTTCCATCTGTATGAACTTGCCTTTTCTGAACATTTCAGACAAATGGAATCAGACATCATGTTACCTTTTGCATTAGGCTTCTTTCACTAACCATAATGTATTTCAGATTCATCACTGTGGCAGCATGTATAAGCAGTTCATTTCTTTTGATTGCTAAGTAGTATTCCACTGTATGAATACAGAACACACCACATTTTAAAAATTCATTCACCAACTGATGGACATTTAAATTATTTCACTTTTTAGCTTTTATGAAAAATGCTACTAGGAACATTCATGTATATGTCTTTGATAAACATATGGTTGTATTTCTTTGGGGTAGATTACTAGGAGTGAAACTGCTGGGCTGTACGCTGACTTTAACTTTATGAGAAACTGCCAAATGGTTTTCCATTATACATTCCAACAAACAATGCATGATGTTTGAACTTTTCCACATCTCTGCCAAAACTTACTATTGTAGGTAGTTTTGATTATAGCCATACTAGTGAGTATAAACTGATATCATTTTAATGTACACTGTTGAATTTCCTTTCATGTGCTACTTAGCCATTTACTTTCTTTGAGGAAATTACTATCAGATCTTTTCTTCATTAACTGGGGGGCTTCTTTCATCCTATATTGAGTTGTAAAAGGTCTCTATACATTCTGGATGCAGTTCCTTTACTAGATATATGATGCACAAAATTTTTCTCAGTCTGTGGCTTATCTTTTCATATATTTAAGTGATGCATTTAAAGCACAAACATTTTAAATTTTGATTAAATCCATTTTCTAATTCTTATGAACAGTGTGTTGACATTCATTTTCTTGCATGTGACTTTCCAATCATTACAGAAGTATTTATTTAAAGATTACCCTTTCCTCATTGAATTGTGTTGGCAACTTTGTTAAAAAGCAACTGACCATAAATGCAAGGGCTTATTTTATTTCTTTATTCTTAATGTAGTTTCATTAACTTATACGCCTATCATTGGATAAATAGCACACATTTTGATTATTGTGGCTTTATGCTAAGTTTTGAAATCAGATAGTTTAAGTTTTCAAATTTTGTTGTTTTTCAAAATTGTTCTGGCAAATCTAGATTCATTGTATTTCAGCTGAATTTCTCCCAAAAAGTGTACTAAATTTTGATAGGGATTGTATTAAATTTATAGATCTGAGGAGAATTGACATCTTTATACTGAACCTTCTGATCCATGAATATGGAACATTTCCATCTATCGACGTTGTCTTCAATTTCTAACAGCCGTTTGTTATGCATTTTTCATTGTAAAAACTGTACATGTCTTTGTCATCTAGGAAGAAGACACTTCTAATCTGGATGCCTTTGCCTTTCCCCTCCATCCCTTCCTTTCTTATCACACAGGCTGAAATCCCCAATGTAATTTTAATAGAAGTGGTGAGAATGGAAGACATTCTGGCTTTCCTGACAGTAGGGGCAAAGCATTCCGTCTTTAAACAGTAAGTACGGTGTAGTATGGGTGAAGTATGGGACTTTTTGGTGGCTGCTGCTTACCTGTTTATCCTGTATTCTATTAACTATGTGCATAATACTGATTTTCAGATTTAAACCAGTTTGAGTTCCTGTGATAAAACCCATATGGCTACCTTATAATCCTTTTTGTATACTGCTGGATTTGGTTTGGCAATATTTTATAAAGCATTTTTGTGTATGTTCATTAGGGTTATTAGTCTATAGTTTTTTCCTTGTGAAATCTTTGCCTGGCATTGATAATAGGGAAAAGATGGCCTCACAGAATGAGTTGGTAAGTGTTTCTTCTGTATCTTCTGAATGAGTTTGTGAAGGGTTGGTATTTTTCTAATTTATCTATTTAATAAGATTCATCAGTTAACCCATCTGGGCCTTGACTCTTCGGTAAGATTTTTGAATTCTAATCCAATGGATCTGTCACAGGTCTATTCAGAGTTTTAATTTCTTCTTGAGGAAGTTTTGGCAATTCTGACTGTCCAGGAACTTGTCCATCTCATCTCAATTGTCTTAATTTGTAAGCTGATATTTCCTGCTAATGTTTTTAATTTCTACACGATCAGCAGTCCAGTCCCTTCTTCCATTTCTGACTTTGCTAATTCATATTACCTCTTTTGTTCATAGTTAGGCAAAGTATGTCAATTTTATTGAGCTTTTCAAAAAATCAGCTTTGCAAAGTTCTAACCTGTTACATGTCCACAAATTCTTTGCTATTTTCTCTTTAAGAGAAGGAACTTGATTCTCCTGCCAAGGGGCCTGGGCTGTATTTAATAACTCTCCTGAAACAAATAAGATGTAGCAGAAATGATGGCTTGTGACTATCAAGAGCAGGTCATAAGAAGACACTGGGGCTTCTACCTCATTCTATCTGGGATCAATTGCTCAAAGTCATGAACTCACTCAAAAGCAGCCTATGGCGAAACAGGTTTGGCACAGACCAGAGTCCTACTGCCACAGGGCGTGGGAGTGTATCAGCTTACAAACTCCTCTAGCCCAGGATGACTACAACTCCTACTGATATTTTGGCTATTATCTGTTGATTCTATATCAGTTGCAGTTAAAAGAAGATACTAAATAAAAAACCTGATTAAACACTAATCAAAAACAGCCCAAATCAATACAAAATTAGGTATGTTAAAAGTAAACTGCAAGTTTCTACTGCTAATGCATTTCAATCAATATAAAAATTTCAGTGTTAAGTCTCTTCTTAGTTCTTAAATTAGCTAACTGAATTGATGAAAATTAACAACTACTAAGAAATAAAACAGGTAATGATCCTGCTTTTTAAATACAGACAACTGGCTAGCACACAGGAAAGAGCGATATAACCTGACACTCTTCCAATTCCCTGTACTGGGAGAGATGCTTTGGCATTTTAACATTCCTTTCACATAGTTATTAAGTTACTTTGAACAATATAAATGCTAGTTATTAACTCCACATGTATATACAAAATTAATATTTGAACTCTGATTTATCGGAGGTTAAAGATAAAAGTTTTAATTAAATATATTGCATGCAAAATCCTTAACATATGGATTTGATATTGAAATCAACAGAAAAAATTGAAACAAATATGACATAATAAAGCAAAGTCTAATCATTTTAATCAAAATGATAAAAAGTTTAATGATTTATTATACATATTAAGTGATGGTACATTTGAAAATGGGTATGAAATAAGCACTTCTGTAACTTAGGTATTTTAAACATGCAGAGCCTCTTTTTCACTGATCTTTGCTGGGATAAAACATAATATAATAACATCTACCAAACTTAAATGTATGGTTTAATAACTTTTGAATATACCTGTTTCTGTAACCAATCATCATAGAAACACTCCAAAAAGCTAAGTCCTTTGTCCTAGTTCCTGGTAACCAATGATCTGCTTTCTGTCACTATACGGTTTTGCTTCTATAACAGTCTCATATAGATAGAATCATATAATTTCACATTATTTCTCAATCCCTTCATGTAAGGAGAATCATAGCCCATGACGGCCATGACGCCTGTAGCACACAGCTTTGTTTACTAATGATTCTGAGACTCATCCATGCTGCTGAACATGTCAGTGGTCAACTCCTTTTTATTCCTTTTGAAATTTGTTTTATATCTTTTAATTAGATAATAAAAGTAGTGAATCTACATTTTTATGAATTGGAAAAATAAAGATTTTGGAAGTAGATAAATTGAAACCTTAAATTCTATAATGTAGAGATAATTGCTGATATTTTTTAATTGAAGTGTAGTTGATATACAATATTGGGTTAGTTTCAGGTATATAGCAAAGCGATTCAGTTATACGTATGTAAATATTTTTCATATTATTTTCCATTATATGTTAGTATAAGATACTGAATATAGCTACCTGTGATATTCAATAAATCTGTGTTGTTAATTTTATATATAGTAGTGTGAATCTGTTAATATCAGGCTCCAAATTTATCCCCCCATCACATTTCTGTTTTGGTAACTGTAAGTTTGCTTCTTATGTTTTTGAGTCTGTGTTGCTGTTTTGTAAATAACTTCTGTATATCATTTCATTGCATGGACGCACTACAATCTACTGATCCATTTACAGTTGATGGACTAGAAATGTTTCAATTTGGGACTACATGAATAACACTGCTATTAATATTTGCTTACAAGTGAATGTGTGTACATATATTTTCATTATTCTCTATAATCACCTAGGAGTGGAACTGACAGGACATAAATTAAGTATATAGTTAACTTAATAAGAAAACTGCCAAATTTTCCAAGGTGACTATACTAACTTGCATTCCTACTGGCATGGTTCTTGAGTTTCTCACGCTGTATACTGATTTCACACTATTTATCTATTTGTTTATAAAACTCAGGTGTACCAATTACTTTACACTGTGTAAAATTCATCCTTTTTAGGTGTACAACGCAATGAGTTTTGCCAACAAACACAGTCGGGTAACACAACAAAGTCAAGACAGGAAATATTTCCATGTTATCAAAAAGTTTCCTCACACTCTTTTGTAACTAATAGTCCCTTTTCAATTTCAGTCTCTAGAAACCATTGATCTTATTTTTGTCCAAGTAGTTTCATTTTTTCCGAAATATCACATAAATGGAATCACACTATACACAGATTGTATACACAGTATACAAGCACAATATACAAACAGTTGGCTTCTTTCACCTAGCACCATACTTTTTATTTTAAACTTCTTTATTTTATACTGGGATATAGCTGATTAACAATTTTATGACAGTTTCAGGTGGACAGCAAAGGGACTCAGCCATATGTATAAATGTATCCATTCTCCCCCAAACTCCCCTTCCATCCAGGCTGCCACATGACATTGCCACATTCCACGTGCTATACAGTAGGGCTTTGTTGGTTATCCACTTAAATATAGCAGTGTGTACATGTCCAACCCAAACTCTAACTATTCTGTTCCCCTATCCTTTCCCTTGGCAACCGTAAGTTCATTCGCTAAGTCTGTCAATCTCTGTTTTATAAGTATGTTCATTTGTATCATTTCTTTTTAGATTCCACATATATGGGATGTCGGGCTTCCCTGATAGCTCAGTTGGCAAAGAATCTGTCTGCAATGCAGGAGACCTTGGTTTGACTCCTGGGTCAGGAAGATCTGCTGGAAAAGGGATAGGCTACCCACTCCAGTATTCTTGGGCTTCCCTGGTGGATCAGCTGGTAAAGAATCTGTCTGCAATATGAGAGACCTCGGTTTGATCCCTGGGTTGGGAAGATCCCCTGGAGAAGGGAAAGGCTACCCACTTCAGTATTCTGGCCTAGAGAATTCCATGGACTGTATAGTCCATGGGGTTGCAAAGAGTCAGACATGACTGAGCAACTTTCACTTTCACTTTACAGGGGATGTCATACAATAAATTTATCCTTCCTGTCTGACTTACTCAGTATGACACTCTATAGGACCATCCATGTTGCTGAAAATGGCATTATTTCATTCTTTGCAATGGCTGAATAATACTCCATTGTACGTATGTACCACATCTGCTTTATCCACTCCTCTGCAAATGGATATTTAGGTTGCTTCCATGAACAGGGTTGCAGTGAACACTGGGGAGCATGTATTCTTTCGTTTCATGTTTTTCTCTACATATATGCCCAAGGGTAGGATTGCAGGGTCATATGATAGCTCTTTATTTAGGTTTTGAAGGAACCTTCATACTGTTCTCCATTGAAGCTGTGCCAATTTACATTCCCACAAACAATATAGGAGTGTTCCCTTCTCTCCATACCCTCTCTGGCATTTCCTGTTTGGGGACTTTTTGATGATGGCCGTTCTGACCAGTGTGACGGGACACTTCACTGTACTTTGATTTCCATTTCTCTAATAACTAGCAGTGAAGAACATCTTTTCATGTACCTCTTGGCCTCCTGTATGTCTTCTCCAGAGAAATGTCTATTTATGTCTTCTATCAATTTTTTGATTGGGTTGTTTCTTTAGATACCATCATACTTTTAAAATTCATTCACGTTCTTCTGTAAATTGGAGATTGTTCCTCTTTAATGCTGAGCAGTATATCTTGTTGTATGGATGAAACATACCATAATTCGTCCATTCACTAGTACATGACCATTTTGGCTAGTCCCAATTTGTTGTTCATAGCTGTATCAACATTTATGAATAGGTCACTGTATGAATACACATATTTTCATTTCTCTAGGGTAAATGCCTTTGAGTGAAACTACAAGGAGATAGTTCATGCACGGGATCTTCTGAAGAGGTCCACATTATATTCATTACCTCCATCATAGTTCCAGGTCAGTGGAGTTCAGTCGCTCAGTCGTGTCCAACTCTTTGCAACACCATGAATCACAGCACGCCAGGCCTCCCTGTCTATCACCAACTCCCAGAGTTCACTCAGACTCACGTCCAAGAAGTCAGTAATGCCATCCAGCCATCTCATCCTCTGTCATCCCCTTCGCCTCCTGCCCCCAATCCCTCCCAGCATCAGAGTCTTTCTAAGGTGTCAACTATTCTCATGAGGTGGCCAAAGTATTGGAGTTTCAGCCTCAGCATCAGTCCTTCCAAAGAAATCCCAGGGCTGGTCTCCTTCAGAATGGACTGGATGGATCTCCTTGCAGTCCAAGGGACTCAAAAGACTCTTCTCCAACACCACAGTTCAAAAGCATCAATTCTTCAGCGCTCAGCCTTCTTCACAGTCCAACTCTGACATCCATTCCATACATGACCACTGGAAAAACCATAGCTTTGACTAGATGGACCTTTCGTGGCAAAGTAATGTCTCTGCTTTTCAATATGCTATCTAGGTTGGTCATAACTTTCCTTCCAAGGAGTAAGCGTCTTTTAATTTCATGGTTGCAGTCACCATCTGCAGTGATGTTGGAGCCCAGAAAAATAAAGTCTGACACTGTTTCCACTGTTTCCCATATATTTCCCATGAAGTGATGGGACCAGATGCCATGATCTTTGTTTTCTAAATGTTGAGCTTTAAGTCAGCTTTTTCACTCTCCTCTTTCACTTTCATCAAGAGGCTTTTTAGGTCCTCTTCACTTTCTGCCATAAGGGTCGTGTCATCTGCATATATGAGGTTATTGATATTTTTCCCAGCAGTCTTGATTCCAGCTTGTGTTTCTTCCAGCCCAGCCTTTCCCATGATGTACTCTGTATATAAGTTAAATAAGCAGTGTGACAATATACAGCCTTGACGTACCCCTTTTCCTATTTGGAACCAGTCTGTTGTTCCATGTCCAGTTCTAACTCTTGCTTCCTGACCTGCATATAGGTTTCTCAAGAGGCAGGTTCCCATCTCTTTCAGAATTTTCCACAGTTTATTGTGATCTACACAGTCAAAGGCTTTGGCATAGTCAATAAAGCAGAAATAGATGTTTTTCTGGAACTCTCTTGCTTTTTCCATAATCCAGCGGATGTTGGCAATTTGATCTCTGGTTCCTCTGCCTTTTCTAAAACCAGGTTGAACCTCTGGAGGTTCACGGTTCACGTACTGCTAAAGCGTGGCTTGGAGAATTTTGAGCATTACTTTACTAGCGTGTGAGATGAGTGCAATTGTGCGGTAGTTTGAGCATTCTTTGGCATTGCCTTTCTTTGGGATTGGAATGAAAACTGACCGTTTCCAGTCCTGTGGCCACTACTGATTTTTCCAAATTTGTTGTCATATTGAGTGCAGCACTTTCACAGCATCATCTTTCAAGATTTGAAATAGCTCAACTGGAATTCCATCACCTCCACTAGCTTTGTTTGTAGTGATGCTTTCTAAGGCCCACTTGACTTCACATTCCAGGATGTCTGGCTCTAGGTCAGTGATCACACCATCGTGACCATATTGGTCATGAAGATCTTTTTTGTCCACTTCTTCTGTGTATTCTTGCCACCTCTTCTTAATGTCTTCTGCTTCTGTTAGGTCCACACCATTTCTGTCCTTTATCGAGCCCATCTTTGCATGAAATCTTCCTTTGGTATCTCAAATTTTCTTGAAGAGATCTCTAGTCTTTCCCATTCTGTTGTTTTCCTTTATTGCTTTGTGTTGATCGCTGAGGAAGGCTTTCTTATCTCTTTTTGCTATTCTTTGGAACTCTGCATTCAGATGCTTATATCTTTCCTTTTCTCCTTTGCTTTTAGCTTCTCTTCTTTTCACAGCTATTTGTTAGGTCTTCTTTTCACAGCTATTTGTTAGGCCTCCTGAGACAGCCATTTTGCTTTTTTGCATTTCTTTTCCATGGGGATGGTCTTGATCCCTGTCTCCTATACAATGTCACGAACCTCCGTCCATAGTTCATCAGGCACTCTGTCTGTCAGATATTGTCCCTTAAATCTATTTCCCACTTCCACTGTATAATCATAAAGGATTTGATTTAGGTCATACCTGAATGGTCTAGTGGTTTTCCCTACTTTCTTAAATTTCAGTCTGAATTTGGCAATAAGGAGTTCATGATCTGAGCCACAGTCAGCTCCTGGTCTTGTTTTTGTTGACTGTATAGAGCTTCTCTATTTTGGCTGCAAAGAATATAATCAATCTGATTTTGGTGTCGACTATCTGGTGATGTCCATGTGTAGACTCTTCTCTTGTGTTGTTGGAAGAGGGTGTTTGCTATGACCAGTGAGTTGTCTTGGCAAAACTGTATTAGTCTTTGCCCTGCTTCATTCTGTACTCCAAGGCCAAATGTGCCTGTTATTCCAGGTGTTTCTTAACTTCCTACTTTTGCATTCCAGTCCCCTATAATGAAAAGGACATCTTTTGGGGATGTTAGTTCTAAAAGGTCTTGTAGGTCTTCATAGAACCGTTCAACTTCAGCTTCAGCTTCTTCAGCGTTAGAAGAGGTCTGACAGAATGTGGTCCACTGGAGAAGGGAATGGCAAACCACTTCAGTATTCTTGCCTTGAGAACTCCATGAACAGTATGAAAAGGCAAAATGATAGGATACTGAAAGAGGAACTCCCCACGTCACTAGGGGCCCAATATGCTACCGGAGATCAGTGGAGAAATAACTCCAGAGAGAATGAAGAGACGGAGCCAAAGCAAAAACTACACCCAGTTGTGGATGGGATTGGTGATGGAAGCCAGGTTTGATGCTGTAAAGAGCAATACTGCATATGAACCTGGAATGTGAGGTCCATGAATCAAAGCAAATTGGAAGTGGTCAAACAGGAGATAACAAGAGTGAACATCAACATTCTAGGAATCAGCGAACTAAAATGGACTGGAATGGGTGAATGCAACTCAGATGCCCACTATATCTACTGCTGTGGGCAGGAATCTTTTCGAAGAAATGGAGTAGGCATCATAGTCAACAAAAGAGTCAGAAATGCAGTACTAAAGATGCAATTTCAAAAACGACACAATGATCTTTGTTCATTTCCAAGGCAAACCGTTCAATATCGTGGTAATCCAAGCCTAGGCCCCGACCAGTAATGCTGAAGAAGCTGAATGGTTCTATGAAGACCTACAAGACGTTTTAGAACTAACACCCCAAAAAGATGTCCTTTTCATTGTAGGGGACTGGAATGCAAAAGTAGGAAGTCAAGAAATATCTGGAGTAACAGGCAAATTAGGCCTTGGAGTACAGAATGAAACAGGGTAAAGGCTAATAGAGTTTTGCCAAGAGAACGCACTGGTCATAGCAAACACCCTCTTCCAACAACACAAGAGAAGACTCTATACATGGACATTACCAGATGGTCAACAACAAAATCAGAATGATTATATTCTTTGTAGCCAAAGGTGGAGAAGATCTATACAGTCAGCAAAAATAAGACCAGGAGCTGACTGTGTCTCAGATCATGAACTCCTTATTGCCAAATTCAGACTGAAATTGAAGAAAGTAGGGAAAACCACTAGACAATTCAGGTATAACATAAATTAAATTTCTTATTTTTATACAGTGGAATAAGAAATAGATTTAAGGGACTAGATCTGATAGATAGAGTGCCTGATGAACTATGGATGGCGGTTCGTGACATTGTACAGGAGACAGGGATCAAGACCATCCCCAAGGAAAAGAAATGCAAAAAAGCAAATGGATATCTGAGGAGGCCTAATAATAGCTGTGAAAAGAAGAGATGTGAAAAGCAAAGGAGAAAAGGAAAGATATACCCATTTGAATGCAGAATTCCAAAGAATAGCAAGGAGAGATAAGAAAGCCTTCCACAGTAATCAATGCAAAGAAATAGAGGAAAACAACAATACAGGAAAGACTAGAGATCTCTTCAAGAAAATCAGAGATACCAAGGGAGCATTTCATGCAAAGATGGGCTCAATAAAGGACAGAAATGGTATGGATCTAACAGAAGCATAAGATATTAAGAAGAGTTGGCAAGAATACAAAGAAAAACTATACAAAAGAGATCTTCATGACCCAGATAATCATGATGGTGTGATCACTCACCTAGAGCCAGACATCCTGGAATGAGAAGTCAAGTGGGCCTTAGGAAGAATCACTACAATTGGAGGTGATGCAGTTCCAGTTTAGCTATTTCATCTAATTAGCTATTTTGTCTAACCTAAAAGATGATGCTGTGAGAGTGCTGCACTCAATATGCCAGCAAATTTGGAAAACTTAGCAGTGGCCACAGGACTGGAAAAGGTCAGTTTTCATTCCTATCCCAAAGAAAGGCAATGCCAAAGAATGCTCAAACTACCGCACAATTGCACTTATCTCACACACTAGCAAAGTAATGCTCAAAATTCTTCAAGCCAGGCTTCAACAATACATGAACCATGAACTTTCAGATGTTCAAGCTTGTTTTAGGAACCAGAGATCAAATTGTCAACATCTGCTGGATCATCAAAAAAAGCAAAAGAGTTCCAGAAAAACATCTATTTCTGCTTTATTGACCATGCCAAAGCCTTTGACTGTGTGGATCACAATAAACTATGGAAAATTCTGAAGGAGATAGGAATACTAGACCACCTGACCTGCCTCTTGAGAAATCTGTTTGCAGGTCAGGAAGCAACCATAAGAACTGACATGGAACAACAGACTAGTTCCAAAAACGTAAAGGAGTAGGTCAAGGCTGTATACTGTCACCCTGCTTATTTGTATGCAGAGTGTATCAAGAGAAACACTGGGCTGGATGAAGCACAAGCTGGACTCAAGATTGCTGGGAGAAATATCAATAACCTCAGATATGCAGATGACACCACCCTTATGGCAGAAAGTGAAGAGGAACTGAAGAGCCTCTTGGTGAAAGTGAAAGAGGAGAGTGAAAAAGTTGGCTTCAAACTCAACATTCAGAAAACAAAGATCATAGCGTCCAGTCCCATCACTTTACGGCAAATAGATGGGGAAACAGTGGAAACAGTGACAGACTTTATTAAGGGGGGCTCTAAAATCACTGCAGATGGTGACTGCAGCCATGAAATTAAAAGATGTTTGCTCCTTGGAAGAAAAGCTATGACCAACCTAGATAGCATATTAAAAAGCACAGACATTACTTTTCCAACAAAGATCCATCTAGTCAAGGTTACCGTTTTTTCAGTAGTCACATATGGATGGGAGAGTCAGACTACAAACAAAGCTGAGCACTGAAGAATTGATGCTTGGAGAAGACTCTTGAGAGTCCCCTGGACTGCAAGGAGACCCAGCCAGTCCATTCTGAAGGAGATCAGTCCTGAGTGTTCATTGGAAGGATTGATGCTGAAGCTGAAACTCCAATACTTTGGCCACCTGATGCAAAGAGCTGACTCATTTGAAAAGACCCTGACGCTGGGAGGGATTGGGGGCAGGAGGAGAAGGGGACGACAGAGGATGAGATGGTTGGATGGTATCACCGACTCAACGGACATGAATTTGAGTAAACTCCAGGAGGTGGTGATGGACAGGGAAGCCTATGAAACTCCAAAACTGCTTATCTTCCCATCAATACGTGAAGTTCCAGTTACTTTGCATTCTTATTAGCTCTTCTTATTATCATTTTTTAAGAAGTCATTCTAATAGGTGTGCCATGGGTTCTCACTATGGTTTTAAAATGATATATCATCATTTCCTTGATGACTAATGATGTTTGGTATCTTTTCATGTGCTTGCTATTTATATCTAGTCTTTGCTGATGTATCTGCTCAAATCTTCTATTTTTTTTTAAACAGATTGCTTGTCTTATAATTAAATGGAAGAGTTTCTTATATATCCTTTATATAAATCCTTTATCATGTATAAGTTGTACCAGTATTTCAACCCAGTCTATAACACACCTTTTCATTTTCTTGAGTATCTTTTAAAATGATATGTTTTTAATATGAAAGGCCAATAAGTGGTTTCTTAAAATCTTACTTAAGAAGTTTCTGCCCAACACAAGGTCACAAAAATTTCTCTCCTATGGTTTCTTTAGGAAGTTATACTTTAGCACTTATGGTTAGGTTATGTCATACTTGAGTTAATTTGAGTTAACTTATGTTACATTTTTAGTTAATATGTTACATTTTGAGATAAAGGGTGAGGTAGGTTTTTTTTTTTTTTTTTTTGGTTTGTCTTTCTGTTTCTCTGTTTTTGTTGAAAAAAACTATCTTTTCCCATCAACATATCTTGATACCTTTGCTGAAAATCAAATTGCTCATTTATGGATGGGTCTATTTCTGGACACTATTATATTCCATTGCTCTGTAAGTCTATTTTACAAAAATGTGAAACTCTACCAGTGAATGTAATTTTATATTAAGTTTTAAAATCAGATAAAGTCCTCCAACTTTTTCCATTTCAAAACTGTCTTAGCAATTCTAGATATTTGCATTTCCACTTAAATTTTAGAATCAGCTTGTCAATTTCTCCAAAACAGTCTTCTAGAATTTTGGATAGGTTTGTTTTGAACCTATAGATCTGTTTGGAGAAAACTAACATCTTACTTACATTGAGTCTTCCAATTCATGAACATGGTATAGTACAATTTTCCATTTTTAGGTTTCTTACAAACTGTGTTTGTAGTTTTCAGTGAATAATTCTCAATATATTTGCAAATATACCCATAGTTATTTAATTTTTTTATATTATTTAAACCATATTTTCAGTTTCCAATTGTTCATTGCTATATAAGAATAAAAGTATGTCTGCTGCAAAATAGGTAAATTCATCTATGAGTTCTAATGCTTTTTTCCTTTTTGAAAATTTTTGCAGTTTCCTCAGTAATTTCACATTAAGTATATATACTAATAAAGACAGTTTCACTTCTTCATTTTCAATCAAGATGGTCTTTAATTTCCTTTCTGGAAAGGCTTTTTGTGGATTTGGAATTCAGGTAATGCTGGCTTACAGGATTACTTGGGAAACTTATCCTTCTTTTCTATTATCTGTAAGAGTTTTCCGAGAAATTGTGTCACTTCACTAAACATTTGATAGAATTTGCCAGTGAAACCATTTGAGGTAGGTATTTTCCCTGTTAGAAGGTTTTAAGCTACAAATTCAATTTCCTCGGTAAAGTTATTAAAGCTATTCACTTTCATTAGTGAGATTTTACAGTTTGTATCTTTCATGGAATCTGCCGATTCATCTAAGTTGTCTAAATTTGTTCGTAATATTTCCTTATTTTTAAAATATCTATACGATCTGTAGTGATATTCCTTCTCTAATTCTGATATTGGCATTTTGTGTCTTTTGTCATAAGCCTTATATAGATATTTACTACTTTTATTAATCTTTTCAGAGAAACAATTTTTCATTGCATTGATTTTTCTTATTGTTTTTGTTTCCCTTTTCACTGATGTTCTGATTTTATTGCTTTCGTTTTTCAGATTAGTTTCATTTACATTTGTTCCTCTTTTTTGAGCTTCTTTGGACAGAAGTTAAGTTGACTCAAAATGATACACTAACAATTACCATTTAAAATGAAGCATAAAACAGAAGGTCATGCATTTCAAAACAAATTAAAAAAATATTATTACAGATTATTTTCCATATTTTTTTCATATAAAACAGTACCTGGTTTGAGGCAATCCAAAACTGGTTCCAATGCCAACACGAGGTAGATAGTTAACCACTTTCTTTACCGTTGCAGGGTCTGGGAAGTTGAACATTATAGCAACTAGGAAAAATAATTTTTAAAAGTCAGAATGAAATATGGGTGCCTTTCTGAAAAACTGATTTCTTGGAACAGTAAAATGCTTACTCTTAGTTCAGGTATCTACTCAATAGAAGTTTTATAGTATTAGTTTTATCACAGCATATATGAAGTTTAAGCATTAATATGCTAGAGATGATTATTTTTTTTTACTCATAGAATGTTCCTTCTCTAAATACTGTCAGGACTAATAACTATTGTTGCACTAATGTAACACGAAGTTGAGATTTTATCCAGCTACAATTCTGAATTTACAAAGTTGAATTTTGGCAAGTTAAAAATATACCTATAAATTTCTATAAAAAATTTAAGATTATATACTTAACAATCTAATATACTTAACCTATAGCTACTAAATTGTCAGTTGTATTTACTTCTAATCTTCAACTTAAAAAATATTCTCTTGTAATTTATACAAATTCTTGTATTTTCTTGTAGTTTATGTAAATATTATATAAACATATAATACAGTGCTTTTTGTTTATGCTTTTATGTTCACATAATCCAGAATAATGTGTGACCTGAAGAAAATTTTTTCCTCCATGGTCAATAATCAAATGTTTTTTAATCATTTTTATTTGAATAATTACATACTTTGAGAACATTATATGTAACTGTAGGTATCATAACTGTACATCATATATATAAATACACTCAGTATATAAATGTTAATTTATGACAGTGATATACAAAATTTTATCCTTAAAAAGTATGACAATAACAAAGTCATAAAATCATGGCAGAGAATTTAGAAGATAGTACTTTGGTCAGTCTTGAAATTTTAATCATATTAACTTTTGTATCAAAACCATAAATTATCTACAAATATTCATCAAGAACTGTCTTTTCTACCTTACCTGAAAAAATACTATGGACCAAAAATTTTTATCAATGTCAGTGTAATTTTTAAACAGTGACATTACAATATTTTTTAGGTAAATAAGTATATGATCATGCACTAAACAGCTAAAATATATTTAGAACTATCATATACATATCCAACAAAAGTTTTTCATAAGCCATTCTTACATATCTACTATTACATTGACTACAGGAGGGAAAAAAAAGGAAAAACTCAGATTATGGCAGGTGACCAAGGCCATAAGGAAAAGGCAATAGAAAAACACACAAAGATACACAGCAAAGATGCTTAAGAAATTTTAAAGATGGAAAATGAATAAGATGAGCAAGTAATGAATATTGTGAGGTGAAAACCCGTTTGGGACAGCAAGAATGTAGACTGAACTAAAGTGTAAAACATTCACTTGATTATTTACCTGAAAGAATAATGTTTACATTAGAAAAAGTGGTAAATGTGTAGAAGACCAAATATAGAAGGAAAAAACATCTTTTCCTAAAGAAATCTGTATTCCCTAGAGACACATGATTTCATTAAAAAAAGAAAGTATGCATGGAATATACATGATGTACAGATTTTTAAATGAAAACTTGTAGATTACAGAAAGAGAAAATATGAAAACTTAAAAATCTACTTAAATAAAAAAAGCATGTACAATAAATCACAAGATTTTACATATTCTCGCTTGTAAACCTCCACTCATACCCCACAATGCTTTCCTTTCAAGTTCACCTTGTCCCTCCTTCTAATCTTAATGAATTTCACCAAGCTCAATTCTAAACCCACAAATTGAATTTTAGTTCTTTCAAGAATGAGGTAATACAAAGCAACGAGGACAGTTCAGTACCATCTTCTGATGGTCCTTTATAAATGGCAATAGATTAGACAAAAAAATTAAATAAATGTATGAATTATTTGATTACCCTCTCCCCTCTTGAAATGCAGCCACCTTCCAGAAGGAGTTTAAGCATCAGAGCACTGCTGAGGATACCAAAACTCTACAACTGATTAAAAGGGTACTTATCCCCCATATTTATAAAGTCCTCCACTAGTCTGTGATTTGGCCAGAAAAATAAGATACTGGAGATAATTCTAAGAATAACCAAAAGGGTATAAACTATGAAGATGCATGTAGTTCAAAAAAGAGGTCAGTAGTGCAGAGAGTAGGCTACACAATTCTATCCAAATAGAAACAATACGGAACGGAAACAATATGGTATGTTCAAAATGAAATCTTAAGGAGACGGAGGTTAGCTCTGTAACAACACACATCTGCAACATCATCTTACCTCTGTTTGCCATAAAGATCTCCAGGGCTGTATTTTGCAAAAGATAACGACGAGAAAAGATCGATCGTATCTCTGAGAACAGCCATTTCCCATGCAGCCCTTCTGTATATGCCAGGATCTAGTGAAGAAAAAGAGAATCCCGAGTAAGTACAACAGAATCTTTCTGTTCTTTCCCCCAATTAAAACACAGAAGTCCTTATTAAGAAAAATAATTTATAAAAAATGAATAAACAGTTATGGAAATAATTTGCAGAGTGACTAAAAACTCGATTGAAATTCATGAAAAAGGTGTTTAAATAAAACAACAGAACAAAACTGTAGTACATCTATTTTTATAAATATATTTGGGGGCTTTTTAAGGCAATGATGTCATCTATTGCTTTGCAGGAAATACATATAGCATTACTGATTGACTTTTGAGTCATATTATAGAAATAAAATATTAGACAAACTTTAAAAAGAAGAAAGACCTCAAAAGAATGTCCTACATGCTTATAGATCACATATAAAATTCAGTTTCATATAATATATCCAGAAATACTTTTTATATACTTTAAAATTACAAATTTAAGTTCATAACTTCAAAAAATCACAGTTATAGGGTCACTGCTAAGGCAACAGTCACTCATTCAGAAAGCACAAAGACCGACTGTATAAGAGGTTAAGCATCATTTTGTCATTGAAGCTAAACACAAACCTGCAGATGAACTCAGCATAATCTCTCTGTGGAGTAGGTGGTTGTCAGAGTAACTTGTTACAAATTCTTGTCATCCCATGTGACAGACGCAATGGCTTAGAATTCTTTGCAAACTCAAAGTAATCCTGTCTTTAGTACTAAGCCACTTTGTTGCTTTGTTATTCAAGCTTTGTTTTTTAAAAAGTTCATTTCAAAAGCTTAATTATGAAGGTGTTAAAGGAAAACCAGACTTGGAATTTCTCCACACTACTACTTCACAGAATATTAATAAATAAAATGAGATGGATGTGCTATCAAACACGGATGAAAATTCTTGAAAGCAAATTAAACAACTAAGATAAATCTCTCAAAAGTAACCACCATTAAAAAATACAAATAAAATGACATTTGTATATGATATTACACTGTAAGGACAAAAATGGGATAACTAAAGAGGAAAAATAATGAAAGTTAAGAATTTATCCTACATAAATGCTGTCTACTTTATATTTCCATCTTCTAGATCTTAATTATAAAAAATCTATAATACTTAACTCAAAATACAGGGGTTTCATTTTTTTTTAAGAGGGCAACATTACTTAGATTTTTCTACCGAAAATATTCTATTTCTGGCACCACAGCGTCTAGAAATGAAAGAACGGGCACAACTCCTAGGTTCAGTGTTTTCTGAAAAACCAAAACCAAACAACAATTCAAAATTTCAAACAACTAATTACACTTTCAGTTTTAAAACAGGTGAGAAAGAAAATCCTTCAAACTCTTTCATAGCCTATGAACTCTATCAATACCTATGTAAGTAAGATCAAGAAGATACTAACAGAAAAGAGGACACAATTTTGATCCTACTCAAGATTTTTTTAAACCAACCGTCACTTGTACCCCTTTCTCTCACCATAACCAGTAGGTCCTAGGCTCCAGAGTTTGCAGTGGCCTCCTGATTGGTCTCTCTCCTTCTAATCTTACCTGGAGAAACTACTATAACCAGAGGAGTCAGAGAAAATAGCTTTTTTAATATAAATCAGATCCTATCTCTTGTGTACTTAATACCACGCAGTGGCTCCGCAGTACATGGCATAGTAAATTCTGAGTGGTGCTCAGTCGCTTTAGTCGTGTCCAACCCTGTGCAACTCTACGGACTGCAGCCAGCCAGGCTCCTCTGTCCATGGGATTCTCCGGGCAAGAACACTGGAGTGGGCTGCCATTCCCTTCTCCAGGGGACCTTCCCGACCCAGGGATTGAACCTGACATCTCTTACATTTCCTGCATTGGCAGGCAAGTTCTCTACTACGAGTGGCACCTGGGAAGCCCAATAATCACTGAAGTTCTTCATCAGATCAGATCAGTCACTCAGTTGTGTCCGACTCTTTGCCACCCCACGAATCGCAGCACGCCAGGCCTCCCTGTCCCTCACCAACTCCCGGAGTTCACTCAGACTCACATCCATCGAGTCAGTGATGCCATCCAGCCATCTCATCCTCTGTCATCCCCTTCTCCTCCTGCCCCCAATCCCTCCCAGCATCAGAGTCTTTTCCAATGAGTCAACTCTTCGCATGAGGTGGCCAAAGTACTGGAGTTTCAGCTTTAGCATCATTCCTTCCAAAGAAATCCCAGGGCTGATCTCCTTCCGAATGGACTAGCTGGATCTCCCTGCAGTCCAAGGGACTCTCAAGAGTCTTCTCCAATACCACAGTTCAAAAGCATCAATTCTTTGGCGCTCAGCCTTCTTCACAGTCCAACTCTCACACCAATACATGACCACTGGAAAAACCATAGCCTTGACTAGACGGACCTTTGCTGGCAAAGTAATGTCTCTGCTTTTGAATATGCTGTCTAGGTTGGTCATAACTTCCAAGGAGTAAGCGTCTTTTAATTTCATGGCTGCAGTCACCATCTGTAGTGATTCTGGAGCCCAGAAAAATAAAGTCTGACACTGTTTCCACTGTTTCCCCATCTATTTCCCATGAAGTGGTGGGACCAGATGCCATGATCTTCGTTTTCTGAATGTTGAGCTTTAAGCCAACTTTTTCACTCTCCACTTTCACTTTCATCAAGAGGCTTTTGAGTTCCTCTTCACTTTCTGCCATAAGGGTGGTGTCATCTGCATATCTGAGGTGATTGATATTTCTCCCGGCAATCTTGATTCCAGCTTGTGGTTTTTCCAGTCCAGCATTTCTCATGATGTACTCTGCATATAAGTTAAATAAACAGGGTGACAATATACAGCCTTGATGAACTCCTTTTCCTATTTGGAACCAGTCTGTTGTTCCATCTGGGATTGTCTGATGAGCCCAACTCATTCTTCATCAAGGCCTTTATATGTGCTTTCTCCTCTGCTCAGACTGTTCTCCCAGATCTTCACGTGGCTGGCTTATCCTCACATTCAGCTGCTGCTGCTGCTGCTAAGTCGCTTCAGTCGTGTCCGACTCTGTGCGACCCCATAGATGGCAACCCACCAGGCTCCGCCGCCCCTGGGATTCTCCAAGCAAGAACACTGGAGTGGGTTTCCATTTCCTTCTCCAATGCATGAAACTGAAAAGTGAAAGTGAAGTCGCTCAGTCATGTCCGAGTCTTAGTGACCCCATGGACTGCAGTCCACCAGGCTCCTCCGTCTATGGGGTTTTCCAGGCAAGAGTACTGGAGTGGGGTGCCATCGCCTTCTCCCCTCACATTCAGATATCCCCTCAAATGTCACCTCATTAGAGAAGCCACAGGATCCAACCCCACTTCTGCCACTATCACCTCATCCCATCCCAAACTCATCAGATTTCCTTCATAACACTTATTTATTACCACCAGAAATTACATTATTCCCTCGCTTCTCTTTTGCCTCTCTTCAGCACTAAAATACTGGAATCTAAGTTCTACTGGGACAAAGGTTTTTGAATGTACTCTATGTTCATCTTCTATAACAAACCCTTACACAAAGGAGAAATTTTTGAATGATTAAATGAGTGAACAAATGGCAACCAAAACTCCATATATGATCCACATTAATTTTGTTTGGGCCATATTATATTTCCCCAAAATTTCAAGTAGTTGAAAACACTTGAGAAAAGGGTTATTTATAAAAACAGTCAGATCTATGGCTCCTCAGGGAAAAAAATGGAGCATCTGTCAAGCCTAGGTCTATATACGCCACATAGCACCACTGAAAGGCATTCTCCGTTTTCAAACAATCTCTACACACTCACTTTTTTACTATTATCTGCCTAGTTTACAGTGGTGGTTGAGTTTGCCATTTTTAACTTATCAAGTAACAGAGAATCCAATATACATTCTGCAACACTTCTGGTCCAATCTATCCACCATTTGTGAAGATAGGAAGACTTAGTTAAATACTTAATAAGAAGTTCCTTGGAAAGTAGCAAAGCCTGGCTTCCTCCCAGGTTGTCTAGTCTCAACCGTCCAGAGCCTACTTATATGATACACTGTCACATCTCTAAAAGAGATCAAACATCTGTTAAACTAGAACTTGTCAGAAATTTTAATCAACTACATTTTTCTCCCTGCACTTGTGTTAAAAGTGAAAGAGGAAAATCAAACAAGAATAAACAACAAAGCTTTAGGCTCCAAGCTCTGTCATATACTAAAAATATCACACACTGGTCTGAAAATTCTACCTCTTGTATCTATAGAGCTATGTAATAAGACTTATTGCTTAATATGGTGACAGCCAATCATTGCAAGATCACGGTCATACAATCTAAAGATTTAATTATTAGTATTTTCTAGAATATGTCAATTACTAAGAGGAGTAAGAACACTAAAACATTATTATACTATTTTTAATGTAATAGTTTTCCAATCACTGAAAATATCCCATTTATATCCCATTCCTTTAAGCAACATAGGTATTTTAAAAATATACTTGAAATACAGCAAGTGGCATGGCCCTTAAACTTTGTTTTATTACCAAATGTCAATCTTATTCCAAACGACAGAAAATGACATAAGCTCCATGGAACCACCCTGAAACTTATAAAATACTAATACTTTGCCATACTGTTGTACAGATTTTAAAAATGTATGAAGTATTATAGATAATATTGAAATTCCCATATATAACCCTTCCTGATTCCATTCTCCTTCTTCATCAGAGCCAATCACTATCCATGTTTTGAGGTTTAGCATTACCATATGAATTTTTATTCTATTAGTATATATGTATCTACAAATAATATCCAGAATTGTTCTACATGTTTGCAAACCTGATGTAAATGGTATTATACTGAATGGATGACAGTGTGTTTTCAGAGTTAAACGTAAGAAGGTAAAGTAATGTTTTAAAACTGAAGAGACACAGAAACAGGAGGAGAGATAGAAAATTATTTAAAACTGCCAAAGCTATCAGCATTTAAAATCTTACAGATAAAATCAGACCGACTTAAAAAAGAACCAATGAAAATCTGTACTTAACGTCAGGATAGTGGGATTTAAAATAGAAACAAAGAATCTCTTAACTAAGAGAATTACTAGCTGAAATTGATATAATAACATTTCTTTAAAGTATTCATTAGGAAAAGGTGTCAGTACTGAGAAGCAGCTGCGACCTAGCTAAGCAAGAGGTTTATTTCTTATTGGAATAGTATATTCCTGGTCTGAGGCTTCACTTCAAAGTCTCTAGAGTTCAATTAAAACTGGATTAGGTAGAAGCAGACCCTTCTTTGGGACTTTCTGTTCACTGAAACTCTACTTACACTGACAGCACCCTAGACAGAGGTCTAGCCCTCCAATGAATCGGTTACTATGGAAACTGTATCATTACCATTGCTCTGCAGTTATGACCCCAAGTCTAGAATAGCTTGAAAGCTTCAGCCCTCAGCACTCTCTTCGAATGTTTTCCATCTTGTTTCAATATCGTTAGTATTATTATTAGTGAATTCAACTTTCATTTTTAAATAATTTATTTGAATAAACATAGTTTATTGGTCAAATGTTAACAAGAGGAACAAAAGAAATCATTTATATGTATATATACTCACACATATAAATGCATATATACTATTTCTTTACATTAAAATATCAAACATATTTTCTTTAAAATTTTATCTAAAAATTGTGACTCTGTAAAAGAATTTTGCCCAAATAAACCTACCTTTTCCCCTACACTTCAAATAGTATATATGTGAAATGTATGTGAAATACATGTGAAAATTTCTTCACCCTGTTGCATTAATTGGCTAGAGAAAAAGTATTTTTCACCTTTAACCATTCATTTTGAAAAGCTAAAGAATTTATCCAAATAACACTTCCACTTTTCTCATCCTCATGGAAGGATAAAAAATAAAAATCTGTATTATTTACTGCCCAACTACATGATACCCTTATTTACTGAATGTTAGATATGTTCAAAAAATAGATTTTAAAGTAGTCTCTGAAAACATAGCCGTATTTGTTCCATTTAAGTAGAGAAATAAGGCTTTCTTCTTAAACTCTACCCTCAATAAATTTTAAATTTTTTCAAATTCTTTTAAAGGGAAAGATATTAAAAAGTGATTGAAAAATATCACAAAAAATATTTGAGAGTCTGTATCTGTAGAATCAATAAAAAGTGTTTTTTAAAACACTATTCTTAATGTTTAAAGCTCGCACTGCATATCCTAGACTCAATATTCATCAATTTTTGGAGAGATTTTACTCTTTCAGAGAATTCCATACTAATTTCAAAAGAATTCAGTAACAAAAGTAAAATCAAATAATACAAAGAAACAATAACACTTAAAATTTCATAACAAAATCATTTCCAAAATATATGGATATATATTTAACATTAAAAATTTTTTTTAAACTTAGTATACAAAATATAAGCTAATCAAGTCATCAATCAATGATACCACAGTTAGAAAATATTCTTATCTCATTTTCATGAGCATAATTATAAATTAGTCACGAGGATTATATCTTAATGTGGAAAATGGTAAATATTTTAAATAATAAAAATGAAAACACATGTTATAAAATGCACTAGTCTAAATACAGTCTATCAATCTGCCACTAAACACATGTGCAAATATATTTTATTTACAATAATTGCAATTTTAACAAAACAGTTGAAAGTAATTGTAATCAAGTATTTTAAAGCTGCATCACTCTATTATTAACATAGTTTTTAGATTTTGCTGCACATAATTTTCTCTGAAAATTGATATCAAAACATAGCACTAAATTTATTTTAATATTGAATACCAGTTAGTTTAAGGATGTTCTTCATCACCATTATTTAAATATAAATTCTTAAACAAAACTTAGAGGTCTCTTCGAATTGAAAAATAGCATATACTTGACTCTGTTAGAAATTTTAAAGTGGCAATTTTGTTAAATATATATCCATTAACATACAGATTGTCCTTAAACTTGGAAAAAATGACAACAAAAGTATAAAAGTTATGAATATAAGAGAAAATTACCTTTTAAATTAATTATGAGTTATTTTATATTTTTCATCTATATAGTAAATTTCCTCCTGCTTACTGGTACTATGATGCAGTATTCTCCTTAGTATTTTCATGGGTGACAAATTCAATTAAACATATTCATTACTCTAATGTTCTACTTGGCAGTTTAGTCAGTATGAAAAATTAAAAATATATAAATAAAATGCTGTGTGACCTCTGTATTGATTGGGCTAAAACGGCTTTAGCCTGGGTGTGGACAATGGGGCATCTGGGAGGGGCGAGAAGGGAGCACACAAACACATACACTCTTATGTTTTCTCTTCCAATTACTGAGGGAGATGATAAAACCACAGCAAATGATGTATCAGCTCATTTTATCTTATCGCTTTGGGGCTAGGTGACAATGAAGTTCATATTTCACTGACTCCCATTGAAGATTGTGAAAATTACTTGCCCTCATGACCTGAAATTTCACTAGAAGACAGAAATTTCTCTTCTGCAAAGTAATGCAATTTTTCAGATGTCAACCTTTAGCCCAGCTTTAAAAATTAATTTCATTTATATTAACCAATGATATTGATATTTTCACAGAACGCTCTTTGATACATGAAGCACAGACTGGCAAATTGATGTTGCTTTAGATGGGTAAAACTATTTTATTTTAAGCTGCAATGGCAGACAGATTTATGGCAAACTGAAATTCCCATTTCATAATTTAATATTTGTGCTGGAGCAGAGAACCTTTAAGCCCTTGGCCTGTAAATAATTCAGACTCAGTTGGTTCTTTTATTTTCAATATTCTTCAGCTTAAAGATAATTTGCATTCTAAATGATGTTTCATAAAAGCCACCTCTTACTGAACTAACATTTAATATATATATTAACAAGTCAAGAGCCAAGTACAGTAATGAATAAACAGAACAAAGAAGATATCTAGCCATCATCCAACTAATTTTTAGATTTTTAAAAATGTAAACTGTGTCTCCAATCTGATTTTTATGAAAGAAGAACCTAAATATACAAAAGAAGGATAATAAGGAATAATAATAAGCACACATGAATGTATCTTGCTTTCTTCTTCATGGCGCATAAAGGGCAAGGTATTAAATTTTGAGAAAAAGAATAAACAGGTACGTAGCTGAATTAAAATAGAGATATTTGGATTTGGAGTTAGTTTCTAGGATAAAAATATAATAAAAATAAAGCCACAATGTCAATTTTATCATGAATGAGATGTGAAAGTGTTTGATTTCAGTATACATATATAGAAATTACCTTGAATATATACAAAGAAAAATATAAGTATTTTGGAGTGGTAAAAATATTACTAAATAAATACAGTTATTAAAAAACTAAGGTATGTATACCTTATCAAGATTTTATTACCTTTATCCAGTAGAGTTTTGTTTAATTCAAATGCCTTGAGACAACAATCATTAGACCAAAACTCTTCATTTTATTAATAAGTAAGTTAAACATAAACATGCACTAATTTATCCATTAATCTATATTCTTAAAATTAGAAAAATGCCACACACACACAAAAATCTACAATTTAGCTATTTTCTCCCTAAGATGGATTAATACCACTTTGCTTAACTTTCTATTTCCAAAAGCACTTTTGCAAATTGTATGCAAACAATATACATACTACTTTTTCTTTAAAATATTTATAGCTAATTTTCCTTTCAGGTATGATACGGGGAAATGATAATATAAATGATACCTTATTTTTTCCATTTAAATTGAAAAGAATCCTAGTTACTTCTTAAAAGCTTGTGAGAATGACTGTTATTGTCACTGAATTCAAGTTACAAAGTGTTTTTGCCTATCACTCTGTACACTGACTCTCTAAAGTGATGAACAAAGAGTTAAATTTAGATCAGCACTAATAAAATACTGCCTAATATTTAATGGGCTGGAATATTTTAAAACAAGCAATGGACACAACCTATCTTTCTTCTCGATGTCAATTCTTACTTGATGAACTTAGTATCAATCCCAGATTGGTATCAAAGGCCCTCTCTACATACAGGAAGCAAATATCCAAATCAGAGTAATAGCAGCCTGTAGCTGGGCTTCCCAGGTGGCGCAGCAGTAAAGAATCCACCTGAAATGTAGGAGACGTGGGTTCAATCCCTGGGTCAGGAAGATCCCCAGGAGAAGAAAATGGCAACCCACTCCCTTGTTCTTGCCTGGAAAATACTATGGACAGGAGTCTAGTGGGCTACTGTTTACAGGGTTGCAAACATTCGGACAAAACTGAGCAACTGAGTACACAGCCTGTAGCTAGACTACTTATCTCTTTGTTGCAGATACAACATGGTTTAGTCATTGCAAGTTTCTCTGGTGACTAACCTATTTAACTAATTAAAGGAAAAACCTTCAATAAATTTGTTTCTGTTCTTCAAATATAGGACGGAAATAAAAAGGAAAAGGAAAATGTTACATTAGAACTCGATGCTAAAAGTAGGACACTTTCTTCCTAATTTGAGGGAAATACTTTTCCACTTTATTTTTTTTTTTAATTTATTCCTCTTAAGTACTCAACTTGTTTGCTGCTGCTGCTGCTAAGTCGCTTCAGTCGTGTCCGACTCTGTGCGACCCCATAGACGGCAGCCCACCAGGCTCCCCTGTCCCTGGGATTCTCCAGGCAAGAACACTGGAGTAGGTTGCCATTTCCTTCTCCAATGCATGAAAGTGAAAAGTGAAAGTGAAGTCGCTCTGTCGTGCCGGACTCTTAGCGACCCCATGGACTGCAGCCCACCAGGCTCCTCCATCCATGGGATTTTCCAGGCAAGAATACTAGAGTGTGTTGCCATTGCCTTCTCCGACTCAACTTGTTTAGCTGGAGCCAATTATAAATGAGTAGTACAGGCTCCTATTTGCTTCCATGTTAAAGCATGAAACTGAATACTGGGCTCCTATTCTGCTTCAGATACAGTCTTTCAAAAAGTTATTTTCTTAAAGGACACATATTCCAGAGAACATTATGAATGCTACTTAAATAAGATTTGGAGGTTAACATGATTCCATTGTGTAACTCCGTACACGAGTTCCTGCTTGCCTACAGCTTCGTGAGACTAGGCCACTGGTCTCAGTCACCTTTCTATTCACATGTCAGATATGGTGCCAGGAACATGGAAAGCCAGCCCAACCTCACCAACCACATACAGTCTAAGGCTCTGGGAATGCATGAGCACAAACACAGCAGAGAGCAAGGACAGACAGAAAAATGAAAGGGAAAGCTACAACACAACATTTAAAAAAAATCAAATTGAACAGTCAGTATATTTCAGCTTCTGACCAAGATGGAGTTACAGGGACTGGACTTACCCTTGTACATAAATGATACTTAAAATAGATACTACATGTGGAAATAAAAAAACAAAAAACTGTCTTAAGAGCTCAAACACCAAGTAATGAACAACAACGAACGCTGAGAGACAGGACAGAGAGTGGTGACACCAACTGCCACCCCAACTCTCCGCCGCAGAAGACTCTGCCAGCTGCAGGCAGGTAGAAGAAATACGATTGGAACACAGCGGTCTCTTACAGTAGGGAAAACAGCTTGAAGCACTATAAGATCAAGAGGGCTAAAACTGCAAGGACGAGTAGCAGATGAGAGAAGGCTGAAAAGTAACATTACTCTTGAGATCCGCAGTCTTCAGCTGAGACCTGATCAGCTTAAGAAAACAATTGAAGGCCAGTAAAAGAATCATTCCACCAAATTACAGGGTACAATACCAGAGCTCACAAAAGCAGAGCAAAAAACAATCTCATACTACATCGAGCACTGGTTAGAGTGCTCAGAAGGGTTTTGCCTTAGTAGTGGGGAAAAATTAGACTAGACTAAATGTTGGTCTGGTCCTGCCTAACAAACCTTAACAGCACCATCCGCATGGATCAAACTATTTCCAAGGTACTTAGTTGTGTCCTAGAACGACAGATTAACATATTTATAGAACACAAAAATATCTACAACACAACAGGGTAAAATTCACAACTGGAATTTAATTCATAAATAATAGGCCTGAATAAAAATCAGGAAAACATAACCCATAATGAGAGGAGAAATTACAAAAATGACAGGATTATTGGTAAAGTACATCAAATCAGACAAAGTAGATATCAGAATTTAAAAATAAGAGAATACTAAAGAATTCCATTAACAGAATACTAAGAGAATAATAGAGGGTCATTTCATTTGCAATGGCTGGGCTTCCCTGGTAGCTCAGATGGTAAAGAACCTGCCTGCAATGCAGGAGACCTGGGTTCAATCCCTGGATCGGGGAGATCCCCTGGAGAAGGGAATAATAACCCACTCTAGTATTCTTGTCTGGGGAATTCCATGCACAGACCATAGGGCTGCAAAGAGTAGGACAGGCCTGAGCAACTAACACTTTCACTTTCTTTCAGAGGGTCATTTCATCTGCAGTGGTCATCATAACACCAGATCATTTCATCAAGAGGTCATAATTATCCTAATTGTTTCTGAAAGAATAGTAGAGCTTTAAAATATACAAAAGAAAAACTGAGAGAAACAAAACAAGAAATACATAAATCCACAATTACAAGCAGATTTCAACACTTTCCTTTCAATAATTGATAAAGCAAGCAGATGGAAAATCAGTAAAGATATAGAATATTTGACCATGAAGAGAACAACAGCTGAATTCACATTTACAAAGACAGTGCATACCATGGACCAAACCTGAGCTGTGACACATTCAGTAGATTCACAGCATATCAAGTTGTGCACACGCTTAGTTGTGTCTGACTCTTTGTGACCCCATGGACTGTAGCCTGCAAAGCTCCTCTGTTCACGCAATGTTCCAGGCAAGAGTACTGGAGCAGGTTACCATTTCCTTCTCCAGGGATCTTCCTGACCCAGGGATTGAACCCACATCTTGGTAAGCAGGTTCTTTATTAGTTGAGCCATTAGGAAAGCCCCATAAAGGTATATTCTCTGACAACAATGGAATTAAATTAGAAATCAATAACACATTTTTTTCATTCCCAATATATGAAAATGAAACAGTACACTTGTAAGTAACCCATGGGTCTAAGAAAAAAATGTTAGGTATTTTGAATTGAATACAAATAAAACCAGAACATAAAAAAATTGGGGAATGCAGTTAAATTAGTGCTAAGAAGGAAATTCTAGCACTAAACACCTATATTAGTGGGAAACAGAAAAGGTCTATCAAAAATTCAGCTTCCACTTTAAAAAGTCAGGAAAAAATAACAGCAAATTAAACCCAAAGTAAGCAAAAGAAAAGAAATAAAATCAAAGTAAAAATCAATGACAGAGAAAACCAAGAAAGAGAGAAGAAAATACTCAATGACAAAAGATTGGTTCTTTTAAAAGATAGATACAATGTATAAGTCTCTAATCAGACTCATTAGGGAAAAAAGAGAAAAAACACAAATTATGAAAATCAAGAATGATATAAGTACCAATATCAGCAGATAAAAACCATCACTATGGATTACACAGAGTATAATAATAAGAATACTAAGAACAATAATAATAATAATAATAAAAAGAATAATAAGGGAATACTATCTAGCCCTGGTGGGCTACAGTCCATGGGCTCACAAAGACTTGGACACCACTGAGTGATTAAGCACATTACATATAACTTCATATCACTAAATTGCACAATTCTTTCTGATGGACAGATTATTTGAAAGATACAAACTACCAAAGCCCCCTCAAGAAGAAACATAACATGAATGGCATTATACTTATTAGAGAAACCAAATCAATAGTGTAAATCTTCCTATAAAGTAAACTCCAGGGCCAGGTGACTCCACTGGTGAATGCTACAAATATTTAAAGAAGAAAACAGTACTAATGCTATACAAACTCTTCCAGAATACTTAAGAGGAGGAAATACTTGCCAACTTATTCTATGAGGCCAGCCCTATCCATATATTAAAACTAGACAAAAGCATTATGAGACAAGAAAATCCATGGGGTAGTCTCACTTAAATGTTTATATAACTTATTTGTCTTAAGACATTAAGGATGTTCTGTACCATAAGTTGACTCAAACTACCAAGAGAAGTTTTCCCACTCCTGTGCTTTCACAAATTATCCCTAAATGTATCCAACCATTCCCAACATTTCTCAAGAATGTCTACAACAACTTCCTTTTGTAATGCATTCCAATTTGACTTTCTTTGGATTTTACCAGAGTGGCTGAATTCTCAGCCTTCTCATTTTACACTGAAGGATTTCATCCATAACTACTGCTACTAACACCAAACTTAACAGAGGTGCAAGAATAGACTGATGAGGCATTAGAAGTGATTAACTCTACATGGTAATATTTCAGGTATAACCTAAATCAAATCCCATACGATTAAACAGTGGAAGTGACAAATAGATTCACAGGATTAGATTGATAGAGTGCCTAAAGAACTATGGATGGAGGTTCGTGACATTTTATAGGAGACAGGGATCAAGACCATCCCCAAGAAAAAGCAATGTAAAAAGTCAAAATGATTGTATGAGGAGGCCTTACAAATAGCTGAGAAAAGAAGAGAAGTGAAAGGCAAAGGAGAAAAGGAAAGATTTACCCATTTGAATGCAGAGTTCCAAAAATTAGCAAGGAGAGATAAGAAAGCCTTCCTCAGTGATCAATGAAAAAAATAGAGGAAAACAATAGAATGGGAAAGACTAGAGATCTCTTAAAGAAAATTAAGAGATACCAAGGGAATATTTCACGCAAAGATGGGCACGATAAATGACAGAAATGGTATGGACCTAACAGAAACAGAAGATAGTAAGAAGAGGTGGCAAGAATACACAGAAGAACTGTACAAAAAAGATCTTCACAACCAAGATAATCACGATGGTGTGATCACTCACCTAGAGCCAGACATCCTGGAATGTGAAGTCAAGTGGGCCTTAGGAAGCATCACTACAAAGAAAGCTAGTGGAGGTGATGGAATTCCATTCGAGCTATTTCAAATCCTAAAAGATGATGCTGTCAAAGTGCTGCACTCAATATGCTAGCAAATTGGGAAAACTCAGTAGTGGCCACAGGACCGGAAAAGGTCATTTTTCACTCCATTCCCAAAGAAAGGCAATGCGAAAGAATGTCCAAACTACTGCACAATTGCACTCATTTCACACGCTGGTAATGTAATGCTCAAAATTCTCCAAGCCAGAACTGTGAACTCCAAGCGTGAACTGTGACCTTCCAGATGTCCAGGTGGAATTAGAAGAGGCAGAGGAACCAGAGACCAAATCGCCAACATCCACTGGATCATCAAAAAAGCTAGAGTGTTCCAGAAAAACATCTATTTCTGCTTTATTGACTATGCCAACAAAAAAAGCCTTTGACTGTGTTCAGCAAACTTCAGTTCAGTGGCTCAATCGTGTCCAACTCTTTGTGACCCCATGGACTGCAACATGCCAGGCCTCCTTGTCAAACACCAACTTCTGCAGTTTAATCAAACTCATGTCCATCAAGTCGGTGATGCCATCCAGCCATCTCATCCTCTGTCGTCCCCTTCTCCTCCTGCCTTCAATCTTTCCCAGCATCAGGGTCTTTCCAAATGAGTCAGCTCTTGGCATCAAGTGGCCAAAGTACTGGAGCTTCAGCTTCAACATCAGTCCTTCCAATGAACACTCAGGACTGATCTCCTTTAGAATGGACTGGCTGGATATCCTTGCAGTACAATGTACTCTCAAGAGTCTTCTCCAACACCAAAGTTCAAAAGCATCAATTCTTCAGTACTCAACTTTCTTTATAGTTCAACTCTCACATCCATACATGACTACTGGAAAAACCATAGCCTTGACTAGACGGACCTTTTTTAGCAAAGTAAATGTCTCTGCTTTTTAATATGCTGTCTAGGCTGGTCAGAACTTTCCTTCCAAGGAGTAACCATCTTTTAATTTCATGGCTATAGTCACCATCTGCAGTGATTATGGAGCCCAAAAAGATAAAGTCTGCCACTGTTTCCATTGTTTCCTCTTCTATTTGCCATGAAGTGATGGGACCGATGATATGATCTTAGTTTTCTGAATGGTGAGCTTTAAGCCAACTTTTTCACTCTCCTGTTTCACTTTCATCAAGAGGCTCTTCAGTTCTTCTTCGCTTTCTTCCATAAGGGTGGTGTCATCTGCATATCTGAGGTTATCGTATTTCTCCCAGTAATCTTGATTCTAGCTTGTGCTTCATTTGACTGTGTGGATCACAAGAAACTATGGAAAATTCTGAAACAAATGGGAATACCAGACCACCTGACCTGCCTCCAGAGAAATCTGTATGCAGATCAGGAAGCAACAGTTAGAACTGGACATGGAACAACAGACTGGTTCAAAATAGGGAAAGGAATACGTCAAGGCTATATGCTGTTACCCTGCTTATTTAACTTATATGCAGAAGCACAAGCTGGAATCAAGATTGCTGGGGGGAAATACCAGTAACCTCAGATATGCAGATGACACCACCATAAGGGTGGCCTCATGGAAGAAAGTGAAGCAGAACTAAAGAGCCTCTTGATGAACGCGAAACAGGAGAGTGAAAAAGTTGGCTTAAAACTCAACATTCAGAAAACTAAGGTCATGGCATCCGTTCCCATCACTTCATGGCAAATACATGGGGAAACAATGGAAACAGTGACAGACTTTTTTGGGCTCCAAAATCACTGCAGATGGTGAATGCAGCCATGAAATTAAAAGATGCTTGCTCCTTGGAAGAAAAGGTATGACCAACCTAGACAGCATATTAAAAAGCAGAGACATTACATTGCCAACAAAGGTCTGTCCAGTCAAAGCTATGGTTTTTCCAGTGGTCATGGATGGATGTGAGAGTTGGACTGTGAAGCAAGTTGAGTGCCAAAGAACTGATGCTTTTGAACTGTGGTGTTGGAGAAGACTCTTGAGAGCCCCTTGGACTGCAAGGAGATCCAACCAGTCCATCCTAAAGGAAATCAGTCCTGAGTGTTCATAGGAAGGACTGATGCTGAAGCTGAAACTCCAATACTTTGGCCGCCTGATGCAAAGAACCAACTCATTGGAAAAGACCCTGATGCTGGGAAAGATTGAAGGCGGGAGGAGAAGGGGACAACAGAAGATGAGATGTTTGGGTGGTATCACCGACTTCATGGACAGGAGTTTGAGCAAGCTTCAGGAGTTGGTGATGGACAGGGAGACCTGGCGTGCTGCACTCCATAGGGTCACAAAGAGTCGGACACAAATGAGCAACTGAACTGCACTTCTACATGGAGAGGATAGTTTTGGACTCATATTGAACCACTTACTAGATTAGATACCTTCACAACAACGTCCTCTAAATTCTCAAATTCAACATATCCAGAAATGAGTTCATTCTTCATTCACCTCAAGAGCTACTGTTAATCCATTACAGACGATTTTACTAAAGGAAATCACAAAAACCACACAAAAGTCTGAGTCATCCTAATCCCTCATCTCTCAGTCAACTTCAGTGGATTCTATCCTCCTGGCACTTACATTCACCTGCTTTAATGTCCACTGAAATCTACTTTAAAGCAAGTCCTCATCATATTTGGAGTATTTTCAGACATCTCATGTTCCAACCATGTCAGACAACATATCGTTCAGCCATACTATGGTGTGGTGTTATCTGAAAAGCAAACTCTTACTGAGCTTTGTGGAGGAGATGGTGAGGCTACTTGTATTAGAGGAGTACAGACAGTAATAGCAACAACAGCAACCCACACAATTTAATGAAAGCTTGTCCTAAGCCAGGATCTATGCTAATTGCTTTATTTCAATTATTTTTGAAACTGACACTATGAAATATATATAATTTTCACCATTTTATAAATGAGGAAACAGTTTGGAGCAGTTAGATGAATTGATCAAAATCACGTCACCACTGAGCAGGACAGCCAAGTCTATCAGGAATCCAGCACTGTGCTCTCAGAGGCCACCTAGTGCTTCCTCTGTGGTGAAAGGGCAAGCCAAGGTTCCGTCAAACCTCCTGACTCCCCAGGCAGATGCAACCATTCTCTGTTCTCTGCTATCACGGGCCTAGCACAAATTCCATTTATTTGTATCCTTCATCAGACAATAGCTTAACTTAGGTAGACGTACCTATTATTTATTCTTATAAACTTGAAGTATCTAGTACATGATATAACTGAATACATGATGAGATTAATGAGTAAATGATGAGATTAACTATTTCTTCTGAAAACTACTCTTCATTTCCCACTCCATGCTTCTACAATTAGTTTCAAAACCAATCAGAAAAGAGATCTCTAGACTTGGCAAAACCAGTGAATGAACTCTGTGTCTCAGCCCCTATTAAGGGCATTCAGTCGGGCCTTAACCCAGGTTAGTAAAATTTATTGTTCGCAGCGAGGGCGGTTAAATAACCTCTCTTAAATACTAAGAAATTGAGAATTTATTTGGTTCACTTAAAAAGGAATGTGTTATAAGAACAAAAAGTGGACACTTTTCTAGAAATTGAAAAAAGAAACAATCTTATAAAGGTATCATTGCCCTACCTTGAGTTAGCAGTACCTAAACAAGAAATATAAGCTTTCCAATACCTCACTTCCCCTCCAAAAATTCTGAATACATATGTAACATTAATTTTCTATATTATCTAAAAACACTCAATTTGCTACAGAAGATAAGGGAAAAATGGGATAGATGGAAATCAAAAGAAACATTAAACACTGAGAGTAAGACAGTAACTTATGAGATATAGGCAATATTCATAGGCTGTGTTAAGTAGAGATAATGAATAAGGAAGTAGCTTGTGAGAGACACATTGTTTTAAGTGCTAAATATGTACAGTAAATTTAAAGTTAGATATGTTAGAGACAAAGTAGATGAATATATGATAGAATACAGAAGAGTGTTACAGATAGAAAGCGACTGAGGAACCAATTCATAGAGTATAATCATGACAACTTTGTTTTGAATGCTGACATTTCTGCAGGAGTTGAGAGCGAGGCAAAACTGCTCTTTTGTATCAGACATTCTTTGGAAGGATGTTTGTACAGAGAACAGCCCTGGAAAAGACAGAGAGTGTCTTACTTCAGAGCAAAGGGCAAGTCTGTTTACTACCCAGTATAATAAAGATAATGATGACCTTTGGGGCAAAGGCCAGACTTCACTACCCACTGTAAACATTCCGGGTTCCTAAAGATACAGGCGGTTTCAACAGGGATGTAAACTCACTGGGTACACAGCATGTGTCTGGGTTTCTTGGCTTAGTCTGCTCAGACTGCGATCATATAGTACCGCAGACTGGGTGGCTTACGCCTCAGAAATAAATTTCTCACGTTTCTGGAAGCTGGGAGATCCAAGGTCAAGGTGCCTGAAGATTTAGTTCCTGGTAAGAGCTCTCTTCCTGGCATGTAGATAGCTACTTTCTCACAGAATCCTCACATGGTAAAAAGAAAGATCTCTCTTCCTTTTAAGTCCTATCACATTAGGGAACCAACCTCACGACCTCCTTAAAACTTAATTACCCACTAAAGATAGATACAGTCACAACTGGGGTGGAGGGTTTAGGGTTTCAATACACAAATGCAGAAGGCCACAATTCAGTCTGTAGCAACTCTCCACATCACCTTGAGAAATCTGGAGTTAAGGGGAACAGACATTAACATGATGCTTATTCTCTTCATCGTGTTATAATAAAGGTCTTTGCATTGGACCCAGGAGTCTCGTGTCTTCTGCCAACATTCAGGAAATTTTGGAAAGTTAAACTGTTACCTTGCAAGTAAGGTAAAATTTCATATCTGATAGTTCTTGACACTCTGGAAGACAATTATCAAGCTTAAATGTGAAAAGGAGCTATAACATACTTTGCTGAAAGGAATGCAAAGAAAAGTATATATTGCTAATGAAAAGATGAAATGTAAACCCCCTTCAGAAAGCAGTCTTACATTATTTACCAAAAATAAAGAGAGCCACATTGTTCACAGTGATATAAACAAAAATGGTAGACGAGACTACCAAATCCAATGTACGTCATTAAGAAAATAATGAAAAATTATGATACGTCTTCTTCTTCAGTTATTGAAGACAATGAATTAATCCTCTATCAGCTTGACTTGCTGGATATTTAGCATCAAAATATAGTGGAGTGAGAAAAACAACATACCAAAAAGGATAAATAATAGGATTTCATTTTTGGAAATGAATAAAAAATTCACAAACAAAAATTTGTATGAAAACAGAGAAAAATATGAAAGGATATGTGCTAGAGTATTAATACATGTTAGGTATGGGGGGTGAGACTCTGTGGGGAAGGAGATAGGAGTGAGGAAACCCAAGAAAAGAGGGGGAAGCACGCATAAAAGTCACACACATGTCAACAGAAACTACCACTGAGCTGAATGTATTTATAATATATAACTGTGTGGTATGCATAAAGATTCCTTACCATATGAATAAGAAGGCACGCCCCCACGTTTTTATGCTGACTTTGTTACCAGTTTTTGTATACTGTCATGGAGGACAAGAATGATTTTCTTTTCTTTCCTTTCTTTCAGAAGTTTTCAAGGTTCAACCTATTTTCTTCTTTTCTCCTCAAGTTTCCAAAATTCTTTCTAAAGATTCTTAAGAGCTCTTTAGGACTAACCTTTCTTTCTCCTCACTGTCTTTAAAGGTAAGACTACAATTCCTTTTCATTTTAAATGCTTTACTCCTGATCTCTGTCTATTACCAAAGGTTCAGGATGGTGTCCTTCACAATCTTAGAATGGAGACTTGACTTAGAAAAGGGAAATGAAGACTAACATGGACTTCAGTTATCATCTCAGAGTTCACCAAACCGTTTTTCTTACCCATATATTTGTAACAGCAGAACAGGAATTTACTGAGGTTCAGTGAGTATATTTTATTTCTGAGGATCAACAGCCTTAAATACCTATTTTACTTCTGCTGGGAGCATTAATTGTATAATTTGTTTATATGTTTTTATGTTGATATGAATGTAGACCTTTCTTGGCAAAATTTCTTCTGTGGTTTATTTTGCTTCATTCATAATTTATATCAAAAATAACCTATAAATGAAAGTAAACTAATTCCATATAATATAACCTTCAGTGCTAAAAGCCCCCACATATAAGAAGCAAAAGAAGAGAAAACACTCAGCGACTGAAATCAATCACTATTTTTGTAAATAACAATTTATGAAGGTATTACTCACATACGGTGTATACAGTTTGATGAGTTTTAATAAATTTACACATCTACATTATCATCACCCTCTCCAGAAAGTGGGCATAGAGAGACCATACCTCAACATAATAAAGGCCATATATGACAAACTCATGGCCAACATCGTACTCAATGGTGAAATGCTTGAAAGCATTTCCTGTAGCATCAGGAACAAGAAAAGAATGCCTACTCGTTCAATTTTTTTTTTAAGTGGTAAAAGTGAGCATCCTGTTCTCAGAAAAGGAATTTTGGAAGTCCTAGTCAAAGCAATCAGATAAGAAAAAGTGATAAAAGGGAACGAAACTGAAAAGGAAGAAGTAAAACAGTCACTACTCGCAAATGACATGATGCGATACACAGAAAATTTTAAAAACTAATTGGTTGATAGTGTTTATCCAGTCTCTTACACAGTTACTGACTTCATACCTTTTATACTGACTTTATACTTTATATCTTTATACTTTTATACCTTTATACTGACTTTATACTTTATTGTTCTATCAATCACAAAGAGAGAAATTTTAAAACCTCCTGCTATAAACTGTGAATTCAGTTCTCCCTTAAATCCTTCAGCTTTTGTTTGCTTCCTACTTCACTACCTCTGCTACTTGATGCTATGTCAGTTTCCTATTGCTGTTATAACAAAGGACAACAAACAGCGCCTTAAAACACGCAACAGCATCTTACAGTCTGGGAGGTGACGATTCTGAAACAGACCTTAAAAGGCTAAAACAAGTAACACCAGTCTGAGTTCCTTCTGGAGGCTGGTGAGGAAAATCGACCTCTGTCTTCTCCACCTTCTAGAGACTGCTAAGCTGCTAAGTCACTTCAGTCGTGTCCGACTCTGTGCGACTCCATAGACGGCAGCTCACCAGGTTTCCCTGTCCCTGGGATCCTCCAGGCAAGAACACTGGAGTGGGCTGCCATTTCCTTCTCCAATACATGAAAGTGAAAAGTGAAAATGAAGTCGCTCAGTTGTGTCCAACTCTGTGCAACCCCATCGACTGCCACCTACCAGGCTCCTCCATCCATGGGATTTTCCAGGCAAGAGTACTGGAGTCGGGTGCCATTGTCTTCTCCATTCTAGAGACTACCTGCATCCTTTGGACAACAGCCCCTTCTTCCTGCATCTTCATTCAGCAGTGTAGTCTTTTAAGTCTCTCTCTCTCTGACTTCTGCTTCTGACATCACATTTCGTTCTTTGATCTCTTCTGTCTCTACTCTTACTTATAAGAAACCCTGTATTTATTTTGGGTACCCAGATAATCCAGGATAATCTCCCCACTTCCTGATTCTTAACTAAGGACTGTAAAGTCTCTTTTTCATGGAAGGTACATATTCACAGGTTCTGGGGGATGGGATATGACAGGTTCAGGGAACACTTATTCTGTCTATCACTGACATATATACATTTAGGCCTTTAGTATAGTCTTGATTAAATTGGACCTCTTATGGTATGTTATTGATCCCCGACAATGTTTCTGAAATCTATTTTATCAATTTTTAATACTGTGGTTTCAGACTTATGACTAGTGTTTACATAATATATGTATTTTCTAATCATATCACGTATACTTGACATTGTCCCATAGCTGACTAATGTTCAGTTCACTTTGTATAATGTTTTTTTTCTTTCTGTGCTTCCATTAGCAGAGTTTCTATTGCATTGACTTTAGCTTAACTTTGATCACTTTTTTTTCCTTACAGTATCAAATACAATGTTAGGAACATCTAGTTTTCAGTTCAAATATTATAATTATCAGTTCTAAACCTCTCATTTGGCTCTGGTTTATACTTCTCACTGTTGAACTGAGATGCCCCATGGGCTTGCTTCTTGCACTACTATTTTCCATTAAATACTGAATACATTTATAATAGCTTTCTTTTTTTACACAGAAGTGATTTTTTTTCTTTCTTTCTTTATTTTTACCATTACCTAAACTATAGATTTTATTATGATTTCACCAATTTTTTCATGAATGTACCCTTTCTATTGCAGGATTCAATTAAAAATTACCACACTGTATTTAGTTTTCTCCTTGGTCATCTTTGGTCTGTGACAGTTTCTCAGTCTTGCCTTGGTCTTCATAACCTTAACAATTTTGAAGAGAATTGGCCAGAAATTCTGTAAACTGTTCAGAATCTGGTGTTTTCTGTTGTTTTATCATGATTAAAATGGGATTATGGGGTTTTGCTACTAATTTATTAAGAAGAGATAGCAAGAATACACAGAAGAACTGGACAAAAAAGATCTTCACGACCCAGATAATCACGATGGTGTGATCACTCGCCTAGAGCCAGACATCCTGGAATGTGAAGTCACATGGGCCTTAAGAAGCAACACTACAAATAAAGCTTGTGGAGGTGAAGGAATTCCAGTTGAGCTTTTCAAATCATAAAAGACGATGCTGTGAAAGAGATGCACTCAATATGCCAGCAAATTTGGAAAACTCAGCAGTGGCCACAGGACTGGAAAAGGTCAGTTTTCATTCCAATCCCAAAGAAAGGCAATGCCAAAGAATGCTCAATCTACCACACAATTGCACTCATCTCACACACTAGTATAGTAATGCTCAAAATTCTCTAAGCCAGGCTTCAGCAATATATGAACCATGATCTTCCAGATGTTCAAGCTGGTTTTAGAAAAGGCAGAGGAACCAAAGATCAAACTGCCAACATCTGCTGGATCATCGAAAAGCAAGAGAGTTCCAGAAAAACATCTATTTCTGCTTTATTGACTATGCCAAAGCCTTTGACTGTGTGGATCACAACAAACTATGGAAAATTCTGAAACAGATGGGAATATTAGACTACCTGACCTGCCTCTTGAGAAATCTGTATGCAGGTCAGGAAGAAACAGTAAGAAATGGACATGGAACAACACAATGGTTCCAAATAGGAAAAGGAGTACATCAGGGCTGTATCACCCTGCTTATTTAACTTATATGCAGAGTACACATCATGAGAAACGCTGGGCTGGAGGAAGCACAAGCTGGAATCAAGACTGCCAGGAGAAATATCAATAACTTCAGATATGCAGATGACACCACCCTTATGGCAGAAAGTGAAGAGGAACTCAAAAGCCTCTTGATGAAAGTGAAAGAGGAGAGTGAAAAAGTTGGCTTAAAGCTCAACATTCAGAAAACTAAGATCATGGCATCCGGTCCCATCACTTCATGGGAAATAGACCGGGAAGCAGTGGAAACAGTGTCAGGCTTTATTTTTTTGGGCGGCAGATGGTGATTGCAGCCATGAAATTAAAAGATGCTTACTCCTTGGAGGAAAGTTATGACCAACCTATACAGTATATTAAAAAGCAGAGACATTACTTTGCCTTACTTTGCCAATAAATGTCTATCTAGTCAACGCTATGGTTTTTCCAGTGGTCATGTATGGATGTGAGAGTTGGACTGTGAAGAAAGCTGAGCACCAAAGAATTGATGCTTTTGAACTGTGGTGTTGGAGAAGACTCTTGAGTCCCTTGGACTGCAAGGAGATCCAACCAGTCCATCCTAAAGGAGAACAGTCCTGGGTGTTCTTTGGAAGGACTAATGCTGAAGCTGAAACTCCAAAACTTTGGCCACCTCATGCCAAGAGTTAACTCATTGGAAAAGGCCCTGATGCTGGGAGGGATTGGGGGCAGGAGGAGAAGGGGATGACAGAGGATGAGATGGCTGGATGGCATTACCGGCTCAACGGACATGGGTTTAGGTGGATTCCAGGAGTTGGTGATGGACAGGGAGACATGGCATGTTGCGGTTCATGGGGTCACAGAGAGTCGGACACGACTGAACGACCGAACTGAACTGAACTGAACTGAAGAGCCCTTTGAGTCACATTATATGAGGGATTCATGTGATATTCACATGACATCACTGATTAACAGTAACCTTCACAAGTTGGCTGAAATAGCATTTGGCAGGTTTTTCCACTGTAAAGTTACTATTATTTCCTTCCCTTGATCTATTCTTTGGAAGCTGTTACTAAGTCTAGCCCACTCCTGGAAAGAGGTAGGTAAAGTGAAAATAAGCTCCATCTTCTGAAGTTGGTAGTATTTATCTATTTTTCCACAATATATACGAGATTTCTTAATTCCATAATCTCTATAATTTCTGGAACCCTTGCTACTAAATAATTTTCCTCCTAAAATCACATTTTCTGCTTCTTGGTATGTCTTATAATTTTTTTCTATACTGAATATTAGGGACTCACAATTATTTTGGCTAGATTTTGCTGTCTTTCTTTAGAGACGGTGAAATTTTATTCTGGCAGAGAGTTACTTTACTTGTGGATCAGATGGATCCTTTTCAGGTTTGTTTTATACTCTGTTAAGACAAGTACAGAACAGTATTTATTACCCGCAGACAGAGCAGATCAGTCTCCTATAAGCTGCTTATACTCAGTAGTAAAACAGAATAGTTGGAGCAGGAAAGGAGTAGCATACGTTGATTTTACCTTACAATAAGACCACTAACAATCCAAACTAACTTCTTTTGCTGACACTACTTTTCAGCAAGACAATTAGACTCCATATTTCCCTGCACAGAAATTAATCCATGGACATCTTCCAATGTTTATTTCAACACAATTTTACCTCAATAAGCGTGAAGGCTGGAATGCACATGGGTGGTACAGCCAGTCTAACTCAAACCTTGGAGCTCGAGGGGATCACTCAAGATAGTGCACATAAGAACTGATTTTACTCTGCTTTATTCAATGAAAATGAGTTAAACTCAACTGGCATTTTGTACATTTATCAATAATATGGGCTTGGCTTCTGAAACTTGATATTATATTTACCAAGGACTTCTACAGTTGAAGTTATACATTTCACTGATGAAGCAGCAGTATGAGTAAGTTTTGTACTTAGACTAAAGTCAATAGTCGCTTCAACTTACAAATACAGTGTATTTCAAAACACAGGCCATAAACGAGCAATTAGTCCCATCAAAGCAATGATATAAAATTAGTTCAATTCATAGGCTAGCTCACAAAGTGCTATTTTGCAAGAACAGTGATTGAATCACATAAAAACTCTAAACTCTAACTCATCTAAGGCCACTCTTTTGATTTCAAAGCTTTCTTTTGATTTCAAATTCAAAACTTGACAATAATAATAATTTTTATAGAGAATAATGACAATTAAAATTTTCTAAGTAAAGAATAGCCTATGCATATCTTGGTGCTTGTTCACAAAGTTCAAGATCTCATTAATATATTTTCCAATTACGTAGGTCCAATTCTAATATGGGTAAATTTCTTTTAAAGTATACACTACTGAAAATAGACTACATACAACTTTTTCCTATTAATGTTTTTACGTCATGAAAAAAACTACAAAGTGAGCATCAAAAAGTGTTTCTTATATTCTACACACTTGGGAAACAACAAAATATTACTATACACTGTTTCTAGGCAGCAGCTGAAATAGTCTGGTGGGGCCTTTTTTTCTCAAGAGAACACATTTTTGTTTAATAGTTTCTCAGTTATATTCTTTTTTTCCATAGTCCCAAAGATTCATTACTTTGATGACCAATTTATCAGAGGCTCAAGTTCAATCTATAATATCCAATGAGATAGCAAATAACTCAGCCTCAGTGACGGTGTGTGTGAAAATGGGCTGTGTCCTAGATGAATGGTGATCTGCCTTTGACATAGATTATCATTCAAACTAACCACAGATCTCTACAACAAACACAAGGAAATACAAATTCACTTTAGCTGATGTTCCAGTTTTTACTGTAGATTCCTTTTAGATAGTCACAATACTATATTAAAAAAAAAAAAAAAAACACAGTGCAGGCTTGAAACACTTAAGATTCAGTAATACAATGATAAAGACATTTTGTAAGTTTAAAAAAACGTCCAACTATTAAACGTATACCTACAAATGACTTCTCTTTTACATCAGAGCATCTTCTAAATCCCTGCTATTTCAGTCAAATTTAAAAGTGCATAAACTATATTATGCTAAGGTTGCAGACAAGAAAAGCAATTACAGATATACATTTTTTCCATATTCAAATAAGCTTTTTTGTGTTCCTTTCAAAGTTCTGTTCTCTCCCAGTTTGTCTTGCTACTAGAAAAAAGAAGGAAATATTAGTCAAAGAGAGGGGCTGGCTGGCTACCTGGACAACTCCTTACAGGATAGAATTACCTTGGTCCAGACTTAACTCACTAAACTTACAGGTTCAGAAACAAAACAAGATTCTCATTTGCTGGGAATAGATTCATATTAACCAAGTACAGAAAGACCAAAAGATAGAAAAATGATTTTTTAAAATGTATAGAAAGGACAATTACTGATCAGAAGACTAGATATACACTACATTATTTACCTACTTGAAAAAAAAAGGCTGATCAAATTTAGAATGACAGTTTATTAATTTAATATAAGAAATATAATAGCTCTCTTCTGGTTAATCCTGGCAAAGTGATCATAAATTCATCTCTTCTCTTGCCCTATGATAGACTTTACAGATTAGATCACTCAACCTCCTTTGCAACACTTCTTCTGGGTCTTCCTACCACAGAGGTCTCTCTCCCTTCATAATGCCCTCTATTACAGATACTGCGTTTTAGTCTTAGTTAATGAGACACATAAAGAAACTTGTAAAGGCAGACAAACTGTAGAAAAACTATAATTCTCTCAATAAAGGTGCTATTGGGCTTCCGTGGTGGCTCAGATGGTAAAGTATATGCCTGCAATGTGGAAGACCTGGGTTTAATCCCTGGGTTGGGAAGATCCCCTGGGGCAGAGCATGGCAACCCACTCCAGCATTCTTGCCTGGAGAATCCCCATGGACAGAGGAGCCTGACAGCCTACAGTCCATGGGGTTGTAAAGAGTCGGACACGACTCAGCAACTAAGCACACTGTGCCTTTACTCTCTTCCGTTTTAGCTCTTCTTTTAAGACTTTCCAATATGAACATCTTCAGACATACTCAAAAATAGATTTAATCTATGTATGTCATACAATTCCAGGAAGTTTGCCAATTTTGTGTCCTCTCCCTTCTATGTGAATTATTTCTTTGGAGAGTATTTTCCTTTGGGGGTGATTTAAGTAACACAAGCATGATGTCATTTTATACATAAAGCAAAAGTAACAATTCTTAACATTCAGTTCAGTTCAGTTGTTCAGTCTTGTCCAACTCTTTGCGACCCCATGAATTGCAGCATGCCAGGCCTCCCTGTCCATCACCAACTCCCAGAGTTCACCCAGACTCATGTGCATTGAGTCGGTGATGCCATCCAGCCATCTCATCCTCTGTCGTCCCCTTCTCCTCCTGCCCCCAATCCCTCCCAGCATCAGGGTCTTTTCTAATGAGTCAACTCTTCACATCAGGTGGCCAAAGTACTGGAGTTTCAGCTTCAACATCAGTCCTTCCAATGAACAACAGGACTGATCTCCTTTAGGATGGACTGGTTGGATCTCCTTGCAGTCCAAGGGACTCTCAAGAGTCTTCTCCAACACCACAGTTCAAAAGCATCAATTCTTCGGTGCTCAGCCTTCTTCACAGTCCAACTCTCACATCCATACATGACCACTGGAAAAACCATAGCCTTGACTAGACGGACATTTGTTGGCAAAGTAATGTCTCTGCTTTTGAATATGCTATCTAGGTTGGTCATAACTTTCCTTTCAAGGAGTAAGCGTCTTTTAATTTCATGGCTGCAATCACCATCTGCAGTGATTTTGGAGCCCCCAAAAAAATAAAGTCTGACACTGTTTCCACTGTTTCCCCATCTATTTCCCATGAAGTGATGGGACCAGATGCCATGATCTTCGTTTTCTGAATGTTGAGCTCTAAGCCAACTTCTTCACTCTCCTCTTTCACTTTCACCAAGAGGCTTTTTAGTTCCTCTTCACTTTCTGCCATAAGGGTGGTGTCATCTGCATATCTGAAGTTATTGATATTTCTCCTGGCAATCTTGATTCCAGCTTGTGTTTCTTCCAGCCCAGCATTTCTCATGATGTACTCTGCATATAAGTTAAATAAGCAGGGTGACAACATACATTACCAATATAAACAAGTCCCCAGATTGTCTAAAAAAATGCCCCTTTTCCCTTTAACTGCTTCCAAACAGTAATGTTATGAAGTCCACATGTTATAGCTGGTTGATATGCTTTTCATATTTTTATTCAATAAAAATCTTCCCTCCCTATATTTGTTGTTGTTGGTCAGTCACTAAGTCATGTCCAACTCTTTGCAACCCCATGGACTGCAGCAAACCAGGCTTCCCTGTCCTCCACCATCTCCCGGAGTTTGCTGAAGTTCATGTCCATTGACTCAGTGATGCCATACAATCACGTCATCCTCTGTCATCCCCTTCTCCTCCTGCCTTCAATCTTTCCCAGCATCAGGATCTTTTCCAATGAGTCGGCTCTTAATGTCAGGCGGCCAAAGTATTGGAGCTTCAGCTTGAGCATCAGTCCTTCCAATGAATATTCACGGATGATTTACTTTAGGATAGATTGGTTTGATCTTCTTGCAGTCCAAGGGACTCTCACGAGTCTTCTCCAGCACCACAGTTCGAAAGCATCAATTCTTTGGTGCTCAGCCTTATATGGTACAACTCTCACAACTGTACATGACTCCTGGAAAAACAACTTTGACTAGGCAAACCATTCTCAGCAAAGTGATGTTTCTTCTTTTTAATACGCTGTCTAGTTTGTCATAGCTTTTCTTCCAAGGAGCAAGCAACTTTTAATTTCATGGCTCCAGTCACCATCTGCAGTGATTTTGGAGCCAAGAAAATAAAGTCTTTCAATGTTTCCATTATTTCCCCATCTATTTGCCATGAAGTGATGGGGCCAGATGCCATTATCTTCATTTTTTGAATGTTGAGTTTTAATCCAGATTTTTCACTCTCCTCTTTCACCCTCATCAAGAGGATCTTTAGTTCCTCTTCACTTTCTGCCATTAAAGTAACAGCATCTGCATATATGAGGTTATTGATATTTCTCCCAGCAATCTTGATTCCAGTTTGTGAGTCATACAGCCTGGCATTTCACATGATGTACTCTGCACAGTAGTTAAATAAGCAGGGTAACAGTATATAGCCTTGATGTACTTCTCTCCCAGTTTTGAACCAGTCTATTGTTTCATATCTGGTTCTAACTGATGCTTCTTGTCCCGTACACATGTTTCTCAACAGACAGGTAAGGTGGTCTGATATTCCCAACTCTTTAAGAATTTTCCATGGTATGTTGTGATCCACAGAGTCAAAGCTTTAGTGTAGTCAAGGAAGCAGAAGTAGATGTTTTTCTGGAATTCTCTTCCTTTTTCTGTGATCCAACGGATGTTGGCAACTTCATCTTTTCCCCAAATTCTGAATTTGCTGACTGTTTCTTCATGGTATCATTTAATTTGTTCCTCTATTCCCTAGTCTAGAGTCAGTCATTTCCTCTAAATGAAACGCAAGCATCTAATGGCATCTGATTAGCAATTTATAGGAAAAGTTTTGTATCTCTCAACACAAGAGAATTTTCCTTTTAGTAGAAAGTGGTATCAGGGGCATTCACTGCTCCCAGGCCAATGTCAGTAGAAAGAACTAAGAAACACATGCTCTTATGCATCCCAGATTACTGGAGCAAACTCACAAGGGCACTGCAAGATACTTTTTGAGGAACACAGGAATAATAAATATCCATCAAATGTCATACAACCTACTAGCTTGAGATCAAGTTATAATATTAGATCACAAGACATCTCTTTCAATCATGTCACATTTTTGCAAAACTGAGTTTGTAGCAGCAGAAAGTGTCATGTTAAAATCAATGTGGATCAGGAAATAAAAATGGAGATATGATTTCAAGATTAGAAGAAGCTGGGCAACACCAAAGAAAAGCACAATCCATTAAGAAATGATCATGATTGTTTAAAAATAAAAGAAAAATATTTTTCTTTTAACTTAGGTTTATTTCTTCCAAAGAACCACTGAATAACTTTATACATTGTTTGAATCTAACTATTAACAAATGGAGCTCCTATGCATTTCTTTTAGCCTAAGGTAGGGCTTCTGACTTCAGAACTGACACTCTAGACTAGACAGTCCTTTGCTGTGAGGAGCTGTATCTTCTGCATTATGGAATGTTTAGCAGTATCCCTGGTTGGATACATAACAGCATTTCTCCAACTGTGACCATCAAAAATGGATGTAGATATTGCCAGATTTTTCATCAAGGGGATAAGGAAATGGGAGAGAAGGTTAAAATCACTGCTGACTGAGAACCAATGGACTAGAGTCACTGTAAAAAAAAAAAAAATACTGAAACATTAAGGATAGATTTAATAAAGATGGTTTTGGAAACCAACGAATTTTTAGGAAAAAAAAAAAACACAACATGAGTTAGTACTTCTCTAATTCAGTTAGTAATTTTCTAATTCAAAGTTAAGAGTTGCAATATTTTTAATTCTTGAATTTTAGACTTGAATCTTTTTCTTTATGCTGAAAGACTGAATCCTAATAATAAATAACAAAAGTACTTACTTTAATTTGGAAAATACATATAACAGTTTTAAAAATACAAGTCAATAATACATGAAACAACAAGTTTAAGAATTTCATTGTAAATTTTACCCTTACTACATATCCAACTACAGATGTATAATCAGAATACCTTTTACAATATAATTGAAATAATTCTTACTTGTGTAGTTTGTCACAAAGATAATAGATAGTTAAGTTCATTTATTTCCAACTGTTTTGATCTTTATTTTCTTTTTCCTGACAGTCACATATAATTTACAATCATGGGGAGACATGCATGGAAACATAAGACAGTATGTAATAAGGAACAGAAAAGGCCTGGATATAACTCAACGCATGAATGAACAGCTGAACCATATCAGTAAATATCTGGTAGGGGAGAAATACACTTCTTATATATGCAAAATACTTTTAATAAGGGTTTTCAGTTCAGTTCAGTTGCTCAATCATGTCCAACACCTATTACCCCATGGCCTGCAGCACACCAGGCTTCCCTGTCCATCATCAACTCCTGAACCCTACTCAAACTCATGCACATCACATAAGTGATGCCATCCAAACATCTCATCCTCTGTCGTCCCCTTCTCGTCCCGCCTTCAATCATTCCCAGCATCAGGGTCTTTTCCAACCAGTCAGCTCTTCCCATCAGGTGGCCAAAGTATTGGAGTTTCACCTTCAGCATCAGTCTTTCCAATGAACACCCAGGACTGGTCTCCTTTAGGATGGACTGGTTGGATCTCCTTGCAGTCCAAGGGACTCTCAAGAGTCTTCTCCAACACCACAGTTCAAAAGCATCAATTCTTTGGCACTCAGCTTTCTTTATAGTCCAACTCTCACATCCATACATGACCACTGGAAAAACCATAGCCTTGACTAGACGGACATTTGTTGGCAAAGTTATGTCTCTGATTTTTAATATGCTATCTAGGTTGGTCATAGCTTTTATTCCAAGGAGCAAGCATCTTTTAATTTCATGGCTGCAGTCCAAATTACACCATCTGCAGTGATTTTGGAGCCAAATAAATAAGTCTGACACTGTTTCCATTGTTTTCTAGTGGCTTAGACAGTAAAGAATCTGTCTACAATGCAGGAGACCCAGGTTCAATCCCTGAGTCAAGAAGATCCCCTGGAGAAGGGAATGGCTACCCACTCCAGTATTCTTGCCTGGAGAATTCCATGGACAGGAGCCTGGTGGGTTACAGTCCATGGGTTCACAAAGTATCAGACATGACTGAGTGACTAATACTTTCACTTCAGTTACCTGCAGTTACCTTCATATTGTTAATCTACACCTCAATAAAACTTTGTAGAAAGGAATAAAAAGGCATCAACCCCACAACAAAAGGAGTTTAAAAAGGAAAACTGGAGCAAAGAGATTTCAGAAAACATAAAGATAAGTACCAGTGGTCATTAATTTAACAAAAGGAAAGGAGTCTCAGTCTAAGTAGTCACCAAGAGGACTCTGATAAGAACTCCCCTATTTATTCTGCAAATCTTTTAAAATTCTCATCCCTTAAAAGTACTAAGGAACACAGAAAATAAGTTCATAAAAAGAGGAAGATGGGTTATAAGTCAACAGACACTAGCTGGATCCTATAACTGTCCCACAGGCTGAAGATTTTTCTTCTCTTATTTTTCTCTCCCTTGCAAAATATGAGATTAATTTGTCGAGAAATTAGGAAAGCATCTACACAGAGGAAAGTAGGAATACAGTGCATGGATGCTACAAAGCAGAAAAGAGAAAGTCAACATACTTCTACCCATTTGTTCTCAGACTATCAGTAGGCTCATTATGCATCCTATACTTCCTGCATTCCAAATACACATAACCTTCAGACAGGTCCCGAGGATTCTTATTTGGAAAAACCTAATGGTTCCAAAGAAAAACCATTCAGATGCTGATATGTGACTGGGTTTACAGTCAATAAAAAGGATAGTTTACAGGCTGGTAATATTATAGAAAGAGCCCAAGAAACATCAGATCAGATCAGTCGCTCAGTCATGTCCGACTCTTTGCGACCCCATGAATCGCAGCATGCCAGGCCTCCCTGTCCATCACCAACTCCCGGAGTTCACCCAGACTCACGTCCATCGAGTCAGTGATGCCATCCAGCCATCTCATCCTCTGTTGTCCCCTTCTCCTCCTGCCCCCAATCCCTCCCAGCACCAGAGTCTTTTCCAATGAGTCAACTCTTCACATGAGGTGGCCAAAGTACTGGAGTTTCAGCTTTAGCATCATTCCTTCCAAAGAAATCCCAGGGCTGATCTCCTTCAGAATGGACTGGTTGGATCTCCTTGCAGTCCAAGGGACTCTCAAGAGTCTTCTCCAACACCACAGTTCAAAAGCATCAATTCTTCGGCGCTCAGCCTTCTTCACAGTCCAACTCTTACATCCATACATGACCACAGAAAAAACCATAGCCTTGACTAGACGAACCTTTGTTGGCAAAGTAATGTCTCTGCAGCAGTGAGGAGATACCCCTCATCCAAGGTAAGGAGCAGCGGCTGCACTTTGCTGGAGCAGCCGTGAAGAGATAGATACCCCACGCCCAAGGTAAGAGAAACCCAAGTAAGACGGTAGGTGTTGCAAGAGGGCATCAGAGGGCAGACACACTGAAACCATACTCACAGAAAACTAGTCAATCTAATCACACTAGGACCACAGCCTTGTCTAACTCAGTGAAACTAAGCCATGCCCATGGGGCAACCCAAGATGGGTGGGTCATGATGGAGAGATCTGACAGAATGTGGTCCACTGGAGAAGGGAATGGCAAACCACTTCAGTGTTCTTGCCTTGAGAACCCCATGAACAGTATGAAAAGGCAAAATGATAGGATACTGAAAGAGGCACTCCCCAGGTCAGTAGGTGCCCAATATGTTACTGGAGATCAGTGGAGAAATAACTCCAGAAAGAATGAAGGGATGGAGCCAAAGCAAAAACACCACCCAGCTGTGGATGTGACTGGTGATAGAAGTAGGGTCCGATGCTGTAAAGAGCAATATTGCATAGGAACCTGGAATGTTAGGTCCATGAATCAAGGCAAATTGGAAGTGGTCAAACAAGAGATGGCAAGAGTGAATGTCGACATTCTAGGAATCAGCGAACTGAAATGGACTGGAATGGGTGAATTTAACTCAGATGACCATTATATCTACTACTGCTGGCAGGAATCCCTCAGAAGAAATGGAGTAGCCATCATGTTCAACAGAAGAGTCCAAAATGCAGTACTTGGATGCAATCTCAAAAAAGACAGAATGATCTCTGTTCGTTTCCAAGGCAAACCATTCAATATCACAGTAATCCAAGTCTATGCCCCAACCATTAATGCTGAAGAAGCTGAAGTTGAACGGTTCTATGAAGACCTACAAGACCTTTTAGAACTAACACCACCCCCCCCCCAAAAAAAAGATGTCCAAGAAACATACTTGCATATAAATACAGGACTTCCTATTAGGTCAAGGCACTGCAGTCAACAGCCAAGTATCTCCTGTAATTTCAGGAAAGACTCCAACAGAACAAAGATCAAAACAAAACAACAAAAAAAGAGAAACTCAGAAGGGAGAAAGAGAATTCAGTGAACAGAATGAAACTTAAAAAAAAACAGGATCTAATAGAAGACCTTACAACCATATAAAAAAGGCAAGATTCTATCAGTTCAATTCAGCTCAGTTCAGTCACTCAGTAGGGTCCGACTTCTTGCAACCCCATGGACTGCAGCACACCAGGCTTCCCTGTCCATCACCAACTCCCAGAGCTTACTTAAACTCATGTCCATTGAGTCAGTGATACCATCCAACAATCTCATCCTCTGTCGTCCCCTTCTCCTCCCACCTTCAATCATTCCCAGCATCAGGGTCTTTCAAATGAATCAGCTCTTTGTATCAGGTAGCCAAAGTACAGGAGCTTCAGCTTCAGCATCAGTCCTCCCAATGAATATTCAGGACTGATTTCCTTTAGTATGGACTGGTTAGATCTCCTTGAAGTCCAAGAGACTTTCAAGAGTCTTCTACAACACCACAGTTTAAAAGCGCTCAGCTTTCTTTATAGTCCAACTCCCATACCCATAAATGACTACCGGAAAAACCATAGCTTTGACTAGATGGACCTCTGTGGCAAAGTAATGTCTGCTTTTAATATGCTGTCTAGGTCGGTCATAACTTTTTTTTAAGCGTCTTTTAATTTCATAGCTGCAGTCACCATCTGCAGTGATTTTGGAGCCCCCAAAAATAGTGTGTCACTGTGTCCATTGCTTCCCCATCTATTTGCCATGAAGTGATAGGACTGGATGCCATGATCTTAGTTTTCTGAATACTGAGTTTTAAGCCAACTTTTTCACTCTCCTCTTTCACTTTCACTAAGAGGCTCTTTAGTTCTTCACTTTCTGGTGTCATCTGCATATCTGAGGTTATTGATATTTCTCCCTGAAATCTTGATTCCAGCTTGTGCTTCATCTAGTCCAGCATTTCTCATGATGTACTCTGCATATAAGTTAAATAAGCAGGGTGACAGCATACAGCCTTGAAGTACTCCTTTCCCTGTTTGGAACCAGTCTGTTGTTCCATGTCCAGTTCTAACTGTTGCTTCTTGACCTGTATACAGATTTCTCAGAAGGCAGGTCAGGTGGTCTGGTATTCCCATCTCTTTCAGAATTTTCCACAGTTTGTTGTGATCCACAAAGTCAAAGGCTTTGGGATAGTCAATAAAGCAGGGGTAGATGTTTTCTGGAACTCTCTCACTTTTTTGATGATCCAATGGATGTTGGCGATTTGATCTCTGGTTCCTCTGCCTATTTTAAATTCAGCTTGTACATCTGGAAGTTCATGGTTCACATACTGTTGAAACCAGGCTTGGAGAATCTTGAGCATCATTTTGCCAGCATGTGCGATGAGTGCAATTGTGCAGTGGTTTGAGCATTCTTTGGCAGTGCCTTTCTTTGGGATGGGAGTGAAAACTGACCTATTCCAATCCTGTGACCACTGCTGAGTTCTCCAAATTTGCTGGCATACTGAGTGCAGCACTGTCACAGCGTCATCTTTTAGGATTTGAAATAGCTCAACTGGAATTCCATCACCTCCACTAGCTTTGTTCTTAGTGATGCTTCCTAAGACCCACCTGACTTCACATTCCAGGATGTCTGGCTCTAGGTGAGTGACCAGACCATCATGGTTATTTGGATCATGAAGATCTTTTTTTGTACAGTTCTTCTGTGTATCCCTGCCACCTCTTCTTAATATTTTCTGCTTCTATTAGGTCCATACCATTTCTGTCCTTTATTGTGCCATCTTTGCATGAAATGTTCCCTTGGTATCTCTAATTTTCTTGAAGAGGTCTCTAGTCTTTCCCATTCTATTGTTTTCCTCTATTTCTTTGCACTGATCACTAAGGAAGGCTTTCTTATCTCTCCTTGCTGTTTTTTGGAACTCTGCATTCAGATGGGTGTATCTTTCCTTTTCTCCTTTGCCTTTCACGTGTCTTCTTTTTTTAGCTATTTTAATGCCTCCTCAGACAACCATTTTGCCTTTTTGCATTCCTTTTTCTTGGGGATGGTCTTGATCACTGCCTCCTGTACAATGTCATAAACCTCCATCCATATTCTTCAGGCACTCTATCAAATCTAATCCCATGAATCTATTTGTCATTACCACTTCCACTGTATAATCTAATCTTTTGAATCTATTTGTCACTTGCACTGTATAAGGCGCTATCCCTCCCTCTAAAAAAAAGGAGAAAAACAAAAGAATTCTTTACAATCAAAATTTTAAGGAAAAAACAAAACCCTTCAGTGAAAGGCTTAAAGTTGAAAAAAAAATCACACAGAATTAGAAGGGGATAAAAAAATAGAGAGGGAAAAAGGAAAAAGATGTGTACAAAAATTAAAGTGTGAATTCAGGATATATTTCAGAGAAGCGAAACAAATAATTAAAGGGAAATAATTTTAGGACCAAAGGTCACAAGTCTCAAGATCTAAAGTGTCTACCCAGTGCCCATATCAATGAATGAAATAAGATTCACATTAAAGCAAATAATAAAAAAAAGAACTGAGAAAGGTCCCAGGATTTTCCAAAAAGAAACAAAATCATATTCAAAAGAAAAGTAATAAGAACCAGCACGTTTTCAACAATAGCAGTGAAAGAGTACGTAGATTTCAAATTCTGAAGGAAAGTGATAACCTGCAATTCTATAACCAGTCAAACCATCAGTCAAACATGAAGGAAGCCCAGAGATTATCTCAGATATTAAAAAACTCCAGGAAAAAAAAAATCACATCCTATGAACCTCTTGGTTAGTTATCAGAGGATGAGCCTTCACAAAACAAAACAGAGGGAAAAGCCAAGGAAAAGGAAGAATGAGCGCTTGGAAAGAGAATCCAGTGAAGCGTAAATTCTAAAATGAGATCTATGAACCAGACCTAAAAACAATCAATCAAGGAGGCCTCCAAAGGGAAGATGACTAAATGTGCTGGAAACGGCTTGTTTAGTCTTGGCACCATCCTTGCTCTTCTAAGCTCTATTCTGCAAAACAAGGTTAGGGAACCTTTGATCAAAACCACTGCCTTGGCCAGGCATGATGATAACCACTTGCCTGAGTTGTCCAACAACAGGAGGTGCTAATAAAGAACACAGTGCTGCAGGCAAAACTAACCACTCTACCTTTACAGTAATACTCTATTTGGGAGTGTATAGGAGGGGCTGAGATGGGGAAGGATACAGGAGGGGCTGAAAGGAAGAAGGAGGCGGCATGTCCTTCCAAATTCCCAGATACCTTCACCCTGGAATCCATCTGGACCCAGAGAGGCATACGTGCCACCAGGAAGACCCTAAGTCAGACTAAACACGGGTCAAGCAAGATGGCTGGCCAAAGGTAATGCAGAAACTAACCTCACTGCCACAAAACCTGAGACTATGAGCCACATGGCAGGCAGTCCTCCTGGGTTCCCTTAATCTGCTGCTCTCCACTGGGTGCCCATTTCCAATAAAGACTTTGCTTTGTCAGCACGTATGTCTCCTCCAACAATTCATTTCTGAATGTTGGACAAGAGTTCACTCTGGAGCCCTGAGAGGGGTCCCCTTATCCTGTAACAAGGGGAACTGAAAACTTGTAAACTATATTTCCTATATCCCTTGCCAGCAATTTTAGTTTAGAGCCCACAATGAAAGCATTTGTACAAATTTTAGAGGGCAGAAGAAAATGAGCAGCCATTATTTTTCAGGGACCCCAGAGGGCAGAAGCAGTGACTTTTACGTGCCAAAGACAACTGGTATTAGTAATTATGATTTATCTGCAATTCCCCTACTGTCACATTCTTAAAACCAGCAATGGTTTTCCAGCAGTTCTGTTAGCCTCTATTTATTAAATGTTTTTTAATTATGGAAAATGTTTTCTTAACCTAATTCTGACTAATCTGGATCCATGAGGCAAAATATAGAAATTATAGATCATTTGATAAGCATGATCACATGGTTTTCATCAATGGCCATTATTTACACAGCCATCATATTGTACATTCAATCTCTACTTAATAAGACTTTGATATACCTATATTTGGAGGATAGGAGATGGAGGAAATTGTTTGAGAGAACTATGATGATAGAGAAACACAATCTCATACCACAGAAGGGAAATCTATATATAAGTATTTAAAGTTGATGAGTTTTTTAAAATAGCAGAATGCATCCATTTTTTTGTTTTTTAAGGCAGTAAAGCTAACTTAAGAGGAGTGGGTCAAGGCCTATGGTAAACCACTACTGTTGGGTAATGAAGAGTGTATAAGCAACATTAAGTAGGTAACATCTTACTCTCCAAGAAACAAAAAGTTATAAAATAAAAACAAGATACAGTTGTAAAATAACTGGGATCTTCAGTCCATTTAATAAGACACTATTCCTTTTGTATCTATTTACAGGAGAGGTCAAACTACAGATTGTTTTTCTGGTATGCATCAAATGAAAGAAGTTGAGCAAAATAATCAAAATTTTAATTTCCTTAGCTTATCACAGCCTGACATATCCATGTCTACAGTGGGACCAAACATATATCACCTAGACTCAAGAGTATGGAGGCTGCCTTTTCTATAGAAAGAATCTATTGCCATATATCACATACCTAAACACCACCTACTGCACCTACAATATATGATAGAGAGTTTCAATGATTCCTTCTGTGATTACTCTGCTTAGGCTTAAACTGTCCAGTTGCCCTACATGGCTAGCTTATTGACATAGGTAGGCTTATGTATCTATAAAACCAGGGTTTAGATTAAGACTCTCTGATCTGGAAGCCACTCTACCTTTACAGTAACACACATGCTTCTTCTGTAATCTATTTGGTGACCTAAAAGCTAAATTTCCACTGTGTCCAGGAGGTGAATTTTGTATTGTCTAGGAAGATAGTTAACTTGGTGGAAGTGATGATGTCACAGACATCCATGTAAAACAAACACTAATTATTAGCTCATATTTAAAGTAAGCATTCAGCTTAAGACAGGAGGGCTCTAACAATCAGTACATTTTTTTCTGCTTTTAATTATGAACAATTTCAAACATACATGTAAAGTAGGGATAAGAATATAGTGAAATCATATACTCCCAATACCTAGATTTAGTCATTATCCATTTTCACCAATCTTATCTTTGCTATTCCCTAATTTACTTTTCTTTATAGAGTATTTTAAAAATGAATGCCTTGCATTCCAAACTGCAGAACAAACTATCTTAGCTGATTTTAGCAGTAATTAATATTTGAGTAGATAGTTCCGGCATAAGGAGAAATACATCCTAGGCAATGTAATTTATTCTCTTCATGGCTCATATAAATTCAGAAGATGACTTAAGAGAACTGCCCATCCTCAGGTATGGAACATAGGTTACTAGCCCTTCAGGACATCTATTCTCTGCAAAGGTACAAGAGTGTTAAGGAATCAGAAAAGTTTACGGAAAATAAGAGGAGAAAGAAAGTGATCTAGGAAATGAATCATCAAGGGAATACGGAAAATATGAATTTTAGAGACAAATACTAAGTTACCCAGGAATGCTGTTTGCCTGAGAAAGATTTAATGACTGTAACAGATATTATCAGGGCCCTGTTCATATCCGGTGGAACTTAAATATCCTCCTGCAGACTTCCAACTACCAGGATCTATATCTCTGTGCCTGAGGGCCCTGTACCTGAGGGGAGTATTGTCTATACTTGGAAACTTAATTGGAATAATTCTCAGAAGTTGGTGCATAAATATCAAAGCTCCCTCAACTCTCAGCAGGGATAGTTCTGTGACAGATTTCTGCACTGTTTTCAAAAATTTCCATAGAAACCCCTTCTGCAGCTGGTTTCACAGGTACCCAGCACTGTCTCCCTTTCTTCTGTATCATTTTCTCACAGGTACCCAGCACTGTCTCCCTTTCTCCTCTATCATTTTCTCACAGGTACCCAGCACTGTCTCCCTTTCTCCTCTGTCATTTTCTCACAGGTACCCAGCACTGTCTCCCTTTCTCCTCTGTCATTTTCTCACAGGTACCCAGCACTGTCTCCCTTTCTCCTGTATCATTTTCTCACAGGTACCCAGCACTGTCTGCCTTTCTCCTCTGTCATTTTCCAAGTCTCCTACTGGTGTCACCGGAATTTCCCAAACTACTTGAATTTGATCCTTTGTCTCAGCATTTCAATGTGGGGAAACCTGAACTAAGACAAGTTACTAAACAAAATACACTTCTTGCTTTTAGATTTTAGATGAGCCAGAAAAGAGAAAGACCCTGTGGCAGATGCTTTACATGCTTGCCTTACATTAGTGTTATCAGGATTTAGTGAGAAGATTACATACATTACATCTCACTAAATCCTGATAACGCTAATGTAAGGCAAGCATTACAGAGAGAGAGAGAGATGCTCAAAAAAGCTGTGTACATGGCCTCACTATGAGGAGAAAAGCTGAATGCAGGAGAAAGGTTAGAAAATGGACCAGCAAGGTAAGTTAAATCCGAATCTCCATATCTCCTTTCCTCAAGCCAGTATCACCTCAAAGCACTGTATTAAATGAAATTATCTTGCTCATTTTTTGTTGTTGTTGTTACTGTTCATTTATTTATTTACTTACTAATTCTCTCTCTTCTTCAACCCCTTTTGAATGGAAGCCACATAAGAGCAAGAACTTTGTCCTCATTAGTAAATTCTCAGAGCTGGGAGTAGATTTAGGTACTCAAAATCTGCTGGATGAGCAATTTATCTTTATAATCAAACAAAATATTTTGGCCTATATTTTATACCTCCTTTATCTTTGTCTAGATTTTCTGCAACTCAGTCCTACTTTGCTAACTTGCCAGAAACACCAAGCTTCCTCGCTGTTGCAACTGCCCTTTTGCCTCTAGGCCTCTGCACTTCCTGTTCTCTCTGCCTGGAATGTTCTTTCCTTGGACAGCCCTCATGGACTGTTGGACTGTTCCTTCACTTCCTTCAGGTCTCTGCTGAAGCAGCACGTCATTAGAGATGTATTATGCTTTTATCTTTCTCTTTTGGTAATTATCACCAAATGACATACATATTTATGTGTATGTCTACCCTCACTGGACTATAAGCTAAATGATAAAGTCTGCTGTCCATATTTCTTTAGTTGTATTCACAACACTTTGCATCCCTGGCACATTGTAGGCATTCAATAAATTCTGTTGAATGAATAGGTGGGCACAATCTAAATAAACGTTTCAGGAAAGGAACAATCTCCAGAAAATTACTTTGGCTTTCTGAAATCTTTCTCAACAAGTATCAGTAGTAAATATAAACCCACAAGGAGACCTGGGTAAGTGGGCTCCATGTTTACCTGTGACCACAGTCCAACGGAAGGGCTCATGTTTGCACTGTGTTGACTAAAAGAAGACACAGAATTAAAAAGCAAACAAGAGGAAGCTAGAGCACATGGACTCAACAGCTACACTTCTCAGCTCTCAATGTAATAAATTCAGATGCTCTGCTAGATCTCTACTAGGTATGCCATTTAAATCTAAGTACAAAACTTCATTCATGTTTGATTAAATGGCATCTTGTTAGTTTTAGTTCTGTTTTCCAGCAACAACTGTTAGTTTTCCACAGTTGAGTAAAAACTACAACAGATAAAGTGGCCTGTTCTATGAGGAGTGCTCTTACAGATCTTATAGGGTGCTGCCATTCTGGCCTCTTCCTTGGAGCTTGATTGATTACTCCTTTTCCCTGTGTTCATTAATCTCGTCACCTTATCTTTTATACCACTTCATTTTAGTAGAAAGGTAATAATAAAACCCTCATCCATTATCCTTTTACTCATCTAGTCAAGCGGAAATGGTTAATAACATGCTACAAATTGAACTTCAATCACCTCATTTTCTCCTTTGTTGAATACACATTAAAATATATTCCAAAAGTGCAATTTGTTTTACAGGAGAATTTGTGTTATATTGCTACAGACAACTAAAATTAAGTGTTTCTCAGTTCGGTTATTAAATATATCCAAGTGCTCTTTTATCGATAATACTAAAACATTAACTCATTTTATTAGAGTATAATAATACAAGAGCCTTATCTCCCAGAACACAAAGACATCTAGACTACCTAATAGTATGTGTTGGATGACGGGTCATTTATCTTTAAGAAAAAAATACCACTGATAATTTATGAATTGGTACATTATTACAGATGAAATTGCTCTCTATTTTTAAAAGTTAATTTGTTTACATGCAGCCTTATCTTGAAATGCAAGCCCTATTAGTGAAGAAGTCCATAACTGTCATATTAAGCAGAAAGAGAATAGATATATACATAAAATAGACATAATGATTTAAGATTTTAAAACTACGCCCTTTTCAATAGAACAAATATATAATTATTCTGTGCTTTTCAAGAAGTAAAAGGAAAACTGTTAAAATTATATATTTTTCTATACATTACAGCAAATCCTTACTGAAATGAATTCTAATAGTTCTGAAACTAGTAGAGAGAAATAGATATCTTTTTGTGGAGAAAAGAGTTTCCCCTAATTTGAATGGGCACCTTCTATTTGTGAATATGAATGCTCAACAACTGACTAAAAATTAGAGTTACAGTAAATCCTGGAAAAATTAATCAGATAATAAAGGGTCATTGGATATTATCTTCCAATCATCCTGAAAAAATGTTCTCTGACTGTAGAAAAAAATTACAAGCCCCGAAGCTATGCCACTTTCCAAGAATAAAACTTATCTTTAATATGAAAGAAATACTTGCAATATACTTATAAATCTATTTCCTTACACTATTGCTTAAAAGTTCCTTTTATCCAGTAAATTGCTTCACTGTAAAATTTACACAAAAATCATACACGACAATTATGAAGTTATTACATTTTATAGTATTGTTTACTCAATGTTTTGGTATTCCAGAATTAAAAACAGATTAACAGAATTAAGAACAGGTATCAATTTTTGTTTACATTTAAGACTTTATAGAACATAATTAAATGTTCCCCATAAGTAAGTTCATTTTTTTTTTTTGCATGATTTCACACTGCCTGTGTTAGTGCACAATTTTTAAGATACCAGTCATGTTAGGCATAAATTACAAGTCATAGTTACATTATGTTCTTCAGGAATAATCCTTGTTTTCTGTAAACTAACACAAAATTTTTAAAAAATTATAATATCAATAGGCTACAGTGATTCAATACTTATTTCCTACAAAGAACTGACAACATACTCAAAGTTCATATTATATACATCAAACGTATATTTTCCTTTTAAGGATAGGGAGGAATTAATAATTTTTTGCTACTTAGCATATGAAAATTACAAAGGAATCAATAATTAAGCCTATGTATTCAACAGTTTTGATTTCAATCTCTAAACATCCTTGAACCATATCAGATGCCAATGCCTGTAAGCAAATGAGTTCATCAATTTAATGAGAATTCAGGCAAATCAGCTGCTTAATGAGAACTCCAACTTATGTGGCAGAGGTTTTGCTCCAGTGCTGACAAAATCAGTGTAATAAAACTGTAACAAACTTATGAAAGCCTATTTTTTAAAACTTAACATTTCATGTAATTAATGGTAAGCAGCAAAAATGATCACTTTAAAATAATTTTAACACTTTATATTTCAATGTTTTAATAGATAAATAAAATGGTTTTAATTTTTTTATATTCCTAACTTTTATCTATTCTTACTGTTTAATTCATCTCTCTAAATTTTCTCTTCCCTTGTTTGTTCTCTTTCTACATTGAAATATACATGTAATATCACCATTTGAAGAAGGACAAATTTTAATGACTGTTTTTGTAGATAGTAATTCCCAATTTAATGATTTAAAAAAAAAACATTATTTAAGCAAAACTGTTAGCTGAGTAATGCTTTGGTCCATAATCTGGAGAACTTCAAAAACAAAATTATTCTAAACTGAAGATGGAAAATACCTTTTAACATTCTTTAAAATCTAAAATACTTTTATCCCTAAGACAAATATCAAAGTGAAGTGAAAGTCACTCAGTTGTGTCTGACTCTTTGCAACCCCATGGACTGTAGTCCATGGAATTCTCCAGGCCAGAATACTGGAGTGGGTAGCCTTTCCCTTCTCCAGGGGATCTTCCCAACCCAGGGATCAAACCCAGGTCTCCTTTATTGCAGGCAGATTCTTTACCAGCTGAGTTATCAGGGAACAAACACTACCCCTACAGTTTCACAAAGGTGGTACGGTTAGGGGCAAGAGACCGAGGGTGGGTCTGGAGACACTGTGTTTCGTCATGTGTTTCAACATGAGGTACCGTCACCCATGCTATGTTGTTGTTTATCGCTCAGTTGTGTCTGACTCTTTTGCAATCCCATGGACTGTAGCCTGACAGAACCTTCTGTCCATGAGATTTCTCAGGCAAGAATACTAGAGTGGGTTGCCATTTCCTCCTCAGGAGATCCTTCTGACCCAAGGATCGAACCAGCATCTCCTATGTAGGCTGGCAGATTCTGCCTATACAGATTCCAATGAGCCACCACAGAAACCCTCACCTATGCTATAGTGAGCCAAGTCGCACAGTCGTGTCCGACTCTTTGCGACCCCATGAATTGCAGCACGCCAGGCATTCCTGTCTATCACCAACTCCCAGAGTTCACTCAAACTCATGTCCATCGAGTTGGTAATGCCATCCAGCCATCTCATCCTCTGTCATCCCCTTCTCCTCCTGCCCCCAATCCCTCCCAGCATCAGAGTCTTTTCCAATGAGTCAACTCTTCACATCAGGTGGCCAAAGTATCGCAGTTTCAGCTTCAGCATCAGTCCTTCCAATGAACACCCAGGACTGATATCCTTTAGAATGGACTGCTTGGATCTTCTTGCGGTCCAAGGGACTCTCAAGAATCTTCTCCAACAACACAGTTCAAAAGCATCAATTCTTCGACGCTCAGCCTTCTTCACAGTCCAACTCTCACATCCATACATGACCACTGGAAAAACCATAGCCCTGACTAGACGGATCTTTGTTGGCAAAGTAATATCTCTGCTTTTCAATATGCTACCTAGCTTGGTCATAACTTTTCTTCCAAGGAGTGTCTTTTAATGTCATGGCTGAAATCACCATCTGCCGTGATTTTGGAGCCCAAAATAATAAAGTCTGACACTGTTTTCACTGTTTCCCCATCTATCTGCCATGAAGTGATGGGACCAGATGCCATGATGGGACCTTTGCTATACTTTCCCCCAAAATATTTACTTTAATCTAATTAAGCCTTTACACTTAACTTCTAGTTTACAGAATTACAAAGAATAGAAGAACAAGCTAAATAATAACTACAAGAAAGCAAATTGATAAATGGGTGGGACATTCTATAGCACAAATGCCCTAGTCTCCTCAACAAGTAAGTGTCATGAATGAAGAACTGTTGTAGAATAAAGAAAGACTTCAGACTTTGTATAACCAGATACAATATACAGTCCTAATTTGGTAAAACAAGTTATATAAGAATACTTTGGGGACAGAATGATACATTCAAATATAAGTTAGGTATGAGACAATAAGAAATATTATTAATCTTGTTGGGTAGTATGTTATTTTGGTCTATGTAGGAAACTACATTATTTTAATGAAATATGAAAAAAATTATTTGGGACAGATAGCTGAATAACCTATTTACTGAAAATCTTCCAGCATTTCAATTATGGTAGGGACAGAGGGCACAAAAAGGGCTTTTGGTGCTGGTGATGTTCGTTTCCTGTTCTGGCTGTTGGCTTCATGTGTCTGTGTGCAAAAAGTCAGCAAGTGAAACAATTATCTGCACTTTTCTGTACATTATATCTCAATAAAAACTAAGCTTCATTAATATTAAAAAGAATTAAGTGACTTATTTTTCAAATGTATGGGCTCTGGGACAAACTGCCTAGGTTTAAATTTTGGCTCCACCATGTACTGGCTCTGACCATGAGAAACTTGCTAACATCTCTGAACCTCTTCATCTGCAATATGTTCTGTGCTTAGTTGCTCAATTGTGTCCTATTCTTAGGAACCCCATGAACTGTATAGCCCGCCAGCCTCCTCTGTCCATGGGGATTCTCCAGGCAAGAGTTCTAGAGTGGGGTGCCATGCCCTCCTCCAGGGGATCTTCCCAACCCGGGGATCAAATCCTGGCTTCCTGCACTGCATGTAGATTCTTTAACCATAATTGTTCTTTTACATTAATAATGCTAATTTATAAGGCAACTTCTGCTTTTTATTTGCCATTTTTTTGTGTTAGACTACAGTCCTTACGCAGTCCAAAACAGAGTTCTAATTCCCTACCTCTGAAAATTGGAAACATTCTGAAATAAACCTGCAACATTAGTTCTAAATTAAACTAAATGTCTGTAGTCTTACCTATCTGAAAGAAAATTTACAACATCAACTGGTTTTAAGTGTATGTTAAGAGATATCTGCTCTAGTTACTTGTAAGTGGCAGTAATTCTGTGGTACAATTCCAGCCCAAAGTCAGAATACTGCAAGTTAATTTGGCTTGAATACCATTCAACATGCTAAGTGATCTGGAGAACAGAAACTGATACATATATATATATATATTTTATATATATATATATAATATATATAAATAAAAGTTCATCAAGGGAAAGTAAAGAAGATATTGCTGAGAAGATCATTCAAGATTATTTTATCATTACTGGATGTATATTTTATCAGAAATGAAAATATCTAAAAATATCTTTGGAATATCAGTTTAGTATCAACAAGGGGATGAAAATATTTATATACTTTGGGAATATTGATTTATTATTTTAAATGCTTTTTCTAATGTTTTATATTTTTTTAACTTAAGATTTTTATGTCATTTGAAGCACATTAAATATATTTTAAATCATTGCTAACTTATTCCTTTTTCCATATTTCCTGTCTCTTGAAAATGAGTATCAAATATTCTAGGTTTAATAGATATTTTAATACACAAACTGAGAATTAGTTTTGTATTCTCAAAATCTACTATAATGTGATTAGTATGGTTAACAACAATTCTAAAACTTTTAAAAATTTTATCTTTTTTAAAACTAGTTATGATTGGATAATAATTGCTTTACAATACTGTGTTGGTTTCCACCAAACATCAACATGAATCAGTCACAGGTATACACATGTCCCCTCCCTCTTACACCGCCCTCCCACCTCCCTCCCCATCCCTCTAGTTTGTCACCGAGCCCTGACTCTGAGCCCCTCACGTCATCAGCAAATCCGCACCGGCTGTCCGTTTCACATATGGCACTGTACATGTTTCAGCGCTGCGCTCTCCTTCTGCCCCACGCCCTCCCTGCCCCGTGTCCGTAAGTCTGCTCTCTGTGTCTGTCTCCACCCCTGCCCTGCAAATAGGTCTAGCAGTACCATCCTTCTAGATCCATAAACACGTGTTAACATACAGCATCTTTTTCTCCTTCTGACTTACTTCAGTCTATATAACAGACTCTAGGTTCATCCACCTCATTAGAACTGAGTCCGAAGTGTTCCTTTTCGTGGTTAAGTAATATTCCATTGTGTCTGCACACCACAACTTCTTTATCTGTTCATCTGTCCATGGACATCTAGGTTGCTTGCACGTCCTAGCTATTGCAAATGATGCTGTGATGAACAATGAGGTACGTGTGTGTTTTTCAGTTACGGTTTCCTCAGGTGTAAATGCCCAATAGTGCAACTGTTGAATCACATGGTAGTTTTATTCCCAGTTTTTTAAAGGAATCTCCATACTGGCTCCACAGTGGCTCTAACAATTTGCATTCCCAAATTGCTAATTTGGCAAAAGGGCTCCCTTTTCTCCTTACCTTCTCCAGCATTTATTGTTTGTAGATTTTTTGATGATGGCCATTCTGACCCATGTGAACATTTTAAAAAGCAATGAAACAGAAGATTCTAAGGCATGCTGTCAGGTTTTACAAAATAGCCTAGCTTAATCTTGTAGTTGCCAAGTAGGGCAACAATTAGCAATTATAAGAATGTTTATAACATTCATTATTAAAATAGCAACTTATACTTTCCTAAAAATGTTTTTCCTTTAAAATGTTATTATCCAACTCAGTGATGTACATGAGCTATATAAATTACTGCAATTGTCTAACAGAAGACATAGCCAAACAACCTGGGAAAAGGCACTCTGTATCAGCAAAATCAACTTTATTGAGAATCCTGCTTAGAAATGAGAGAGCACTAACCCAAATTTAAAGCTGTTTTGTTGCTCTAAAAGTTGCAACCAGGGAAACCTAGTGGGAAGCTGGTGTATAACAAGGAGCTCAGCTTGATGCTCTGTGATGATCTAGAGGGAAGGGACGGGGCAGGGTGGATGAGAGGGACACACGAGAAAGGGCACATGCGCGTACACATACAGCCGTGTACAGCAAAGAACCAGCACAGCACTGCAAAGCCACTAGCATCCAATTAGCTTTTTTTTTCTAATTAAAAAAAAAAAACAAGTTTTAACCAGATACATGTATTAGTAAATAAAGTTACTTTTCTGATTTCCAGTATGAATCTTACAACTAATACAGAACATGGGAAACCATAATGATAATTTAACAAAATGGTGGCTAAGTCAACTACAGTTACACTTGGCTACCAGGTACAATTTGGGCTTACCACATGGCTCAGTGGTAAAGAATCTGTCCATCAGTGCAGGAGATATGGATTCGATCTCTGGGTCAGGAAGATCCCCCAGAGAAGGAAATGGCAACCCACTTGAGTATTCATGCCTGAGAAAAACCCCACAGACCATAACCCACCAGACTCTTATGTCCATGGGGTTGCACAGAGTCAGAAATGACTCAGTGACTGAACACACACAAGAAATCTAACGAATTATTTTAAGCAAATTAGGGACCTTCTCTTTCTTGTCAAGTAACAAAGGTAATCCAAAGGGAGACAGTTATTACATCAGTGGTTCAACACACAGCTTGAGGTTTCTGATTTTCTTGACTTTTTCCAATGTTTAGGTTTTAGGAAGGGATATGAAGAAAAAGGGCAAGAGCAAACAGCAAAAACTAAATGAACTCCAGTGCCTCCAGTAAAATGCTTTCCTAGAACTCCAACACAGCAATTTCCACCTATATCTTATTGACCCAAATTTTATTTAATTGCCAGCATTACCTTCTAGGAAAGCGAGGAAAGTGTGTGTGTGTGTGTGTGTGTGTGTGTATGTGAATATGTGTTTTAGGCTGGGAACCATGATGTCTTTTCAGAGTCTTGTCTTCTTAAATGTTTTCTTAAAATATGTCTCTGAAACTATTTTTATCCAAACCATTTCTTTTTTCATAATATAGATCTTTACTCCTCTTTGAAAAACATCTCTAAGGAGAAACATATACACTGAGGACAGGATAAATTACTTTGCAAAAGGTAAGAATTTAAGATGTTTAACTTTTTTGTTGTTTCTACTAACATTTTTCAAAATCAGTCAATAAGGCATATATTATTTTGTCTGAATAATCCACTGCATTTTACAATGGTACTGTACCATCCGTAGTACTTTTAAACCAATTTTTCACTTTGGAAATAAATCTTAATAAATGTATTCACTGCCTCCCTTCCAAAGGTGTTTCCAGACATTTCCTCCAACTGAGGAGGCCCATTCCCCAACTGAGATAGCCCTATAAGCAACAGAAACGAGAATGAATTCTAGAATCAGACTGCCTGGGGTCAAAATGACTAGCAATTTTGGGGGAAATTACTCATAATTTCACAGGACCTTACTTTCTTTAACTGTAAAACACTAAAAATAACTGCAACTGTACAAATTAAATGTTAACAAACATAACTCCGAGCACATAATGTACTATAAGTATTCTTTCCTGTTACTGTCATTACTTTTCCCTTCATTTGAGGTATCTTCATTGAGTAGTTATCTGTACACCTGGTATTGTGATAAACTCTAGAAATGCATATTATGACCAAATCATACATGAGCCCATCCTTATAAATCAGTGACAAAATTTACAAGGAAATGAAGTCTAGACAGTTCCTGTTTTCTATAACAAGCGGCTAAGGTTGTCCTTAAAAGACAAAATACAGAATCAAAAAAAAATTATAATTTGAAGTTAGCCAATCTTTTCAGAATTTCCATTCCATTTAGTGATAAATTTGATATTGACATAGTCATAATCATATAAAAATAAATTTTTTAAAGTTTCACAGCAAACTTTAAGAATGTTCAAGATACCTTGTGGTATTAAAAAATTAGACAAAAATTATACTGAGTCTTGCCACTAAAAACACAACAATGCAAATAAACTGCCATTGGCTTTATCAAAAACAAATGAAAGTACTAATCTGCCAAGGCTCCAAAAAAATGACACATACTTATTAATTGAAAGGGCTTTGCTAATTATGTAAATGTCTATCTTTTCTACATGTAATTTTATTCAAACTTCTTCTCTTTTCCCCAATTAACAACCCTGCCAAATGTTTGGACTCAAAAAGGCCAGCTTTATACACAATTAACAGTCAAATTCTAACACAAATTACATGTCATTCTTATCTCTGTATACACATTGAACTCCTATATCTTGTTGCCAGCATGCAGCTTGCGCTAGGGGATACATTCTGAATTTGTTTAATGTCTAAGAATAACATTTCACACCTAGAAAAGAGATACTATCCATCGCCAGTTATGTGAATGAAATTTGCCATGCTCCCTCCTTTTCATTTTGTTCAGACAAAATGAAATGTAGCTTCATTTATCCACTCATCTGTTTTAACAAATATTTTCTTGAAACATAAGATATAAAAACAATCATCATTTTTTTCTTTTTAAAAATTCAAGGTGATCACAGAAACTTTTATGTATGGTAAATGCTTTCTGAACTAGAAATTGGGGAAATTTCATTTGACAAATCATCTGACTACAAGAAAAAATACTTCAATTCTAGAAATATTTAGATTCTAGAAATAATTGGATCAATTCTAGAAAATTAGACATGTATGGTCACCATATCTGTGACTGCTTCTTTAGAAAGGGTTTTCACAGTAGAAACACTACAAATAATTAATTTCTTATTTAGCAAGCATATCAATCATCACTTCAAAATGCTCAGACATGCCCTAATCTTTTGAAGTGTTGTATTTTATTAAAAGAGTATCTCAATAAATACCATTTATATAATAAAAGGGCAATAAATATATCTAATATATATTAATATGTATTCTTATGTTTTAAAGATAATACAAAAGGAACTCTGTAAATCAAAGAAAAAGCTTAAAGTACAAATATCAATCTCAATTAATTATTAATCTCAATTAATAAATAAATCTGATTGGGTTAGTTACCAGCCTAAAATTTTCAGTGGTTGCTCACTGAGCTTTGAATAGTTCCTTAACCGACATCTGTCTATACATCCATCTTCATCTCCAACCACCTACTCCTACACTCTAAACTCCAACCACAACTATGATTCTGTTTCTCCATCTCAGCCATCTCAGTGTTCTCTCAAATGGGTATACTTCCCGGAATCTGAATGTACTTTCCTCATATATCTAGGAGGTTCCTGGTCATCCTCCAGTTTACAGCTTAAATGTCACTTCTTCAATGAACTCTTCCATGAACTCCTTCCTCCTGTCCCCCGCAAAATACAGACGACAAGATATATACATCCACATCACCCTTATCATAACATTGACTGTAATATACTGAAATTGCTTACTGATCACCCTCAGTTGGAGTATAAGCTCTGTGAGTATCACTAAGAAGAACAGCATCTATCTTACTCACTGTTGGATTTCCAAGGTCTACAACATAAGGACCTAATCAAATAATTATTTGATTTCTAAAATTGGCATATGTGTGTTTATACATATTTATGTATATGTATCAAGTCAAAGCAGAGCTCATATGCATTATAATATCCATTTAAAATATCATATTATCTTTTCATCATTATAAATTTCTTTCTGTGAACATGAAATGTTCTAACAGCTGGAAGGGAAAGGAGAAGAAAGGGAGAGGGAGGGGACGAGGGAGGAGACAAGGGGAGGAAACAGAGGAGGCAAAGAAGAACCTGTGACATGGACATGGCATCAATTTGGTACTTTGGGAAATAGTACGGAATTTCAAGTCAGTATCCTAGATTTGAGTTCGAATTACACAAGCTGTTACCTATATGATGCCGTGAAGCTGCTTAAGGTCAAAGTCTCAATCTCCTTATCTGAAAAATAGGAAATATTAATGCCTGTCCTACAGACCTCAGAGAGCTGTGAGGTATTAACAAAATTAAGCTTGTGAAAGCCCTTAAAAAATGTCAAGTAAAAAAAAAAAATGTCAAGTACTTCATTATGAAAGGAATTGTTAGTATCTTTATTAATATCTCAATTAACATATAATTCTAAAGAGAATGCTTACTCATTTCAGAAAATGAGGCTTATATATGAAATGAAATATACTGTTTAAAAATAATCACAAAAATTTATAGTCAAAAGAATGTTAAAAAGCAGTCATAAAATATGTTCAAATATTCTAAGATCTCCCAGCTATAATCTCAGAACATCTCCTGAAATTTTTTGTCCTTCACAATATCTGATAATATTAAGTTCATCTGAATTATTTTATTTCACTTCAAAATTCTACACATGATATTTAACTTTCTTTTTAAAAGAATTTACTACCTAACCCTATGTTAGCTGATGAATAAGAATTTTTTGCTATATAACCTCAAACTCTTTTAAGCTTTTTAATAGGTATATATGATCTGAATAATGGTTAAGACCGCAAACATTTCATTTCAAATTTGAAGTTAAGAATTTAAAGAAAATAAAAAGTTAGATTAGAACTCATTTTAAGATTTCATTAAGGGAGTCAGTTAAATGTGATTAAATAACGAAACCAAATTCTCTAAACTCACTTTGGGACAGTTATTCATGATTCTGTTACCTACCCAGAGTAAAAATAACCCAGATCCTTAATTTTTGAGTGTTATAAAATTAAGGCTTTCCAAAATTCAGAGATAACCCTTTTGAGGGAAACGTTAATTTTAAAAGGAAAAAAATTCTGTTTTCTTTATTCCTACCCATTATAAGATGCAAATATAACCATAAATAGCACATGTATCCCAAAAGTTCTGAAGGCATAAAACAAATGATTACAGTTAATGCTTGAGAAAAGAAGTCTTTTTAATCCCCATTTTTCATATACAAGATGTATTTATATACTTTGCAAAAGGAATACTATTGCGATGTTATGACTTTGAAATAAAACTCCAAAATCATACTATTCAACTAAAGGTTTCTTTAGCAATATTAACATGGCCACGCTGCACATGTTACTTTTAGCTTCTTTATGTACAACAAACTGCATTCAATTGGTGAACAAATACAATGTTTAGTATCATATTTAAAACCACCATTCAAACCTTTTCTTAATGCTATTATCAGTTTTTCTCTTGCAACAATTTTGTGTATAAAAATAAAAGCACTGGATTTTTATTAGTGCTGCCCCTTCTTTGTTTTGCTCCACTCTGCAAAGGCCTTTTGGGACACTAAGCCTGCATTTACCATAATACGGATTAAACTTTCTTTGTCCCATTGCACAGGGTTTGTTAGCAGGTTAGTCTTTTTACATTTTTCACAGGCAGCCTGCAGCTTACCCTTTAGGCCTCACTCAAAATACTTCTGTGGATTTACAAAAATGCCAGAGTGGTCTTGGGGTTAATTGGAAGATAAGTGTAGCCTTTAACATAGAGACTCATTAAACATTTAGCCTTACCACAATCCAGTACTCTTGAAAAAGGAAAGCTCTAGGGCCAATTTAGAAATAATAACATAGTAAATACTTTTGTTTTTTTGTTTTTTAATGACTGCTTATTGTTTCATAGACTTGGAAATACCTGACTTAACTGCTGTAAAGGTGATATTTCTCTGGCCTATTCTTTGTTTTGGCTAATATGTGTTGATTATAGATTAAAAAAAAAAAAAAACAACCCACATTTCCCCAAGCAACTAAAAGTCAAATTCTTCCAAGTTTAGGTTGAGAGAGCTGAAGAGAAAACTCCACCAACTTGTAAAGACAGGTAATATTTATCTCTAAACAACAAAAACAATTCTGAATTTATATTTTACTGATTTTGACCAAGTAAATCACCATACTCAAATATATTCATTTGGTCTATTAGAGCCTAATGGAAACAAACTTTACCAAAGAATACTTGTAAAGTATTTTTTAAACAAATTATTTAATTTCTGAACTACAAATATACAAATACACACTTAAAAATGAAACCTGAAGTATACTGTTATTAGGTTATTTTTTTTATATAATTATGCAAGTAGATTGTTATCCAGATTAACTTTTCCATTCCCTAACCTCCTTCCAACACTATCACTCACACTTAGAAAGAAGAAAAAAAAGAAAAGAAAATGCGACAAAACACACAGACACTTGAAGTAAAGGATTAGACATATTTGCCCAAGATGCAGATAACAAAAGCAAAAGTGAAGAAAATTGAAGAGACAGCCAACCTCTAGCAACAAAATGGTTAAAGAATCTGAAGCATTGTCCCCCTTAGTTTAAAAGTCCGATATATTTTGAACAGCGCAAACATCAGACAAGTTAAGATTACTGACCATTATCTCCTTAATTTTCTCCGCTTTCCCTCACATTCCCCCTTGCTATCTGGGCACCATTTTTCTAAAGCTTTATTTCTGCTAAGAAGTAAACTTTCCCTAATCCATCTATTATGGAACCTTTAATTGGATTGGGAGCAGGGTGGTGTATAAAATAGCCCCTATTCACTCAAAAGGACTGTAGTTTTAGGGACTTAAAGGAGAAAGGTATTGTGAAAGAAAATCCTCAGGGAATCAAGGATTAAAATGTGGCTCTCTTAAATTCATCAACTCCAGAACACAAATGAATTGCTTCCTTAAACAGGTAACTTTCCAAATAAATGGCAAATCAAAAGTGAAAATAAAATTTTATTCTGAGGCTAACAATACATTTACACTCACATTTTAAGTTTTAGCTTTAGAAACAACTTATACTTTATTTTTCTTCAACTCGCATTTTAAGTTTTAGCTTTTCAAGTGTTAGCTTTAGAAAGAACGAATACCTTCTTTTTTCTTCAACTCACAACTACTATGCCAGGGAACAAGTGGAATGCTGTAAACATATGGAAAATGTAAACATACATTTATATTCTCCCTACTCTACATACATATTTTCCCCATTAAATGTCTAAGGAGAAAAGAGGGAAAAAAGTTTCTTTTTTAATGTAATTCCTTCCTATACATGTCTGGAAACACTGCTATAAGACAAGTTTGTCTCTAAGCAAAAATACATTTTGTTCTGCAGGGGATCGGATACAAATAATCAGCAGTCATCTTCTTCCTTACACAGCCATACTCTTGGTTTCTTCCATACACACCCCATCTCCAAATAGCCTTTGTTTAGCCCATAGTACTTCTGACTCTGTCCCTTCTAAAGTGCACTTCCAACCATCTGGCGTGTCTTCTACAGTGAAATGGAGCTACAGTACATACTCATTAATAGTTATTCCCCTACTGAATCAAAGATATTTAATGTGCCAAATATAACATCTAAAGTGAAATGAAATCCAGAATGTAGCTCCAACTTTAAATTCTCAAAAATATACATACTCTTTATCAAAACAATTGGGAACTGTGACAGGAAAGTGCTAGGAGAGATGAAGATCCCAATGAAACTGGCACTTACTTTGTGTAGGCTACAAGTCTTCATTAAAAGGAAATAAAAATAAATCAGTGTTGGTGACTTATTTAATAGCGCTATTGAAAACTCTTTATTCAGTCAATTTCAAGAAAATCCTCATAAAGAATCCCCTCCATTTTGGAACCCTTATCACAACTTAACAAATACACGTTTATTGAAAGTGTCTGGCGGGCACTGTGCTGACAATAATACATTAATTATCTCATTTTATTCTCTCAATAACCCTACAAGGTAGATGCTATTACCTATTTTACACACATGAGGAAACCGAGTCTTAAAAAATTCTATTAAATTGCCCAAGGTTACATAGCTCCAAAGAAAGTAAGCTTTGTGAAAGTTTTTGTGTTAGTATTGCAAATGTTTTCCACAGGATAGGAGACCAACTTTCCAGAAGTTTATCTGCTAAACTTGCTTAAATTATCATCAAAACTACCTATTTACCAGTAATAAATATATAAAGAATATTGTTCTTAAATATATTAAATATATGATTATATTCTCCTAATGAACATATTATTCTAAGATATTATATTCCTTTCATCAACATTTCAAGAACTATTCAGTTTTCAAAGCCAAGATCATAGAGCTGTACTGTTCTATTACAAATAAAACTAAAATTTTACTTTTTGATATATGAATTTTTCAGTTTATACTGATTTCTACTTCTTTTCACAGTCTCTATTTTTCTATTATGTGATCATATTTACTATAATTCTGTCACCTTTACATATTTTAAAAAGTATTGTATTAGTTGAAAACTGGTTTTATAGCTTTAAAAATTTTACGAAAATTTAATTGACCAGTTTTCCATTCTGCTGCCCCAGATCCATCTGCTGAAGCTGAACAAAGCCTTTTTTGGAGGAATGATGGAAAAGAAAGCACGCATTTCCAGGAGGGGTTCTGATTCTCGAGGCCACTAAGAATGAAGGGTGAGGGGCGGGCACTAAAAGGCCAGGTCGCAGGATGAAGATGGATCATGGCTATCACAGCCCTGGTAGGCCCTCAATCCATGAAAGACACAGCGAGGCAACAAAAATAAACAAATTGGTTTGGGGTAATTTATTACAGCAGAGAATTGTTTTTCAGCAAATTGGGCTCAGTTCCTAGGAAAATGTCATGCATATTAGTAGAGGCTTCATAAATACATGAACGTCTATGTTAAAATTTCATACAACACAAAACTAAGTATCATATTATGTATTTCAAGAACAATCTTTAATTGGACAGGTAAACGTATTTTCTATAAATCATATTTTTTAAAAATAACAAGAGCACATGAGTTCTATTGTAGGGGTTACTTAGTTGTTCCATTTATGATACCCCAAAACATCTTCTGAAGGATTGCTGACATACTTTAAAAAACAAAAATCCAACTATGGGGAAAGAACAAGAAAAGGATTCAGGAATATTAGAATCTATAACAAGTATCTTCAATAAAGTGACTTACTTATTAAAATATATTTAGAATATAAAAGTAATAAATATTATTTTGGAAGTTTATGAAAATTAAGAAATCAACTACTATTTTCCTCTGCAGCATTTTACTAACAGGTTAGTTAGTATGTAAATCTCAGTGGTCAGTAGGTAAATATCAGAGTAAAACATAATTTAATCATTCCATGTGCATTTATGCTTCTTTACAACTTCAACTAAGTTTCTACATGTTTTACTTTTAGATGGTTGGCCAAAAACTTTGATGAGTTAAAAGTTATCTTCCATTTGGGTGTTCATTCATAATAAGTTACTGTTTCTAGGGCATCAAATAAAAACTTCAAGCCTTTATTTGCTGCTCGGTAAGAGGCAATTAACCTTACATGGAAAACAGTTCTTTCACTGAAAGACTCTATCATTATCTTGGCTTCTCACAATGGGATTATCCAGACTTTGTATAAGATTGGATATTCAGTTATATTATAAAATATTTACAACAAAATAAATATGTAAATAAATATCTAAATATGTACAGTTTATATATATGGATAAACATATTGAATCAGAACAACTGATAAAACTTGGAAGGCAAAGCTGGATTCAAACAGTAAGGATCTCATATGTTATACATCAGAGTGGCATTTTAACTAACTAACAAAATTACATTTTAAGTACCAGAAAAAAGTTTAAAATTTTTAATATCATGCTTGGTGTTTAAAAAACAGGATACAGAAAGTAGTTTGTACTAAGATCCAAAGAAATAAAGTCAGAAAGCTAAGAATATCATGTCTGTCTCCATGCTAATAACTGTGTACCCTACAATTATATATACACAGACACACTTGCCAAAGCCCCTAGTAAGCTGCCCTAATTTTAAAAGAAATTTCTGTTCCTTTGACAATCAACTTCACATTTATATAATTTTTACAGGAAATTATCAAAAGTTTACCATTAGCTGACTTGTTAATGGCTGTATATTCAGCATATTTGTGGAATGAACGAGATACATGTAATAGAAAGGCAGGACCTTCTGACTGACATCCAGCTGGTGCCTTAGCAGACAGAGATGTGCATGAGACAGGATGAGGAAGAAAAGTATCTTGCTAAGAAGACGTTATGGTAGAACCAAGACTCTACAACTGTGGGTTTAACAGGGGAAAGGGAGGGGAACAAAATGGAGGAAGAAAAATAAGCACAGGCAGTTTGATTAAAGGGAGGTTCCCCCACATCCCTTTTCAAATAATAAATTTTGAAGGTTCAAATTACTTGGCATTTCTGGCACTGAGCTGGAGCAAGGAAGCAAACTCTAGGAAATATGATCAGAAAGGCAAGAATTACAAAAGCTAGGAAAGAAATCAGAATTTAATAATCAAGTATAAGATTAGACCAAAAAATATACTCCAAATTTTATTTTCTACCCCCTAAAAAGAAGAAAATTATTAGCATCTAACTGAAACCACAGACATGAGAAATCCTAAAATGTTTTAGCAAATGAAGAATGGTAAATGGAAATTAACAACACAGAATCAATCATAACTAAAGAAGTATGAAATGAGCTGGATTTAGAAAAGGCAGAGGAACCAGAGATCAAATTGCCAACATCCGTTGGGTCGTACAAAAAACAAGAGAATTCCAGAAAAAAATATACTTCTGCTTCACTGACTACACTAAAGCTGTTGGCTATGTGGATCACAACAAACCGGCAAACTCATAAAGAGATGGGAATACTAGACCACCTTACCTGCCTCTTGTGAAACCTGTATGCAGGTCAAAAAGCAACAGTTAGAAATGAACATGGAACAACAGACTGGTACAAAATTGGGACAGGAGGACATCAAGGCTGTATACTGTCACCCTGTTTATTTAACTTATATGCAGAGTACACCATGCAAAATGGCAAGCTGGATGAATAATAAGCTGGAATCAAGATTCCAGGGAGAAATATCAATAACCTCAGATATGCAGATGACACCATCCCTTATGGCAAAAAGCGAAGAGGAGCTAAGGGGCCTCTTGATGAAGGTGAAAGAGGGCAGTGAAAAAGCTGGCTTAAAACTCAACTTTCAAAAAACTAAGATCAAGGCACCTGGTCCCATCACTTCATGGCAAATAGATGGGGAAACAATGGCAACACTGACAGACTTTATTTTCTTAGGCTCCAAAAGCACTGCAGCCATGAAATTAAAAGATGTTTGCTCCTTAAAAGAAAAGCTATGACAAAACTAGACAGTATATTAAAAAGCAGAGACATTACTTTGAAATTATTACTTTGCCAACTTAAAGCTATGGTTTTTCCAGTAGTCATGTATGGATGTGAGAGTTGGATCATTAAGGAGGCTGAGTGCCGAAGAATTGATGCTTTAGAATTGTGGCGCTGGAGAAGACTCTTGAGAGTCCCTTGGAGATCAAACCAGTCAGTCCTAGAGGATATCAACCCTGAATATTCTGAGGCTAAGGCTGAAGCTACAATACTTTGGCCACTTGATGCGAAGAGCTGACTCATTGGAAAAGACCCTGGTGCTGCAAAAGATTGAAGGCAGCAGAAGAAGGGGACGACAGAGATGAGATGGTAGGATGGCATCACCGACTCACTGGACATGAGTTTCAGCAGACTCAAGGAGATGGTGAAGGACAGGGACGCATGCCATGCTGTAGTCCCTGGGGTTGTAAAGAGCTGGACATGACTGAGCAACTGAACAACAAATGAAATACTATTGATATTTCCTCTAAAAATCATCAACATACTTTTAAAATATAACAATAATCAAAAGGGCTTTTATAGGTTCATTGCTGATCTTAGTTCTTCTAACCCTAATTTTCCCATATGTTAAATTCTTAAAAAAAATTTCTACTACCAGTGAGGCTTGTAAATAATGTAACACTCTGCATAAGGTAATAGCAACTCTTCTAAATAATGTTCACTATTACGTTAAAAACAAAATTTACTAGGGCAGCAAGAAAAAAATGAGCTTTCTTTACATCATAGACAATGTATTAAGCAAAATATTTACACATTCACTCATTTCCAAAAAATTAATTGTTTTGAAAGCCCACTCTGTGCCAGACACTGTTCTCAAATCTGGAGATCAGAAATCACCATTTAAGATACATGCTATCAACACGGCTTCTCACTAATAATGCTAACTTTGATCACCGGGGTAAGTTACATGTTGGATAGTTCTCCACCATGCAATAAGTCAACCCTCTCCATCCCCTACTGCACTCTTTCAGAAGCAAGTTATGAAACAGAGCCCACACTCAAAAGGCATAGAGTTAGGGTGTACTTTCTTTAGAAGCAAGTACCTACTAAATTAGTTGGAATTCTTCAGAAAGGCCTATTTCTCTTTTCCTTCCTATCTATTCACTCAGGTATTCATGTATATCAATATGGACTCAATTTTTACACTTTGAGTTATAACCTAATACTAATTTATTTGTTTTGTTGGTCAAATTGCTCCAGCTTTGGCCATGGAAATTCTTACACGTGGCTCTAAGTCCCTCTGACATAACCCCATTCTACTTTGTGGGCGCTCCCTTACCTTCTGGGCACTACAATATGCCCAGGGTCATCTTGTATAGCCTTTGCTCTAGCCTGAGAATCAGCCATTTCTCTCCTTTCATGGGAGACTGGCTTTAGAAGCTAAAAATCTGGGAACTGAGAATGCTCATTGCTACTCGGGTATCATTGCTTCTAGCCCCTCTCAGCAGACAAAGCTAAAAAATACGTGTATATACATTAACCTCTGTAAAGACACATACCTATAACTTATTTCTGTATATATCCATTTCTATCTATAAGCAGCTAAACACAGAGTTCATACTGAAGTCTCAGACTCTCTCATTTAGTATGACATGATTCTTTGAGACTAAGAGGAAGAAATTTTGATGAGAAGTACGATATTTTCATGGTCTCACTACAGACTGCTTACTAATTGCAAAGGAGAAAATAATAAATATACTGGAAATATTGGACAACACCCTGACAGGCTGATCAAAATTAAAATCAGCATTGAAGAACACATGGAAACTGTATACATCAGCATGTGAAATTCTGAGAAAGACATATGACTTATGCAATATTCCAACTAGATGCATAACTTGAACCTAAATCATAAAAGTATATAAATTCAAATAAGTTATTATTCTTTTTAAAAAGTGAGGGGGGAAACTCTATTCTCCAAAATTGTTGATGTGAGAAGAAAACAAAGAAAAGCTGTGGAAATGTTTCAGATTAAAGGAGACTAAAGTAATTAAATGTAATACCTAATCCTAGACTAGATCCTATATCAGAAGAAAAACATTATTTGGTCAACTGATGAAAGTGAAATATGGATGGCATATTAAAGTATTATAACAATGCCAAATTTCATAAATTTGATGATTAATGTGGTTATATAAATAATATGCCTATTCCTAGAAACTATACACTGAAACATTTAGGAATAAAGGAGCATATTGTATACAAAGGGTATAGGGGAAAAAAGTGTACATTTATATACATATAAATATTTATAGCCTGGAGGAGGTCATGGCAACCCAATTCAATATTCTTGTCTGGAGAATCCCATGGACAGAGGAGCTTGGCAGGCTACAGTCGACAGGGTTGCAAAGACTCTGGCATGACAGAAGTGACTTATCACGCATACACATATTTATACACACATATATATTTATAACCCCCATATAAATATAAATATATATATATGGAAAGAGAATATGAATGAGGAAATGCTAAAACAAAAGGGGCAAAATGTCAGAGGTAGGTACACACAAGTAAGTTTTTTAAAAGAACATGTTCTGCATCTCATGTAAGATAAGCATATGACATATATCTCATAAGCCTGAGCCAACACTAGTGAAGTATGAGCTTTGGAATATTTTCCAGAAATAGTTATTTTCCATATGAAATAAAGGATATTTTTGTAAAAGGGTAACACTGACTGACCTCCAACAATGATTTCAGTATTACTTCTGAATGATATATATTTACAGAGTATCACAAACACAACTTTGGCCTCTTCTTTAAGGAGTTTTCAGGTTCAACCATTGAGAACTCTAAATTGATACTTAGAGAACAGCACATAGGTCTACAGTCATAATTCAAATCATTAGCAATTAAAAGAATTACCAGTTACCAATAGTAAGTGTTACCTGACACTATAATGATAATTTACAAAGAAGGATCTTCTACTTCAAATTACAAATAATAAAATTCTTCCTGAGAATTTTGTCACAAGCTTCATATTTGTAGTCTACTCAACATGATGTAACTGTTTTATTCTGGAACCAGTGAAGAACTCTCCTAAATGAGAACTTTTTCTAAATAATGAAAGATTTAATAACACTGTATTCTTTTAGGTGAAAACCTTTCTAAACCATGATGATACTCTGGTAGGCAGAATTACACTCCTTCATAAAGATGTCAACATTCTAACACCTGAAACTTAGGAATATGGTCTCTTGAACATGGCAAAAAGGAATGAAGGTTGCAGGTCAGTCAGTCAGTTCAGTCACTCAGTTGTGTCCGACTCTTTGCGACCCCATGAATCACAGCACGCCAGGTCTCCCTGTCCATAACCAACTCCCGGAGTTCACCCAGACTCACGTCCATCGAGTCAGTGATGCCATCCAGCCATCTCATCCTCGGTCATCCCCTTCTCCTCCTGCCCCCAATCCCTTCCAGCATCAGAGTCTTTTCCAATGAGTCAACTCTTTGCATGAGGTGGCCAAAGTATTGGAGTTTTCAGCTTTAGCATCATTCCTTCCAAAGAACACCCAGGACTGATGTCCTTCAGAATGGACTGGTTGGATCTCCCTGCAGTCCAAGGGACTCTCAAGACTCTTCTCCAACACCACAGTTCAAAAGCATCAATTCTTCGGCACTCAGCTTTCTTCACAGTCCAACTCTCACATCCATACATGACCACTGGAAAAACCATAGCCCTGACTAGATGGACCTTTGTTGGCAGTGTAATGTCTCTGCGTTTCAATATGCTATCTAGGTTGGTCATAACTTTTCTTCCAAGGAGTAAGAGTCTTTTAATTTCATGGCTGCAATCACCAACTGCAGTGATTTTGGAGCCCAGAAAAATAAAGTCTGACACTGTTTCCACCGTTTCCCCATCTATTTCCCACGAAGTGATGGGACCAGATGCCATGATCTTCGTTTTCTAAATGTTGAGCTTTAAGCCAACTTTTCACTCTCCTCTTTCACTTTCATCAAGAGGCTTTTGAGTTCCTCTTCACTTTCTGCCATAAGGGTGGTGTTATCTGCATATCTGAGGTTATTGATATTTCTCCCAGCAATCTTGATTCCAGCTTGTGCTTATTCTAGCACAGCGTTTCTCATGATGTACTCTGCATAGAAGTTAAATAAGCAGGGTGACAATATACAGCCTTGACGTACTCCTTTTCCTATTTGGAACCAGTCTGTTGTTCCATGTCCAGTTCTAACTGTAACAGAGGGCAGACACACTGAAACCATAATCACAGAAAACTAGTCAATCTGATCACACTAGGACCATAGCCTTGTCTAACTCCATGAAACTAAGCCATGCCTGTGGGGCCACCCAAGATGGGCGGGTCATGGTGGAGAAGTCTGATAGAATGTGGTCCACTGGAGAAGGGAATGGCAAACCACTTCAGTATTCTTGCCTTGAGAACCCCATGAACAGTATGAAAAGGCAAAATGATAGGATACTGAAAGAGGAACTCCCCAGGTCAGTAGGTGCCCAATATGCTACTGGAGATCAGTGGAGAAATAACTCCAGAAAGAATGAACGGACGGAGCCAAAGCAAAAGCAATACCCAGTTGTGGACGTGACTGGTGATAGAAGCAAGGTCCAATGCTGTAAAGAGCAATATTGCATAGGAACCTGGAATGTCAGGTCCATGAATCAGGGCAAATCGGAAGTGGTCAAACAGGAGATGGCAAGAGTGAATGTCGACATTCTAGGAATCAGCAAACTAAAATGGACTGGAACGGGTGAATTTAACTCAGATGATCATTATATCTACTATTGCAGGCAGGAACCCCTTAGAAGAAATGGAGTAGCCATCATGATCAACAAAAGAGTCCAAACGCAGTACTTGGACACAATCTCAAAAACAACAGAATGATCTCTGTTCGTTTCCAAGGCAAACCATTCAATATCACAGTAATCCAAGTCTATGCCCCAACCAGTAACGCTGAAGAAGCTGAAGTTGAATGGTTCTATGAAGACCTACAAGACCTTTTAGAACTAACACCCAAAAAAGATATCCTTTTCATTATAGGGGACTGGAATGCAAAAGTAGGAAGTCAAGAAACACCTGGAGTAATAGGCAAATTTGGCCTTGGAATACAGAATGAAGCAGGGCAAAGACTAATAGAGTTTTGCCAAGAAAACGCACTGGTCATAGCAAACACCCTCTTCCAACAACACGAGAGAAGATCTATACGTGGACATCACCAGATGGTCAATACTGAAATCAGATTGATTATATTCTTTGTAGCCAAAGACGGAGAAGCTCTATACAGTCAGCAAAAAACAAGACCAGGAGCTGACTGTGGCTCAGATCATGAACTCCTTATTGCCAAATTCAGACTCAAATTGAAGAAACTGCAGAAAACCCCTAGATCATTCAGGTATGACCTAAATCAAATCCCTTATGATTATACAGTGGAAGTGACAAATAGATTTAAGGGTCTAGATCTGATAGACAGAGTGCCTGATGAACTATGGACTGAGGTTCATGACATCATACAGGAGACAGGGATCAAGACCATCCCCATGGAAAAGAAATGCAAAAAGCAAAATGGCTGTCTGGGGAGGCCTTACAAATAGCTGTGAAAAGAAGAGAAGCAAAAAGCAAAGGAGAAAAGGAAAGATTTAAGCATCTGAAGGCAGAGTTCCAAAGAATAGCAAGAAGAGATAAGAAAGCCTTCCTCAGCGATCAATGCAAAGAAATAGAGGAAAACAACAGAATGGGAAAGACTAGAGATCTCTTCAAGAAAATTTGAGATGCCAAGGGAACATTTCATGCAAAGATGGGCTCAATAAAGGACAGAAATGGTATGGACCTAACAGAAGCAGAAGATAATTAACAAGAGGTGGCAGGAATACACAGAAGAACTGTATAAAAAAGAACTTCACGGCCAAGATAATCACGACGGTGTGATCACTCACCTAGAGTCAGACATCCTGGAATGTGAAGTCAAGTGGGCCTTAGAAAGCATCACTACGAACAAAGCTAGTGGAGGTGATGGAATTCCAGTTGAGCTATTTCAAATCCTGAAAGATGATGCTGTGAAAGTGCTACACTCAATATGCCAGCAAATTTGGAAAACTCAGCAGTGGCCACAGGACTGGAAAAGGTCAGCTTTCATTCCAATCCCAAAGAAAGGAAATGCCAAAGAATGCTCAAACTACCGTACAATTGCACTCATCTCACACGCTAGTAAAGTAATGCTCAAAATTCTTCAAGCCAGGCTTCAGCAGTACGTGAACTGTGAACTTCCAGATGTTCAAGGTGGTTTTAGAAAGGCAGAGGAACCAGAGATCAAATTGCCAACATTCACTGGATCATCAAAAAAGCAAGAGAGTTCCAGAAAAACATCTATTTCTGCTTTATTGACTAGGCCAAAGACTTTGACTATGTGGATCACAATAAACTGGAAAATTCTGAAAGAGATGGGAATACCAGACCACCTGATCTGCCTCTTGAGAAACCTATATGCAGGTTGCAGGTGGAATTAGGTTAATAATAAGCTGATCCCCAAATAAAATTAACCTAGATTATCCAGTACACCCAATGTAATTACAGGGGTCCTTCAAAGTGGAAGAGGGTGGCAGAAGGGTAGTAGGTCAGAGGAATGTGATGGAAAAGGCACTCAACCAGTGGTATCTGACTTTGAAGGTGGAGGAAGGGGGCCATGAGCCAAGGCATATGGGAGGTCTCTAGAAGGTGGAAAGACAGGGAAACAAATCCTTCCCCCAGAGCTTCTAGAAAAGAATGTAGCCCTGCCAACACCTTATTTTAGCCCAGGGAGACATGTATTGTTCAAGCCACTACATTTTTTGGTAATTTTTACAGCAGCAATACAAAACTAATAGATGTATGTTTTTCCTTTATTGAGCAGCTTCATAAGTCGCTCAGTCACGTGTGATTCTGTGACCCCATGGACTCCTCTGATTCCCTTCTTCAGGGGATCTTCCCGACCCAGGAATGGAACCTGGGTCTCCTGCATTGCAGGCCAATTCTTTACCATCTGAGCTACCAGGGATGTGTAATAAATACATATATGGGTTTCCCAGGTGGCACAGTCATAGATACCAGAGATGTGGGTTTGTTCCTGGGTACGGAAGATTCCCTGGAAGAAGAAATGGCAACCCACCCCAGTAACCTTGCCTGGGAAATCCCATGGACAGAGGAGCCAAGCAGACTACAGTCCACGGGGCTGCACAGAGTTGGACACAACTAAGATACTGAGAGCACACACACACACACCATAACTGGGGGCACACACTATCCATCTACCTACACACATGTGCAAAGTCTCTTCGGTAGAATCCGACTCTGCGACCCTATGGACGGTAGCCCGCCAGGCTCCTCTGTCTGTTGGATTCTCTAGGCAAGAATCCTGGAGTGGGTTGCCATGCCTTCACCATGTGGTCTTTTGACAATGAGACTGTTACGCTATTATCTGTCCCTGACCGTTCTTCCTCTACTGTGAATGACTTTGCTCTCATCACTCTCCACATCACTGACTGTGCCTCAGTCTCTACTATTCTCCTTCCCACTCAGTCCCCCTTTTAATTCTTTCCTGTTAGTATTCGTCAAGCATTTCAGAAAGATCTTGGCTCTTGCAGAAAGCCTGGCCTTAAATGCACAAAGCTATTCAATGCCTTTTTTCCTTGTCTGCAAATCTACCAATCAGCATATAACAGTCTGCTCACCTCAGCTCTTCTCACTGTTGCTGAGTATTCACTGGCTGTTTTCCAAGGATATTTCTCCCCCTATTTGCAATCTGAACCTTGAATTTTTCTGGGCATTTACTGAACACTAAATACATTTACTCTGTGTGCAAACCTGAATAGGAAAGAAGCAAAGTTAATGATAGTATAGTTATACACATACTCACACACTGCTACAGGCAGCTGTGATAAATGGCAATGTAAGTGCATATTCACTTTCCCTGCAGGTAGGCACCCCTGCCCTGTATGTTCTCAGTAACTGTTTAACAGACACATGAGAAAACAAGCTCTTAACTTCATAGTGTGAAAGTTATAGGAAGCAGAGAGAACAAAACAAAGTCAAAAAGCATGAAGTATTGAAACAGCAACAATACACATTTAATATGCAATACATGTTCTTAAAACTTACCTGCATTCAATACATTAAAGCCTTCAAACACTTAAACAGTACAAATATTATTAACTGAGAGCTCTGAGATATTCAAAAGTAAGTCTTATTCATTTCTTATGAATAAGATGTCTTATGTCTTACGTTTTATTCATTTCTGTTTCCCTGCTGCCCAGAATTAGGTTTTTTCAATCTTATTACAGATTTGTATATAAGCATAGATCTTGGCAATCTAACAATAATAAAACTTATCAATTAGCATCATATAATCACAGAAGTAAAAAAGGGTATTTTTTTCTCAAATTATTTAAAAAAAAATTTTGGCCACACTGTGTAGCACGTGCCCCATCAGGGACTGAACACACGCCCTGCCCCCTGCAGTGGAAGTTCACAGTCATAACCCCTGGACCACCAGGGAATTCCAGTAATACAGGAATGTGTGGTTTCCCGGGGGGAGGGGGAGCTGCCATGGGGCTTGTGGGATCTTAGTTCCCTGGCCAAGGATTACACCAGCATTCTGAGGGGTGGAAGTACAGTCTTAACCACTGGACCGCCAGGGAAGTCCCTACCTACGTTTCGTATTGATCACACACAACACTGTAGAGTAGCAGCATATGAATTACGGTTTTACATGTATTTTTTATATGACAACTCTCAAGGTAATTCCAGCTGACAATTTCCATGCAAAGTATAAGCAGCACATAATGGAAACCTGGTTTAATTCTTTAATATACAAAAGACAATAAAATATGGTAAAGCTATACAACCTGAGTTATTTAAAAACAAATTAGATTTTCAAAGTTATTTATTTACATATTCAAATATTTAAATTTGCTGGATAAATATTAATAAAATAATGAAGGAAATTAAATCCCTTAAAAGTTAACCACTATTATTCTAACTATTCCATTTTATGCTCTTTTTTGCTCCTTCTCTTCAAGTCTTTCTTCATGAATATAACATAATCGTAATGTATGTAAATCACAGCAGAAATGATTTTGTGTTATTTTTTCACTTAAAATTTCTTTTGAAATACTTTAAATATGACTAATGCTCTAATTATATAAATCTGTCACTTCAATTCCCTTATAAAAAACTTGTAAAAAAGAATCACAGAATCATATGGCATTTTTATGAGACTGGAATATTAACTTACTATATCTAAATTATATCTGAAAGAGTCAAAGGTATAAGACAATTAATGAATGAATAAAATGTGATTTAATAAACCATAAAATGAAAGACTCATTTCAAAAAAAAAAGTTATTTTAGGATCTTATTGGACTTTCTTCTAATTAAAGATTTCCAATTAAACTATTTAGGAAAAGCTGCAAAGTAATTTAAATTTTAAAAGTTCAAAGAAGATCAATAATTGATATTGATTTCAGACTAAAATGTTTTCAGTAATACAAATAGTAATTACCATAACAAATTTTTTGGTTAAATGTGAATTGATCTTTATTGAATAAGTGAGAACTTAATAACTAAATTCCTGCAAGCCAAATATATGGATATGAATTTTAAAAATACACAAAGTATTGCAGCACTTATAAAACAGAATGCCATCAACTTCCACGTAAAAGCTGAAATCCAAAAAGAAATTGAAATTGATGCCAGTTTACTTCTGAGAGCTTACTATATTTGGTAAACTGCTTCCTGTTTGATAACACAGTGGTTTCAATTTTATATAAAGACTCATTATAAGCCACAATGTTTCCTAAATATAAAATATGCATTTTATTAACTCCATTTCCTTTTTACAAACAGCCATGGATGTAACTACCAATCACTTTAAAACCAAATTTACATTTCAAGCCTTTTTCTAATGATTTAGTACGTATTACTTTGGAAATTTCCTAACCAGACTACATAACAGTTTACACTGCAACCATCTCTTAAAACTTGCATAAGATGATGATAACGACAACTGCTATTTGGTCCTCCATGAATTTAAAAAGGAAAGCAAAACAAACAAACAGAAACACAAGCCTGGTGTCTCTTTATCCGTCTGCATTGTCTGATTATGTCACATTTCAGAGTAGTATATACCAAGCTTTCTCCTCTTCTGAAAATTAGTGGGAGAGAAAAGGACTTTGGAGAATCTTGAGAAGGTAAGGATAAGTAGGTTTGCAAAGTATCACTTAAGTTGCAGGAAAGCAGAAGTTCAGAAACCATCATGGACAAGTGCAGAAAGGGCATTAAAAAACAAAAAGAGCATGGCATTGGAAGGATACAAAAAAAACCTGTTTTTAAAAAAACTGTCATTATCTTTGCAAGTCATGTTTTGCTACTTCCTAGCTTTACAACTAACCCAGTTATTTAATTTCTCTGTGCCTTGGTTACAGATGGGGATATAACAGGCTATAGTTCATACATTTACTGAGAGGATTAAGACAATGAAAGTGCTTAGTACAGTGCCTGGCACAGAGTAAGCGCTCAATATTTTTGTATAAATCTCATTTCAACTGAGTTCTAAAAGAGTTTTAAAACATTGCCTCTAGAAATCTCACATTGAAAATTTGACCTTGGTAATGGAAAGAAACCTGTTTGAAAAAGGAGGACCAATCTACAGGTATTTCTTGAGCATGTACTATGTATCGAGTCATGCAATGCTACCGAATAAACAAGATGATACCTGCTTTCCAGTAACTCTCCACATTGGTAAGGTAATAAAGGGAGAAGAATACGTAGATAATGACATAGAGAAGACAACAAAAATGAAAAGATAAACTGTTTGAGATTGATGGTAACTAGAATATAAGTTCAAAGAAAGCTCTCTGTGGGATATTACAGGATAAATGCAAGGATGTCAGCCTGCAAAGACAAAAACTTCAGATTGAGGGTCAGTGCAAAACAAAATTGATTAGGAAGAATTTTTAAAATGCTGAAGAATAACAACATAATGAAAGCCTGTTTTGGTCTATCTATATAAGTAAAAATTTCTCAAAGGAACTAGAATTAATGCAGGTATTTGACAGAATCACTCAATTACTGAATCAATGAAAAGTTCCTGTGCTTTCTTTGATGCCTCCTTCTTCCCACAAACAGTTACTGAATACCTACTATCTAGAAGGTAGTATGTAAGACGCTGGGAATAAGAAGTCATTAAGATTAGGACTACACTTGGTAGGATGGGAAAAGGTCAGTGTAGTAATCTCGGAAGAGAACCAACCAAGCTTATTTTACTAGCACTACTTTATCTTCTTTTAAAAATGAGCAAACTACACACTTATTACAACTTAAAAGATTTTACAATTTTAAGAGTGAATCAAATGGATGCATTTATTATATTTTAGATATGCATTCACATTAAAAGCACAAATTCCTAAACTCCATCCTGAAAGAACTAATCACTTAAAAACACAGCAATTGAGGGAGTTTAGGGACTTGAATATAATTTAAGTTTAGGTACCTGAAACCTGTGCTAGACTGACTTGCACAGGAGCCCTCAAATTTACAACACCCTAGCAGTTTTGTCAGCTGCCAGAAAACCAGGAAGAACAGAAAACTAATCCAGGTTAGAAAAAGGGAAACTGAGAATAATTTAGAAATACATGAGGGCTAGAAGAACATCACTGACCTTCAGAAGGTAATTCAACATTTCTAAGAGCACGTAACCTTGGGCAAAGCACTCTACCTTCCTGCATCTCACTCTCTCCATCTGCACCTCAAAGGGTTGGAGAGAGGATTTGTGAGTTAACATAGAGAAAGCACTTAGCATGGTGCTTACACAGAGTAACTGCCTCATATGTCTTATTACTATTGTAAAAGCATCTCTTCCACATCCACGTAGTGAACAATAATCCCTGGCAAAAGTAAACAACAGCTCTAAAAAAGAGGGAGTGTTCAAAAGTAGTACAATAGAAGAAAAAGTAGGAAGTCACAGAATTGTGTTAGTGATCTTAATGTGCTTAGGAGAGGAGAGGTAAACCAGAGGGCACACCAAAGGCGTGTTTTAAATAAGTATATGAAAAGAGAAAGAGAATTATAATCTATATTTAACAAAATCTAAATAACTTTCAACCACTGTACATCACCCTAACAAAAGTTAAACTAATAATGAAGAGTATACTTCTAACAATATAGAATTTGGAATCCCATCACAATGGTTTGTTCAGCTTGTGTAAGTCACAACTGATTGGACACAGTCCCTGTGGGCATGCCATTTCATCCAGACTGGACGGTTCATTAGTCATAATTACTATAACTGTACAGCAGAGACTGCAGTTTTATCTCATCATACATCTTTGATCAAGCTGCTTCAATTTCTGCTTCATCAGCATTTGAAGTTACATTACTGGAGTTTTTTATTTTCCATCAGTGATTAACACAGATTAGGCTGTTCTATCAAAACATGGATTTGGTCTTCACATTTAGTAAGGAGGGCCCAGATCTGACCACCGTTTGACCTCTGACACTTCAAAAGCACCTAAACACCATGAATCATCAACTGAAATCCAGAACGTTACAGAGAAAATTAAACAAAGAAAAGAACTGACCTGTGTGAAAAGCGTAAGACGACTGGACTTATCAACATTGAGACTAACCATATTTGCTGCAGCTTCTCATTAAACATTAAATCACACATCAGAAGAACACATCATACATATTAATTGTTTCTCAATGTCACTTCGGAAAAGACTCATGTCACAATTAGTGCTTCTCTCAAACTATTAGCTACATAAAGAAATTTCCCATGAAGCTGGAAGACAAAATGATGTAGAAGACTGTACCAAAAGCTTAAGAAACAGATGGATAATAGATTTCACTGAACAGTGAAGCATAACATACTTAGTTTATAAAGGAAAATGTTGCCCAAACATGGTTCAAATGCAAAACACTGAATGAAATTGATGTGTCAGGAATTTTTTTCTTCCAAGTTCTACTGCAGAACAATAGGGGACTAAAAGGCCTGTCTCACAATTTTTGTGTCTCACTATTTTCATGCGCAAAGTGTCTCCACTGTAGGCTGCATGAACAATCATAACCGACAGTTACACGCAGGCACTGAGGCTGCAAAAATCCCAGAGTAATTAGCGTTGTCTGAATGCAATGACATCTGTGTTCTCATGGTCCTCAAGACATGTCAGGCCAGTAAGATGTATATGAAAAAATATGACAAGCATTGCGAATGCCCTTCTGAAAGGTCTTACACTTTGGGGGAACACCGAAGAAATAACACATGTCATCTTCTTTTCGTAAACAGTATATTTAAGATTAAAAGATCTAAAAAGACCTTTTGAGTCATTCATTCTCTTTTTGTCAGCTATAAAGCATTTATTCAACATACGGCGATGCAGTATGAAAAAAAGTCTGCTGCATGTTTCTCTCTCTTTAAAACTTTCTTAACACAAGTGATTTTGTGCAATGGCAGCATGTGTGCCCATTCCCATAAGTGACAAAATAGGGAGCATATCCTATTAACACTGCTCAGATTCTTTACATTTTGATGTTAAACTAATATCTCTTAGTACTGGACATATAACAACTTAAAGTGTGCTGACAAATGCCTTAGAATTATGTTTGCATTCTTCTAATAATAGAGACTGTCAAACTGATTGCATTAAAAAGCCTTTGTTTTAGGACACCTAATGCTTTTGCTGAGTGGTGCCTACTGCTGAGCCCTCTCTCTAGGCTGTAGCAGTATGTTGGAGCATGCACTTGCTCCAAGAAAGACATTAGTCATCATTAACAGAAGCACTGACACCAAATCTAAGTGCCTCTCCACAATGACCAAGTGGCAATCATCTTTCTCTTACACTGTCACTGCTGATTAGGATTTTCTTTCATGAAAATTTAATTTGTACCCCTTTCTTCAGCTTTTTTTTTTTTTTTTACATTCCTGTAAAACTCTGCATTCAGGAAAGATTTCAAATACAGCAAAAGACATTGTACCTATAACATAGCTGACAATATAGAGGTTACAAGATTCTCACTAAATATTTTATCTAATCCAACAGAAAAATACAGGTTAGAGAATGAGTAACAAACAACAGGGAGAAAACAATGACTCTAAAAGGAATCTTGCTTTAAAGAATCTGCAAACCTCAAAGGAGGACTAAAGCAAGAGACCTAAATAAAATTCCTCTAAATATTAGTCACATAATATGAAAGCTTCTTTAAAACTAAGATGGTCATATTTCAATAGCAGCCATTTTTCACTATGTTTCAATTGTGTATTTTTTCATGTCTTAAGAAGGAAGACAGGGGTATTCACACAGACATGTCACTGCAAACTCAAGAAAATATTTAAGCATCCGTACTATCAGTGTGCATTAACCTGCTGGTTACATAAAAAAAAAAAAAGCCCAGGGCTGAGCGATGGTGTTTTCAGTTGCACTGGACAAATGAAAGTGATTCATGTGGCCATGCATGGTACCCCACGACCAGATGACACTACAGACTTAAACTGCAGTTCTGTACAATATCACAGTGTTAAACAAGATAGCAGAGCAATAAGTTCTTTAAGGAAGTCTTAAAAAACATTTACTTTTCTGTTTTATTTCAATTTGTTTAAAGTTTTCCAAAAAAAAATGTAAGCATGTGATAGTTTGCGAGGATCCTGGTACAATCCAAACTCCCACTTTCTAGTTATAAATAATATCTTCTCTTAATATTACTTAACTTTTGTAACAAAGTAGATGTTGGCTTAAATTTAAAATCATTCTTAGATCATTTTATATCCCTTATAGAACATGTGTACTTTTAATCAAAACCTGTCACACTCTTGTGTTTAAGTGAATATGAATGTACTTACCTTTAAGTGTAAATATCCATACGAAAGGCTTTTAAAAAAAGAATCAGCCTCACTTTTTAAATTCAGAAACAACCATAATTTATCAAACTTTAATCATTAAATGTTCAATTGCTGACTATTTTACTGTGAAAAGTAATATAAAACAAATTTGAAGGTCAAATAGTAACTGCTTAGTGTCTAATACATCACATTTACAAATGGTTCGAGTTTTTTTTTTCTACTGCAGTCGAAACATTTCAGAAGAAATTAGGATTTATAAAGGATCTTTAGGGGCAATTTCTAACTCCTAAACTTTTATAAGTTCAGAGTTATCATGATAAGTAAGGACGTAGTCTAAATTAAAAGCAAAACCATGCAATAATAACCTAATTGTGCTTGCAGATTATCTTCACAAATAATCTGCTCATTTCTTAATTTCTAAACTAAGTAAAAATGCTTTTTGAATTCACAAAAGCTTAAAAGTAAACTACTGAGTTGCACAGAATTTTACAAATCAAAATTTCCAAAACTTAAAACAACATAATTACTAATTCTGAGATCCAGTACTGAGATCCAGTACGTGTTCAAGTAGAGGAGTTTAGCTCTGTAACTTCCACCCCTCAACCTAAACCTCCAAGTCACTTGTCAGTTAAGGGTTGGGCGATTTATTGACCGGCCCTGGAAGTATACTGTCAGGGCTGAAGGAAATATGAGAGAGGGTTGTGGCGACTGTTCTGGAGCTCATTGATAATGACATACCTGCCTCTGTCACCCATTACCCATACTACAAACTACTTAGACCTAACTGAAAAATCAATAGCCTACTTGCACTGGTTCCTGTGGCTGCCTCCTTTGATTGTCAGCTCCTGTCTAGGGTCAGCACTTACATGAAAGGGGCTGTGACTGCCTGATGCTTTCAGGACAACCTAACGATATGAAACTAGCCAACAGAACAGTAAATTCTGTCTCTCTGCCCTCCTCATCAATTAGGCTTTGACTAGGCTTGCCTGTAGAAACCTGACCTTTTAAGTTTAGGCGAATATGGACTAGCTGAACACACCATTGCCCTCAGCACTGAGCCAGGAAATCTACTGACAGGTTAAACAAAACAGAAGGTTGTAACTGTCATAATTTGCATTGCACTTTCACGCCAACAAGGGTGTTATCAGTAGGGGCAAGCCCTGGAACACACAACTCCAGCACCCTTAAGCCACGCTACTCATAAATTTTCAAGTGAAGTGAGATAAAACATAAATTCACAAATAGCAATGCATTTCTCATCTCTTAGTCTTTTAGGCTTGCACTTTGCAAACCCACAGAGTGTCCATCAGCAACTCTCTCGGTGGTCACCTGCCATGCCTACTGCATTAACAAGGGATTTCCAAAGAATACAATATAGACATAAAAATAACTCAACTACGCCCATTGAAAAGCTATTCTAGAGTGAATTTATAATAAAGCAGACAGACTGATTGATCTATAACTCAAAATGAGAACAATTAGATCTCAGTATGCTGTCTTTTCCTGTCACACTTCCCTCCTTCCAAAAATATCCGCAAGCGCAGACAAATAATAAGTTACTGCATAAGTGAAGGGAGGTGTTGAAATTATTTCCTCCCATGCTAGTCTGATATAGCATCTTTTACAGTTTGAGGGAAAACTAAGAACATCTGTAAAATAAAAGATGTTAACACTTTTATGCTTGTCAGATCTTCTGATGAAAACAAGTGAAAACCATGAGAAAGTAGCATAAAACTTACTTTAGTGACTCATGTTTTGAAAACCATTTCCCTGCTTGGGCCTATCTTTTATCACAACATAAATATGGTAATGTTATGGCTGCTTAAAGCAATGTCATTTCTCTAAAGAGAAGACTGAACATTCCTTTAAGTTCATTGTGAACTTGAACTTTATTTGGTTTCAAGAACTAATATTTACAGATTAGCTAATCTTAGTGAAAATATCAGAAACACTGAAAGACAATTCAACAACCTGAGCAAATAAACACACCTGCCAACCCTGTGTACACTTTTAAACACATACAGTTTTGTTAAATATATAAGAATACACAGCCTGTTTCATTTTCACATTTCTGTGACCCAACTCCTATCAAGCAATAATTAGCATACTCTTAGAATTTATTCCAACTTGTTAATGGGATCTCCCTCACAACTGTCTTCAATCTATAATTTGCATTCTTCCCTAAAGTCTAAAATATGGACTATAACCATTTGTAAGCTTTTTCTGCGATTATTTTCACATTGAAAACTTTCGGATGGTTGTATCAGAAAAGCGCTGAAACTCTAAATGTGTGCAAAAAGATTTCTGATTTAAAATCAACTGCTAAAGATATAAACAACAATTCTGATCATGTTGGGGTAAGAAATTATAGATTTCTGACTATCTAGAAGGAAAAACTCATCTGTCCCCCCATTTAACAATTGGGAAAATATGAGTAGAGATAATGACTTGATCAAGGTCATTCGCACAACTTGTAACCAAGGAAGGGTAAAAATTCAGGCCTTCTTATCCCCTAGGCTAATGCTCTTTAATAAGCTACCCACCCCAATATTCTTGGGCTTCCCTTATGGCTCAGCTGGTAAAGAATCTGCCTGAAATGCGGGAGACCTGGGTTGGGAAGACCCCCTGGAGAAAGGAAAGGGTACCCATTCCAGTATTCTGGCCTGGAGAATTCCATGGACCTTATAGTCCATGGGGTCACAGAGAGTCGGACACGACTGACCAACTTTAAATGTAATGTATGTCTCCCTTTATCTTATCTATCCAGGTAAGCTATGTGACAGGCAACAAACTTACATTAAAAAAAATATATATACACTGCTTTGTATTTCATTAATTTTCAATACAATTTATAGAAAGTTTTGACTAATTTGAAGGAAAGATTAGATTTGTAGAACATTTAACCAACCAGGTTAAATAACCAACAGAACAAATAACTATTAGAAATATAAGATCTAATTAAGTAAGGTTGGAACCCTTTACTTATCTAATAAGATGATTTAACTGTGCATCTGGTAGCCTTTTAGGTCCTCTGTGTGTACCTATCTGATAGCAAAGTGAAAGGGCATGGATAGTGTCTGTCCCAGCAAGCAAATCATTTGGAAAAAGTCATAGTCGTAGATCAAAGATTTTTCACTCTATCTAGGCTGATTTAAACCTACCAACCCAGGTTTTGTCTACAGACAAAACCAGTCAAAAAGTGAGAGAGTGATTCTTTAGGATCCAAAGATAATACGGGAAGGGAGAAAGGGAAAATTCAGAAAAGAAACAGACGGGCAGAATCTTGATATACATAGGCCAAGACAGCTGTTTTATATCCTAGCTTTACTTTACATGGTTAAAGGAAAAGTTTCCACTCCTTAGATCATCAAATATTATTTCATTTATACTACACAGATGTCTTCTATATGTAGATTAGAGCCAATGAAGGATTTTTGTTGTTGTTATTTAACCACTACCAGGAATCATAGAAACCTCTCAGCACATCACTTTTTCTCAAATTCAGAGTGTTTAAAGGAAGGAATAGGCTAGATTTTTTAACATTTTCATTAAAAATACCACAAAGTCTATTAAAAATTTCCTATAATTGTAGCAGAAGATGGACTCAAGATTACTACTACTACTACTAATACAGATGGAGTGCTGCAGAACCTATATATTTCAAGAAAAACAGATGTTGAAAAGAACTACTTTTCCAGAAGTGTAACAAAAACTTACCTACAATATGCTTAACTGATAAATTTTAAACAGAGATCCACAAAATGTCTCATATGGACTGAAAGAAATATGGAACGTAACAGCAAGTCTTATATTTTGAACTAAGCCACGCTCAGTACTGGCATAATCAACAGCCCTCCTCTCCATCATCTGTTTCGTAAATGTCTGGCACTATCGCCAGAGAAAGCAGAAACTGGAGCAGGGATGGCTCTGAGATCCCAAGAAACATTCTACGTGTGAGTCAGTACTGTTATCTTATGAAACAATGGAAACCACATCTCCTTGCAAGCAAACAATTCGACGTTCCAAATAGAACTGAATGAAACTGAAATCAAAAGCCTTGACTTATCTAGCATCAGGTTTAATAGTAACAATCTTGATTTTCTGTCTTCTGGAAGTGATATTAAAGGCCAGTAAAAGTTTGTTTCTCAAAGATGGAAGAGACATAAATAATAACCCACTAATTATATAATCCTCCCATAAATCGTTAAGAATTGGCTCTAGCAAAAGCACACTTTCATTTGTTGGAAATTATAGTAAGTCATGATGTCAATGTTATTAAACAGGAAAAATATAATATATACCTCAGAGTATATTAGTAAGTTAAAAATTGTTAAAATGAATGGAAGAAGGAAGAAAGGAAAGACGAAGGAAGGAAGGAAAGAAGACAGACAAGGTAGACTTTTATTTGTTCAAACTTTTCAGAACTGTCTTACAGAAATAAAGGAATGTGACTGCTGCAACTCAAAAATGTATGTATTTCTTGGTAAAGTTAAAAGACATAAGTGAAAATATAGTAAATTCAATGAAATACCTTCTGAAAAGTAATCGCCAAATTAACTAAGACTGTCTTAACACTGCATATCCTAGCTCAATAATGTTGCATTTACATTTCAGTCAGGCTAAAAACTGCTCACTTCCATTTTCCTGAATACAAGTTCTTTGCTCTATAATCATCTACTTGATGATATGACCTTATGAATAGCTTAATAAAGTACTCATATACACAGCTGGTACTAAACTTCCGAAAAAAACATCTATTGTATTTTCAATTGTCTCATCCTACTAAATTACACAGAATTAGACTTGTAAAAGCTTAATAAGTGTAAATATCACTAATCAAATATATTATCCAAGGTAAGCCAAACAAATTTAATTCCACAAAACAATATTCAAAAGGTATATAGAAGTATTTTTCAATATTAGGTAATGCAAAGTTAAGACCATTCCTTTGACTTTATAGAACACTAAATTGAAACTGTTCAAACGAGAACAATATCCTTGGCTTACCAATCAATGTGATTACAAAGTTTGCGTTTCTTCTTTTTTTTTTAAGCTATTTTGTGAAGGAAATTTAAAAAAAACAACTTGTTTTGACAGTATGACTGACCATTTAAGGTAACAGGAACTATTGTGAAACTGCTCAAAGAAAACACTGAATGACTGATTATTCTCCAGATTGATTTCAGAGTCATAATTACCAATAGCTTATAAATAATTTCTCTCACACTTAAGAGTTTTGGAAAATTAGATCATTTGACAGAGAATGAAAGAGAATATGATTTTACTTTGAATGTGTACCATATAATCCTAACAGTTGGTGCTATTACAGCTTCTTACAGATATTTTAATATCTTCATCAATGAACTTTCATCAATTAATACACTAACAAATTATGTTTGGATTATTCTTGTTTTTACTGGAATAGTTTTTAAATTTGGGAATTTAATACTTACTTATTTTTCCTTTTACACTTTGATCCCCTAAAAAAGAATTTTCTTCTTAAAAATATTAAGCATTTCTATAAATACTCTGAATGATTAAGCATATAAGAACCACTTAGCAACTTGCATTGATATTTTTAAAGTCAGATTATAGAGGATAAGAATATATACAGGTAAACATGTGATCTTTTGTTTTCCCAAAAGTATAAATCCTTCAGACAGTTGATATTTTTAAATCAATAATCTGATTATTTTTTAAATAATTCTAAAATATTTTTCTAGAAAATAAAAACATATAAAGTTTCCATACTCTTTAGCAAAGATTATTAAAATACTATATGCTGTTTCTAGGGATAATAAATTAATGGGTATCTTTTAAGTCCCAGTGATATGATAAAGTAAACCTGCTCTGAAGTTTAACTCAGCACATTTCTAAGTAAAGATCAGCAAAAAATAAAACAGTTTAAGGATTTTGAATTCCCTGGAAATGTAAACAGGATTATAACTGTCAGATGTACAGAAGCACTGGCTTCGGCCATTAGTTGGGTTTTGCTCTGAGAAACACAACATGAACTACTGAATCATTTCTTTTCAAATCCATACATTCCCTGCAGCAGTGCAAGCTTCATCAGCAGCGGAAGAATGTATAAAAATGACAGGCAAAGAGCATCAGTTTTCTTTTTCTCTCATACTGTTTGCCTGCAAATGGAAGACAGGATTGTTTCTCAAAGAACTGAAGTTGAGGTTGCTTAAGTCAATTGCTGAAGGAAAATATGACTGAATTCTCTATGCAAGAAAGTCTTATAATTGGATAAACTGAGAAAATCAAGCACTGTAGTATTATAAGATTAACATTCTAACTTACTTGCTCATCATTCTTCAATTAGAAATATTTTCAGCTTTTTATGTATTCTGTCAACTCATCATCTTATTTTAGCACCATTCATACAGTACCTGGTTCTGCTTCTGATTTTAAATATAAAAAGCCCTTCAAATGAAAATATATAATTGTTTTTCAAAAATATTGTATTTGTATAAAGAGTTAAAATTTTTATTCCCAAGTTTCTGTACACATAAGTGTTTCACTGCAAAGGGAAATTCAATTAATAATTAAAAGTTTATTTAACCACAACCAAGTAAAAATAGGATCTAATGTATGACCTGGCTAGTCTTCTGGAGCTTAAACATTCACATTTTTCAAAAACTAGCACAGTAATTGCTGTAATTTGACTCACTTTTTTTTAAGGAAATAGGAACTTTTCAGACTAAAGTTTAAACATACATATCTGAGTTTATAGTAACTAAAAACATGCCCACCTCAGTATTATCATCTATAGTCTCATAAAATGTTCCTAGTGTAAGGACAATGAAGGTAAATCCTAGAGAAGTCTGAAGGTTATGAGCTACATGAAATCCAAAACAAAATACTCAAATCACACACTGTGTGTCCTCCTTCTCTTTTTAGGAATGTCTGTAGCCAGACCAACATGATAAGTCTGGGCAGAAGCATGCTGATGTTGGCACTGCCTAAACCAAACAAACAAGATGTTTAACAGTCAAATAAAATGTCCTGCAGCCTCCCTAATGAATTTGTCAAGGACCATCAGATTCCGCTCCCCCTCTTTTGCCTCATTAACTCAAGTATGATGAGACGGATTATAACAAGAGAATACAGATCAATCGGTCTGAAGACTTGAAGTGGCTTTTAGCCTCTAGAGTTTCTTTCTCTCATTTGGTCTCCTTTAATAGAATACGGTATCTCCTGCAGAAGGGGCTGCCACTTCGTTTTAATACACCATCAAGGAGCTGCTGATGGACTTCTATACTAACATACATAAAAGCAGAGGTGACAGGGGCTCTTCAATTACAGCCTCCTCGGATACCGTTTCCCCCTTCAATTATTCAACCAGAGGAAGAGCGGATCCGCAAACACACAGCTGAAGCTGCTCTGAGAGCGGAGGCAGCCAGTGAGTTGGGGTGGGGGAGGGGGGGGGGGAAGGGGACCAGCAAGAGGGAGCGTTATTTGCTGGAAGTGTTTAAGTTTATTGCTCAAATGATGTTTCTAATTAGTACCAAGGCAATAAATTAAAGTCGCCTTTGTTTAACTGATTTATTATTTACTAGAGCATCTACCTCGGACAGGGTAAATTGGTAATGAATTGTTTTTAAATCAAAACATTTGTAACGTTTTATCATCCCTCGGCCTCGGTATGTAAAAGTGGACCAGTGAGGAGACAAGGGTGGGACGAGGCTTGGCCTTGCGGGCCGAGCCGGGAGGAGAGGAGGCGGGGGTGTCCGGCGAGAGGCGGCCAGAAGCTCCACTCGGCCCGGGCCCGGGCCGCCCCACCCGGGAAGGGCGCGCGGGCGGAGGGCGCCGGAGGCGGGCCGGCGCCGTCACCCAGGGCCTCACGCACATGCTCGCTCCCCGGGGCGTCGCGGCCCGGGCAGTCCTCGCACCAGGCCTGGGCGGCTCAGACTGGGGGCGCGGGGAGAGGGTCCAGGAAGGCAGGCTCCGCACCTCCGGCCCCGCCGCCAATCTCCGCCCAGCAACCGCCCTCGGGAAAAGGCGTGCGGGATCCTCCGCCGGCATTCTCGCCGCTCCCGCCGCCAAGTGCCCCTGCTGCCACTGACACTGCCCAGAGCGCCGCTGCGGCCGCGGCCAACTGCCCGGGTGCCAGCAGAGCCCGGGCGCCCGCGCGCGCGGACCGCGGACCACCGGTTCCGTCCATCCCCCCGCGGCCCGGGGTCCGACGCCAGCCGAGTGCCCGGAAAGGCGGGAGACCGCCAGAGCCCGCGGCCGCCGGCGCCACCGCCACTCCCGAGAAGTCACTACAGCTCGGCGTCCCGGAGTCCCGCGGACTGCTCTTCCAACCCCGGCTGCTGAGATGGATGGCGGACGACAAATCCGACTTGATTCAAAAAGGACGAAAAGGGCAAACTTCATTAGAAAGAGACTCATAGCAACAAGAGTGAAGGGGTGACAAGATGCCAGACGTGTAAGAAAGAACCAAGAGGTCCAAGTGTCTGACAGCAAGTACCTGATGAAACAAACTTTCCTTCTGCAACTGAATTCGGGTTCACCTGATTCAGCCTTGAGAGAGCAAGTCAAACCTTCCCACGGGGTTTTGCAAAGCCGCATACAGTTTGCAAAATGAAGTCTTAACACAATGGGCTTCACAGATTTTCATTGTTACAGCATTAGCGGGGAACATGAGATCCAAAATCTAACTAAAAGCATTCCCGTCTACTTGATGTGTCCTAAAAAGACTCAGAATCCACACACCTGAGGTTCAAACATAAACCTTCAACTCTAAGCAAATCAGAAACACTGTTATAGCTTTTTCAACCAAAAGTACCTAAAGGCTACCATATAGGTTCAGCTTGAAAGGCTAATACATAGACTAAAAGCACATGCATGAGTTTCACTGAAATGCCAAGGGAGGAGCAAGCCATCTGTGTAATCAATAACAGGATAGTTTATAGATTTTTGCAGCAGTGAAGTCTTTTAAAAGCAAGAGTCAATTATGAAAATAAAATGATTTTACAAGAGAAATTCTGTACTGCCTGAAAAAATATTCAAAATTAGATTTGTAACATAAACATTTTAAGAAAACTTTAACTCAGGTTCACATTTACTTCCCTTCGTTTTTATTAAAATTTTAGTGGCTTATTTTAAAAGTATATCCAACAAAATTCTACCATGTATAAATCTGCACCATTTCTCACAACTTAAACATTTTCTAATAAGTTAGTTCTTGAAACAATATTAAATATATCTTAATCTTAATTATGAAGTAATTATAAAACAAGGTACTTGCACTATTTGTGTCCTGCCTTGTTTTTCAACAGCATATGGAAATTACTGAAAAGAGATTTACGATTATAAACCTTCACCCCATGTCCACTCCCCACCCCACCCCCCCACCAACTGCCCAACTGGCGCACACACACAGCAATCGCTAGGGTTCTTGGCAACAATGGGAGGGGAGGGGAAGAAAAGGAAGACTTTGCCTGAGGAGAAAATCCAGAAAAATTTAGGTCCTTTCCCAGATTTCCCTTCCTCCTTCCGTTTGCCTTGAAGCGAAAGTAATTTTGTTAGAGTTCGCACCTTCTTCACAATCCTGATTGGAAAGGAAAAAAAAAAAAGTGAACCTTTCTGAACCACTGCCACCCTCCCTTGAATCACTCCAGCCATCTCCAAGAAGTCCCTTCTCTATATACTCTTTTTCTTCCTGGCAACTGATAAGAGTGGAGGATAAAGAAGAGGGGGCTGTAAAATGTGTGTAAGCGTTTGACTTTACTATCTCCTCCTATTTTCTTACTTCTCTCTTTCCTCCCTTTCTTTATCAAGGGCAGCGGTGGCTGCTACTGTTTGCCAAGCATGCCTGTCTTCTCTCTGGGATTGGCTACAGCACTGACAGCTCGGATAGCGATTGTAGGAACTGAAGCTCCACCCCCCTCATGATGGTCCAGGACCATTCATAAACTAAATAACTCCAGGAAACAGCAAGGGAAGAGAGAGAGATTGGGGAGGGGGGGTGGGGAGAGAGAAAGAGGGAGAGAGGGAAAAAGACAGGGAGGGAAAGGGAGGGAGGGAGGGGGAAAGGGAGGGAGGGAGAAGGAGAGAGATTAGGAGAGGGAGAGAGAGAGAGAGACATCGGAGGGGAGGAGGGAGACGACTCACAAAGTGGAATCTGCACAAGCAACCTAAAGGGGGAGGAGAAGAAAAATCCTGAAGTCGTTATAACTAAACCCCAGATGCAACGCAAGCAAGGACTTCGTCACACTAAAACAGATTCTGTGAGAGCCAAATTTATAAATTACGAAGCAGAAATGAAAATCAAAGAACTTCCAGAGGTTTGCACCTAGAGAAAGACAAGAAGAACCCACTGCAAACAAACCAACCCAGTCCAAACAACGCCTCCAGTAGGAAAAGAGGAAAACCGCTACCAGAGGACCCCCTGAGCGGAGAGCAGACCTACACACTGGGAGTGCAGGGCGTCTTAGAACCTCTGAGCGTGCTGCGGGCTGAGTTGCACTTCGCTGCTCTCTGGACATTAATTACACCCTTCACCTTCCATTTGGGGGAGGGTGAGGAGAAAAGCACTCACCTAAGCTGGATAAAGAAGTGCTACCAGCGTGGGAGAGAAGTTTAAGAATGAAACACTGAATGTTTTGCTTTTATTTTTAAATTTACTTCGGCGCTTAACAGACCTCATTTCCAGATTTCTGGACCATCTCCGCTGCAGACGTCTAAGCCTAACCTCTTGGTAACCTGAATTTTTCCGTCTCACCCAGTCTTTTCCCCACCCCCCTTCTTTCCCTTCATCCTGCCCGCAGGCACATCTTCATTTCACTTATCAAGAGAAAGGGGGAAAAAAGTCCCAGCAGGTACTTTTCTTTTTCAAAGATTTTTTTTTTCTTCTTGTTTTCTGGAGAAGAAAAAAGCTTTCAAAAGAGAGGAAAGAAAGCGCTAGACGGCTGAAGCATCAGCCGGTCAGCCCAGGTGGGAACAAGAGTGAAGTGGGGCTCAGGGGGAGCGCAGTGCCTCTTTCGCAAGCCGCAGGGCCACCACCAGCGCCTGAGCCTTGGATCCCTCAACGTATTGCGAGACGCCGGTGTACAGCCCGGACCTGTGCCCCAACATGATCGCCGCTCAGGCCAAGCTGGTTTACCAGCTCAATAAATACTACACCGAGCGCTGCCAGGCGCGCAAGGCGGCCATCGCCAAGACTATCCGAGAGGTCTGTAAGGTGGTCTCGGACGTGCTCAAGGAGGTGGAGGTGCAGGAGCCTCGCTTCATCAGCTCCCTGAGCGAGATCGATGCCCGCTACGAGGGTCTGGAGGTCATCTCGCCCACGGAATTCGAGGTGGTGCTCTACCTAAACCAGATGGGCGTCTTCAACTTCGTGGACGACGGCTCGCTGCCAGGCTGCGCGGTGCTCAAACTGAGCGATGGGCGGAAGCGGAGCATGTCTCTCTGGGTCGAGTTCATCACGGCGTCCGGCTACCTCTCGGCACGCAAGATCCGCTCCCGTTTCCAGACGCTGGTGGCTCAGGCGGTGGACAAGTGCAGCTACCGGGATGTGGTCAAGATGATCGCGGATACCAGCGAGGTCAAGCTGCGCATCAGGGAGCGCTATGTGGTGCAAATCACTCCAGCGTTCAAGTGCACCGGTATCTGGCCCCGCAGCGCGGCACAGTGGCCGATGCCCCACATCCCCTGGCCTGGCCCCAATCGGGTGGCGGAGGTCAAGGCCGAAGGGTTCAACTTGCTCTCTAAGGAGTGCTACTCGCTGACCGGCAAGCAGAGCTCCGCCGAGAGCGACGCCTGGGTGCTCCAGTTTGGGGAGGCTGAAAACCGTCTGCTGATGGGCGGCTGCCGAAACAAGTGTCTCTCGGTGCTGAAGACGCTGCGGGACCGCCACCTGGAGCTGCCGGGCCAGCCGCTCAACAACTACCACATGAAGACGCTGCTGCTGTACGAGTGCGAGAAGCACCCGCGGGAGACGGACTGGGACGAGGCGTGCCTCGGAGACCGGCTCAACGGCATCCTGCTGCAGCTCATCTCCTGCCTGCAGTGCCGCCGCTGCCCCCACTACTTTCTGCCCAACCTCGACCTTTTCCAGGGCAAGCCCCACTCGGCCCTGGAGAGCGCTGCCAAGCAGACCTGGAGGTTGGCCAGGGAAATTCTCACCAATCCCAAAAGCCTGGACAAACTATAGGGTGCTGGGGACTGCTTGAAAAGCGACACGGACGGGAATGCTCTCGAACACACGACAGACACACAACTCGGCGACAAACTGCGAGAACTCCAGACACAAACTTTCTGTCAGCCACCTAAGAGGAACCGAACCCGGCAGAAGACTTCCTTAATTCACAAGCAAACAAAAAGGAGAGCAAACCCACCACCCCACCAAAATCACATTCTTGCACAAAAGTGATCGTTTTCTTCCAAACAATGTGAATTTAAAAGGTCACACAAAAGAAGCAATCGGGCTTTGCCACCACAAAATGAAACCCAAGGTACATTTTCAAATCAAAATATAGTCGTTTCTCCCTTTTCCTTCTCTCCCACTCTTCTCTTTCTCCCCTTTCCCACCCTCCCCACTTTGTTTTGGGTTGCCTGAATGTTGTCACCAAGTGAAAAAAAAAAAAAAAAGTATTTAATTATATGTAAAATTCTTCTTTTAAAAACAAAGTTTTGCTGATGTTAACTGTATCTCAGTGCCAATGTCAAATGTGCCCCTCCTTCTCCCACACCTCTTCCCTCACCCTAAGCAGCAGTCTTGTTGAAAACAGTAATAAAAATATGACTTTACATTGTAATTGACTGTGGATTGTTCTTAAATGAAGGCAGGTGAGAGCACAGTTTATAGTTTATAATATAAAGATGTGAACTGGAGGAACTAAATGCAAGAAGCTTCCATTTTAACTCCAGTCTGCAAAATTTACAAATGTAGAACATTTTGTAGATTTAACCATTCAAGTTTCCACAAAGATATTTAGAACAAGGAAAATATTAATTTTATACAACTATATGTTTGTTCTGTAGATTTTCATATTAAAAGTAGTATCTTATTTCACACTTGAAAAAAGAACAGATTTTGTATGGAAGAACTAATTCTGATCCTAATTTTAAAAGAAAAAGTTTTTTCACATTAAAAATTAAGAGACTTGCTCTCTTACGCTATAATTAAAAAAAAATCCCAAGCCTGAATTAGAAAAGAAACATTTATGGATCCTTTCTGAATAGTTAACACAATGAGTTAATACTTAGCCTCCAATCATTTGTTCTCTTCAAGTTTTAAATAATACAAACTTAACAATTAAATCAGCAACAGTAAAAGAGAATAAAATGGATATAGTAATTTTCCTTTTCCCCAGCAAATGGTGAAATGAACAATCCAGATTTATAAATTACTTCAAGTTTTTAAATGCCTTAGTGATAAATGCTGTAACTATGATCATCTTTTTAGAATCCAAATCCCAGAATTATTCAGAAGTAGCTTATAGGCAATTTAAATTTTAAAAACTGTTTCATACTATTTTTATGACCAAAGAAAAATTACATATAAGTAGGCTCCTCCTCTTTCTGCCTTTCTAATGTATTCATCTCAACATTTCAACTTTAACAAAGGTTTCTTTTTAATTCAAGGAAATAACTGATTACAAAATTAAATAATTAGTAAAACTGAAAGCATCCCCAAGGTTCTTCTTTATGCTGGAGGTTACTGTATACTCCACTAGACATGCTAATACAAGGCACAGGTACTGAATACATGTCAGATTTTGCCCTTTAATATTTAAAATTTATTCTTTGAATTAGCCCATTTTTTAACTTACTGAGAAAATCCATGAATGAGAGATACAAAGAAAAATGTTCTACAAAGCGATTTTAAAGATCAGAGGAAGAAGTCAGAGTGGGGGTGGCAGGGTAAGGAGGGATGAGCAGCAGGATAGCTGATGAAAACAAGGAAGCTCCTCAGAGCTCTAGTGCCTAGTTCACTTGGTAAAGCAGGCTTCAGTTTTTAAGATTCCCAAGTAAAAATTCCATAGCAAAACACAGTTGTGAGTTAGAAATATAAACTTCAATTTTATCAGTTCTGAAATCATCTCCACTCTTTCAACCTATACTAGACCTTTCTCAGGTCTCTCTTCCTGCAGACACAGAATAAACACTGTAACAATAACTAGGTCAGGCATATATACCAGTTTTTTAGATAACACAGATGAATTTACTCTCTAGGGAAGATGTTCTGATTTTTAAGAACAATTTCAAAGCAAGCAGAAGGTACTTACATTTACAAAGAAATGACGTAAGGGCACGGTGTTTAGTTGAAAAGATAAAAATGACATTTTAAAATGACCATTTTTTTACTCACGAAAGTATATAAAGCATTAGACATGTCTCCTCCCAAATGTCCCAGGAAAAAAGTTTTAAGAAACAAAAATTCCCCCAAATTCAGTATCTTTTTTCCATCCTTATTTAATGTAATGCAGGTATCACCAACAAGAAAAAACTCCAGTCCCTCAATTTGAAAAAGCACTAACATCTATAAAAATCAAAAATTTTTCAAATAATGGGCTGAAACATTTTACTAATATAAAGTAGCTACAGTTTTGATTTCTGTACATTTGGCAGGATGCAGCAGTACAAGGTCTGTGATTAGGCTCAAAGATCCTATGTTATACAAGCAGCAGGGGAAAAAACAATTTAATGATGCTGCACAGAAAAAGATCAGACAGAAATAGAAGTTATAACTTCCCCCAAAAGGAGTCAATAACTTCAAAGAGCCTAACCATAAAGACTGGCAGAGGTTTTAACAATAAGGACAACTCATTAGATACTTTTAAAATAAATCACATTTTAGACTTTACGCCATGTATGTCCCAAAACATAATATTTTGAATTAAATTTTGGCCTTTCACACTCACAAATTACTATAAATTAGAGAGTTTGGGTAATTTTGGTTACTTTCCTTTCCTAAAAACTGAAACAGGTTTTCAGACATTTCAGCCATATAACAAAGTAGAAATTTCTTCTAGCTGACATAATTTCAGAATTAAAGTTTTCTCTACATTGGATTAGCTGCATTCTCAAACTCAAAACAATCAGTTCCAGCACAGACTCCCTTTCGTACAGCCTACCAAGTCCCATCTTAATAAAAGCAGCAATGGTGAACCCAAAGGCATAAACATGCGTAAGACAAGAGGCGATTTGTGAAGTTTTAAAAAATTATAACATTTTCATTAAGAATGACTTTGAAATTCCTCTAAGTCACTAAATTTTAATAATTCAGATGTTTACAAGTTCAAAGAATTCCCTACCAATAAACTCAAGAAAAACATACACATGTGTGTGTGTGGACATATACCACACATAACACACACTAACAGCCTGTAAAAGAAAGGATTCCAGTTTTAAAAGCCTCTTCTCTTTCTACAGGTTACTTACTTTGCTCATTTTAAGAGACTCAGAACAAATTCTACCATTCAACTTTCATGAAATAAACCTAATTTTGGCTTTACGGCTGTGCTACAAATGTCTCTTAGTAAAATAAAGTTGCCAAGGTCTGAAAAGTAATCAGAAATACATTTTAAAGGGGAAATTACATTTTCATTTAAGAATAGGAAATTATGCAGCGCCTTGTAAAATCAACTACAGGTAATGGGAAACAGAGGTATCTCGCGCACACAAGCCATGCTTGCGTGCACGACAGAGTAGTAAGTCATGTGGACAAAGCAAGGAGAGTGATATATTGGTATTATATCCAGAAAATATAAAGGCTAAACAAAATAATTTCACTCTGAATCTCACTGAATTGTGTAGCTTAATTCACCCTGGACCCTTTGAGGCAAAACATATTTTATAGACGATATTCCCTGAGGTTCTTCCCCCACCCCAGAATGAGCTAATGATAAATGCAATTAAATGGAAATTGTTTCTGAATCTAAATGAACTTCAATAATGTAACTAGCTGGTAAGGGAATCATAAGCTAAAAGAGATAGTTGCCGTGCATACAGGCAGAAGCAATTCATCAAGAAATTCAAACTATTTCTCTCAGATTTTACTAACGCCAGTCTTACTCAACAGCAGTCCACCATACCATCATAAGAAAAACAAAAATTCCATAAAAAGGAAACCCACTCCTCATCTTCTCACCTTGGGGTCGATTTTCTTGAAGTTAGGGTCTTCTTCATCCACCTCAAAATAGAGTTCGGAGGAGGTGACAGAAAGAGTGCCCTTTACGACAACAGAGGGGGCCACAAGCTGAGCTGGTGTGCTCAGGCTAACAGGACCTGCCAAAGGAAAGACAAGCCGGACAAGTTGGAGTGACATTTTTAAAAAAATCAAGTGGATTCAGGCAGAAATTTCATATAATTTTTAAATTTTCTCCTCTAGCAAACTGCCTGCCAACCCCTTTTACACTTACAAATTCTGTCCACCCCAAACCTCCCGCTGAAAATGCAAAGTTAGGGTTCTCATATTAAGAAATCTATATATAAAAGGCGGTTAATCATAACAGTAAACTACAAAGCAATTATTTTACAAGGAGTCTGCCAAGCGTTGGTCTAATCTCCTGGTTAGAAGGTGACTCTGCCTAAGTAAGTCCATCCACATTCCATTTAGAAAACAAGCCTCGGGCTATCAAACAACATGGAGCAACAACCAGGAGCAAGGAAGACTCCATAGGTTCCCAAGGCCAGAGGTTAGCTTAGTGTTTGGCTGAGGCATGATTATAAAAAGATCACCAGCTTATCAGTGAAGTGAGAAATGTTAAACCATATTATCTGATAAAGATTGTGTGCCAGGTTGACACAAAACCTCTTCCATAACAACTTTACCCCATAAAAAACTGGGAAAAATACTTCTTTTCTAAGCCTGCCCTTCCATTGTTAAATATTGTTCAATGTGTCCAAATCTAATATTAGTGTAGTTCGGGGACTCTGGGAGTAAACAGCTGGAGGGTGGGTTTCCAAGTGAATGAATTTTTATTGGAATAATCAAATCTCCACAGGGCTTATCAAAGAGACAAATCAGCCTGCTACTGAAAACAATGGATTCAGTACAGATAGAAGAGCATAAAGTATATTAGAGCCAAACCTAAAATAAGGACTAAAAATAACGATTATACATCTATATACTTATGTAGCGATAGATGTAGCAAGGTTTTGAAATTCCATGTAAATTCCTCATTGGAAAAATCCTATAGGTGAAGAAAAAAGCAAGACAAGACTGGCATTTATAGTCTTGAATTAATACAGTGCCTACAAACAAGGTACACCTATTCAGGTAATCAATGGGTGAATAAGTGTTTCAAAATTCAGATGAATTGGCATTTCCATCGATTGTTGAAGGGTGTTGGTCCTTAATCTCACATCAATCTTAATGTGTGCCAGCAGGACAATAGGAGGGATGCTCTGCGGAGATCAGAGCAGGTTTTGCCCTCTATTCCCAATGTACAAATACATTGTGTTTGCAGATGGGCAGCAGATAACTGCAGAACAGCCATGATTTCCCAAAGCTCATCCCCATAAATGGATGAAATAAGCAGCTATGTGTTCTTTTGCTGTCTCCTTTGCCCTCCGTACATTAGCATGTAATCCTGAGAAGAAATAACATTTTTTCAATCATTCTCAGACATTCAATTACAGGGTAAGCAGACAGCTGCAGGAGCTGGGGCAGCCTAGGTCCTACAGAAGACCCCTGACAATTTCCACTTCATTTCTAACCCACACCACTTTATTAGTGTGGATTACTTCTTAATCCTATTGCCATTGTCAAGATTATATAATTAAACTCCCCTTTCACCTCTATTACTGTATGAATGTATTACTAGTAGCAAGAATAGAGGCAAAATAAAGGAGGAGGAAATGGGTAAATGGATGCAAAGGAAGAGACTAGAGAATAGCAGTGCACACCTTCCTTTCTACCCCCACCCCAAACCCCTTAACAGTATGCTCCAATTAATTTTATTTCACTTTACAAAGAGATTTATGGCCATCAGGGAAGATACCATCATATTTTTGCTTTTCATTATCATTCATTGCATGGTTGCAGATATGTCACTAAATGAAAGATTTTTTTCATTCCTTTTAATGTAAAGTTATCAAAATAGAAGGGTATATAACTTTCATCCATAGAAGTTCTAGAATCTTTCAGATTTTCCTCCTTGAGGGACATAGTCTCGGGCACTAAAAAAAAAAAAAGCCATTTAATGAATGACTAAAATTTCAAGCTAAACAAGAGAATTTTTCCCTTAAGGGAAGTAAAACTGAAAATCTGCAGAGCGCAAATCAAAAATTCCTACATCAGGTAAAATATGTGAATCCTGTGAAAAGCCACAGCATTCTTGAAATGCATTTTTTTTGAGAGAGTTAAATGTATATGCAGCATGTTTCTTAAGATCTGTATATCAAAGCAAATAGCTCATCTGCCTCCAAGCTTTATTTACAAAGCAATTGCCATAATTTTACTTATAGCTCTCATTCTGTAGAGATTAGGTTAACTCCCATTAGATGGGTGATGCAATTTTGTTGTTGCTGCTTTACACTTTTATTCTTTCTCAGTAAAGATTATTCATCAAAGAAAAAGATGAGTAGGGTAAAGAGAATGAACAGAATAGAGTGACGGGGATACAGTATTGAAGATGAGGGGGAAAATGTTTAGAAGAACAAAAACAGTCTTCATTTAATGTAACTGTGGGTGCAAAGCTGGTAGTCCTAGCAGTCACAGCTGGAAAAGTAAGTAATTAAATGCTTCTTGGACCAGAGCTAGCTGAAGTATGTGCACAACCACTGAATTTACCGGTGAGATTCTCTAAATCTTTCTCATCCATGGATGATAGAGTATCATCGTCGCCTTCCAGGAGGGTCTCGTTTTCCGAGTTCTGATTTCCTAAAGCCTGACTCTTGATGGACTGTTTTCCTTTAGCAAGAATATCTTCATCTGCAGCTGAAATGAAAAGGAAACAAAGCTGTCCATCAACTCTGGGAAGAGTCCTGGCAGAGGGGCAGGGAACTGAGGTAAGGAGAGGTGGCCAAGATGGTCACTCCTTTTACCCAGCATCATCCAGGGTGGGGAAAATGATGGGCATGGCCCACACGTTCCTTCTGACAACCGTGATTCCCCAAACCTAGTCTAACGTTACCTTGAACAAGCACCCTAATCCCATTAAATCTGACCCTGGCACTGCTCACTGAACCATTTGTTTACTTATATTTAAGGCAGAAGAGGGTTCAATAACAGCACTTTTTTTGTGTTAGTAGAAAAAAATCAGAACCTAGTTTTGGAAACAATACCAGCTTAACACTGAAAAAAAAGGAGGACTGATTTATTCCTGTGAAAAATATTATACCCACAAACATTCTGCAATGGTGGGGGAGTGGCTGTGAAGGAGAATCCAGAAATAAGAAGGGTTTAGGGCCGAGAGCTATTCGCAGCCAATGAGGATCCAGGCCAGCTTCTGAGGCCGTGGCTGATGCTAATAAAGCCATAGCAGCTCCCAGAAACTGCAGGCTCTTCCTCTCCCTCCATCCGCCCTTTTTCCTTCACACCGACCTTCCATACATTTCACCCCTGCCACACCCCTGCTGCAGCCCTTACACAAATATCCAAGAGCAAGGCAGTGTGGAAACGAAGTGGAGGCTCAAACACTACCTCCTCCATGTGTTTAAACTAAAGGGCTAAGACGCCCCAGGGGCAAACATAACAGAAAGCCCGCGATGAGAGGCATCTGGGCAAGGAGCCTCACACCGCCCAAACTGGAGCAGCCTGTGCAGAGCAGCCGCGCCAGAACCGCCAGAATCACAGTGCCGAGGCAGCCTAAGGAAGGAAGGAAGGAAAGGGAACAGCACCGAGAGAGCTCTGCAGAGCACCCATAGCCAGCGGCGGACCCAGGGAGACGAGTGGGAGGGCAGCTGGAAAGAGTCCGCGCAGAAGCTCAAAACCCTGTAACCCTCCAAGATGACTCCCCTCACTTTGAGCAGCCTTCTCCTTAAGAAACACACAAAAACAGATACTAACTTCCGGACTGGGATATTTTAAAGCTCATAGTGTCACATAAGGGAAAGTTCAGAATCCTCACTATGTGACTGACATTCCCGGTTTCCACCCAGGAGACCTGAGAGGTAAAAGCACCTGCTCCACCAGGCAGCAGCTACTGACAGCAATCAGATGGAGAGGCTTTTTGCTCCACTGCAATACCTGCCGAGACACGAGGCTCCAAACCCAGATACAGGATAAAGCACTCAGTCTGAAGAAATGTTTATCTATAGAATTTATTCTAAATAGTTAAACTGCATGTGTCCTAACTGGTTAATGAGACAAAGGCTTCTTTGAATTTAATAGGTATGGTTATGGATAATGTTAAAGGGTAAAAGTTTATTTTTATCATATTTATTGTGAGTTCACCATGTATAATATTTACATATAATATTTATGACATTATTTAAATGAACACAGGAGCTTTCTATTAAATAAGAAAGTCATGGGAAGAAGCTTTCTCTGTTTAGTATTGATTATCCCCTATGGATAAATAAAATCTTATTTTCTCTCACACCCACATATAGCATAGTATGGTTAAAAATATATGGAGGTCTCAATAATTGAAAAGAACTTAGAAGTATATATTAAAATGGCTCTATTTTCTTAAATACGATAAAGAAACATACCAAAAAAACCACTATTTTTTTGGAAAATAGGAATATAAGTTTTTACATCATTGTTTATATTTGCGGCATTTATATTTCCATACCTTGAAATCACAAACATTGCTAACATGATCTTTTTCAACTTACTAACAATTTTACTAAAAATAGTCACAGAGAAACACAAGAAAAATCATCATCATCTGTACTTTGTTAATGAAGTAAATTATAATAAATTAACAGTAGCCAGTCAAGAATTTTAGCACAAACTCAGTATGCTACATTCTCACTTCCTGGATGCATAATTCCTTCAAAACAGAAATAATAATAATAATGCTAAAATTAAGTACACTTATCATATGCCGAAGAGTATTCAAAAGCACTTTAAACATTTAACTCATTTACTTCTCATATGCCTTCTGCTAAATTCTCCTTTTCACGTGAGCAAACACACTCAGAGAGGTTTTATAACTTCCTCAAGGCAACACAGTTAATGAGAAGTAGAGTCAGGAATCAAATCTAGTCCCTGTGGCACCAGAATCTGGGCTTCTAACCACTATGCCAGAGAAAATGAAAATAATCAATGTGCAAATATGAATGTATACATAATTTACTGGTTGATTCACTAAATCTAATGTTTCCCATAATGCATTTTAAAAGATTAAGTCACAATCATAAGAAATAAGTACAGAATAAAGACATATTCATTTCCAAACCTAAATCTGATGAACATAGGCCCAACAAATCCGAAACAACGAAATTCAACAGCTCACTCATTACTTTCTCTGATTACTGCCATACATGTTCTGAAGTATACCAACCTTATTTGAAAGAAGGAAAAAAAAAATTTAATCTGAAAACATTTGCAAAAAATGAAATGACTGTAAGACTCATCAGTGGCCATATGCAATGGTTTAAAATAGCTCAGTAAATAAATTACATTCATTTAAATGACTACTAACTATAACCTTTTATCCCTTCCAACTGAAATTTTAAAATTTTAAATATGTTTCTCATCATGCTGACAACAAATAAGACACAATAACTTCTGAATTAAACAAAATTTGATAGAAAAAATTTAAAACACTATAGTTCTACTGTACACATACAAACACCACTTTAATTTATTTATTTACTTATTTTTACAAGCTCAGATTCTGGGATTGTTCAACCTCAACTGAAAAAGCTCTTGTCACGGAAAATATGCAGCTTACTGATATTTAGAATGGTTTTCCTGTAATTAACTCCCCCTTGAGGATTTTAAGTTAGCAGCAGTAAAATTACCAACAGTACTCTAATACACACCACATGCGCTGGTGTTCAATTCTCAGTGGTCTAATAGCTTTCTACTAAAGAACTTTTTCCCCCCCTCAATATTAGAACAAAACTGTCCCAAGCATAAATAAAAGATAATTATCATGTTTATATGTGCTGGGAAAAGTATGTTTTTAACTTTCATTTGTCTTATACTCAATCAACCATTAAAACAAGAATCAATTATTTTAATATCTTCTGTGAGTGTATCCTACACTTGTATAAAAGTTTAATTGGATGAAGTCAAAATATACTTTTGGTTCAATTTTAAAGCTTGATTCACATCTTTTCTAGTTAATAAAATTACTAAAAAACATGACAACTGTTTAAATTTTTCATTTCACTATCAACAAACTGCCTTCACTAATCTCATATCTTATTCTGATTTAATATTTATCCTAACTTGATAACTAAGTTGCAACTGCTACATAAAACTGCAGAAATCTGTAAAAAATGTTTTATTTGAAACATGTGATTCACTGGGGCTACAAGCAATGAGCAGGCTCAGAGAAAAGCTGGTCCTCAAAATGTAAAGTTCAAGTTCTTCAGAGGTACCTCTGGGCATGAGTTGATTTATCTAGGTAACACAGACAAGCCATGTAAAATTAAAACAGGAAAAGAATATAGAATACTGTTCTACCCATGATATATAATCTCTTTTTAAAAGTCCAGTGACTGTTCTAGTGAACTGGAATTATCAATAGTCCATATTACGATAAAAGATTTATACATTAAGAATTAGCCACTTTGTTAAATAAAAAAGAAAGATAATGACTGGTATAACAAAGTGACCTTAATTATACATAAAATATATATGAGTATCCACTTAGTGTGATGTGCAGTGGATACCATAACTGTTGATTCTGAACAGGACACATGAAGAATATCTTATATTCAACTACTGTCCTAAACTAATTCTCCTTTATAGTTTATGCAATTTCCAAAGTCAATAAAATTTATTCTAGAAAAGTTAGTTAAACGACAAAGTGTAATTAGCAGAAAAAGCCAAGTCCAACATGGGTTTCTCAAAAGCTTTAGACAGAGAATCTAATGTATGTTTATCCTAAAAAAAGAAGCAATAATATCTGGCATTATTTGAAGATATGAGAGAATGACATGATTTACAGTCTTTACATGGTCTGTCATCCCTAGAAAATCAGATGAGTTGCTTGTATCAGTAAATGTGACTACAAGACACTTGTAAAACTATGTAAAATACTCATGTACTTCTATTAGTATGCAAATTCTCTACAAAATAAACATGTCTTAAATGCAATCAGATTCTAGTGCTAAACTGTTTTAGTATTTGAATTAAAACCAAGCTTTCCACCATTTAAAACATTTTTTACATGTCTTTGAATATAAAATTTCCATTATATTTAACAATGAATTTTAAAAGACAGTACAGCAGAGTGATAAGAAAATCTGATGAGCCATCAGTTAACCTGGGATTTAGCTCTATATCTACTAAGAAGTATGTTGGACTTTTGTTTCCTCAGTTTCCTTATCTGTAAAGAATAAAGTCAGACTAGACTTTAGCTTTAAGTTCTTTTCAGATCTAAAATGCTCTGATGATAAATAACTGACAGACTGGACTCTGTGCATTAGGAGAAAGCTACAAATCATTACAAATGATTTCTGATATATTTTAAAACTACAAAATTGGAGAAAATGCCCTCAAAAAATCAAATACCCACCTCTGCTTCCTGCTGCTAGTTTTTATAAAGAATATTTCATCATAAGAGGAAGTATTAATTTTAATTTTAAAATATGACTCAGTTTCTACAAAGTTAAAGAAATCTCCCATTACAAAATGACTTTTATAAATAACCACTTTGGAGGGTCTCTCTGTGAAAAATTACCTAAAGCCCTTTTCCCCAAGCAAGTTAATGTGAACTTGGGAAGGGCAATTAAATTGTCAGAATTAAAAAATTTGTTTTTAACTAGAAGGTAGCCAGAAGTAGAGTCATGGGGCTGGTATTGATCGCCTGAACAGAGAGCATCACTCTTCAGGTATTTACTCTGCCACCCTTACACCAGAGGCTTTCCTTCAAATCAAATCAATCTATAAAAAAGATGGCTCCTACCACTAAAATACATAACTAATCGCCAACAGTATTTCTATTTAGATATCTTCTTTTAATAACAGTACTATAGTTTGTGATGTTTTAAGATTGTGCATTTCCAAAATGTCCTATCTCCTTAGTTAAATTACAAATAAAAGTGAGAAGTCATAAAAGAGCATGAAAGTGACATACTATCTTCAGGAAAATCTATTTAATTCTTTGACTTCAACATTGAAGCACAGTGTTCATCCACAATAAATTCTATGGTTTCAACTGCATTTTGATCACATTAACTATGTTGTTTTGCATACGTGATTCTTAATATATCAATACTTATTTTTATTAGCTTCCTTACTGTAATTAAGTTAGGATTAAAAAAACAAAGAGCTTTATAATTAATACAAAACTAAAACTGAATGTGAACTAAAAGATACTCCAATTAATAAAACATCAAAAAATTAAGCTCTTTGCTTACCTAATACAGTGGCATAAATCGCACAGACATCAAACAATACTAAACTACAATCTACGTGCTGAGTTCCAAAACTGACTAATCATTATTATTTAAAATTTTATAATAAATAATATTTGATTAGCTAGAGCTTTTACCTTTTTTTTAAAAAGTTATATAAAATATAACATCTTCTTAACTGGAAGCATCTACTACATAATACACAGTCTGTTAGTTTTTAAAACTATATTTCAGATTTAAATATATATTTTTAATCTTTCAGTCCTTTAAGTATCAATTATTATGAAACTAGTATAAAGTATTACCAAATAGAATGGAATTACATAAAATGCTAAACTTTACTTCTCTCTTAATTTAAAAATGCATAATAAAACACAGATAACATTATGTTAACCTTTCAATTACTATTTAGACTAACTGGAGTGAAATCTACTTCTAAATAGGATTATAAGTCTTAAATGACAGTAAGCATTGCTAACAAACATCTTTTAAAAAACATATGACTCAGCATTAAAAAAGTTGACATAATGTTATTTGAAAAGTTAAAATTCAACCACAAAGTTAAAATTTACTCATTATAAAATATCCTATGGCTCCCCAAAGTGGTTCAAAGTACTATTTTTGATCAATTGACTTTAATAAGCTCTGTACAACAGATTTTAAATTCAGTTAGTGTTATTTCTTTCATGATAAAGTACTAACAGTTTGCCTATATGCAATTTTAGAAAACAGGGCCCCCCCCTCCAGATAGAAAAGGAACATTTTTCATAAAAATATTTTTACTGTCATTCATAGACTTCAGAACTCACAACTGAATGCTAAATGAAAATTAATAAGAAAGATACTTATTAAATTTTAAGTGCACATGGCAACATCTTTTTGAGAGAAGAATAAAACTGCAAAAGGCTAATTTTTTCTCAGTGTAAGAGTTATTAACTAAAACAAAAAAAAAAGGCCAAAAACAAAATGAAAGAAGAAAAAATATATATATAAAACTCTTGAAATTCATAGCACTACATAAAAAGCACTTGAACCTTAAAACCAAAAGTGGCCTAATTAATTCTACATCTTATTTCTCCTTCTCCACCTCCTGTAGCTGAAGATGTAGGGCCCTGTGACTATTATTGCTTTAAGATCACTTTGTTATTGACTATTCTCTGTATGATCATTTATTTTAAAGGACTGATGTCACATTTGGTGTTGTATCTGATGACATATTGTGGACATTTTCTTCCAGAAATGGCTCTTTAAGGCTGAGTGCAAGAGGTTAAGCTGCCTGACTGAGGCCAAACCTAAGATCACAGACTTTTAATCTAAATTCTTAATATCCTTCTTGAATGTAATTTAACATTTATTTTGGACATTACATATTATCATTTAACCATAAGCTGCTGCATGTTAAACTAATACCCCGAAGAAGGGAAATTAGAACTATTTTTCATCTTACTAAAAACTAACCAATTTTTATTTTATAAAATCAAAAACAATTTAATATGAGTGGGTACATTTCCCCCCTTAACCAACAAAACTTAATTGGCTTTCAAAAATTACAAAACCTATGTAGAAACCCTATGATCAAAGACGATATATTATCAAGTCCAAAGGACATTTTCAGTTTTCCCAATTTGCTTGTGAGGCTTCTACCTCAACTGAATCACAGTGCTATGCATTATATCAAAAAAGGAAAAATTGTTAAGTTCTGATAACAAGATGATGCAGAACAGGAACATATGAAAATAATGTCTCTTCTTTTTCCAGGAGCCATCTATCACAACCATCTACAAATCAAGGCTCAGAAAGTATCGAGGCACTTGGACGTTTATTACTATCTCTCCCACTTCATAATCTCATGCTAAAATACCATGATTGAGGGAAAACCATACACATCCGACAAGACCTGGAAACCTATTTGGTTTGTAAATGCTGTCTTTCTGATATTCATGGATTTAAGACAGACGTCCTGGATTAATTCACTCAAAGCTGAGTATGTCACTTAAAAGGAGAAATATTTTATCCTCCTACTCTGAAACAAAGGGTCTATGTTAAGTAAGTTTTGCATGTGTAACATAATAAATAAATCCACTTGACACCATAATTTAATAGGACCCTACACTAACTATAAGAATTTGACTTCTGATTCCGGGGTGAGTAGCTGGGGAATGTGGCACTGGAGCATTTTACAGTACCTTGTAATAATGAAGTTATGCTCTTCATTACCAAGTACTGTACCTGCTGCTCGCTACTGGCAAGGAGTGGTTTACACACTGACCATGTTCCACGGCTGTTTTTAGTGTCGCTTCAGGATGTGTCGATCCTAGAGGGTTACGCACAAATCGTCGCCGGCGCCGCAAGTCATCTTCCCAGTAGTCGAGGCGCCAGAACTCACGAGGACGACTACAATGAAACAGAGAAGCCACATATGTTAGCAATTATCAAACAGCGTGGTAGCACTGAATTTCTGCATAAAGCTCTCCTTGTTTGCTCTGCCTTTTTTTCCCTCCCATTCCTCTTAATTCTCCCTCCACCTCACACTCCCCTTTCTGCAATCTTTAACTTAGGTATGTCCTTGAAAATAACAATATCACCTTCCAGTCTAAGGAACTCCTTTTCCTTTTTCTTGGAAGGTGAAATGAGCACTAAATACATCATTTTGAAATGAATTGCTGACAGTGTGATCAGTTTCCCCACACTCCAGTGGCATGTGCTCTGATTTCAGCCTCATTTCAGCCTCAGCAGGGCACCTTTCTCTGTGGCTGCATTTATAAACCAGAATAGGGAAAGGGCTATTATAAATACGGGATAGCATTACCTATATTAATCAAAGTCTGTCCCCCTTCATTTTCTTCCTAATTTGTGCCTTTTTGCACAAGGTCAGTAAATCATACCATGAATTCTTGGTCCAGAAAGTGTTAACTTTAATGAATATCTCAGTTACATGGTTATGTATGTGATAATAAAATATTACTCTGTTTAGATGTGCAGGAATTTAATTAAAATAATCTCTTAAAATATTCATTACATTTAGCCCCTGAGGCTTAGAACAACACAAGAAAATGCATTTCTTTTCCACTTACTGTTTTTAAATAAACCATTCCTATAGAGTGAAATAGCAATCTATTTTCAAGCAAATCAGATTGGATTTCTGTTTTATGTAGTCTGTTTTTATATTTAATTAAAAACTACATGGTATATGATGTGCAATAATTGCTGTATCAAAAGCATACTTTTAGAAATGTATTTTTTAAAGGGTTCACTCAATTCAAGTTCCACTCTATTTTCCCCAATTATGTAGATCTTTTTACATGGCAATATATGAATGTCAACTTTCTTTTCTATTAACTAATCATGATCTAGCATGCTGAAAAATGTTTTCTAAGGAAAACACTAATATGAAGTTTTTTCAGTTACAGTTAAAAAAAAATCTCTGCAGGATATATTTACACTAGAGATATACAACATGAAAACCTGTAAGTTTCAATAATGAAATTTTAAAATTCATAATCAAAGCTTCTGCAAAAAAAATGACTAATGCAAAATAAAACCTCACTTGTATTTCATGAGCTAATAAAATTGTACCTGTCACCTTTGACAAATTAGTAGCCTTGACCAACTGACAGTCCCAAAATACCTACGTAAAAGTTATCCATATTTTGATGGTTAAAGAAGCTACCTTTAAAAGTTCAAAATAGATTTGTAAGTAAGTACTTCACCAATTAAAAATTAGCTTAGATTAATGAAAGCATTCATAAAAAAACAATAGGAATCCTATGCTCTTCATGAGAATGCTGGGTAGACAAGGAAACAGCAAAGATTTCCTTTGTCGATTTTGTTCATGCCTAAAGAGGAGGAAATATAAAGTAATCTAAGTGAAATATAAAAATGTGTAAGAACTGTTGTCCTCAAAGAGAAAAAAATTAAAAACCTCTTTCGTTCTTCTGTTATTTTGCTGTCTACCCTTCAAATGAAAACTATTATTATGATAGCATTTAAAGTTAATTAAGAAATACCTATAGAATACATAAAAACAGTTGTTTGAACTCAATTAATAAAATTCTCCTTAGGATAGTGGGGGAAAGGCGGTACACAGATGGCTATGTGTATGGCTTTGATAGTCATGGAGCTTGGATAGGTACTTCATCATTCTGCCCACCTACATTTATCTGTTAAAATTATTATCAAATATCAGCCAGGATGCAGTCGTGAATCACAGGCTGCTCCTCGTCTTCAGGGGAATGATACAATGAGGGTCTATTCATCAGAGCAGCAATCGGCACAAGTAATTAGTTCCCTAGACTGAGATCTCCTACAAAGCCTATTTCAGTCAGCACCACAAACATATGACGGTGTAAAGCTAATGAAAGCTGCTAAAATTTGTTAACCTTTTCTGCCATCAATCCTTCTAATATTCTGTGCTTCAGTATTATGCAAAGGTGGTAAATTATTAATTTGTCATTCATCCATCCTTCTGAATTTTGAGTCAAATTAAACGATGTCATTCTTCTTGATAACAATTAAAATTATAAGAGGTGTTAAGCTGCTATTACAAAATTGTTACTAAATTAGGTAACAATAGATTCCGTAATACTTGAGAGAGAAGTCAAATCTGATGGCTATTAAAGCATGTGTGTGATCATTTTTGTTAAGCAGTAGAAAAAGCAGAGGAATTATAAAATCATCCACAAATTTTCAAGAAACTCAAAGAAAATATCTGTAACAATAATAACCACAACTAGGAGGAAACAGAACTATAATATTTATTTTTGAGCTCTTCAACAGTAACAAATAATAGTCACAATGGTGACATTTGGCTGAAACAGAAACACTGATGTATTAGAAATGGAGAAGCTGTGCACATCGTAGAAAAAATTTTAAGGTAAGTTTTATTTACCCTAATTATGGACTTCTGTCTTCAAACATAACCATTCTATCAAAAATTTAAAAATACTTTAGATATATTCAAATAAAATGAAGAAATCTATACCTCAGCATGATAATCTTTCCACTATCCTGAAAACTACATCTCAGAATATCTTCTCAATGCAAGTAGTCTACCCCCTGTTACAACAATTTAGTCTGAAGACAAAAGCAAAATCACTCATTTCAGATCACAGATCCAGAATGGATTACAAAAGTCAGTTAGAGAGACCAATAATTTCAGTACATTTTTTAAAGTCTCTCCAGATAATGCAGAATAAAAACCTCCAACGAATTTACTCAAAATGGAATCATTATTAGCCTCATTCGAAAAAATTAGCATTTATCAACCAATTTCTGATTGTTAAGAGTAATATATGTTCTTTGAAAAAAATAAGTCATATTCATTTTTTCTTTCAGATAAGGGTAATTACTAGCAAGTTTAAAGTCATCTACATAGTAAGAAACTGAGACATAAAAATTCACTGTTTTGTCCCAACTCTGCTCCTTCCAACAACATACAGTCTCAGCATAAAGCTCTATCACTGAGAAAATGAGTCACAATTTGTCAGTTTAGAACATGACTGGAAAGGGGAATGTGTAGGTTTCAATCATCAACTTAATATCTTTTGATTATTCACATAAAGATTTCACTCTTACTTAGGAAATACTGACACTCCCTCTCCAAAATCTCCTTCTTGGGGAAAAAGGATAAGAAACTGACATATTTGGGAAACTGATCCAACACTTTTCTCATAAGTTTATGAACTAAGTTGTTATATATTTTTGTAGTTATCACTATGGTATGGCAGAAAAATTTAAAAGACTTCATGTATTCAGAAACAGACTGCTAACCAAATACAAGCATGGATAAGATGAGAAATCACTTATTCTGAGAACTTATAAATATACATCTAGATCACTATATACCTATACCTCTATATATCTGTATCTATCAAAAAAATTACATTAGTACTACATGATGTCACATTCACAAACCTCATCTATATCCATTTTTACAAATAATTAAAACTAAGATCCTCAAAAAAGCACTCAAATTCAGGATGTAACCCTAGGCTCTATAAGATCTAGAAATAAAGCCTTCTCTATAAAAGGTCTGGTAGTCAGGTCCCCTGTTAGCACACAAGCTCCAAGCACCTTGGACCAACAGGAATATACTATATTTGAGAAGCTGTACGTGTGTAAATAATGACAGTGAAAATAAATGTTCTAATGTTTCTTTCTAATTATTTCTCCCCCTTTCTTTGGCCTAATCTCAAAGTCTAAGATTAAAATGATAACATAGGCCTGTCTTTTTCAAAGTATAAGCATGCGTGCATGCTCAGTTGCATCAGTCATGTCTGACTCTGCAAAAGTCATCTAATTACCTTTCTACTCTTTTAAAAACCACATATATGTATTTGTACAAATAGAACTTTAACATATTGCTATGAGCTACGTAATATAACACAATGCCATTTTTATATACAGAATATGTACTTTCTATTCTACAAGAACAAAATCAGATAGACTGATGAAATAAATCTTAGAAGGAAATACAACTCAAGCAGCAATAGATAGGCTATTTGTTCCCCTCCCAGGCCCACTGTGGACAGTGATTTGATCTACTAAAGAAAATGAATAAGGATGAGCCAAAAGAGAATCACTTGGAAAAGGAAGAAATATTAAAACAGAGAATCAGTAACTAAGGGATAATCCATAATCTTCCTCTAACAGTTGAATGGTTTACCTATAAAAAAATGTATTGTTTTCCACAAGTAAATTATAAGACTCTCTAAACTTTAGCTTTCCTCAGAGAAAGTATGGCAATCCAATCGGCCAATTCACAGTGTTGAATGGATGGATACTGAAGTAGACTCCTAAAACACTGCCTAATAATGACTAACTCAACCTTGAGCCAGGAGCTAGGGATACAAAGATTATTATGATATTTTGTCTCTGACCTTGAGAAAAGACAGATGAGAAAACAGTAAGAATTTAAAAATCATGTGCGATAGAGCAGAGCTCTATTAAATGGCACAGCGCGAAGGAGCACTGTTCTCACCAAATTTGTTCAAATGGCACTCCTGGAGTCGTGCAACGTTCATTTTGTGCTGCAGTGTGCAAGCACCCTATGAGAAATGACAGGGTACTCTGAGGACATCTTATCTTCTCCCCACTTCTTTCTTTGCTCAGGCTCCTTTTTTCTCTGCCCAAGTTAAATCTAATCTTCAGAATAGGGAACAGAATAAGCCCTTCAGATGCTATCAGTAGCAGTCACACATTTAGCATTTCCCTGATGCAGGAAAAGGTGTTCGGACCACAAATAGGCATGACTGTCAAAGAAACAGGCAAAATTCAATATTCAGAATAAAATAATCAAGAACAAAAGAGAAACCCTGACATTTATTTCACTGAAGTCATTAAATTCATATTGTTCTATTAAGGTATATTATGTTCTACTATCATTCTATTACAGTAAAACAATGTTAATTACTGAAATGAGGGGTAGTTCTTATAAAAATTATTCTAGTTATTATATAATCTAAATGCATTGTCACATTATTTAAATTAGTCAAATATATGCATGTTTGTGATCCCTTTGGTTGTAGGGTTATTTTTATGTAACTTGAATCTATACCAATAAATGAATTCTAGTCTTAAAAAGAATAACTGTCAAATTCAATTATATTAGAAAAATATTCAATTTTCCATCTTTCCTATTTTCTTGTGACAATGCCTGATAAATCTTGACGACCTTACCACAAGTCAGTAATAAATTATGGCCAGAAAAAAAGTTCTAAATCCTAGAAAATTCTGGTATTCATAGTTTGCTCTTATATTTGTATATTACCTATTTTTCTGACTCCTATATCTGGCTAGCTTCTAATTCTACGGTTTTAGATTAAAAATTAACACTAGACATTAGCTACAACTTAAATGGTAGCCTCTAAAAAAGAAGCACATAAACATTTTCAGTGCACTGTCGGTTAGAAGATAAAAGCACTTAAGTTCTAGAAGAGTTTCACTTTCTGCATAAATCTTGCTGAAATAATGTGCAGGTACTATATAGGTTATCGTACAATATAAAAGAATGCTTTATCTCACAAGCTGAAATCTACTGTGCCTTCATGCAGATAGACAGAATATTAACTAAAACCTGTTTACCAGATACCAACTATAAATCAAACGCAAGTGATCTATGCACTATGCTATCTTAATAAAAAAAAAAAGGAAAAAATCCTTCAGTTTCAGTAGAGACACCTTTTGAAGTGGAATCCTTTCTTTATCGAGGACTTACACAGAGAATTTCTATTACATTGAGCCACTAGAGCATCATACGTGTTAATTAGGTAAAATTACATTTTATGTAGTAATGAACTTAAGCAATGGAGCTATTCAGTGTATTTCTGTTTGCTTTCAGAGACAACTAGAGACCCATTTTCATTAAATTTGGACATTTCAAAAGAAATACAATCTTGCAACGGAGTCAATTATTCAAAAAATAATACCAAAGTTTTCCTAGCTGTTGTTAGCCTGTTAACCATTTATTCACTCAGTATTTTTACCAGGAATAGGTTATGAGAAATCAAAATCTAATGTTAATTGTACTACCAGTTAAGATTCTAACAACAGAGAATTGAAAAACAAATTAAAATATATGATATCATCGGATACCAGAAACTTTAAAATTCACCTCAGTAGCCACACCAATTGCACATCTCTGTTCTCTTTTCCCCAAAAATCTTATTTAAAAAGTAATTCAGCAAAAATCAGTTGAGTGCCAACTATACACCAAATCTTGGTACCTACAAATAAACTACGCTGGGTTCAGCACAGAATTTTTTACATTAGAATCAGAGTAAGAAAATTATCGAATATAGACAATAAATTTTAAATGAGATAACAATTACTGCACTAGGCTGCTGTATGCTAGACAGGTCACAAAGAGTCGGACACGACTGAGCGACTGAACTGAACGCTAGACATTACACTCTTTTACAAGCATTATCAACAAGCCTCACTACAAGCCATCCATGATTAAACACTGCTCTTTTCATTTTTAAGATGAAAAGCTCAGTCTTACCCATCAGTAGTAAATCATAAGATTCTATGGACTTCAAAGCCAATGAGCTTTTCACAAGACATTTCCTCTAGAAACTCTTTTGGATACTATTTTAGGTACAATCAAAGTACTAATTAACCCTGCCTGGGAGGACTGAAGATTTCATTAAGCTTTCAGTGAGGATCTATTTTGTAAGTTCCATGAGGACAAGGGTTTGTGTCTATGTAATTCACTGACCAAGCATAGTAACTGAAACAAAACCAGCACTTAATAATTAAAGAATGAACAAGATGATTTTCTAAAAATAATTTAAACGATAAATAGAAGTCTGCTTGGCAAAAAAGAAAAGGCATTACAAACAGAAGAAACATCATGTACAAAGGCTGACATAAAAGGCATTTCTATCGAAGAGGGTTTGGGTAAGCAAGATCATTTCAAAGCAGCCTCAGAGTGGCAAAAACTAAGGCAGGAAACACAGGGTTAGAATCAAGATTTCAAAAGTCACTGTATGGTTAACTAAAATAGTTACTTTTTACATCTTATAGTCAACAGAGAGATAACTAAACTTTTTAAATAAAGGATTATTTATGATCAACCTTGTATGTTATATGGCAGAAATATAAAATAAGACAGTGGGGACAGACTGTAGAGGCTATGATACAGAGACATACTTGAAATGGAATAAGATTTGATGAGACATTCAATGTGGGAGGTGAGAAAAAAGGAGATAATGAGAATAAAATTGAGGTTTGTGAGGAGGGGATAAAGACGCTATTTAACTGAAATGAAGCAGCTTAAGTAGACATGGTTGGTGGAAATAACCGTATCATAGATTCCTAATAATATCTAGGTGTGCACAGTCACTCAGTCATATCCTACTCTTTCCAGCCCCAGAGACTGTAGCCTGCCAGTCTCCTTTGTCCATGGAATTTTGTAGGCAAGAACAGTGGAGTGGGTTGTCATTCCCTCCTTCAGGAGATCTTCTGCAAAGACTGAAGCCTCAACTCTTGCATCTCCTTCACTGGCACACAGATTCTTCACCACTAGCGCCACCTGGGAAGTCTAGGTAGGCATGTCTAATAAGTAAGCAATATAACCTGGGAACTCGGAAAAGCAGTCTGGACTAGACATATAAAATTGGGAGACTGATTAGCCTTGGAAGTCAATGGGTTTAGATATTTGTCTAACAAAAATTTATTGAGTGTTTACTATTGGCTAGGTATTGCGCTAGATCCAGTGAAAACTATATTGAAAGGACAGGAAAAAATGAAATCTAGGAAATTCCAATATTTAAAAATTATAAAAGAGGAAAGAAACAGGAAAGGAAGTAATTGATTCTCATAATCAATAAGATAATAGAAGAAGCAAAATAGAATGATGCCAAAAAAGACAAACAAGCAAAGATTCTTCAGAGCACTGAATGGCCAGCAATATTTAATTCTGATAAAAATGTCCAGAAAGACAAAGAATGGAGGGAAGCTTTTGATTGCTTTCTGTGTGTTTTAAACAATTTTATAATATATAATTTACATACCATAAAGCTCACTTGTTTACAGTATACAGTTCAATGCTTTGTAATGTGTACAGAGTTGTGCAACAATCACAATAATCTAATTTTAAAATGTTTCTTTCCCTCCAAAGAAATCCCATACCCACTATTCTCCCTTCCTTGAGGATGGATAAGTACAGGATTTCACATTATATAGGTTAGACAATATAGGGTTTGCTCTGGACTACAGTGTCTTAAGTTTGGGCCAATCTGCTGCTAAGTTGCTTCAGTCGTGTCCGACTCTGCACGACCCCAGAGAGGCAGCCCACCAGGCTGCCCCGTCCCTGGGATTCTCCAGGCAAGAACACTGGAGTGGGTTGCCACTTCCTTCTCCAATGCATGAAAGTGAAAAGTGAAAGTGAAGTTGTTCAGTCGTGTCCGACTCCTAGCGACCCCATGGACTGCAGCCTACCAGGCTCCTCTGTCCATGGGATTTTCCAGGCAAGAATACTTGAGTAGGGTGCCATTGCCTTCTCCATGGGCCAATCTAAAACAAGTCAAATTATAAGTAATTGGTTAAAGGCATCATTGTTAGTACTGGAACTTTTCAGAGAGCCCATGAGAATGCATTTTTTTTCTTTAACATTTCTTTTATATATAAAAGATACTAAAAAACTGAGTCTAATTTATCTTTTAAGGACATCTCTTTTTAAAAATATTTATTAATATTTAAGTTACATAAATTTAATTATTCATTATATTTGTAAATATTTATTGTATTATATCTATATTTATTTAAAATTATTTTAAATTACTAAATATTTAATTATTTAAATTAAATATTATTTACTTCATAAATATTTATTTAGATAAGTGACTGGCTCTTCTTCGCTGTTCACAGGCTTTCTCCAGGTGTGGTGCACAGGTTTCTCATTGTGGTGCTTGTCTTGTTGTGGAGCGTGGGCTCCAGGCCACCTGGGCTTCAGTACTTGTGACGCATGGGCTCAGCAGCTGTAGTGTATGTGCTTCGCAGTCCCGTGGCATGTGGAATCTTCCCTGACCAGAGATCAAACTGGTGTTCCTTGTATCGCAAAGCAAATTCCCAACCACTGGACCACCAAGGAAGCCCAGAATAATGTTGTCTGAGATCCAACTATGTCATGGCTATAACAGCACTATATTTTTTTTTATTGCTGAAAAATATTCCATTGCATCAATATACAACAGTTACTGACTTTATTTTAAAATTTTTTGTCAATGAAAGGAACTAGGGAGATAAGGTAATTAAAGAAGGTGAAAAACAGATAAGTATGCGTGCAAGTGAAAACGACAAACTTCAAAGAGAAGAAAAACTGAAGGACTAATTTCGGCCTGGTTATTTCTATTTCCTCTATTAAACAGGAGGGTTTTGAGTAAAGTACAGAATGAAAGGATAAAATTTTAGAGAGCTGCCTTGGGGAATGTGAAAGAAAGCTAACTAAAGCAAAGTTTGAGGATGACTTAAGTAGTTCTGAAGGCCTAGCAGAGACTGGAAACCATTCGGCTGAAGTGGCACTAATCTGTACAACTGTGATCCTCCCCATCCCCAGCCATGTTCAGCAACCTAAGAGGCAACAGTAAAAAGAGCAGTTGGCTAAACTCACTCAAGGAAGGTAAAGGAAAACGAGTAGGAAAACAATGAGAACGTCTGGGATGGGTAAGCACGATAAACCCATGATCTTCCCAGACCTCAATGAAACAAACACTTAAATGGAAGCTTATTACACACTGATTCATTGGGAAACCAAATTTACCCTGCTTTCAAGTCACTGATATTGATGATAATTTGGTTTCCCAAATAATTAGTCAATATATGTTTAATCAGTGTATCCTCTCCTTCTATCTGATACTGTTATGAATTTTCAACTTGTATTAAACCATGCCTAGAAGAAAAGAATTGAGTCTATACTATATTTGGAGACTGTCTCCAATATTCAAGCTGTATGATCACAGTAATAAATAGTCACAGAGCTGGACAACATACACACAAAGAATAATCTGAAGCCTTAGGAAGATAGGACTTCACTCTCTTGAGAAATAAACCACTCTGAGCTTCTGGAATGGGCATGGGAACTAAAATTTACTGACTGTTGATGATGTATCAGGCACTCTACACTAAGTATTTTATACATGATCTCATTTAATTCTTAAAACAATCCTATAAATTAGGAATATACCACCAAATTAACAGGTGAAGAATTAAGGCTCAGAAGTCAAGCCATTTAGCCACGAAGAAACAAAGCTAGACCTTCCCTCTGGAACTCTTCATTACCAGAGGATTTTGGTAATGCTACTACTTCTACACCAAGATATTCATACTAGTGTCAGAAATATAGTATGACAGTTCATTTCTATGTTTTAACATCTCTTTTATAAAATGATGGATTAGAATAGAACCTAAATTTTTTATAAATTATATGACTATGTGCACATATTCCAACAAAGAACAATTACAAGGTATTACTTTTTCCAGCACTAGCATCACCAAAATTGAAATAGCAAGGCTATAAGTTTGGTGGCTAGGGGAAGGGGTTATACTGTCCCACTGCTCTTTATCAGGTAAGTAAAATTAAAGTAAAACTGTAAGTACTGTGTAGGGTAGGTCAGCTTTTGTTACTAAAAAGTCTGGAATCTATTCATATTCACTGAATGTTTCTAGTAGCTCTGATCACCTGCCCCAAATGTGTAGAAACTCCATGTTTTTAAAGCATACATAGGAACCCAGTCTCATGGCAAAGAACCACTACTTTGGCATCTAGGACATGCTTTTTTCTCAAACTCAGGCCCTATAGCACATTTTTGTTGCTGTTGTTCTTAGGATAGTTTATAAGTTATAGGGAGAGACAGAAAAGGCAAAGAAGCATCAGCCTCCAGTGTATGACATTCATATTTTTAAATAAATAATTTAAAGGCTGAAATGTATCAGCAGGCCAGCATAATCCAACACTTGCTGCCTTTAATCCAAAATGCTCAGGGTGCTGTAATGTGCTATAAATTCTGGCAAAAGCAAATAACAGATTTTACCTAGCATAAAATAGAAAATATATATACCATTCTTTGCAACCTAGATAAATTAGCAAAAGTATATGCTCCTTATCCACAGGGGAGAACGGGCTTATTAGGTTACACTTCCAGGTTTTTAAGACAGTTGGAAGTCGGTTCTTTCAATAGTTGCTGTCATCTCCTAGAAACTTTCTAGTGCTTTCAATTTTGAAGCAATTATTCACATTCGGAAGTGATTTATTTTCCTCCCTTTCTTTACTGCATTTCGTATTTTTTCTGGCTCTCAAAAACCAGTTCTGCTTTGGCTTAATTATATTCATTTACAAACATTTTTTTCCTGAGTGTCCACTACTATTTAGAAAGCACTGACTGAGGTGCTATACAGGACACTCATATGAGGAACACAGAATCTCTAATCTCAAGGCCTTTACAATCTAATAAATGGGATAAAAGCAGCAAAGAATTACATGGCATAAGATTAATGCAGTAAGAAAAGTAAAAATCCAGAGCTTTGGAAATTCAGAAAAAGGAGTAAGTGATCACACATGTTTTAAAGGGATCAGGAAACACTTGAAGGAGCAAGAGATTTTTGAGGAAGACCTTTAAGAAGGGGTCAAGTTTCAGTTGATATACTAGGAAGAAGATGGCATTGTAGGCTTTTAAGAGAACATAAGCAAAGTATAGAGGTCAGAAAATTAAGTAATTTCATTTGGTTGGTCCCAGTAGGAAATGAAGTAAAGAAGAAAGGTTCTCGCCTGGTTGTAAAGGACGAGAGATGAAAAACTAACCAGCTCGTATTTCACTCATTCATTCATCTATTTAATCAACAAACACTTATTAAGCACCAATGATGCTCAAGGATCTATACAGGCACTGGAGACTTAAGAAGGAGTCATTTGGTGACAGAGTCATTGTCCTCAAGGACCTCACAGTCCAATGGAAGAAATGGATATATGAAGAGACAATTTTAATATATACAAAAAGTCCTTTGAGAACACAATGGAGAGGCATTTTCCAAAGTAATAGAAGGCAACCTGGAAGGCCATAACATGTAAATTGGGACTAAGAGTTAACAGATGCTAACCAGAAGAAGAAAAGGAAAAGCATTCATTCTGAAGGAATGGCACTAGCAAAGCCAAATAAGTAAGAAACAATTGGATATATGCCCAAGTTAAGCATTTCCAGAACCTTTGGAGAGTCTAAGGCAAGAAGTGGCCAACGAAGAGACTATAGAAACAGGCAGAAGTCAGATCACGGAGAATGATCTGAGGAGTCTGACTCCTGGAATATGCGTGAATTTTTTTTTCCATATTAACTATAAACAATTACAAAGGCTTTAACCCTCGGGGCACTTTCAGGGAAAGCTGCCCTCCCCCACTCAAACCAGACTTGGTGTATAGCCAGTACACTGCAGTCTCTGAACACAGCTGCGGCCAGGGACTCAGACTCCACTGCCCCTCACGCCCTTGGCATGCTTGCACCCTAGACCCTGCAGCTCCACCCCTAGGTTTCTTCATCTGAAGCTTTGACTGTTGGTCCTCTTCATGTACCTTTGGAGAGGGTTTTTTTTACCAGGGGGGGCTTCCCAGATAGTGCAGTGAAAAGAATTTGCCTGACAATGCAGGAGAGGAAAGACACATAGGTTCAATCCCTGGGCTGGGAAGATCCCCTGGAGACAGAAATGGCTAGCCACTCCAGTATTCTTGCCTGGAACATTCCATGGACAGAGGAGCCTGGCGGGCTCCAGTCCATGGGGTCACCAAGATTTGGACACAGCATGAGCATGCACATTTAAAAGAGGAGAAAGGGGAAGTCTTGAGGACACTTGCCCGCACTTTCATTCAGCCAACTGGAGTCATACCCCTTTGCCTTCTTCCAAACTCAGGGTCCACAAAACTGCTGGAGTCTTCTGTTCAGGGCTCCCGAGACCACCCCAATTTCTACACCAAACTATGCTGATCTATTCTGAACCTGCTGACTGTCCTCTGGGTCAAAGTTCCGGAGAAGAAATACAATAGAAGGAGTCCAACAGTTTTCACCTCATACTACTGCAGTGATTAAAGGCTTAACTCTTTCATATTGGTTTGTCTCTTTAACCAACTACTCGAACACCTTTTAGCTCAACAATCTCTCCGACACCAGGCATGCCATGCTAAGGAGTTTCGGTTTTATCCTGTAGCAATGGGGAAATACTGAAAGAGTTTTAAGTAGTCATTGTGACGGCAGCAACGAATATATAAAAAATTAGGTTAGAGGGAAGAATCATCTAAAATCAGGACACAAGGTGTGGGGAGACAGCAAACTGGCCAAGATGGCGAGTTCAGGCTCTCTGGTCCCACGTTTTGCAAATAGTGATTATGTAACAGCTGACATCATTTGCAGCACTGCGCATGCGCGTCACAAGGTGCTCACGTGGTCAGGAGCTACTCCGTGCTGTAACTCAAAGCACAAGCTCCACCTGAGAGAGCGGTGGCGTTTCCCAGCTGCCCCGCGGCTGTGTTCCTTGGGTCAGCCACGAGAGGAGAGAATACAGTGTGTGTGCCGTTACGGCTGCCGGGCCAGCCAGGAGAGAGGATGTGTTGTGCTACGCTATGTTATGACTGCTTTGTCAGCCAGGAGAGAATAAACGTGTCTGCAGTTCCCAAGGCTCATCGTGTCTCCTTCCAGCCTCTTAGCTCGTGCCTTGCCTACCCTGGGTTCAGGAAACAGTGTGAACAGCAAGGCAACTGGTGTCACAAACAGGAGCAGAGATATATAAAGATATTATGAAAATAATTTGAACAAAGATGAGAGTCTTCAACAGTAATTTTAAATTTCCTATTTTTCTGATTTTAGTTAATTAAATGCATTATTGAAATTGGTTTAACATTCTCTGAGATACAACGTAGTGAATAAATGAATAACACATGAAAGAAAGTTCAAGCATACATGGAAGACTGTTCAAATAAAGTGGATTCCAAAGCATATGATGTACAAGGCTAATTAATGTTACATGGAGTGACAGGCCTAGACTAAAGTAGATATCAAAGTCCTGAAGCTAAGACACAAGATGGGAAAAGAGCACAGGGATGGTCCAGTGGGTGCTACATCAACCCAGCCCAGAAACGACACACACATCCTCTATTACCTTCCACGGATCTTACCAAATCATATGACTCTACATGGAGCAATGTGGTCACTTATTGGATAGTCATTTCCCAGTAACAATCTACACATGGAGAAACAGTGTGAAATCAAGATTATCAGCCAGCCATACCTCCCACAGAGAGTAAGAAGTGCCATAGGAAAAATGAAACACGAAGAGGAACAGAAAATACCAAGAAGAGGGTAGGGGACATGTATATACCGTAAACAGGATGTGTAGGGAAGAATTCCAAGAGAAAGTAACACTTGGGATTCCAAGAGAAAGTAACACTTGAGTAAAGTTACCTGAAGGAGGTGAAAGTACCAGTTATGCACATGGAAGAAAATTTCAGGCAAAGACAACAGTACATTCAACAGCCCTGAAGTGACCTGAAACCACGAAACGCAGGAGGCCATTTTGAACGGATGAAGAGTCTCAGTATAAGCAGAGACCAGTTACCAAGAGGATGCGGAGCACATTAGAATACTTTGGGCAGGGGAGTAACATGATTTGCCGAGTTTCACTCTGGCTGCAGAAACAGCATCAGTATTGAGTGGGAAGGTGATTGTAGAAGCAGGAAGTCCTGTTTGTAGACTCTGCAATAATCCAGAAGATGGGGGTGTCAGGGAACATATGAAACAGTAGAAATGGTAAATAGTCATTGAATTCTGGACACATCTTGAAGGCTGAGTCATCAAAAGGAAACACTGACTAATCATATATGGGGTATGAGAGGAGAGGAGGCCATAACTTTTTATCTGAGAAACTAGAGGAAAAGAATAGACATTAACAAAGATGGAAGAGAATGTAAGAATAGATTTTGGCAATTCTTTTTTTTTCTTTGGCTGCATGGCTTGTGAGATCTTAGTTGTCTTACCAAGGATCAAATCCATGCTCCCTCCAGTGGAAGCAAGGAGGCCTAACCACGGGAATTCGGATTTAAACATGTTATGTGTGATGCGCCTATTAGAAAAGGATTAACTCTTCACCAAACAAATCTTTCTCTTCTGTCTAGGCATACAACTAGACCACTTTCCCCAATCTCATTTGCAATTAATTATGGCCATATGACCATATGACTGAGCTCTAGCCAGTGAAATGTGAGCAGAAGTGGTAAGAGTCACTTCCAAACTTGGCTATGAAATGTTTCTATACACAGTCATTCATGCATCTTCTACTGGTTTGAAATAGATGGATTTGGCAATCTTCGAAACCAAAACTAAAGATAACGCAGCTATAAGACGAAATAAATCACCCATCGGAAACATCTAACTGGTATGTACTTTATATAAGAAACTAAATAAAGTTCTATTATGGTCAGCCACTGAATGAGATTCTGGGATTTCTTTTTTAAAGCAGCTTGTATCACATAAGCAGTATAGATATCCAAACAGAGATGATGAGTAGACAACTGAATATATGAATGTGGAATTCAAAGGAGGTGTCAGGATATATATTTTGGGAGTCACTGATTTTTCATGTTTATATAATACAGGTGGGGATAGACTGAAATCTTGGAAGTGCATAGAGCCAAAGAAAGAAAGAGCAGTACTCCAATGACTAAGGCCTGGGTAATCCCAATAATAAAGAGGATGAAGAGATGAGAAATATGCAAGGAATCTTCAGTAGCAGCTATTTGTAGGAGGAAAACCTGAAGAATATGGTATTCCAGACACCAAACGGAAAAGTACTTCAAGGAGGCAGTTATCAGCCATATCAAGGAGTATTCAAAGTCAAGGAAGATGAAAGTTAAAAATTAACTCTGTGGTTCAGCAACATGGATATCACTGGTGACCCTGAAAGTACAGCTTCCACAGAATAAGGAAGCAAAAGCCTGAGTGAAGTGAGTTCAAGAGAGAAATGAGAGCAGAGAAAATCAGCAAGTAGAAACTAATCTTTCAAAGTTTCTTTAAGTGTAGTAAAGGAGCCATCTATATTCTATACTGTACACTGTACATTATAAACATTTGTGGGAAAAATGCTATGCCATGAATACAAGTAGTCCCACCAGATAATTACTATCTAAATGTCATAGGATTTTGCAATATAAGGAGATTCTACTAGACCTGGACATATGAGTAGAACACTCTAGGCATGGATAAGTATACTGTGTAAAGACAAAAGGTCAAAATCACAAAAGTTGACTAGACATCTAAGAGTTCATTCATGACCCAATCCATTAATCTTCATAAGCACCAATTTTAGTGACTGCTCTGCAAGTTTGTTAACTAGGGACTGTATTTCAAATATTGATATGAAAGTAACAATATTCAACTTTGAATAGGAAAAGAAAGATAAAGAGAAAATGGTACTTAAAAATTCATTAATAGGAGCTGAAATGGCTCCAATAAATGACCTTACTCTTTATATTAATTTCAATAACTAAAAGATCAGTTCTGTCGCTCAGTCGTGTACGACTCTTTGCAACCCCATGGACTGCAGCACACCAGGCTTCCCCGTTCATCACCAACTCCCAGACTCTACTCAAACTCATGTCCATCGTGTCAATGATGCCATCTAACCATCTCATCCTAAAAGATGGTCTGTCTCCAAAAAAATAATCTCACAAAGAATTAAACAAGCTTTAATAATAAAACACTGAATCCTATGTAATTATGTTATTAATGCAAACTGGGAAGACAGGCTACAAATTGAAAAAAAGTTAATTCTGACTAACAGCACTATCAAACTGGACAACTTAATGCTTGTGTCAGAGCTTTTATCCATTGTACCTAGAGAGACATTACTTTGCCAACAAGGTCCGTCTAGTCAAAGCTATGGTTTTTCCAGTAGTCACGTATGGATATGAGAGTTGGACTATAAAGAAATCTGAGCGCCGAAGAATTGATGCTTTTCAACTGTGATGCTGGAGAAGGCTCTTGAGAGTCCCTTGGACTGCAAGGAGATTCAACCAGTCCATTCTAAAGGAAATCAGTCCTGAATATTCATTGGAAGGACTGATGCTGAAGCTGAAACTCCAATACACCTGACTCATTGGAAAATACCCTGATGCTGGGAAAGATTGAAGGCAGGAGGAGAAGGGGAAAACAGAGATGAGATGGTTGGATGACATCACTGACTCAATGGACATGAGTCTGAGTAAGCTCTGGGAGTTGGTGATGGACAGGGAAGCCTGGCGTGCTGCAGTCCATGGGGTCACAAAGAGTTGGATACGACTGAGCGACTGAACTGAACTGATTATATATATATATTACACATTTTGTTCTAAAAGTTCTTTACTATAGCGACTAAACTCTTTTAATATTAGAAGAAATGCACTGACACAGTAACAGACAAAACAATGAAACAACAGAAGTTTCTGAAACTCAGGATATAAAACAATTTAGTACAGCATATCACTACAATAAAATATTTCAGACCCATGAGAAAAGGATTCTTAAATGAATGTTTGACTAGTAATGATATGAGTTATCACATTAACACATTTTGTAATATTTCACTATCCTTACAATTCTAGAATAAACACTGGGACATTAAAAATAAATATATAACAAAAAATATAAAATAGAATGTAATAGATTAGAAGATTCTGCACTGAGAGTTTATATTCTTGCCTTTATGCCCATATAATGGCAAATTATTGTAGTTAAAACTTTACTTTTCATTATACTACTTCATTCATTTGGTTATTCATGCTGGACTACAGATATAGCATGCGGAAAAAAAAGGAAGCAAAGACTCTATTCTCTTATCATTTTTATACGTGTCAATCTTAATGACTATCCTAAAAAACATCTCGCCACATTTTTCAGTAAAGGAGGATGCATGCTAACAAAAATAAATGAAAAGTAGAAATGTTCCAAATGGTTGAAAAGAGTCCAATAATCTTATTTTCACTAGGAAATCGGAAAATTAAGTTATTCAAGTTCCAGCTCTTCCCTTTCAACTCCCAATATTTGGGAAAGTGACTAATTAAAAAAAGATAAAACATAAAAGCTATAAACTTAAGTTTAAAATAAATTTCTATAAAATATATGAGCTGCATCTTCTCAACAACAGACTGATTTTTTTCAGTCCAACTCTCCTCAAATAGCAATGAGTATGCTGATCTAACTTTTTTTATCGCCTATTCAGCTTATTGTTTTACTGCAAATATGGAGCAAAGCCGCCTAGTCTGCTATAGCACTTCCTTCGGTCACAGAACTGTTAAAAATAGTATCTATTTCAATCAGGTAGTAAATTCACAGCAAACATGACTAAGCTAGGAGTTTGAATGAAAAGACAAGTATCTACTTAAAATCCACTAAAATCAATAAAATAATCATATTAGAAACTAACACCAAGAATAACCTATATGTTTTCATCTCCTGTAAAAATAAGTACAATGGTACCTGTAACAAAATACATTTCATTTTAAAAGAGAAAGCTTTATTTCTAAACTTAACAAAATTATCAATCCAAGTTGACAAAAAAAAAATCACAGAAAGGTAGATTTTGTTTAAATACCTTATGGTTTCATTTTATACTTCTCATATCAGGGTGAAGTCTTAAAGGTAATTCAAAAGGAAAATGAAAGTTTTTTACTCAGAAGATAGAGTCCATATGTGTTTCAATCTGGAAACCCACTGGGAAAAAGACTTGAGCTTTTTAAAACTGAATTTTGACAATTGGAAGCTGATGTGACTTTTTTCTCTCTCCAGGAAGATTTGAATCATTCTCAAGGGGAATGAAATAGATCTTTATCAAGTATAGAAAAGCTTAACACCTGTTTAACTCCAAATTACTTAGAAAAAAGTTTCTGAATCTTCAGAATCTCACAATGAAGGCATATGATCAACATTTATTCCTAAGTGTAAGATATTTTAATAAGCTTAACACAAGAATTCACATGTATATATTTGAGTATGTTCATATTGCAAATTCCATATTTTTTAACACTTTCAATGAGTCTATTTCTTATTGATATACATATTCAAGTGTAACCATGTTATTTGTTTTAGAATTGTAACAGTAGTTTGTAATCAATTACATGTACACCTACCTGCAATATCTTCAGGCTCTAAGAGGACAGAGTCTGTCTTTTTTTCTCATTACCTATGAATACCCAGATTCTACCACAATGCTTCTAGTACACACTTTAAAAAGTCCACCAAGAAGATAAATATGTAATTTCTTTATCCTATTCATTCTTTCCTAAACCTAAAATAAATTTTATATATTCAAAGTTAAATCATTTCCTCTCAAAATCAAGTATACAGGTTTTAAGGGAAGCTCAATTTTATACAATATAGTACACACTGGATAACGTGTGCTCCACTACAAACACATACAACTCCTAAGCTATCTGTAAAAAATCTTACTGTATATCCATTATGTGAAAGGCAGTTTGCTAAGACATACTCACATATGCTTGAATTGTCTACATTAAAAACAGTCAGGTTTTCATTAATGTAAAAAAATTACATGGGACTTAAAGAAAGTAACTGAGACAGTCTTTTTGTTTTTTTTGTTTTTTGTTTTAAAAAACACAACACTAATTTGTTTTGCTTTTTCTTTAAAGGAATTTAATTTTATTCTGTTGTTTATTAAAGGTATCCCAAAGCAACCTGTTATCTGTTTCTCCCTTCTCCTCCAACTTTCTCCCCTACTTTATGGAAAAATACTATCTAATAAAAGGGCTTCCCTGGTAGCTCAGAGGGTAAAGAGTCCGTCTACAATGCAGGAAACCGGGGTTCAATGCCTGGGTCGGGAAGATCCCCTGGAGAAGGAAATGGCTACCCACTCCAGTATTCCTGCCTGGAGAATCCCATGGACAGAGGAGGCTTACGGGCTACAATCCACGGGGTCTCAAAGGGTCAGACACGACTGAGCGACTTCACTTTCACTATCTAATAAAGGAAGAAAAAGGCAAATAAATTTTAAGGAACAACAACTCTCAGTAAAAAGAGACTGAAAAAACACTGCATGAAAATAGAAATTATTGCCGTAAGTGGGCTCCAAACATAGAGAAGAGCTTTAAAAGATGTTACTTTATGGTGATTTAAAGGCTCTTCTTATACCTCAACCTCTTCAATCATTAAAATTATTATTTTTTAAACGTCTTCAAATTCACTTTTGAAAAACTGTGGGCTTTCTGATTACTTCTTTCTTAATTCCTTAACAAATTTTACATATTCTAGATGTTTTCATACATATGTTTAAAAACAATTTAATTAGGTCACTCTGTAAGAGTGAGTGTTAGTCACTCAGTCCTGTCAGACTCTTTGTAAATCCATGGACTCCCCAAGCAAAACTACTGGAGTGGATAGCCATTCCCCCCTCCAGGGAATGATCACGACCCAGGGATCGAACCTGGGTCTCCTCCACTGGAGGCAGATTCTTTACTCTGTCACTCTGTAATAGTACTGTAAAAGCAAGGTGGTGTATTAAAAAAACAATTCCAGATGGAAAGAAAGAATATCTAGATTCTAGTTCTAACTTCAAAATGATTTAGCTGCTGGATCCACAGCAAACGTGTTTATTCTATTTGGGCCTCAGTCTCCTCTTCTATAAAACAAACTGGTTGAATTGAATAATGTGTAAGGCTCTATAATCCTCAAAATATTATTTTGTTATTATACATAAAAATATATATATTGTACTCTTAGGGCACTCCACATATCTCTCTATGTGAATGCTCAAAATCTTATTATTTTCTGTTCCTTAGAATCTTAAAGTATACTGCTTAATGGCAAGGAAATTCCTGGAATTAATTATTTTACTTCCTTATTATCATATATTTCTCTTGGGAGTAGGGAGGGCAGAAAGCAATAAAATATGTCTAATTGTGCAGTGGTAATAAGTCTTAGCTTTTACTGAGGGAAATGCTGCATCTCTTTGATCCATTAAAAGGGGGTCTAGCATATAGATAAACACCCCTAGATGGAAACCAGGAACCCTGGGGTGAACTTTTTCTTTCCCTTGCCATCCAAGACAATAGGACATAGTATAAACGAAGTAAGGTAAATGAAACTTCTGTAAGCATACTGGGGAAAAAGTGGGAGCATCTAATTTTTCTTCAATCTGATGAATGCCATGGGAAGGACACTGAAGATGAGGGGTGAGGTCATAAGTTGACCTGGTTTTATAATGGGATGGTCATTGCAATGACTAGTTAAGCTAAAGAAAGGTGCTTGAGACTTAGAACATGAAAATAAATATATAACCAATACAGAAGAAAACAGAAATTACCCAAACAGGAAAGCTGATGGGATCAAACGCAGATGCACACAGAAGAGAAGTCCTCTGAAGAAGAGACAAGAACCCTCCAGTCTCAGGCAGCAGACACACGAAGAGGGTAGAGATGGCGGCGGCGGCTGCTGCCGCCACCGCCCAGTCGCTCAGTCCTGTCCGACTCTGTGCGACCCCAGAGACGGCAGCCCACCAGGCTTCCCCGTCCCTGGGATTCTCCAGGCAAGAACACTGGAATGGGTTGCTATTTCCTTTTCCAATGTATGAAAGTGAAAAGTGAAAGGGAAGTCGCTCAGTCGTGTTCAACTCTTAGCGACCCCATGGACTGCAGCCTACCAGGCTCCTCCGTCCATGGGATTTTCCAGGCAAGAGTGCTGGAGTGGGGTGCCCTGACCTTCTCCGAGAGATGGTGGTAACCTAAGACAATTTGTAGGCTGATTTCACATCTCTCCTCCTCCTACTTTATCATGGCAGCAGGCAGCAGAATTGCACACTTTTGGTAAAAAAGGTATGGACTCTTGGGTTAAAAGGAGGGCAGTGTTCTAGCTAGAAATGATAATGATCAGTAAGAGCAGAAAGCTCCTGCTGGAGATCAATTACCAATACATCCTGCCTGGCAGCGTTTGCCCAGCACCACAAGGAGGTGGCGTGCTGACAATCTTTAATGAAATTTTTAGTGCATATAATACTTCTTGACATAGAAATTTCACCTCTAGATATGTATCCTATGGGAATACACATATTCCTAAAGATGAATCTGCCAGGATTGTGGCTAAGTAAGAAGGAATAGATAAAGCTCAAACAAATGATCCTGAATTGTTTTTCTATAAGAAACACTACATTTTTATTAGACTGGTTTTTACTACTTAATTATAAGAGCTCCAGAAAATAGAATATTGGAAGTTATAAATTGAAACATGTATAAATTTACTGCTTTAAAATAATTATGGGGAGTGGAAATAGTGGGTATAGGGTGTCATGTCAAACAGGGAAAAGACAAAAATATTCAGAAGAGCTTTTCAAACTGTATGGGCTACTTATTCTTCCCACTCTTACCTTCTGAGATTTCCTACAAGCAAAGTTACTAGTAGCCATAAGCCACACAATTGACCAGCGTGTAGACAATGTCCAGATGTAAACTATTGCTTTTGACAAGTGACTAGTAAATTTGAAAAGTCAAACCTTCAAAGTTTTTCAAGAGACTGTCCACAATTATATTTTATGCAAAATAACAAAAGCAAAAAACATACCACTTTTGGATACTAACACAAAATCAGCAGCTTTTTATATAATATTAATTGTAAAATACTATATACAGATCTGCTCAGAATCTTAATCTAACTTAAAAACCCACCCTAAGGATTACAAACTACTTTGGACTCTACAGAAAGAGATAAAATCATTCAGTGGTGCCCAATCTTACCTGATCATTATTAGATTTATCTGGAAAACTTTAAAAAGCACCCATGCCAAATCAGTCTCTCTTGGACTGGGAGCCTGGCACAAATTAACTTTTTTTTTTCATTTTTCATTTTTCTTATTTCTTTCACCACTGAGAACCATAAACACAGCACTGAGGCTGAAGCATTCCCCAACCAACAGAGAAGACAGGTTTCACTAGAAGGTAAGAGCAGCAGAGACAAGCTGATGGCTCTGCACTCCCTCCAGGCTATTGAGCACCCTGTGGAGAGATCTCCAAACTCCTCCAGTGGGAACAGAGAACCCAGGGCCGTGGGGACAACCAGCCCTCACTCACTACGTGGGCTGCTTTATAGGAGCGCCTCCTCTCATCTCAACCCAAGAAAAGACTACAGGGGAATCTGACAGTCTCAGCCGCTGGGAATCTGACTGCAACAGCAAGGTGAGGAGGAGCATGTAACTATCAGCCCAAGGACCATGGCATGCGAAGTTCATGCCTGCTGCTCCCAAGGAATTAATGTCAAATACCGCCTGTGCCCATCTACAGCACTGAGTTAGGGGTACACTCTGACCAGGGGACTCGGAAGGGTGCAGATCTGCCAGACTTGGATCCTCAAACAAGGAGTTTTGCCAGCTGTCAAGCCCAGTATGCCCACATCCAGGCAAGGACATGAATCACAGCCTGCCTGGGTAGAGACTATGTTCCCAGCACATCTGACCAGAAGGGCTGGTGAGAGCACCTAGAAGCTGTGTAGCCCATACTGCTGCATTACCAAGGCAGGAAAGCAAACTGACAGTCCCATTTACTATTGACTGTTGTACCCAGGGGGCTTCGCAGGTAGCACTAGTGGTAAAGAACCTACCTGCCAATGCATGAGACTCCAGAGACATGAGTTTGATCCCTGGGTTGGGAGAATCCCCTGGGGGAGGAAACGGCAACCCACTCTGGTATTCTTGCCTGGAGAATCCCCTGGACAGAGGAGCCTAGAAGGCTACGGTTCAAAGGGTCGCAAAGAGTCAGACACGACTTAAGGGACTTAGCACATTGTACATAGTTCTGACTGTCCAGAAGCCTAAGCAGAGAATACAGGGAACTGCAGAGCCATTCTCTAGCCTCACATGGGTCAGGAAGCAAGAAAGAAGTCCTACTCAACTGTTCTCAGTCAGTGGCATGCATATCCATCCCTGTCCACTGAGCTCACCTGCCTCACCCAAAAAAAGACCTTAGGAGCAGACCCCACCTGGCTAAGGATATTACATGCAGATACGCCCAGAAACCCAAACTGAGCTGACAGGTGAAGATCTCTCTCTGTAAAAGCAAACATGTAAAGTCGGGAAGAGGAGCCCAGTTACTCAAGCATGCAGTTACAAGCCAAGGAATCAACAATCACAGAAAAATCAGGTAATTTAACACAAACAAATAAATAATAGAGTTCCAATAAATGAACCTAAAGAAATGAAAAACTATGAACTTCCGAAAAAAAATTCAGAGTAATCCTTTTAAAGAAGCTTAAGGTACTAGAGTAAGCCCCTACCACATGAAACTTCAAGTTGCAAACTTTCAAAGATACAAATGTGCATGCCAACCTCCGTATGTTGGCTGTTGTACTGTACAACTGTACTTTTCAAAGTTCTGTATTGTAAGATTAAAAACGTTTTCTTTGTTGTTTGTGGGTTTTTTTTATATGTACATATTATTTGTGTTAAAAGTATCAAATACTTACTACAGTACTACATAGCCAATTGTGTGAGTTGGGTACCTAGGCTAACTTTGCTGAACTAGAAATAAGAAATTAGAGTTATGAACGTGCTCTTCGAATGGAACTCATTTGTATGTAGGGTATTTACTGTGTAAGAAAGGTCACGGTTGTTCAGTTACCCAGTCATGTCTGACTCTTTCTGACCCCATAGACTGTACATCACCAGGCTCCTCTGTCCGTGGGCTTTCCAAAGCAAGAACACTGGAGCAGGATGGCATCTCCTTCTCCAGCAGAACTTCGTGACCCATGGAATGAACTTGCATCTCCTGTATTGGAAGGTGGATTCTTTACGACTGAGCCACCAAGAAAGCCCATATAAGAAACACAGACAACTAAACAATAACCTCAACAAGGAAATTACATTTTTTTAAGGAAATCCTAGAGTTTTCTTTTATAACTACAATAACTGTACTTAAGAATTCAGTAGAGTTTCAAAATTTGTCTCAACCATGCAAATTACAGAATCAAAGTCATGAAGGATACCAAACTGGAAATTACCTAGAAAAGCCAAAACAAAAAGAATGAAAAGAGTGGAGGAAGTCTACAGAAGTTACAGAACACAGTTAAAAAAAAAAAAATAAAAAACCAGAATTGCAAGAATTCTAGAAAGAAAAGAGAAAGAGAAAGGAATATAAGGTATATTTAAAGCAATAAGAGTTTAAAAATTCCAGAATCTGGGGAGAGAAATATACATCCAGATACCTGAGATGCAAAGCACCCATAATAGACTGAACCCCAATAGAGTGACACAGGAACACATTATATTCTAAAAAGTCAAAAATGAAGAAAAAGTTTGAAGAACAGAGAGAAGTTACATACAAGGGAACCCCTATAAGACTAATGATAAATTTGTCAACAGAAACTTTTCAGGCCAGTAAAGAATTAAATGATATATTAGAAGTATTGAAAGAAAATAACAGGAAATTAGAAATCTATAATCAACAAAACTGTCCTTCCCAAGGAAAGGATAATGTTTTCCAGTACAAATAAAAGCTGAGTTCATTACCATCAGACATATGAGTTCGTTGAGTGTAAGTAAAATAATGCTGCTGCTAAGTCGCTTCAGTCGTGTCCGACTCTGTGCAACCCCATAGACGGCAGCCCACCAGGCCCCGCCATCCCTGGGATTCTCCAGGCAAGAACACTGGAGTGGGTTGCCAATTTCCTCCTCCAATGCATGACAGTGAAAAGTTGAAAGTGAAATCGCTCAGTTGTGTCCAACTCTTAGCGACCCCAAGGACTGAAGCCTACCAGGCCACTCCGTCCATGGGATTGTCCAGGCAAGAGTACTGGAGAGCGGTGCCACTGCCTTCTCCGAAAGAATGCTAATTAACATCATAAAATATTAAAAAAGAAGTACGAATCTCACTGGTATAAATGCATAGTCTCAGTTAGATTCTGCACTATATAATAGTGGTGCATAATTACAATTCTTGTTTAAAACTCACACACACACAGAAAATGTAAAAATAACCAGAACGGCAATAACCTGTTATTAGTAACAATATTAAAAACATGTTCATTCTAATAGCAATAACCTGGAATGTGAAGGGGAGGAGAATAAAGTTTACAAACTCAATTGAAGTTTAGTTGTTATCAGTTAAAAATAAGGTGTTATAAGTTTTATTTCATCTAAGCCTAAGAGTTACCACAAGGGAAAATTCTATAACAATAATACAAAAGAATACAAGAAAAAAGTTAATGCTGGGAGACTTCCCTGGTGGTCCTGTGGTTAAGACTCCATGCTTCCACTGCAGGGGGCAAAGGTTTGATCCAGGCTGGAGAACTAAGATCTCACATGCCCTATGGTGTGACCAAAAAATAAAAAAATGAAGGTACACTGACACAAAAAGACATCAAAACAGAAAAAAAAAAAAGCAGCCTAAGAAATAAGAAAAATTTTAATTAGGTCCCATTTGTTTATTTTTGCTTTTATTTCGAATATTCTAGGAGGTGGGTCATAGAGGATCCTGCTGTGATTTACTTCAGAAAGTGTTTTGCCTATGTTCTCCTCTAGCAGTTTTATAGTTTCTGGTCTTACATTTAGATCTTTAATCCATTTTGAGTTTATTTTGGTGTACAGTGTTAGAAAGTGTTCTAGTTTCATTCTTTTCCAAGTGGTTGACCAGTTTTCCCAGCACCACTTGTAAAAGAGATAGCTTCTGCACAACAAAGGAAACTATAAGCAAGGTGAAAAGACAGCCTTCAGAATGGGAGAAAATAACAGCAAATGAAGCAACTGACAAACAACTAATCTCAAAAATATACAAGCAACTCCTACAGCTCAATTCCGAAAAAATAAACGACCTAATCAAAAAATGGGCCAAAGAACTAAATAGACATTTCTCCAAAGAAGACATACAGATGGCTAACAAACACATGAAAAGATGCTCAACATCACTCATTATCAGACAAATGCAAATCAAAACCACAATGAAGTACCATTTCACGCCAGTCAGAATGGCTGTGATCCAAAAGTCTACAAGCAATAAATGCTGGAGAGGGTGTGGAGAAAAGGGAACCCTCTTACACTGTTGGTGGGAACGCAAACTAGTACAGCCACTATGGAGAACAGTGTGGAGATTCCTTAAAAAACTGGAAATAGAACTGCCTTATGATCCAGCAATCCCACTGCTGGGCATACACACTGAGGAAACCAGAAGGGAAAGAGACACGTGTACCCCAATGTTCATCGCAGCACTGTTTATAATAGCCAGAACATGGAAGCAACCTAGATGTCCATCAGCAGATCAATGGATAAGAAAGCTGTGCTACATACACACAATGGAGTATTACTCAGCCATTAAAAAGAATACATTTGAATCAGTTCTAATGAGGTGGATGAAACCGGAGCCAATTATACAGAGTGAAGTAAGCCAGGAAGCAAAACAACAATACAGTATACTAATGCATATATATGGAATTTAGAAAGATGGTAACAGTAACCCTGTATGTGAGACAGCAAATGAGACACAGATGTATAGAACAGTCTTTTGGACTCTGTGGGAGAGGGAGAGGGTGGGATGATTTGGGAGAATGGCACTGAAACATGTATAATATCATATAAGAAACGAGTTGCCAGTCCAGGTTCGATGCAGGATACAGGATGCTTGGGGCTGGTACACTGGGACGATCCAGAGGGATGGTACCGGGAGGGAGGGGGGGTGGGGTGTTCAAGATGGAGAGCATGTGTACACCCATGGTGGATTCATGTTGATGTATGGCAAAACCAATACAATATTGTAAAGTAATTAACCTCCAATTAAAATAAATAAATTTAAATTAAAAAAAAAGAAACAAGAAAAAACAAATCTACAAAAATATCAGAAAACAATTGGCAATAGTAAGTCCTTCAGATCAGATTAGTCACTCAGTCGTGTCCGACTCTTTGCGACCCCATGAATCGAGCACACCAGGCCTCCCTGGCCATCACCAACTCCCGGAGTTCACTCAGTCTCACGTCCATCGAGTCAGTGATGCCATCCAGCCATCTCGTCCTCTGTGGTCCCCTTCTCCTTCTGCCCCCAATCCCTCCCAGCATCAGAGTCTTTTCTAATGAGTCCACTCTTCGCATGAGGTGGCCAAAGTACTGGAGTTTCAGCTTTAGCATCATTCCTTCCAAAGAAATCCCAGGACTGATCTTCACAATGGACTGGTTGGATCTCCTTGCAGTCCAACGGACTCAAAAGAGTCTTCTCCAACACCACAGTTCAAAAGCATCAATTCCTCGGCGCTCAGCCTTCTTCACAGACCAACTCTCACATCCATACATGACCACAGGAAAAACCATAGCCTTGACTAGACGAACCTTTGTTGGCAAAGTAATAATTACTTTAAAAATGAAGACATTAGATTCTCAATTAAAAAACAAAATAGCTGAATGGACAAAACAACACGATCCAACAATAGGATTCCTACAAGAGACTCACATTAGCCTAGAACACATAGACTGAGATTACTAAAGGGATGGCAAAGACGTTTCAAGCAAATGGTAACCAAATAAAGCAGACATACCTGTATTAATATCACACAGAACAAACTTTAAACTATAAATGGTAAAAAGAGATAAGTAAAGTCATTGTATAATGATAAAGAGGGCAATACATAAAGATTATAACAACTATAAATATTTAAGTGTCCAACATTGTAGCACCTAAACATATAAAATAAAATCTGATGGACAATATAATAGTTGGGATCCTAATACCCCACTATCAACAATGGGTAGATCATTCAGGAAAATAATCAGTGAGAAAACAGTGGATTTGAACAGACCAAATATACCTAACAGATATAAATAGAGCATTCTACCTCTGAAAACAATAAAATACACATTCTTAAAAGCAAAGGGACATTTTCTAGGGCAGACCATATGCTATGTGAAAAATCAAGTCTTAACAAGCTGAAGAAGACTGAAATAATACTAGATATCTTCTTTGACAAAATGGTATGAAAGTAGAAATCAATAACAAGTGAGGAACTGGAAAATTCACAAACACATGGAAATTAAACCAGACCCTCCTAAACAACTAATGGATCAGAGAAAAAATTAAAGGAAAATAAAAAATTTTCATGAGAAAAATTAAAACAGAAATCACATACTAGGAACATTTAGGATGTAACGAAAGCATATGTAAGAGGGAAGTTCAGAGCAATAAATACCTAAGTTGAGAAGAAAAGCCTAACTCCTACACCTTTAGAAACTAGAAAGAGAAAAAACTGAACCCAAAGTCATTAAAAAACTGAAAATAATTCAAGCAAAATAAATGCAACAGAGGAAAAAAATACAAAAGATTAAACTAAGGGTTGGTTCTTTGAAAAGTTAAATGAAATTGACAAATTCTTACCAAGGGAAAAAAAAGAGATCAAAATCAGTAAAATTATAAAGGAAAAAGGAGACATTATAACAGACACCATAGAAATTCAATGGGTCACAAGAAGCTACTATAAACAATTACACACTAACAAAATGGTCAGTCTACAAGAAATATTCTTAGAAATATGCAACTTACAACATACAACTTACCAAGACTAAATTGAAAGGAAACAGAAAATATTAATAGTCCAATTACTAGTTAGGCAATTAAATCAGTAACAAAATATCCCCCAACAATGAAAACCCCAGGAGCAGACTGCTTCACTGCTAAATTAAACAAACATGTACAGAGGAATTAATGCCAATCCTTAAACTCTTCCCAAAAAACGAAAGAAGAAAGAACACTTGTAAATGCACTATGAGGCCAGCTTTATACTTGTACCAGTATTAGAAAAGGAAAAGACAGGCTTATAGAAAAGAAACTACAGGCAATATCCCTGATGCATAAGGAAGGCTGAGCGCCTTAGAATTGATGCCTTTGAACTGTGTTGTTGGAGAAGACTCTTGAGAGTCCCTTGGACTGCAAGGAGATCCAACCAGTCCATTCTGAAGATCAGCCCTGGGATTTCTCTGGAAGGAATGATGCTAAAGCTGAAACTCCAGTACTCTGGCCACCTCATGTGAAGAGTTGACTCATTAGAAAAGACTCTGATGCTGGGAGGGATTGGGGGCAGAAGGAGAAGGGGACGACAGAGGACGAGATGGCTGGATGGCATCACTGACTCGATGGACATGAGTCTCAATGAACTCCGGGAGTTGGTGATGGACAGGGAGGCCTGGCATACTGCGATTCATGGGGTTGCAAAGAGTCGGACATGACTGAGCGACTGATCTGATCTGATCTGATAGATGCAAAACCTCTCAATAAAATAATATCAAACTCAATTCATCAGCACACTGAAATGATCATTCATTATAATAATCAAGTGAAATTCATCACTAGGATGCAAGCATGCTTTCAATATATGCAAATCAATCCATGTGATACATTAAATTAACAGAATGAAAGTAAAGGAAAAAAAATTATCATCTCTATAGATGAATAAAAACTTTTTGATAAAATGAAAATCCATGACAAAAATGCTTAAAAATTTAAGCACTAAGGAACAGATCTCAACATAATAAAGGTCATGTATAAGAAGTCTACAACTAATAACACATTCAATGGTCAAAGGTTGAAAACTTTTCCTCTAAGATCAGGAAGAAGACAGGGGAACCCACATTCACCACTCCTATTCAAGAAGTCTTAGCTAGAGCAATGAGACAAGAAAAAAAGTAAAAGGAATAAAAATTGGAATGGAAAAACTATATCTGTTTTCATTTACAGGGGACACAATATAATATATAGAAAATCCTAAAGACTTAACCAAAAACTATAATGCAACCAATGAATTCAATAAAGTTGTAGGATACAAAATAAACACATTATTGACTGGGGGATTTTTGCAGAAACTAATGACTGCTGCTGGAGATTGTTTATGTAAGTGAATATTAAATGTCTGGAATCAATAATATATGGGTAACAGAAGACCACAGGACTGGAAAATGTCAGTTTTCATTCGAATCCCAAAGAAAGGCAATGCCAAAGAATGCTCAAACTACCGCACAATTGCACTCATCTCACACGCTAGTAAAGTAATGCTCAAAATTCTCCAAGCCAGGCTTCAGCAATATGTGAACCGTGAACTTCCGGATGTTCAAGCTGGTTTTAGAAAAGGCAGAGGAACCAGAGATCAAATTGCCAACATCCACTAGATCATGGAAAAAGCAAGAGAGTTCCAGAAAAGCATCTATTTCTGCTTTATTAACTATGCCAAAGCCTTTGACTGTGTGGATCACAATAAACTGTGGAAAATTCTGAAAGAGATGGGAATACCAGATCACCTGACCTGCCTCTTGAGAAATTTGTATGCAGGTCAGGAAGCAATAGTTAGAACTAGACATGGAACAACAGATTGGTTCCAAATAGGAAAAGGAGTACGTCAAGGCTGTATATTGTCACCCTGTTTATTTAACTTCTATGCAGACTACATCATGAGAAACGCTGGACTGGAAGAAACACAAGCTGGAATCAGGATTGCTGGGAGAAATATCAATAACCTCAATATGCAGATGACACCACCCTTATGGCAGAAAGTGAAGAGGAACTAAAAAGCCTCTTGATGAAGGTGAAAGTGGAGAGTGAAAAAGTTGGCTTAAAGTTCAACATTCAGAAAACAAAGATCATGGCATCTGGTCCCATCACTTCATGGGAAATAGATGGGGAAACAGTGGAAACAGTGTCAGACTTTATTTTTCTGGGCTCCAAAATCACTGCAGATGGTGATTGCAGCCATGAAATTAAAAGACACTTGGTCCTTGGAAGGAAAGTTATGACCAACCTAGATAGCATATTTGAAAGCAGAGACATTATTTTGCCAACAAAGGTTCGTCTAGTCAAGGCTATGGTTTTTCCTGTGGTCATGTGTGGATGTGAGAGTTGGACTGTGAAGAAAGCTGAGTGCCGAAGAATTGATGCTTTTGAACTGTGGTGTTGGAGAAGACTCTTTTGAGTCCGTTGGACTGCAAGGAGATCCAAGCAGTCCATTCTGAAGGAGATCAATCCTGGAATTTCTTTGGAAGGAATGATGCTAAAGCTGAAACTCCAGTACTTTGGCCACCTCATGCGAAGAGTGGACTCATTGGAAAAGACTCTGATGCTGGGAGGGGTTGGGGGCAAGAGGAGAAGGGGACGACAGAGGATGAGATGGCTGGATGGCATCACTGACTCGATGGACGTGAATCTGAGTGAACTCCGGGAGTTGGTGATGGACAGGGAGGCCTGGCGTGCTCGATTCATGGGGTTGCAAAGAGTCGGACACGACTGAGTGACTGATCTAATCTCATCTGATCTGAACAGAAGACCTATTAATATGATCCTGGTCAGTAATGAGTTAACATAGAAAATTGAGTAGCATTTCTATACACTAATAATTTTCTAGAAAATAAATATACTGACTCCATTTACAATAGCATCAAAAACAATAAAATATTTAATACAAATTTCAGCTAAAGGATAAAAGATCTCTACTCTGAAAACCACAAGACACTGATGAAATAAACTGAACAAGAGACAAATGAATGAAAAGGTATTGGTATTTGTGGCTTGGAAGAACTAACATTCTTAAAATGTCAATACTACCCAAAGCCTCCTTAGATTTGATGCAATCCCTATGAAGACTCCAATTGCATTTTTTTTTTTAAATAGAAAAATCACTCCTAAAATTTATATGGAACTTCCAAAGACCCTAAATAGCTGAAAATCCTGGGAAAGAAGAATAAAACAGGAAGCATGACATTTCCTGATTTCAAGCTATATTATAAAGCTATAGTCATCAAAACAGTATGGTGCTTGCATAAAAACAGAGAAATACAAAAGTGGAACAGAATATAGAACACAGAAATAAATCCAAGCATATATGGTCAATTAATATTTGACAAAGAGTCAAGAAAATGAAATAGAAAAAAAGAGTCTTTTCAACCAACAGTGCTGGGATAACTGAATATTCACATGTAAAAGAATGAAACTAGAGGGACCTCCCTGAATGTTCAGTGGTTAAGATGCTCTGCTTCCAATGCAGGGGCAGCCCAAAAACATGAAAAGAAAGAAATAACAGAAACTGGACCTATACCACACTTCACTCATACAAATGAACTCAAAATAAGTTAATGATGTAAATGTAAGTGCTGAAATCAAAAAGAAACAGAAGAAACATAAGATGAAATTCCTTGACACAGATCCTGGTAATATTTTTTTGGATATGACACATACATCACAAGCAACAAAATATTTTAACAAAACTGCATCAAACTAAAAAGTTTCTGCACATCAAAAGAAACTATCAACAAAGTGAAAAGAAAACCTACAGAGTGGGTTAAAATATTTATACATGATATATCTGATAAAATGTTAAGAACCTACATATACAAAGAACTCATACAACTCAATAGCAAAAACAAAATAAGGCCATTAAAAACTGGGCAAATGATCTGACCAGTCATTTCTCCAAAGAAGATATACAAAGGTCAACATGCACATGAGAAGATGCTCAAAAATTCATTATTAGTTAGACAAATGTAAATTAAAACAACAATGAGATTCCACCTTATACCTGCTAGAATGGTCACCATCAAAAAGCTAAGAGATAACAAATATTATTAGGATGTGGAGAAAAGGGAACCCTTCTTCACTGTGTAAGAATGCAAACTGCTACAGCCACTATCAAAAACAGTATGGAGGATCCTCAAAAAATAAAAAACAGAACTATACTACAATCAAGGAATTCCACTTCGGGGAGTATATCAAAGGGAACAAAAACAATACCAATTACAAAAACAAAAGATATGTGTATTTCCATGTTTATAACAACATTATTTATAATAGCTAAGAACAAAAATAGTTCAAGTGTTCATCAATGGATGAATGAATAAAGAATTTATGGTGTATACACACACACACAATGAAACATTACTGAACCATTAAAAATAAGGAAATTCTACCATTTCCAACAACACAGTTGGAACTTGAAGGCACTGTGCTAACTGATAAGAGTCAGTCAGAGAAAAACTAACACACCATGATCTCACTTATATGTGGAATCCAAAAAGAGAAAAAGAACCTAATGCTGGGAAAGAATGAAGGCCAAAGAAGAAGCGGGCAACAGAGAATGAGATGATTAGGTACCATCACCGACACAATGGACATGAATCTGAACAAACTACGGGAGACAGTGAAGGACAGAAGAGCCTGGTGTGCTGCAGTCCATAGGGTCACAAAGACTTGGACACAACTTAGTGACTGGACAACAACAAATTCATAGAGAAAGAGATCAGACTTGTGGTGACCAGAAGAGGAGCTTAGGGGGACGAGGAACTGGAGGAAAGTGGACAAAAGTTACAAGCATCCAGCTGTAAGATAAATAAGTTCAAGGAACATAATGTACAACAGGATGACTATAGCTAACACTGCTGTATGATATATAGGAAAGCTGTTGAGAGAGGAAATCCTAAGACTTCTTAACGGAAGAAAACTGCTTTTTCGTTTATCTTATTTACATAAAAGCTGAACCTGCTGATATCATTTCACAACAATATAAATCAAATCATCATGCTTTACGCTTTAAACTTCCACAGTGTTGTACGTCAACTATTTTTCAATAAAACTGGAAAAAAATTACAGAAGGAAAGAAAAAGTAAATTACTATGAAATTCTATCACTCACTAAAAATTCTGAAATCATCATTACACTCTAGGGGCACATTTTCAGTATCACACATCATTAACATTTATTCTTTGTTGCAAAATACACCAAAAACAATAAATAAGATACTATTGTTTTCATGTGAAGTATTTTCAGCTAAATCAACAACTAATTTACAGATAATGATGTTAGACTTAAGCAATTAAATACACGTCAAAAAGTATTCACAAGAAACAAACAATAAATTCATTTTGAACAAATCAACATTTCATTGCCCCATATTATGCAAGCATTTAATAGTTTCTGCCTGAACATTTAGAATGAAATTAATATTAGAAGGGTTTCCCTAGTAACTCAGCTAGTAAAGAATCTGGTGCAATGCAGGAGACTTCCGGTTAGATAAACTGGTCAGGAAGATCCCCTGGAGAAGGGATAGGCTACTACTCCAGTATTCTTCAGCTTCCCTGATGGCTCAGGCAATAAAGAATCCGCATGCAATACAGGAGACCTAGTTCCAATCCCTGGGTTGGGAAGATCCCCTACAGAAGGGAATGGCTACCCACTCCAGTATTCCTGCCTGGAGAATTCCATGGACAGAGGAGCCTGGCAGGCGCCAGTACATGGGGTCACAAAGAGTCTGACACAACTGAGTGGCTTTCACTTTCACATTAGGAAGGCATGAAAACCCAATGAAGAGTTTCAAAAAAATTTAATTGAAGTGCATATAATTTGAGATTTACACACTCTAATTGGAATAGAAAATAAATTATTTTTAAATGTTATGGCTATAATATTTTTCTAATTTTAAAGATGATAAAATTTATATTAAAACAATCACCTTTCATTTATTAGAACATAACTGTCAATTAACCATACAGTTTTATAAACAGAAAACATAAATTTATGCTCATTTTCCATTAGACTTAAAAAAAAATCTTTCTCAAAATAATTAAAGCACATTTTAAAGGTAGGTATAAATAATTTGCAACTAAGCATTATTTGTTACTAGCATTACTGGTTCCAATCTGGCACCACAGAAAATGAGAGTATGACTATATATTGCAAAGTAATCAACAGATACACAAATAATAAACTTCAGTTCAATATTCCAAAGTACTTTGACAAAGAAAATTCTATGGTACTGTGATCAAAAACATGTAACAGCCTTATTTAATTTTATATAAATTTCAAATCATTATTAATACAAACACAAGGCTATTTAATTTTTTAAAAATCTTATATAGAATATAATTTGTATTTTGAATTATTTTCAAAAATAACTTTGTAATTATGGCCAAATTAACAATCTAAAATAATGCAGTTTAAAAAAGCAAATATTCAAAATTAAATAAAGCATATTCAGCCCTCATTATTGTTTGTTGTTTAGTTGCTAAGTCATGTCTGACTCATTGTGACCCCAGGGACTGTAGCCCAGCAGGCTCCGCTGTCCATGGGATTTCCCAGGCAAGAATATTGGAGTGGGTTGCCATTTCCTTCTCCAATTCAGCCCTCATAACATACATAAAATATTTATATAATAATATATATTTATCACTAAGATATTAAGAAAGGTCAAAATTGGTCTTGATGTACAATGCTATTTAACTGATTGTATCTTTTATGATATTACAGCTCTAACATTCTTTTTACATTTCTAAATCATAACAAGGTGATTTTTTAAATTTAAAAATAAAAATAATTTTGTCTGGAATGTTTTCTTGCTCTAATATTGGGAAGACAGAGGAATTCCAAAGAGAAGACAATCAGTTAAAACTATGCTTTTCTCTTCTTCTACTTTAACCCTCCTTGAAGTCAACCTTTCAAGGTCCAATATCAGTTGGAATGAGGCAGTAAGGTGTTATGACACTATGCTAAATTTTTATTATTTCATCTAGAAAAATAAGAAGAAGAAGAATAAAAAGGATTAGGATATATTTAATATTTCAACATTTTAAGCTTTTTTTTTTTTTGCTTTCATCAATTCTAGTCTGCCATAAATCAAAAGTATTCTTTAATCCCAACAGTAGACAAAATAATGTATTTTATACTTAAATATGCCCAAGGAAAAAAATTACCATTCTTTATCATTTCGCAACAGAGGCAGTTAATACTCTAAGGCCACATTAATAGAATCTTTCTGCCATTGTAGAAAGTTTGATAGCACTCCTATTTCAATGTCTGAATTTTCTCCTTTTTTTTGACAAAGACAAATGATTGCCATCAATCAAGATCCAATCGAGTATACAGAGAGTCAGGCAAATGCATCACTCTTTACTGGTTTTCCTGTTATTTGAGCAGGCTTTGCCCCATATTATTTTATAGAATGATCAAAAAACCAGCCATAAGATAGATCATTCACACCCACTGTAAAATTAACTTTCATGAATAATGAGAGTTTTAAACCTCAGATAATGTATATGTTATACCAAGGATATTACTGAGTTCATTTCTGGCTAGAGATTATGTAAATGATACTATATGACCTTTATCATTACACCAGGACATGCAAAACACATATTATTTCATACATCATTTTAAAGCAAGTCAGTTTCTAAGGGAAAAACAGTCATTTATAACGCTCACAGTAAAGTGTTAAAGTTTTGAGAGAAAGACATTAAGTACTAGTCATCATTTTGTGCCCTTTCTTTAACCTGTTACTTAAGCAGAATATATCAGAGGGTAATAAAACCTACTGTTTCAAAAATATGTACTTGGTTTCTCTATTGCTTTTTTGAGCTATCATTAAAGTCATTTTTTAAACTCAAATCATGCTGGACAATTAACACTAAATTTTTAATAGATAACAAACATTAGTACATGTGTATAAGTCACTGCACTCAAAATCAAGAAAATGCCAATGCAATGGGGAAGGAATTGAAGAAAAACATAACTATATTCTGTCCGTTTTAAAATAAAGAGGGTGAACATAAATGAAAATGGTATATTAATTATAAAATAGCTCTTTTTAAAAAAAGGTATATACAGAAATGCAAATTACAAAATCACAGCTCTAAGGCTGGGCATCATCCATGTAGTTATCCAAGCAAGGAGTATGGCTATCAACCTTGAACCCTCCCTCTCCCTAGCCTTCATCAAATCAAACTGCAAACATTTTTCCCTCCTAAAAACATATCAAATCCATACTCACTACTACAGCTGTATCACCTCTCTTGCCTCATCTACTGCTACTGTGATACTTTTCTATCGTTTCATTATTGGCAATATTTTTCTTCTTCAAATCCATAAGCAAAAAGACCTGCCAGAATGATCTATTAAACAGAAAATCTGTTGACATCAACATCTTTTTCTGACCACTTCAATATTACTCCATCCCTGAGACCAGTGATCTCCAAAGGAGTGTGCATGTACATGATATGTAAGATAATTCATTTGGAAGCTGAAAGATAAAAGTACAACTTCTATTGATATTTACTTCCATGGGGAAAAATGCAAGAAGTTAAGCTTTACTAATGTTTAAAATATATAGTTTAACTGGAGAAGGAAATAACAAATCACTCCAGTATTCTTGTCTGGAAAATCCCATGGAGCCTGGTGGGCTACAGTAAAAATATAAATAAATAAAATATATAGTTTAATTCTAACATTTTTACTCAGTCTGAATATCAGGAGTCATGTCTTTTGTGGTATGCAGTCTTACTATATTGAGACATACTGAGTTAATTTGTGCTCAGTTGAACAGGCTTACAGATTTCACTATTATAAATAGTATAACATTTTAAATAATTTGTAATGCAATATAAAGGACTGAAACATAACTGATAATGGTTGAGTAGGATGATGGCGGAGTTTCCCTGGTGGCTCAGATAGTAAAGAATCTGCCTGCAATGCAGGAGACCCCGGTTTGATTCCTGTGCCAGGAAGATCCCCTGGTGAAGGCAATGGCTACCCTCTCCATGGACAGAGGAGCCTGGCGGGCTACAGTCCGTGGGGTTGCAGAGTCAAACACGACTGAGTGACCAACACTTTCACTTCTCTGTGGCAATAATATGCTACATAGCAACTATTTGAAAATAAACACATACCCCTTGGACAGAAAGGTGGCATTTTAACACTGAAAAGCAAGTACTTTTAAAAAGTACATACTATAGAAACATTCAGAGATAGTTCCATCATCATGAGATTTTTGTTGCTAAAAAATATTTGTATCACCTATGAAAACTCTCAAATTTGTACCTTTAATTAACATAACTTAAAACAGAGCTTCCTAACCTTGGGTTTCAATGAATTTCATTAAAATAGTAATAATCATCTATGAAAAAAACCAAAAGTTTTTGTACAGTTAATCTTTTCAAAATACTTCCATCAGCTTTATTTCATCTTTTAATTTCTCAGACCAATAATCTTTCACCATTTTATTAGAGAATTCCAAGTATTTAGACTATTTCCACTCTGCATTTTGTGATTTTTAAACTAGTAAATGCAGGGACAAATGTTATTTACCTCACAAAATAATAAGGCTTAGTAAAGTGAAAGTGAAAAGTGAAAGTGAAGTCGCTCAGTCATGTCCGACTCTTTGCGACCCAATGGGCTGTAGCCTACCAGGCTCCTCTGTCCATGTGATCTTCCAGGCAATAGTACTGGAGTGGATTGCCATTTCCTTCTGCAGGGGACCTTCCCGAACCAGGGATCGAACCCGGGTCTCCCGCATTGTAGACAGACGCCTTACCGTCTGAGCCACCAGGGAAGTCCTATGAACTTAATAAAGAAATGTCTAACTAGTAATAAAAGCTGCTGCAGCCAGGCCACCACCAGAACATCATTAGCAGTAGTACACAAAAAGGGACTTGTTTCTTGGAATGAGAGGGTACAATCTTACCGCTAATTTCTAAGAAAACTGAAGTTGAAAGTATCCAATCTGAGAATAAGATGCGCTTGAAAGAAGAAATAGATTTCCCATTTTTCAGCAAAGCAACAAGACCATCTGAATGAGTGGCATATTTGTAGAGGTGTTAAGATGAAAATAAATTGCTTTTAATTTCCATAGATATTATTACTTAATCACCCTCCAAAATAATACTACCAATTTACTCTTTTACCAAAAACATATCAAAGTGTTTGTTTCCTAACTGTAATCACCACTGACGGAAATCTTTGCCAAATTTACAGCTGAAAGTTCTGACAGAGAGTACATGTTGATTACGAATCCACAGCTTTACGCTTAGATTTCAAAAATGATCCCACTAACAAAAACAGGAAATGTAGGAAGGCTTGCAAGAGAAGGTGAATTTAGTTTGGGGTGTTGAGTTTGAGGAGCCCGAAGTACACCTGCATGGAAACACTTAGAAAGTCTTTGAAAACAGAGGTATGGGGCTTACAAGACAGGTAAGAACCAGATTGTGGAATCAGGTATCTGCACAGAAGCAAGCGTTGTAGCGCAAGGAGAGATCAAGATCACAGAAGAACCAATTTAAAACAAAAATATCAGCAACAGAACTTTCCAGGGATGGCTCTAAGTGGGATTAGGAAAAAGGAAGATTCAGGGACACAAAAGTGTTCTTGCAAGAAGCCACGCTCAGAGTACATTTTCCATAAATGTGTTGAATGATTAATTCATATGAGAGTGAAACACAACATCAAAATGGAAGAGCACCAGAAGCAGAGAACTTGAGCCAAGTAAGATAAAGAAAGAGATTAGTCCTGGCCCTACAGCATTCTTCAGCCACAGGGAAGTACTTTCTATCTCTGTCTTTCAGGAGCTCCCTATTTACGGGCTAGCAAGTATCATCGGTCAAGTGACTTTCAGCTTAGACATCAGGTCCTATAGGTAATTTTGATCTCAGTAACCTGAAGTTACTGTATCACAGCAGTTACACAACTATCTTAAAATTTTGTGTATATGGTTTCACCCTTTCTGTAACTTTCGACAGAAGCCCTGTGCTATAGTTTCATCTAATATGAATTCAATGGGTTATAATCCATTTCTATCATTTTTTATCCTGATGTTTAAATCTTCCAATTTAGCCAGTGAGTGTTCCAAGATAATTCTTTTTCCTTCTTACACTTTGCAATGTTCTTTCAGCACTTTTACTTTCTACAACAACAAGTTACTGCTGGCTCATCTTAAGAGTTTCCTTGCCAAGGTCCTGAAAGTTCCCATTACTCTGTAGAGCCCTGGTTTCAATGTGGAATCTTATTTCAAAATCAAAATCAGAGCTCAAGGCTTATTCACTGCTCTTGAGATGATGCTCCCAGATTCTCTCAATAGGACAGCTAGGAAATACAGCTAAGTATACACATATTCCACATACACACACATACTTCTACATTTATTTCTATGTCTATCTGCATTTATTTCAGGATCTATATCCACACACCCATATATGTTTATTGACTGAGAATGGGCACATCACTAGTGCTCCAGTGGTTAAGATTCTGCATTTCTATGGCAGAGGGCACAAGTTGCATCTCTGGTGGGGTAACTAAGATCCCGCATGCCACAGGGTCAAAAAAACAAACAAACAACAGAAACCCAAGAAAGAACCACAGGGTACATTCCAGTTTTCTCCCTTTCCTTATTTGTAATTCCCTTTTTTAGCACAGAGAAATCCTGATTATGGTAGTCAGGATGATTTGATCAATCCCTGTGAATGTGACCAACTCCTCTCAACACAGCAGCCTCCTTGCACACACAGATGACCTACTCACATCCACTGGGCTCAGCATCGTGTGCCAGGCAAGGACATGGCACTCTGCACAGATGGTCTCCACACACTCCCCAGGCCCCAGCATCACACACTGGCTTCCTCGCTTTGTGGACGTCTCTTTTCACCACACTTCAGTCCAACATCCTGTGCTGGATCCCTCTCAGACACCCTCCTCGTTCTACTCAGACTTTGATAGCCATCATTTTTCTGACCATGCCCCAGTGAGACACTCTCCTTAACCTGACTGGGCCCCAACACTCCATGCTGAGCCACTGTTCTGCAGAGACAGCCTCTACATCTTGCCTACGCTCTGCCTCCCTGCTGGTCTTACCTGTGGACTCCTACGCTTTTCAGTCTACCCAGCGGTTTTTTTTTTGACTGAACAGCTAGGAAATGAAATGAGTAAAAAAGGGAGGGGAGAGGTTATACTTTTTGTTTAACTTATTTTAAACTTACAGTTTGATGATTTAGGGTAAATTTATACACTTGTGCAATCAACACCATAATTCATTTTTAGAATCCTTCCACATCCCAAAACTTCCCTTCTGTACATTTGAGATCATCTCTGCTCCTACCCCCAACTTATAATCAACTAATGATGTTGATCATTACTGCATGAGCTTATTAGCCATGGTGTTCAGCTGCTAAGTCTTATTCGACTCTTCATGACCCCCAAGGAGTGCAGCACACCAAACTTCCCTGTCCTTCACCATCTCTTGGAGTTTGCTCAAACTCAGGTCCATTGATTGAGTGATGCTATCTAACCATCTCAACCTCTGCTGCCTCCTTCTCCTTTTGCCTTCAGTCTTTCCCAGGAAAAGAGTCTTTTCCAATAAGTTGGCTCTGAGTATCAGGTGGCCAAAGTACTGCAGCTTCAGCTTCAGAACCAGGACTTCCAATGAATAAGACTGACTGACTGGCTGGATCTCCTTGCTGTTCAAGGAACTCTCAAGAGTCTTCTTCAGTACCACAATTCAAAAGTATCAATTCTTTGGCACTGGCTTATTATGGTCCAACTCTCACATCTGTACATGACAACTGGAAAAACTATAGCTTTGTCCTGTTTTTCTGCAAGACATAGAACCTCTAAAACAATGTTGAGTCAAAGTGATAAGATTTCCCAATTTTAGTGGGAAAGCATTCAGTTTCACCAGAATGCTGTTAGCTGTCTTTCATAGGTATCGTTTATCAGCTTGAGGAAGGTTCCTACTATTCCTAATTTCTTAATAGGTTCTTAAAATTATGAATAGATGAAAAAAAAATTTTTTTTATCTATTGCACTGATGATAAAGTTTTGACTATTCTTTGATTAATATGATATATTAACTGATTTTGAATGGCAAACGACCCTTGCATTCCTTAGATAAATTCTACTGGTAACATTTTCACCATTTCTATGAGTTATTCAACTTTTCATAATATCTTACTAGAAATACTTGCATCTGTGCTTATGAGGGAACTCATTTAGTTTTAAAAACAGAATTCTAATTTTAAGATGATAAAACTATGGTCCATATACTACCTTACTTAAAGTCACACAAGCAAAACATGGGGACAATGAGACTGGAACTTAGGTGTCTCTGAAATTAAAAATAATGCTCTCTGTACCATACCACTGGTTCTCAATAAGTGTAGTACTGTTCCCTAGAGGGAGTTAAGGAAACTTCATAGGAAAGTTTTGATTGTCACTAGGACTAAGGAGTGTGACTATGAGTTATTGGAAGAATGTGCAGAAAGGGATCCTAGACATTTTACAAGAAGTAGAACAATATTATATTAATGATGGTCTTAGATCTTGTACGACTTTAGAACATTCTAATGGATATCAATAGATATGAACATAGACAACTAGATAGATGACTACCTAAACCTATCTATGCCCCCAAATATTTTTGCTTTTATTCCCAAGTAATTGTTGTGTAAATTGAGGTAAAAACTGAACTTTGTCTTATTCAGTACTATCCCAACAGTTTTTCACCATTTAGGAAAGTCATATCATAGCCAGTCATGTGCTCCTGAAAGACACTGCATGCTCTAACTCCAGTAGTCAGATTTGTAGCTGTCACAATCACAGTGAATCTATATATGACTCCAAGCATTTAAGTACCTCATATGTCTTTTAGCATCATCATGTTGGAGTACTTATTGAATACTAAAGTAAATATTACTTACTTTTATTTACTTTCATTTTATTTCTCTGTTTAATGAGACTTTAGACATTCTGTTAATTTGTTTAATATTATCTATCTAGAAAAAGTCTATTCACTATTTCAAAGTAAAATTCATAGATGAGGGAGAATTACAAAATATTTGTTAAAGAATGAAAGCATTAGATGTGAGAAAGTAGAGAAGCACTGCAACTGCCTCCTAAACCGTCCCTTTCTCGCCACACACACTGGCACTGCCACAGTGAACACTTCTACTGTCTCTGGTCCTCGACTCTCGCGCGACAGCTTCTTACCTAGTCTCTACCACTTGAACCTTCCCTTCAGAACAGCTTTCAAATTGCCAAAAATGTTCTGCTTTTCCTCTAAAAACATTGCTATCTGAGGTGCACACAATATCAAAATGTTTTTCAGGATTACTATCTCCATCAGAAAAAGTCCTAATTCTCCACTATACAATTTAGGACCTTTTAGGAAAGTGAAGAGGAACTAAAAAGCCTCTATATGAAGGTGAAAGAGGAGAGTGGAAAAAGTTGGCTAAAAGCTCAACATTCAGAAAACTAAGATCATGGCATCTGGTCCCATCACTTCATGGGAAATAGATGAGGAAACAGTGGAAAGAGTGTCAGACTTCATTTTTTTGGGCTCCAAAATCACTGCAGATGGTGACTGCAGCCATGAAACTAAAAGACACTTACTCCTTGGAAGGAAAGTTATGACCAACCTAGATAGCATATTCAAAAGCAGAGACATTACTTTGCCAACAAAGGTCCGTCTAATCAAGGCAATGGTTTTTCCAGTGGTCATGTATGGATGTGAGAGTTGGACTGTGAAGAAAGCTGAGCGTCGAAGAATTGATGCTTTTGAACTGTGGTGTTGGAGAAGACTCTTTTGAGTCCCTTGGACTGCAAGGAGATCCAACCAGTCCATTCTGAAGGAGATCAGCCCTGGGATTTCTTGGGAAGGAATGATGTAAAGCTGAAACTCCCGTACTTTGGCCACCTCATGCGAAGAGTTGACTCATTGGAAAAGACTCTGATGCTGGGAGGGATTGGGGGCAGGAGGAGAAGGGGACGACAGAGGATGAGATAGATGGCTGGATGGCATCACTGACTCGATGGACGTGAGTCTGAGTGAACTCCGGGAGTTGGTGATGGACAGGGAGGCCAGGCGTAAAGAGTCGGGGTCATGGGGTCGTAAAGAGTCGGACACGACTGAGCGACTGAACTGAACTGGACTGAGGATCTGCTTTCACCTGGTTCTAGATTTATTTACAACCATTCCCTACCATACAGCCTGTGTCAAAACCATGCCTTCTCTCTGGACTTCCCAAAATTCCAATATACTTCATGGCAGCTCCCTGCATAACCTCTTTCCTATTCTGAGGTGACTTATCATCATTCCCACGCCATCTTTTGTCTGTCTGGACTTCATGTTCTTTGTGAAATCCTAACATTCCTGTTCCCCCCTAAATCCACACTATGCTTCACTGAAGTCTGAAAGTAAACCATCAGGTCTTTTGCCACACATATCCCATTGCAATGTAATTAATTACATGTATGACTTTATCATTAAACCACGATATTCTGAAACACAATAATACATCTCTATGCTGTAGAATGAATAAATTTTATCAATGGTCCTCATCAAGATTTGTTGATTTAATGAATATTTAAATAATTTTCCATTCTTGTCTTATCTTTTCTGAAATTCTAGACATAAGCCACAAATAGCTAAATATTTTAAATGACACAATTAAATTTATTCCACAAGTTATTTCTTCCTTCTTCCCTGGTGGCGCAAATGGTAGAGTCTGCATGCAATGCTGGAGACCCAGGTTTGATCCCTGGGTCAGGAAGATCCCGAAGAGAAGGAAATGGCAACCCACTGCAGTGTTCTTACCTGGAAAATCCCATGGATGCAGGAGCCTGGCGGGCTACAGTCCATAGGGTCACAAAGAGTTGGACACGACTGAGCAACTAACATGTTATTCTAAATATGTTATGACAGAAATATGTAGCTAAACTTGACATTCATTTACTTTTTAAACAACATCTCAGCACCTTTTATACACTTAAATCAAGAAAATAAATATACAAGCAGGCATTATTTGCCTATTTTTCGTTTCCTTTGCAACAAAAAGATTTAGGGGAAAAAAAAGCCGAGGCTTTGATTGTTTATGTTCAAAAGAAACTACCTAAACATAACAGAATATCAGTAAATACCTTCATATGCACAATGGAAAAATCAAGTTCAGGAGCACAGGAAAGAGTTACAGGCATCATGCTATAATACGGCAAATACGTAAATTCTAAAGGGCTATAAGGTCGAAATGCAAGACTGCATAATTTATCATATTAAGCATATCACTGTTGAAGTTCTGAGTTAAGTGAGTCATTAGGCTACTACTGCTTTTCATAAATAAAGCTTAATATCAATGTTTATCTACTTATACATTAGGTGGTATTTGCTATATAAACTTGATACTTAAAAACTTTTCTGACACTATCATATTTTAAATCACAATTGGATCAAATTTAATTCACAATTTAAGTCACATGGTGACTGCAGTCATGAAATTAAAAGACACTTGCTCCTTGGAAGGAAAGTTATGTCCAACCTAGATAGCATATTCAAAAGCAGAGACATTACTTTACCAAAGTCAAGGCTATGGTTTTTCCTGTGGTCATGTATCAATATGAGAGTTGGACTGTAAAGAAAGCTGAGCACCGAAGAATTGATGCTTTTGAACTGTGGTGTTGGAGAAGACTCTTGAGAGTCCCTTGGACTGCAAGGAGATCCAACCAGTCCATTCTGAAGGAGATCAGCCCTGGGATTTCTTTGGAAGGAATGACGCTAAAGCTGAAACTCCAGTACCTTGGCCACCTCATGCGAAGAGCTGACTCATTGGAAAAGACTCTGATGCTGGGAGGGATTGGGGGCAGGAGAAGAAGGGGACGACAGAGGATGAGATGGCTGGATGGCATCACTGACTCGATGGACGTGAGTCTGAGTGAACTCCGGGAGTTGGTGAGGGACAGGGAGGCCTGGCGTGCTGCAATTCATGGGGTCACAAAGAGTCAGACACGACTGAGTGACTGATCTGATCTGATCTGATCAGAAAAGAACCAGTATTTCAGTTGAATTCAATGATATGAAATATCAAAAATTTATCAAAATTAATCTTTCGTAGACAAATCACTTCAAATAAATGATCATATAAAAGAAAAGAGTTACAGCATAGTAAAGGTGTTTTACAAAGCAAAAGTTAATTATGTATTAAGATTATAACACAGAGGGGTAGTAGAAGAGGTAGCCTACAAAGGATTTTCAGATTCTGAAGCAATGGAACAAAAAAAATGTAATTACAGTAAAATGAAACTAAGATATTCATAACATGGTACTTTTTCAAATTAATATATTGATAATTTTGCAGAGACTGTACCTATCATTTGACTAAAGAATAAATTTTTCCATGAATCACTTCAAGGGAAATTTGAAGGTCATATAATCCAACCATCATTCCTTTCACCGAGCATAAGAGTTTTCAAATAACCTCTATCCAAAACTGGTCCATTTTAGGCCGAGAAACATAAATGAAGAAGAAATAACCTACCCTAAACACCTTCTCTATTTTAGGGAAGCACAGACCATTAGAGATCATTCGTTCATTTCACAAATATGCACCTAGCGCCTACTATGTGCCAAGCACAGAGGAGGCACAAGTAAATAAAACACATTTTCTGTTCTCATGGAAGAGGTGGGGAGGGGTGGAAATAATAGAGTGCCATAAAAGATATGATGAAGGAAAATAATTTTAGTCTATGGATGCAGGTAAGAGACAGTGATGAAGGTACATGGGATGATCAGAAAAGGCTGACTTAAGAAGGCTGGTCAAAGATGGGCTAAGGGATGTATGATTAAGACTATGGATGTAGACAGAACATGGGCTATAGTAATGGCTAAGAATGTTCCAGCACAAAAAGCATGTGATAGGGCTCTAAGGTTGGAGCATGGTAAATATACCCAAGTATATTTTAAAGGATATGCCATTAAAGTTACATGATACTGTGGGGTATGAGAGGAAGAATGAAGATAAACTTCAGAGTTTAAGTGTGAGCAACTGAAATGATGGAAGTAATAACACTGAATGAGACAGAAAGAATGAATAAAACACATTAGGAGAGGTTCCTTTTTGACATATTAAGTTTGAAATATTTACCAAACAGACAAACGGAATAGGCAATTAGATACAGAACTGTGGAGTTCACAGGAGCTGGAGATGTAAAGCTGGCAAAAAGATGGCTTTTAAAACTTGGAACTGAATGAGATCATCAGTAATTCTTGGTAAATAAATATTTTGGGCCCTAGAGCATTATAACATTCAGACTTTAGCAAAAATAAAGATAATCCAGCAAGGGCACTGGTATGGAGTAATGTATAGTAAGGTAGGAGATCATCCTGTCTTGAAGCCAGCTAAAGAAAGTGTTAGACAAAGGAAAAAATGATCATGTCATATGTCAATTACAAAATACCAACTATACAATTTATTCAAGGCACAGGCAAGAAATAATTAGCAAAATATAATAGAGGACAGTCTTAGAGCACCATAAAAGTTTATCTTTTAATATATTAATAAGTAAACTCAATGGATTTTAGTACCAGTGCTACAACTTATGTTTTGCCATCATGTGCAGTGCTAAACAATTCTTTAGAACAATTCTATAAACCTTGGCAAATGCCTTGAGGAATGTGTCACTATACATGAATCAACAGTTATTAGAAACACTGTTTTTTTATTTAGTAATTTTATTTCTAGAAACTAATTCCTGAAAAATTAATCTAACAGAGGAACATGTTTGGACGTTCCTGGTGGTACAGTAGATAGGAATCCACCTGCCTGTGGAAGGGGCACAGGTTTGATCCCTGGTCTGGGAAGATTCCACACGCCGCAGAGCAGTTAAGTCCCTGTTCCGCAGCTCCTGAAGCCCACGTGCCTGGAGCGTGTGCTCCGCAACCAGGGAAGCCGCTGAAGGAGAAGCTCGCGGACCAAAACTAGAGCGCGGCCCCGCTCGCCACTAGAGGAAGCCCACGCACAGAAACGAAGACCCAACGCAGCCAAAAAGAAAAACCAGGGAAAAAATACAAGTAAATAAAAGAGAAACATAAGTCTCTTTTCCAGATTACCACTCACACTGTGTTCCTTTACACTGAACTACTCAAAGTTCCTTAAAGATGTGCTAATGAATGAACCCTGGGATCACATTATCAGCCTAACTAAGAAAGTTAATCTGTCATTACTTTCAAAGATATCAGTATACCCTGGATATCTCAATGTATCTGTTATTGTGATTTATCATATTGTAATATACTTACTATTAACACGTCTTTCTTTTTATTGGTAAATATCATTCTTGGCAGTAGGGTCCTATACAAAGCTCAAGAAATGTTTATTGATTCCCATTTCAAATGGGTAATAGAGAGTGTAAATAGTACCCTGAATTAAGAGAGTAGGACAGAAGATTCAGGAAAAGAGCCACCTACATGCAATAATTAAGATACTCTTTAAGCAAAAAAAAGTGCAAGACTGAGAAAAAGGCAGAAGACCAGGAGAACAAAAGACCTCTGGATGCCAACTTATGCTTGAGTAAGAGCCTCTTTCCGATGAGATCATTTTTATAGGTTGCAAAGAAGCTTGTTAGCACTCTGGAAAATGTTGGAAATACACCTGAAAGAGAAAGTATGTCTGGGGAATACGTGAAGAAGTTTGTCCCAGAGGACCTCTTATTTTTCAGAGATAAGTTTACCTCCTAAGAGAACCTAACAGACAATAGTTTCAAATAACATTTTTTGATCTCTTCACATCATCATTTTATAAGAGATATCTTTTCTCATTACTTCTATTTACTAACCATTCATCCATTCCCTAGACTTTATAATCTGTCCTCCAATATTTCCATATGAACAAAAAAGTTCTAAGATACCTAGGAGCTTCTTGTTTGCCAAGTCTAAAGTTCTTTCCTTATTATTTTGTTTCCTACGACCTTCTAACATTGGACATGCTCTTTCTTAAAACCACTTATTCTCCTAGAACTGTCCTACTTTAAGCAATTGTTCACTTCTGAAACACTAAAATATCTCTTGTGTCTGCTTTCCATTCAATCTCTTCCAACACTTAATCCATTTACCAAAGACAAGAAGATCAACTTATTGAAACACAGTAACTCATTTCCTAACTCAAAAACTTTAAAATGACTGACAGAATTAGGGCAGATTTCTTGTCTCTAATTTAAGAGCCTTGAAATCATGGCCTTAGTTCTCACTGGTCTGCTTTATATACCGCTCACTGCAAACAAAAGAACTACTGACCATTCCATGGTCAATAAAGCAGAAATAGATGTTTTTCTGGAACTCTCTTGCTTTTTCGATGATCCAGCGGATGTTGGCAATTTGATCTCTGGTTCCTCTGCCTTTTCTAAAACAAGCTTGAACATCTGGAAGTTCACAATTCATGTATTGATGAAGCCTGGCTTGGAGAATTTTGAGCATTACTTTACTAGCGTGTGAGATGAGTGCAATTGTGCGGTAGTTTGAGCATTCTTTGGCACTGCCTTTCTTTGGGATTGGAATGAAAACTGACCTTTTCCAGTCCTGTGGCCACTGCTGAGGTTTCTAAATTTGCTGGCATATTGAGTGTAGCACTTTCACAGCATCATCTTTCAGGATTTGAAACAGCTCAACTGGAATTCCATCACCTCCACTAGCTTTGTTCGTAGTGATGCTTTCTAAGGCCCACTTGACTTCACATTCCAGGATGTCTGGCTCTAGGTGACTGACCACACCATCATGATTATCTGGGTCATGAAGCTCTTTTTGTACAGCTCTTCTGTGTATTCTTCCCACCTCTTCTTAATATCTTCTGCTTCTGTTAGGTCCATACCATTTCTGTCCTTTATCGAGCCCATCTTTGCATGAAATATTCCCTTGGTATCTCTAATTTTCTGGAAGAGATCTCTAATCTTTCCCATTCTATTGTTTTCCTCTATTTCTTTACACCTAAATCTAATACATGTAAAAGCAAGTAGAGGCTTAGAAATTAAGAACACTATATAGGTTGGCAAAAAATAAACAAACAATAAATGATTAATCCAAGATGATGGACCACTCTAAATGTTTATAAAAATATGAGGATGTCTCATTTCAAGTAAACCAAAGGCAGAGCTCGAAAAATAGGTAAGAGCATGTGACAGACAGGAGGTTGTTTCAAATATAATATTAATCGTTTAATGTACTTTGAGCACTTTCTAATCGCCAGGCAACATGAGAGCACATTCCATATGTTATTTTACATTCAGAACAATCCTTTAGAATACATACTTTCACTGAATAGATGTTTTCACTGAGCAAGGCATAGGGAGGTTATGTAAGGCTAAAGTTTCAAAGCCAAAATATAGAGTCCAAACTTTCTGCCTTAAAAATCTTTATTCTACAGTAGTTAGTGAAAAGGCCCAAAGAGCCTAAGCCTGAAAGAAAACAATTTAAAAATTATGGCTTCTCTTTCACTTTTTTTTGTTTAATTAAGAACGGACATCTAGCAACAATAACACTCCATATAATAATGAAGAAAATATCCTATTTTTCCTAACACCTTCAAGTAGATTTGGGGGTTTGGGCCCTAAAAAGTGTTATCGGAAGTGAAATGTTTCCAGAAAAACAGTATGTATTAACTAACCAAATTTCAAATACAGTAAGGGATCTCAAGTAGAAGGTGAATAGTGTTATAAATACCTGATTTTAAAATACAGCTACAGAGCCAGCGAAAGGACAGACAAAACGCACGCAGCTCATTCCTGCTGGTGCTTTTCTGTAAAGGCTGCTGGCCAGACAGTGGTCTGTTAACATTGGAAATGAGATTTATATTAAAATGCCATAGTAAAATAAAATTTACATTAGCAAAACTAAAATTAACTGCCGTGAATGTCAGTGCCACTTACCATGATGTTTTATTTCATTAGAGTAAAAGACTAAGAAAGATACTCGACTTCTCCTCACAATAAATAAAACTAATCAATGTTAAAATCTTTCCAAGAATCATTAGAACTCTGGGAGAGAGCTGAAGAGGAGAAACATCATGTCTGTTATTACTCTGACTAAATGGGATTAACTAATCCTCATGAGATAAAGTTATGAATTAAGTGAAGCTCAGAACACTAAGAAAATTTGTGGGGAGAGAATGCAAATAGCTCCCTAATTATCTACAGCCTATTAACAAGCAATCCTTATTACTTGCAATTAAAATCCTCTTAAATTTTATGGCAAAAGTTCATTGAAACGTTGAAAATTATATGTTAATTATTATACTGTAAAGCACATGTTTAGTATGTACTTTACTATGGGCTCAATAAATAACAAAATATCAAATTCTAGGTGATACAATGACTAATTATTTTACAAAATGAACAACACCATGTGGTGTGAAGCCAGCATGGGCTCCTGCTGCAAATTCACAGAGCTACAGCGCTAGAATATCCCACTAACTGTAGATCCCACACGGAAGCGGGCAGGACGAACCTGGTCACGCCGAATCCCTAGCACCGTCTCAGGGTGCAGCACAGGTAAGTACTTCTGACTTACTGAAGAAATTACTTGGCAGGGTATGGAAATATTTTGTGATTAATTTGTACTATTCACTTTCCAGTTCTGGATCTTCAAATGCTACTGCACAATTAGTTTATTTACTGGTTTTTGTAGCATTTCCAATATTAGAGATTTTTAAAACAACTGATGTAATTTTTTTATATACAACATCTACAGGATGGCCTAAACCAAGTTTGCCTTGTTTCTAACTGTATCATAGTACCCAGCACACATAAAGAATCCAATAAATGCAATTATATTTGGAGTCAAATGTTAACTTGACTTACTGAGGTGGTCATTTTGCAATATATAACATAGCAAATTATTATGTTGTACATCCAGAATTAATAAAATGTTATGTCAACTTGTGGCCAGAGAGAAAATTACCCAAGATGGCATGTTCAGGCTCCCTCGCCCCAGGTTTTGTAAATAACTATGAACCAGCTGACATCGGAGAAGGCAATGGCACCCCACTCCAGTACTCTTGCCTGGAAAATCCCATGGGCGGAGGAGCCTGGATGGCTTCAGTCCATGGGGTCGTTGAGGGTCGGAACGACTGAGCGACTTCACTTTCACTTTTCACTGTCATGCATTGGAGGAGGAAATGGCAACCCACTCCAGTGTTCTTGCCTGGAGAATCCCAGGGAAGGGGGAGCCTGGTGGGCTGCCATCTATGGGGTCGCACAGAGTCGGACACGACTGAAGTGACTTAGCAGCAGCAGCAGCTGAGATCACTTACAGTACGGCAAAGGCACATCAAAGGCACCTTCTTGGGCACGGGCTGTGTGCCACACGTGCATAAGAACCCCACCTAAAAAGCAGGGGGAGTTACTGCTGCATCCCTGCTGTGTCTGTGGGGTCAGCCACGGGAGGAAAAAACCACAGGATGGCTACTGTGCCAGCCAGGAGAGACTGCACTCTGTTAGGTTATGCCGTGGCTGTTGGCAGAAGAGAATAAACATCTCTGCAGTTCCTACAGCTCCCTAAGTCTTCTTCAGCCTCTTACCTTGAGCTTTGCCTACGCTGGGCTCAATGACCAGTGTGCACCATGAGATACAACGAGACGACTGGTGCTGTGAGCAAGATCAGCAATATACAACTATACCTCAATTTTTTGAAAAACGTGAACACTGCACAGCCATGTCCGACTCTTTGCGACCCCATGGACTATACAGTCCATGGAATTCTCCAGGCCAGAATACTGGAGTGGGTAGCCTTTCCCTTCTCTAGGGAATCTTCCCAACCCAGGAATCCAACCAAGGTCTCCCACATTACAGGCACATCCTTTACCAGCTGAGTCAAAAGGGAAGCCCAAGAATACTGGAGTGGGTAGCTATCCCTTCTCCAGCAGATCTTCCTGACCCAGGAATCAAACTGGGGTCTCCTGCATTGCAGGAGGATTCTTTACCAACTGAGCTATCAGGGAAAACCCAATATGAAGGAAAGTGACAGAGGCAGATGTGAACTCACTGCAGTCTGATTATAGTCCAATCATCTCTAATTCAGGCTTGGGTGAGTGGGTAAAAGTTTCTGAATATTCCACAAAGTTCAATATGTAGACTAATCACTCCTATGTATAAAGCCTGCCCCCCAGATTTCATACAGATTCTGTAGATACAGGAACTATCAAAATAAAAGTTGCTAAGTATGACGTTGTAACGTTGTCAACAACAACAAACAATGGTCATTCTTAATCTCATCTAAGAAAATCCAACCTCTCCTTATTTGGGGTCACATTTTATTTATTAATATAAAAGTAAAACAGATTCTAAAAAATATTTACACAACCTTCAAAGTAACCGTTTGTTCATAAGTTTAAATCCATCCCTCTCCCCCTAACTTTGCTAAGGAAAAAACCGTTTCCACGAATCCAGGAGCTGCTGGATTCGGTCTGTTTGGTAAACAAATGAGAGTGATGCCTGCAGGTGCCCGTGGTCACCACCACACGGGTTTTTGGAGCTCCTCTGTCTTCAGAGGGAACTGAAAATATCTCTAAAACTGTATTCTTTATAAAAATCCTCAATACATGTCAGGGGCTTATTATTAAAGCACCAGTCAATAAAGACATCAGCTTAACAAGGAGTTGAGTTAATGTGATCCAGAGGTACAGCCCTCTAGTCAACTTGATAAAGCTGCTACTGAATATGAACTTAACCTCCTCAGTTTTTAAAAAATTATTTATTTATTTTTGCTATGCTGGCTCTGCTATATTCATTTTTGCTGCTGTGCAGGCTCTTCTCTAGCTGCGGCAAGCAGGAGCTGCTCTCTAGTTGCAGCGCTCGGGCTTCTCATCCTGCGGCTTCTCCTGTTGCTGAGCACAGGGTCTAGGTCATGCAGGCTTCAGTAGCTGTGGCTCCTGTGCTCAGCAGTGGCAGCTCCTGGGCTCTAGAGCACAGGTTCAACAGGTGTGGCACAAGAGCTGAGCTCCTTCACGGCGTGTGGGATCCTCCCAGACCAGGGATCAAATCCATGTCTCCTGCATCGGCAGGTGGATTCTTTACCACTGAGACAACAGGGAAGCCCCTAACCTTCTCAATATTTCTGTTGCTGTTTTTTCTTGCTTTGAAAAAATCTTACCTCCTAATATCAGTAACGTAATTATTTGCTGTGAATTTTGTGATCATAATTATACCTAAGCATATATCAGAAACTAAGTATTTAAGAATTAAAGGATGAATAAAGAAGGTTACATTTTTTTTTTTATTTTAGAAGGTTACATTTTTGAGAAATTATAAGAATTAAGTTCACAATAACAATTCCAATTGTTAGGTTCTGAGCTTAGCCCTCTTGAAAAAATAATGTATGCAGCAGCTATTGGTTTCCATTATTCAAATAAGTCTGAAAACCAGGGGGCCATTTCTTGTGATGATTGTTCTTGTAGGAAAATAGGGCAAAAAGCATAGAGGAAGACAGAATGAGACACAACAGGTAAAGAAAAGATATGCTTATTGAATCACAGGGTCAGTATCATGAATAATTGAGAAACAAATCTAAGAAGAAATCCATGTGTTGCTTAAAGTGTGATTAAGGCAAGAGAGTTGTGTCTGCTATATACCTATAGATATCAATTATACCATCAGTAAAGTGAAGTGAAGTGAAGTGAAGTGAAGTTGCTCAGTCGTGTCCGACTCTTTGCGACCCCATGGACTGTAACCTATCAGGCTCTGAGGAACCTCTCAGTCCATGGAATTTTCCAGGCAAGAGTACTGGAGTGAGTTGCCATTTCCTTCTCCAGGGGATCTTCCCAACCTAGGGATCGAACCCGGGTCTCCCACACTGCAGGAAGACGCTTTACCGTCTGAGCTACCAGGCAAGCCATACTATCAGTAAGGTAACCAAAAACTTGAAAACTTTTTGTCTATAGCATATGTATACTGGTGGGGGTGAGGCACGTAGGGAGACAGAAAGAAGGAAGTCTCCAACAGAAATCTTCAAAAAGTTGCTTGAAATAATCCCTCTATATAAATAGTATTTTGTTGTTGTTGTTCAATCACTAAGTCATGTCCAACTCTTTGCAAGTCCACAGCCTGAGGCATGCGAGGCTTCCCTGTCCTTTACCAACTCCTGGAGTTTGCTCAAATCCATGTCCACTGAGGTGGTGATGCCATCTAACCATCTCATCCTGTCCCCCTCTTCTCCTACCTTCAATCTTTCCCAGCATCAGCATTTTTTCTTATATGTAGTATAAAATACCCAACTGATTTATTTCATTTGGCTTCCAAATTAGCCATTGATTTTTTTTTAATTTTTCTATAATTATGGCTGAAAATTTCCACATATGATACAACGTATATTCAGAAATCTAGTTTCAATTTCTGTTTTTCTTCCTTGTTCCTCTATCCCCATTGATGTCATTTTTATTAGTCTCTGAGTTAAAACTTCCATTTTTAAAAATATAAGCAAATGTATCTATAGTTATATTTGCTGCTCACTTTCTCAGATAAATGGTAGCCTACTGTACACATTTTTCTCTGCCTTGTTTTGTCCATTTTTCCTAGCGCCCTTTTCTAAAGCAGTTTATAGAGCTGTTGCTCACTGCTCACTGTGTGGATGCACGATGGTTTATTCAATCTGTTTCCTATACGGAAAGACCATCGTGGCTCTTTCTTATCTTTTACTATTACAAATAGTGCTGTGATAACTAGCCTTGGTACAAACATCTTTTCAATTATTTTTGCCATCAACAATTTAAGACAGATTAGTAAAATTAGAATCAGGCAAATAAATTCATATATTATTTTTATAAATACAACAAAACTGCTCTCCATAGGAATTATTTAACTTTGTGTTTTCTCTAGGAATGCACACAGTAACTCTCCATAAGGACAGACACACAAATTGTCATTCGTCAAATCAGAAGTCTGCTGTGAGATACACAAATATACGAGAACTAGCCAGTATGCTGTTCCCATTTTTTTACACTACTGCCAAGAACAACACTTAACCTATTTATTCCGCTCAGTAAAAAATAGTCAGGGATGCTAATGAAAAGTAATTATTCTTCAGGACTATTTTAGTAGTCTAACAATTAGATTTTCACATGATTTCAAAATATCAAACTCTATCCAATTAAAAATCTTAGTGACATGGAACCTCAAGCGTTTGCAAACAGCTACTCTCCTGAAGGTTCTATACTGATGCACTGTTTACAGAGTGAGGCCAACCGCCACTCCTCAATCTTTTCGTATTCTCTTCTCATTCTACACTGAGACTATCTTGTAGGATCATGTCATAATGGCGAGAGGGGCTTCTAAGGATAAGACTCTGTCAAGTTTCTCACTTCTCTGCCCACAAAATATCTGCCATCTGGAATCCACACCACCAATTCTAATTGTAGCTGCCAGTGCTGCTAAAATCCATTGCCCCTCCAAATTGTGGGGTGTTTAAAAAAATTTTTATGCTCTTTATATCTTCTACCATGCTTCTCAGCTCCCAGACTTAAAATTGCAATCATCAGCCAAGATTCTCATTTTTATCTAGTGGTGAAATGATGAAATGTATACAGCAACCTTCTCATGAACACTAATTCTGACTAAGTGCTCAGGAACTGCTTCTATATTATCAAAGAAGACTTACTAGTATTTTGTTTATGTTTGTGTGTTACTGTCACTTTCAACTGTTTTTATATCCAGAAGTGACATAAGGCCAGCCCTGAAACTTTACTGCATCTTTTCTTACAAAACAAGCCATATTATTTAATACTAATAGACCTGGCTTAAATTGCCTGATCTTCACCTGCATGACAAAGTTAGTTTTCCATGCCCACTATAGCACTATTCATTATGAAAGTGAAAGTTGTTCAGTTGTGTCTGACTCTTTGAAACCTCATGGACTGTAATTAATCCATGGAATTCTCCAGGCCAGAATACTAGAGTGGGTAGCCTTTTGCTTCTCCAGGGGATCTTCCCAGCCCAGGGATCAAACCCAGGTCTTCTGCATTGCAGGCAGATTCTTTACCAGCTGAGCCAACAGGGAGCCCAAGAATACTGGAGTAGGTAGCCTATCCCTTCTCCAGCAGATCTTCCCGATCCAGGAGTCAAACCGGGGTCTCTTGCATTGCAGGCAGATTCTTTACCAACTAGGCTATCAGTTCAGTTCAGTTCAGTCACTCAGTCACGTCCGACTCTTTGTGACCCCATGAATCGCAGCACGCCAGGCCTCCCTGTCCATCACCAACGCCCGGAGTTCACTCATACTCATGTCCATCGAGTCGGTGATGCCATCCAACCATCTCATCCTCTGTCGTCCCCTTCTCCTCCTGCCCCCAACCCCTCCCAGCATCAGGGTCTTTTCCAATGAGTCAACTCTTCGCATGAGGTGGCCAAAGTATTGCAGTTTCAGCTTCAGCTTCAGTCCTTCCAATGAACACCCAGGACTGATTTCCTTTAGGATGAACTGGTTGGATCTCCTTGCAGTCCAAGGGACTCAAAAGAGTCTTCTCCAACACCACAGTTCAAAAGCATCAATTCTTCGGCACTCAGCTTTCTTCACAGTCCAACTCTCACATCCATACATGACGACTGGAAAAACCATAGCCTTGACTAGACGGACCTTTGTTGGCAAAGTAATATCTCTGCTTTTCAATATACTATCTAGGTTGGTCATAAGTTTCCTTCCAAGGAGTAAGCTTCTTTTAACTTCATGGCTGCAATCATCATATGCAGTGATTTTGGAGCCCCCCCCAAAAAAAGTCTGACACTATTTCCACTGTTTCCCCATCTATTTCCCATGAAGTGATGGGGCCAGATGCCATGATCAGGGAAATCCACTATTCAGTATAGTTTACAAAAATATCCTTAAAGCATATCCTATGAAAAATTCTCTTGGCTGCAGAAGTCGTTCAGGTTACAATACTCATTACTAGATATATATTTACTAAGCACTAAAATGTTACACTAAAATGTAAGATCCATGAGGGCAGGAAATTTTGTCTCTTTAATTTACTGCTAGATACCCCGTCCTGAGAACAGTGCTTGCATACAGCAATCCTTAAAAATTTCTATAAATATTTATTGAATGAGTAAATAAATTACACTAATATATAAAGTACTATGAAAATATGATGGACAGAGACAGTCTCTGACCTTAAGGAACTGCTGATCAGCATGAGGGCTACATATAAATTAAAAGCTCAAATATGTAACGTATAAGACAAAGAAGTGGCACTGACTACCAGCATTATAGGAGCTTCTAGAATTCAAATACCATGACCCAGGGCAAGAATCCTTATTCACATGCAGCTTTTAAGAAAAAGCAGGACTCACAGAAATACAGAGGAGAGATGTACAGTAGACGGAATGAGGTGAGCAAATGTACAAATCTAGGAGAGGACAAGAAGCGATCCATGAGAAGACAGACTACACTCATGAAGGAGATGAATCTGTTCTGCTTTTTTAAAAGACAAATCACACTTCAAGCTTAACTGTACTTTAAAACTCATAGTTTTTTCTTTATACTTAATAGATGCTCAAACATTGCAAGGTCGTATAAGCAAATGTAAGTTTTTTCCCTAGCAATATCAATCTCTATGGGTTATAATTTTATTATTAATGTGACTTGTTTCTGATATATAGAAGCATTTAATATTGTGTTTATATGTAAAGTTAAAGAAGAGTATTTACACTGAAGATTAACAGTTCATATTGTGGAAAAAATAATCAGGTTACAGAAGAACATAGCTTAAAATTTTTTAAAATATATTAAAATAGTATAATTTCTCAGAACACTAAAATTAATATTTTAAAAATGATTTTAAGTTTTTTAGGTATTCATATAACAGAGTAAAGCAAAGTAGTTCTAGGTTTTCTATTCAAAAATACTGAATATTTAATTCTAATGTATTAATAATGATAATACTACTAAACATGTATGTTTACCATGGGCCTAAAACTATTTTAAATGCTTTACATACAATTGTCATAGAATTAATAATACAAAATGTAACAGTTTGCTTTCTTAAAGTTATTCTCTTAATAATTTTATGGTGCTTAGTTCTTACATGTAATGTTTTATGTGCCATTATTTTGCTTTTACTGCAAAAGAAAGATCTGGCTCCCAAAGATAAAGGAGATTTTTGGTAAATGGTGAAGGTAAAGAAATAAATGACCCACTTGGCTCGTGTGTAATTACACTGCCTGAGATTGTAACAATCTATCACATGGAGGAGGATGACACCACACGAAGGGGTGAGTCAGAGGAGATAGCCTTTGACTAACTACGGGACCCTGACGATCGATACTCCACAGATAGTGTGCTCGCAAAAACAATTGAATTCTAAAAAAGTTTGAAAATAGATTCCCCCTTTCTTCTGATACTGATCAGAGACCTATCTTGACCTTATTCTCAAAAAGCCATACTTTCTTAAAAAGGTATATGAAAGACATAAATCCTTTCTATCTCTGGATTGTTCTTTCAAATGAGCATTTAAAACATTTCGATTATAATGACAATCCTACAAGAAAAAAATCCTACTGAAATACTTATTTCATTATTACACATAAACATGCTTTCCCAATTAGCTGTTAAAAGTTATCATAATACTAAACACATGACAGGTACATATCCCAAACACAGAAAATATAAAATCTAGCGGAAAATTAAAATTTCTGAAAGAGGTTTCAGAATACATAGTGAACTAGATATTTATAAATAGCCTACAATTTGATTACATAAAAAATAAGCAGAAGGAAACTTTAGAAAAAAAAGGAAATTTTGACTCCACAAAACATTTTACAAAATAAATTTAAAGGATAATCCTAGTATCACTTATTTTAAATCCTTAGACTGACTGTATCTCAGAGTAACTCCTACTATGTTAAAATGTTTTAAAATTCAGTCTGTGTGCATATGTGCTCAGTCATGTCCGACTCTTTGCAACCCCATGGACTGTAGCACACCAGGCTCCTCTATCCATGGGATTCACAACCAAGAATACTGGCATGGGTAGGCATTTCCTTTTCCAGGGGAACTTACCAAACAAGAGAGGGAACCTGTGTCTCTTGCACCTCCTGCACTGGCAGGTGGGACTCTTTACAAGCTACTTCAAACAGTATAGTTCTTTCCCTTCATTTTCAAATTCTCAGTTCAGTAGCTTAGCCGTGTAAAACTCTTTGTGACCCCAAGAACTGCAGCACGCCAGGCTTCCCTGTTCATCACCAACTCCCAGAGCTTACACAAACTCATGTCCATTGAGACAGTGATGCCATCCAACCATCTCATCCTCTGTCGTCCCCATCTCCTCCATCCTTCAATCCTTCGCAGCATCAGGGTCTTTCCAAATGAGTAAGTTCTTCGCATCAGGTGATCAAAGTATTGTAGTTTCAGCTTCAACATCAGGCATTCCAATGAATATTCAGGATTGATCTCCTTTAGGATGGACTGGTTGGATCTCCTTGCAGTCCAAGGGATTCTCAAGAGTCTTCTCCAATACCGCAATTCAAAAGCATCAATTCTTTGGCGTTCAGCTTTCTTTATAGTCCAACTCTCACATCTATACATGACCACTGGAAAAACCACAGCCTTGACTGCATGGACTTTGTCAGCAAAGTAATGTCTCTGCTTTTTAATATGCTGTCTAGGTTGGTCATAGCTTTTCTTCCAAGGCCAAGCATCTTTTAATTTCATGACTGCAGGTACCATCTGCAGTGATTCTGGAGCCCCCAAAAATAAACTCTGTCACTATTTCCATTGTTTCCCACTCTATTTGCTATGAAGTGATGGGGCCAGATGTCATGATCTTAGTTTTCTGAATGTTGAGTTTTAACCCAGCTTTTTCACTCTCCTTGCTCATTTTCATGAAGAGGCTCCTTAGTTCTTCTTCATTTTCTGCCATAAGGGTGGTGTCATCTGCGTATCTGAGGTTATTGATATTTCACCTGGCAATCTTTATTCCAGCTTGTGCTTCATCCAGCCCAGTGTTTCTCACAACGTACTCTGCATATTAGTTAAATAAGCAGAGTGACAATATACAGCTTTGAAGCACTCCTTTTCAATTTTGAATCAGTCCATTGTTCCATGTCCGGTTCTAACTGCTGCTTCTTGAACTGCATACAAATTTCTCAGGAGGCTGGTATCGTGGTCTGGTAATCCCAACTCTTGAAGAATTTTCCACAGTTTGTTGTGATCCACACAGTCAAAGCCTTTGGCATAGTCAATAAGCAGAAGTAGATGACTTTCTGTAATGTTCTTGCTTTTTCTATGATCCAATGGATGTTGGCAATTTGATCGCTGGTTCCTCGGTCTTTTCTAAATCAAGCTTGGACATCTGGAACTTCTCAGCTCATGTACTGTTCAAGCCTTGCTTGCAGAAATTTGAGCATTACTTTGCTAGCAGTGAGATGAGTGCAATTGTGTGGTAGTCTGATCATTCTTTGGCATTGCCTGTCTTTGGGATTGGAATGAAAACTGACCTTTTCCAGTCCTGTGGCCACTGCTGAGTTTTCCAAATTTGCTGGCATATTGAGTGCAGCATTTTCAGAGAATCATTTTTTAGAATTTGAAATTGCTCAACTGGAATTCTATCACCTCCACTAGCTTTGTTCATAGTGATGCTTCCTAAGGCCCACTTGACTTCACATTCCAGGATGTCTGGCTCTACGTTGAGTTATCACACCATCATAGTTACTTGGGTCACGAAGATCTTTTTTGTATAGTTCTTCTATGTATTCTTGCCACCTCTTCTTAATATTTTCTGCTTCTGTTAGGTCCATACCATTTCTGTCCTTTATGGTGCCCATCTTTGCATGAAATGTTCCCTTGGTATATCTCATTTTCTTGAAGAGATCTCTAGTCTTTCCCATTCTATTGTTTTCCTCTGTTTCTTTGTATTGATCACTGAGGAAGGCTTTCTTATCTCTTCTTGCTATTCTTTGGAACTCTGCATTCAGATGGGTATATCTTTCCTTTTCTCCTTTGCCTTTAGCCTCTATTCTTTTCTCAACTATTTGTAAGGCCTCCTCAAACAACCATTTTGACTTTTTCCATTTCTTTTTCCTGAGGATGGTTTTTATCAGTGCCTACTACACAATGTTACGAACTTCTGTCCATAGTTCTTCAGGCACTCTGTCTATCAGATCTAATCCCTTATCTATTTCTCACTTCCACTGTATAATCATAAGGGATTTGATTTAGGTCATAAGGTCATACCTGAATGGTTTAGTGGTTTTCCCTACTTCCTTCAATATAAGTGTGAATTTGTCAATAAGGAGTTCATGATCTGAGCCACAGTCAGCTCCTGGTCTTATTTTTGCTGACTGTATAGAGCTTCTCTATCTTTGGCTGTGAAGAATATAATCAATCTGATTTCGCTTTACACCATCTGGTGATGTCCATGTGTAGAGTCCTCTCTTCTGGAGTTTTCAGACACTGTATATAAATTATCTGAAACTAAAAAGCCAAGTATCTAAAACACACTTCAGAGCCTGAAAGGGATAATTAAGGGGAAAGCAAAATCTAACCTAAATTCTAACACATTTTCTTTTTCACAGAGGCTTATTTTATCACAAATAGAATATAATCCATGACATATCATAAAGTAAAAGATCATAAAATTAAACTTTATAGGAAGTTTAGACTTTGTACTGATACCATATCACTATTACAGAGGATAAGAGAGTGAATGCATGACAGCATCCATCCAATTACTACAAAATGGATTTTGCAGAACGTCAGAATGAGAAGGGATACTATAGGAAACACAGTATATATTGTCTTCGTTCTTCAGTGCTCTTGCAATCTGATCCCTTCCAAAGTACAAACTGTTAGGATAAATGAATCATCTAGGTAGCTTAAAAGAATCCAGATAAATATCGAAGCCTCTTACCAATTCAATTCTAAATGTAGACAAGGTTGAGAATTATGGCTTTATCTCTTTGCAAAGGTGAAAAAGGTTTGAAAGAAATAGAAAGAATCAAAGCAAACTATGCAATCGGAATACTGTTTAATAACAAAGATGATTATGCTGCTGCTGCTGAGTCGCGTCCGACTCTGTGCAACCCCACAGACGGCAGCCCACAAGGCTCCCCCATCCCTGAGATTCTCCAGGCAAGAACACTGGAGTGGGCTGCCATTGCCTTCTCCAATGCATGAAAGTGAAAATGAAAGTGAAGTCGCTCAGTCGTGTCCGACCCTCAGCGACCCCATGGACTGCAGCCTTCCTGGCTCCTCCATCCATGGGATTTTCCAGGCAAGAGTACTGGAGTGGGGTGCCAAGATGATTATATTTACTCCCAAATCTCCAAAGGATGAAGGCATATGGATTACAGGAAATCCTCAACAAACTTTACAACGTAGCAACTTAACTAGATTAACAAATAACTGTTAAAATGCAAATATAACTTGAGTAAACTCACTGGATTGCTCGTATCGGTACCTTGACATGATGTATTTAACAAAATGTAATCTAGCTAAAGTCACTTTCAGTTTATGGAATTTGACCATCTGGAGGCAACTGGTCATTTTGGGAACAGAGAGATCTAGGATGCAGATCCTGAATCTCTAGAGAAAATTTTTTGTTATTGTTCAGTTGCTCAGTCATGTCCCACTCTTTGAGACTCCACGGCCTGCAGTATGCCAGGCTTCCCAGTACTTCACTGTCTCCCTACATATATGGTGCCATCAAAGACAAAACTTTGAAGGCACTATATACATAGGAAGGTAAACAACTCTCAGTCAGACCAGGGTACAGTAAGGTAGGAAAGGCATGTAGAAACCCATGAGAGAAGGTATGCCAATGAGTATCATCTCTATTATTGCCTACAAAAATTTGTTAGTATACCAGATATGATATAAAAGTACAAGAACTATTTTGAATATAGTAAATGTTATCCCTGAATATGGAGTTTACTCCTGTGTTTCCCATTCAACTAAGATATTAACAGTTATATCCAACCCTTTCCTGTTAAAAAAAAAAAAAATAAGAATAAAAATGTACATTCTCATGTCGGTGTTCTCTCCCTCAGTTAGTGTCAAGCGCTGTCAACTACATCTAGTATACTCCACGTACTCGTCCAAGGATTAAGAATACGAACATGAAGATACTACATTCTTTCATTCTCTAAACAGGGCTTCTCCAGTGGCTCAGCAGGTAAAGAATTCACCTGCAATACAGGAGATGTGGGTTCAATCCCTGAGTCAGGAAGATCCCTTGGAGGAGGAAATGGCAGCCCCTGCAGTACTCGGGCCTGAAAAATCCCTGGAACGGAGGAGTCTGGTAGGCTACAGCCATGGGGTCACAAGAGTTGGACACAACTAAGCACACAGAGCCCTATTCTCTAAATATCTTTCAGTACCGTGGCAAAACAGAAAAATGTGTAGGTAAGGTATAACCATATAAATACAATGTGTGCAATAGAGCTGCTGCGGAAGGTCACCAACAGGAGATAGCTGCTGGTCCACACACAAACTAGACCACAGCAGCTGGAGACTCCCTTCCCTCCATGTACTTGCAACGTAAGCTGTGCCCACTGTTCTCACACAGGAGCCACTTCAAGGACATAGCATCCAGAGTGTAAATGTTACTCCAACTATCTGGCCTGTATAATTAACATTAAGTCCGCTACATAACCTTGTAACATTCTCAGGGTGGGTGCAGAGATCAACGCGTCCAGTGGCTGGGCAAGCCAAGCCTCATGCCCCAGCTCCTTTGCTCACTTAAACTGCCGCCTACGACTCTGGAGTGGCCTGCCTCTTCCCGTGCTCTCTCCTTGCCCTCTGTGTACTGGGCCAGTTTTGAACGTCACCTGGTTTAACGCTGGGGGTTGCAAACCAACAAGTGCTTTGATAAATACATCTATCAAGTGCTACTGTAACACATATATACAAGGAAATAATCTATCTGGTAATGCTTTTATTTTCAGTGAAATTATGAGTTTATTTAAAAAGATGACATAGAGGGCAATCATACACCTTTTCTACATTCTCTTTTTTTCCACCCAGAATCTCTGTCTTTATGGTTACATTGAAATGGAAATTAATCTCTTTTTAATGTTTAACATTTGAAACAAATCACTTTAGTATTTTGCATTTCAATTGAAACAACAAAGAGTATAAAGATAACCCCATCAGTGTTTTTTTTTTCAAAATCACCTTGTTTGGCTTTTAAAGACTTTTAAACACAGGTTGACAATGATAGTTTATTCACTAAGTTCTGTCCAAACTCTTGCAGCCCCATGGACTGTAGCCTGCCAGACTCCTTTGTCCACGGGATTTCCCAGGCAAGAATACTGGGAGTGGGTTGCCATTTCCTTCTCCAATGGATCAGGTAATGCTTTTGAGAAGAGACAAAGGCTTGTAAAGTACTCGGAGGCAGACATATTTCAGAAAAAATTTTAAAGATAAATAGGAGCTAAGCAAATAAGACTGGAAGAGCACTGAAGACACAAAGAAGAACATGAAAGAAAAAAAGAAAAATGTGCAAGATGCCTGGTGTGGCTAAAGATACATGGAGAAGACTGAATGGCAAGGCAGACTTAAGGACTGGCACCAGGGGGCCCTAAATGTCATATCTTAAGCTTTTCCACAGACAGCAAATTTAATAAAAACATGTTGAAGCTGCAATACTATTAGGAGAGATGGCAGGCAATGAAATAAACTGGTGGGTTACCTGAAGGCATTTATAACCCAGAGTTTTTCAAAAAAGTCTAGGTTACAATCATAACCAGTTACTAAAATGGGCTACAGATGGAGCTGGTATTGTTAGGTAGTTAAAATAGGAAACAGGAGTCCAAAATGGTGGTGGCTAAAAGACAAGGAAAGGAAAAGCCCGTGAAAATAGAACAAAGCAAGGTCAAAGGAAGGTCCGAGGACTGGAGTGAGGACCTCAGGTAGAACAAACAGCACTCCTGGCTAGCCCAATTTACACAGGGCAGGCCCAAGGGGAGGAAAAGACATATAAAAAGAGGAGCCAAAGGGCCGGGGCTCTCTCTTCTTTCGCGTCTTTGGGTTGGCATTCCCTCGCGCCTCAAGGATGTACTTTCCTGCTATTTTCTAAATAAAACTGAGCTGTAACAAGGATCTGTCTAAGAGCTCTAACATGGTCTGTTTGCAATCCAAGAGCTAAAACACAGTCTGTCCAAGAGCTATAATGCGCCGAGGGCTTTAATGTTCATCGCTTCAAATCTTTGTTGTGACGAGACAGAACTGAGGAGATTACACTCGCCTGACAGTATAAACAATGGAAAGCTGTTCTGATTTCAGAATGGAACCTGGAGTTTTCTCTTTTCAAAAAATGCCTAACTATGGCCTAATATTTTATCTAAAATGGATTATGATATAAATGAATGCATTACTTAATACAAGTATAGCCTAAAATATAATAGGTTGTCACTAACTTTTCACTTTTTTTCCATTTCAACACCATCTAATTACATGCAATGTGTTAGGTCCATAGGATTTGCTCTCTTGACAAACATCTATTTACAAAAAGACCCCCTTCTTAACCTTTATTCCTCTCAAACTTTCCCATAACATTTCATATGAAAGATCCCTTAACATAGCCATTCAAGAGCTGAGAAAACTGAGGCTTAGCCAAAAATAATCTTCTAATTAAGAGAGCTGATTTCAAACCCATAGCTCTATGAGGCCAAATCCCGTGATCATCCTGCTGTGCTGATGTGCTCAGTCATGGCCAACTCTTCGCGACCCCATGGACTGTAGCCCACCAGGTTCCTCTGTCCATGTAATTTTCCAGGCAAGAATACTGGAGTGGGTTGCCATGATCATCCAAAACTACTTCATGAGATAATTTCCTATAGTTATGAACAGTTACTAATTCAAGAAGCCTAACAACTTCTGAATTTTTTTTCTTCTTAAACACAAATAAAACATAATATAAGGGCTTTTTCAGGACCAAGCTCATACACAATTTTATGAGTTTCAACAAATCATACAGTTGTGGTGTCAGAATCTCTCAGAATACCTCCAGATTCAATGACTCACCAGGAGGACTCACAGGACTCAGCAGAGAGTCATCCTCAGGGTTATAATTTCTTACAGCAAAAGGATGCAACTCAAAAGCAGCAAACGGAAAAAGTACAAGGAGCGAAGTCTAGAAGAAACCAGGTACAAGTTTCCAATAGTACTCTTCCTACAGAGTCAAACGGGATGGAGAACATGTATAAAACGTTTAGGGAAGCTCATTAGAGCCTCAGCTCCCAAGGTTTTTATTTGGTGCTGGTCACTAAGGTATCCTCTACCTAGCATGTGACATAATTCCAGACTCCCAGAATAAAAACAGATGCTTAGCATAAACTATATGCTTTGCAAAAACAGGCAAACTGAGCTAATTTTACCATTTACAGGAAGTTTTATATTTGTGTAAGGAACTATTTATCATTCAAGCCACCATACTTATGACCAGTTCTATCTAAAGATATGAGTCTGCTATATGAAGTTTTTTTCTACATAGCTGTGTGGCCTTCCCAGGTGGTACAGTGGTAAAGAATGCACCTGCCGATGCAGGACGTGCTGGTTTATTCTCTGGGTCAGGAAGATCCCCTGGAGTTGGACATGGCAACCACCTCCAGTATTACTGCCTGGAAAAGTCCATGGACAAAAGAAGCCTGGTGGGCTATGGTCCATGGAGTCCCAGAGAGTCGGATGCAACTGAGCACACAGGCACACAATTGTGTAACCACAAACACAAACACAACAGTTCTGTCACACACAAAATTATTCTGTACCCCTTTGTTGTCAACTTCTACAAATCACAGGTCTGATTTTTATCCCTACAGTCTGCCTATTCCAAAATGTTACACAAATTGAAACCTAATGCAGAGCCTTTTGAATCTCTCTTCCTCCGGGGCAATGCACTTAAGAGTCATGATTGATGTTGCGTGTGTGTCAGTCATCTGTTCTTTTTTATTGTTAAATAATATTCACTGTACAGATACAGCATAGGTAGTTTTTTCTGTGAACTACATTTACATTTCACTTGAGTAAATATCTAACAGTAGGACTTTGGAATTACAAATTACATGATAACGTTACAGAAGCTACTAAATAGTTTTCCAAAGTGGCAATACCATTTGCATTCTATTCTAGTTTGTATTCCCATCAGCAATGTGTAAAAGTTCCATAATAGTCTAAAATATTCACTGGTTTGCTCATAATTTCAGGCAGGCACTAAGAAATCCAATTGGTTGGGTGAGTAATCACACAATAAAAAGCATCTACCAAAGTGTTTCTTTTCCACACGACAAAATTCACTCATCTAACAAAATTCAGTTCAAATGTCATCACTGTTTCCCCTATGAACTTAGACATAATTACATCTTACTGTTGTCACATCACTTAGTTCATAATACTAGAGTTTGAGTGCTGTTTATTATCTGATTTTATGGTAATTTATATGTATCTATTTCCCTGTTTGTTCTATAAATTCCTTGACAATACTGACTTATTCAGTTCTGAAGTTTGATCATGTCATACAGTACCACACACCAAACAAAGAACAGTTTTTGCTAAAATAATGTAGATAAGGGGAGAATTTCTAACTGAAGATAGAGTAACTGCAACTTACTCTACAAAACAAAATGATGGAAAACACCAAACAAAATAAAAGTAGCAACAGTTTTCAAGACAACAGACATCTGACAACAGAGAGACCCCTTAGAGATGGGAAACCAATAAGCTGAGCCCTACAGTTACCCCAGTTCACTGTTTTAAGAGTTTCTCGTGCAAAACACACAGAGGGGAAAGCTCAGCAAAGTCAAGTTCACTTCTCTGAGATGGAGAGATAGACCTAAGTGTCTGAGGGAAGGTGGCAAGAGTTCTCAGGACTGGGAACTGAAGAGGAGAGGACTGGGAAGAAAAGGAACACCAGAGATGTGGAAGAGGAGGCTCTCGAGTATTCTGTAGGGCAGCAATCACTGCAGGCATGTAAGGAAACTATCCAAGGCCGAGGAGAGCATGACAATGGGAGAGCTCAGAATCCCTTGCTCAGTGACAGGACAGGTCAACGGAAAATCAGTAAGGTTCTGTAAGACGGGAACCAACCTGACCTGGCATTTATAGAACACCATACCCAATTACAGCACAATACACACTCTTTGCAAGTGTACTTGAAATATTCACCACGACAGACCACATTCTGGGGCATAAAACAAATTTCAAAAAATTGAAAAGCATTCAGATTATATAAAGTAAGTTTTCTGAATGGAGCTAATTTAGAAATCATTAACTGAAAGGTCTCTGGAATATGAGAAATATTTGTGAACTAAGTAATATCTTTCTAATCATCCTTAGTTCAAAGGAAGATCTAAGCAAAATTAGAAAGGAAACTGAACAGAAGGAAATGAAAATACAATCCATCGAAATATGAGATGCTGCCAAAGCTGTACCTTAGACGTGAATTTATTGGACTAGAAGTCTATATTAGGAAAAAAAAGTTTAAAAAGTCAATGACCTTAAATAAAGCAACAGAAAATTAACCCAAAGCAGAAGAAAGGAAATAATAAAAATCACAAGGAAAATCAAAATAATAGAAAAAAGAAAAATTCATGAAGCACAAGATACAAATTACCAATATCAGAAATAAGATAGGCAAAATCACCACAGACTTTGAAAATATTAAAAGAATAAAGGAATATTATGAATAAGTTGATGTCACTAAATTGGACAAATTTGATGACTAATAAAAGGGCTCTAAAATATTTTTAAAAATTGCTTTGGGGTTAAAAATCCACCCAACAAACTTCCAGGTCTACTTGCTTTTAGTAACAAATTCTATAAAACATTTAGGAGTAAATATTCATTTTACACAAACTGTTCAGATTATGACTTGAAGGAAACACTTCCCCCTCATTTTATGAGGCTGGCATTATATTGATACCAAAAGTTGTCAGAGGTATTACAAGAAAACAACAGACCAATATTATTCATGAATTTACATGTAAAAATTCTACACAGAATTTTACCAAATCAAAGTCAATGATAAATGAAAAGGATAATATTTTATGAGGAAGAACAGTTCATTGTCAGGATACAAGATTGGTTTAACGTTCAAAAATGATCGCTTTAACATTAAAAACTAAATTGAATTTATAAGAGAAAACAATTCTTGACAAATATTCTCAGTAAACCAGGAATATAAGATAACTTCTATAATCTCATAAAAGATATCTATGAAAAACTTATAGGAACATCATATTTAATGATAAAGGACTGAATGTCTCCCTGCACCCCTAAAATCAGGATAAGAACAAGGATTTATGCTCTTACCACTTCTATTCAACATTATGCTAGATAATCTGGCAAAGGAAAAGAACAACACCCTCTTCCCACCAAAAAAAAAAAAAAAATCCAAATTAGAAAGGAAGAAGTAGGGAATTTCCTAGCAATTCAGTGGTAAAACTCTACCCTTCCCCTGCTGAGGGTGCAGGCTCAATCACTGGTAGGGGAACTAAGACCCCACAAACCAAACAGCATGGCCAAAAGAAAAAAAAAGGAAGATGTAATTTTTTTTTGCTGACAATATAACTGCCTACATATAAAATCAGACAGAAACTACAAAAATCTACTAAAATAACCAAGTTAAGTCAGGCTGCAGGATTCAAGATCAATTTTAAAAAAGGTAAAACACTGTATTTCTATATGCTGGCAATGAACAAATACAATCAAAAACTGAAGTAAAATAACATCAAAAATATGAAGTACATAGATATAAATCTGAAAAGATGGGTATTATGTATATACTAATAGCAACAAAACACTGCTAGGAGAAATTGAAGACTATATAAATGTAGAGACATTCCTTTTTCATGCATTCAGAGCCTCAATATAATCATGATGCAAATGCCCCCAAAATACATCAACAAAATAAAATCAAATCCCAATAGGATAGAAACTGACAAGCTAATTCTAAACTACATTTGGAAATTCCAAAGACCTACAGTATCCACAACAACTATGAAAAACAATAAAGCTAGAAGACTACTAATATCTGACTTTAAGACTTGTGGAAAAAAGTAGTGTGAAAAGCATAAAGCTGGAAGACCAATACAATCTGATGTCAAGACTTAGCAATAATCAAAGACAGTGAGGCACTGGCAGAAGGATAGTAGGAATGAAGAGAATGGAAGAAAAAGTCCAGACCATCATATAGATGGATAAGATTTTTGACCAAGGTGCAAAGGTTATTCAGTGGATAAAGGACTGTTTTGTTTTTTTAAATAAACAGTGCTGCTGCTGCTGCTGCTGCTAAGTCGCTTCAGTTGTGTCCGACTCTATGCGACCCCATAGACAGCAGCCCACTAGGCTCCTCTGTCCCTAGGATTCTCCAGGCAAGAATACTGGAGTGGGTTGCCATTTCCTTCTCCAATGCATGAAAGTGAAAAGTGAAAGTGAAGTCGCTCAGTCATGCCTGACTGTTAGCGATCCCATGGACTGGAGCCTACCAGGCTCCTCCGTCCGTGGGATTTTCCAGGCAAGAGTACTGGAGTGGGGTGCCACTGCCTTCTTCAAAACAGTGCTAGAGCAAATGAATATTAACATGCAAAATATGACCTACAATCCATGCCTTGTACCATGTACATAAGTAACTTCAAAATGGATTTAGGATATAAATGTAAAATGTAAAGCTAGAAAATTTCTAGAAGAAGTTGAGTACAGCCATATATGACAAGCCCTGAACAAACACTATACTCAGTGGTGAAAAAGTCAAAGAATATCCTCTAAGATCAGGAATAACAGGAATAATACAAGAACACCAACTTTAGCCATTTTTATTCAACACAGTTTAGGATGTCCTAGCCACAGCAATGAGACAGAGAATCTAAATTGGAAAAGAATTACATTTGTCACTGAAAGTGCATTTGTAATTTCAGTTTGTTCACAAATCCAACAAAGTTAGTCTAAGTATCCAGCAAACACAATTGGCCATACAGTACTGTAATATGTTTCTAATACTTTTCACACAAATAATATGAAAAAATAACACAAAAAATAAGAACATGTTAAATGTTAAAATACAGCACCTAGAAAAGTACAGTAGCACAACAGATGGCATACAGGGGCTGGCAAAAAGAGAACAAGCAAGAAGCGCTACTGACTGGAAGAGTGGGGAGGCTCGAGACGGTAGAGATGAAGGGCTGTGCGCAGTAGGAGGCAGAAGACAAGCTGCAATTGCATTCGGGCCTGACGCTGATGTCACAGGTTCTGGTTCCCTGCTGGAACCAGGTGCACGTTAGCATCTTTGAGAATTCACAACTTGAAGGTTCTTAGGTAAGGGACTTATTGTATGCATCCTCTTCTCCTGGGGGAATATCCTGGAGTGGAATGACTGGATCTTAGGATGCGTGTGTGCTAAGTCACTTAAGTCGTGTCCAACTCTTTGCAACCCTGTGGACTGTAGCCCACCAGCCCCTGTGTCATGGCATTCTCCAGGCATGGATAGTAGGGCGGGTTTATTTAAACATACCTTTTTTAAGAAGCTGCCAAACTGTTTTCCAAGGTTCCACTTTACATACCCCCCGGCAGTGTCTAAGAGTTCCAGTCCCTCCATAGCCTCACCAGTACGGGTTATTACTTTTTAATTTTAGGCAGTCTAATAGAAATACAGTGTTTAGTTTTAATTTGCCTAATAACAAATAACATTGAGTGTATTTTCGTGTGCTTTTTGATCATATTTTCATGTACGTATTTTCTTTGGTGAAATGTTCATTGATATCTTTTGCCTATTTAAAATTTAAGTGGTCTTTTTATTATTGAATTATGGGATTTCTATACCTTCAGGATGCCAATCTATCCAGTATTCTAAATTTACCGAACCTATAGCTGCTTATGATTTTTTATTAAGTTTTTGTGTTAATCATGCATTTGACATATCTTTTAAAATCCCTGCTTTACCCAGGATCATAAAGATCTTTTTTTCTTGTATTTTTCTAGAACGCCCACTTTAGCCATTTATATTCAACACAGGTTCAGATATCCTAGACACAGCAACCAGAGAAGAAAAATAAATAAAAGGAATCCAAAAAGTAAAGTCCCTGGATACAAAATTAACATACAAAAATCTTCTGCATTTCTATATACTAAAGTCAACTACCAGAAAGGGAAACGAAGGAAACAATCTCATTTATCACTGCATCAAAGAGAAAAAAAAAAAACAAAACAAAACCAGAAATAAACCTACATAAGGAGTTATATATACCTATACCCTGAGAACTATAAAACATTGACAAAGTACACTGAAGACAATAGAGATGGAACAATACACCGTGTTCTTGGATTGAAATAAACTATATTATGAAAATGACCATACTGCCAAAGGGAGTCTACACATTCAACACGATCCCAATCAAATTATCAATGGCATTTTTTAGTAATACTTATGATTCCTCCATCTTTGTTACTCTTTCTTAATATTATTTTGGTTATTCAGGGTCTTTTGTGTTTCCACAGAAATTAAAAATTTTTGTCCCAGTTCTGTGAAAACTTCCATTGCCACTAAAGGGCTACAGTACTCAAAACATCAAAATAGATTAAAGAACTAAATGTAAGACCAGATATTATAAAACTTCTATAGGAAAACATATACAAAATACCCTGACATAAATCACAGCAATATATTTTTGGTTCCACTTTCTACAAGTAATTGAAATAAAAACAGAAACAAATGGGATCTAATCAAACTTAAAGGCTTTTGCACAGCAAAGGAAACTCTAAACAAAACAAAAAGACAATCTACAGACCGGGAGAAAATATTTGCCCAATGAGACAAACAAGGGCTTAATTTCCAAAATATACAAACACCTTATATAGCTTAATATAAAAGAAACAAAAAACGTAATCAAAAACTGGGCAGAAAACCTAAACAGACATTTCTCTAAAGAAGACTACACATGGTAAAGGCACGTGAAAAGATGCCCAATGCTGCTAATTATCAGAGAAACACAAATCAAAACTAAAATGAGGTGTCACCTCACCACTGAGATTGGCCATCATTTAAGGTCTAAAAATAACATATGCTGCAGAGAGTGTGGAGAAAAAGGAACCCCTTCAGCCCACACTGCTTTTGGGAATGTAACTGGTACAGCCACTATGGAGAACAGTTTGAAGGTTCCTTGGAAAACTAAAAATAGAGTTACCATATGATCTGATAGACAAGAGTGCCTGACGAACTACGGACGAAGGTTCGTGACACTATACAGGAGACAGGGATCAAGACCATCCCCAAGAAAAAGAAATGCAAAAAAGCAAAATGGCTGTCTGAGGAAACCTTACGAATAGCTGTGAAAAGAAGACAAGCCAAAAGCAAAGGAGAAAAGGAAAGATATACCCATTTGAATTCAGAGATCCAAAGAATAGCGAGGAGAGATAAGAAAGCCTTCCTCAGTGATCAGTGCAAAGAAATAGAGGAAAACAATAGAATGGGAAAGACTAGAGATCTCTTCAAGAAAAGTAGGAGATACCAAGGGAACATGTCATGAACTACTGCACAACTGCACTCATCTCACATGCTAGTAAAGTCATGCTCAAAGTACTCCAAGCCAGGCTTCAGCAATACGTGAACTGTGAACTTTCAGATGTTCAAGCTGGTTTTAGAAAAGGCAGAGGAACCAGAGATCAAATTGCCAACATCTGCTCGATCATCAAAAAAGCAAGAGAGATCCAGAAAAATATCTATTTCTGCTTTACTGACTATGCCAAAACCTTTCTGTGGATCACAATAAACTGTGGAAAATTCTGAAAGAGATGGGAATACCAGACCACCTGACCTGCCTCTTGAGAAATCTGTATGTAGGTCAGGAAGCAACAGCTAGAACTGGACATGGAAGAACACAATGGTTTCAAATAGGAAAAGGAGTACGTCAAGGCTGTATATTGTCATGCTGCTTATTTAACTTATAGGCAGAGCTCTTGATGAAAATAAAGTGGAGAGTGAAAAAGTTGGCTTAAAGCTCAACATTCAGAAAACGAAGATCATGGCATCTGGTCCCATCACTTCATGGGAAATAGATGGGGAAACAGTGGAAACAGTGTCACACTTTATTTTTGGGGGCTCCAAAATCACTGCAGATGGTGACTACAGCCATGAAATTAAAAGACACTTACTCCTTGGAAGGCAAGTTATGACCAACCTAGACAGCATATTAAAAAGCAGAGACATTACTTTGCCAACAAAGGTCCATCTGGTCAAGGCTATGGTTTGTCCAGTGGTCATGTATGGATGTGAGAGTTAGACTGTGAAGAAGACTGAATGCTGAAGAATTGATGCTTTTGAACTGTGGTGTTGGAGAAGACTCTTGAGAGTTCCTTGGATTGCAAGGAGATTCAACCAGTCCATCCTAAAGGAGACCAATCCTGGGTGTTCATTGGAAGGACTTATGTTGAAGCTGAAACTCCAATACTTTGGCCACCTGATGCGAAGAACTGACTCATCTGAAAAGACCTGATGCTGGGAAAGATTGAAGGCAGGAGAAGGGGACGACAGAGGATGAGATGGTTAGATGGCATGACCAACTCAATGGACATGAGTTTGAGTAAACTCCAGGAGTTGGTGATGGACAGGGAGGCCTAGTGTGCTGCGGTCAATGGGCTCGCAAAGAGTCAGACACGACTGAGCAACTGAACTGAACTGAAGATCCTATAATCCCACTCCTGGGGATATATCCAGAGAAAATTCTAATTCAAAAAGATACATGCACCCAAACGTTCATAGCAGCACTATTTACAACGGCCAAGACACAGAAGCAACCTAAATGTCTACAGACAGATGAATGGATAAAGAGGATGTGGTAAACACACACACACACACATACCTGAATAGTATTCCACCATAAAAAGAATGAAAATTGCCATTTTCAGCAACTTAGATGGACCTAGGAGAAGGAAATGGCAACCCACTCCAGTGTTCTTGCCTGGAGAATCCCAGGGATGGGGGAGCCTAGTGGGCTGCCGTCTATGGGGTCGCAGAGTTGGACACGACTGAAGTGACTTAGCTTAGCAGATGGACCTAGAGATTATCACATTAAGTGAAGACTGACAGAGAAAGATAAATACCATAATGATATCACTTAAATGTGGACTCTTACCCAAAAAAATGATACAATGAACTTACACATGAAACAGAAATAGACTCACAGATACAGAAAACAGTCTTATTTTTGTTTACCAAAGGTGACAGTGGGGGATAGAGGGAGATAAATCAGGTTTAGGATTAACATATACACATGTTGTGTTAGTGTCAAGCATTCAGCAAAGTGATTCAGTTACACATATATATTTTTTTCAGATTCCTTTCTATTATTGGTTATTACAAGATACTGAGTAAAGTTCCCTGTGCTAAACAGTAGACTTGTTCTCTTACTTTGCTACACACTTGAAACTAACACAGCATTGTAAATTACTATATTAATAAAATAACACTTTTTTTTAATGTCAACTCTTCCATTTACTTGCCCGTTAACGCTAGTTTCTTCATTGATAAAATAGAGTCAGTTTCCTTTAACTCTCACTGGCCTGTTTTTAAGATAAGTTGAGATAATTTTTATAAAGTACTTAGCTCAATAACTGGCTCTAAATTAATTACTCTGTAAGTGTTAGCTATCATTATAGAAATATTAAATAGGGCTTCCACATGGCACTAGTGGTAAAGAATATGCTTGCCAATGCAGGAGAGGCGGGTTTGATCCTTGGATGGGGAACATCCCCTGGAATAGGGAATGGCAACCAACTTCAGTATTCTTGCCTGGAAAATTCCAAAGACAGAGGGACCAGACAGGCTACACACCATGGGGCCGCAAAGAGCTGGATACAACTAAGCAACTGAGAATGCACACGTGTAGATACAAACACACAAAGCTCTAGATATTCTTTCCTGATTCCTGAATAAACTTTTAGAAAACAAAATATTAGAGCTAAAGAGGATCTTATTATCTAATAAGCTTATTTTTGTATCAACATTTGCCATCTTTGCAATAAGTTAACATTTCCCTCTTCCTTTAATCCTCAGGTTCTAATGCAAACCAAATATCACTGCCTTCTTTTCACAGGTAATCTGCCTGAAATAAATAAATGCATATGAAATTAAGATTCTGTTAGGTTAACGTGTGCACTGTCACATAATCAGTTAGTGAAAGAGTCAAGAATATAAATACAGATGTAACACCAGGTAGTGTCGTTCCACAAAATCACTATGATCTTTTACCAAGACAGACTAAAGATAGAAAAAAAAAAAAAAAAGGCCTTTTATTTCCCTATTTATGGCTATGTACAGTGAGAAATTATCATCATTGCTTTTAAGTTACTTAGAATTGTCTGTTCACTTTTCTGTTTCTTCTTTTAGACAGAAAGTTCCATGAGGGCAAGAGACATATCTGTTTTACTTATATTGGTTTTTCAAGTGCCTTACTGTGCATAGTAAGTGATGGACAGCCGGAGTTAAATAAATATGAATAGAAAAAGTTTCTCCAATAGGCAGGAGAAACAAAACTTGAAACAGCCAAATATTAGCTACCAGAATACCCTATAGTGGTCTGAGTAGAAGGCAGATCTGATGACAAATTACAAGGTTTGCTAAGCTATTGCTGTGGTTCTCCGAAGATGTTTGTTCTGGGGTAACTGTTAAAAACAGATTGTATGGCTCCACCCAGTTCTATATGGAACCATTAGATTTTCTCACATTCCCTGAATAATTTCAGCTGCTTCCAATCCTTTAAAATACTTCTGAAAAATTTTGATGCAAAAAATTACACCAGGAGCTATTAAAGTTCAAGGAACCCTACCTAAATTACAATTTGAAATTACCAATTGAACTTAAAATTTTTCTAATCGAAATATTCAAGAGTAAATTGTTACAGAAAAAGTGCTCTTTACCAAGAAAAACCAAAATTTCCAAATCTGTAACAATTATCTATAGTATAGCTCTTTTTCAGATATATTCTACTTCTATTACATTTTTCTTAACTTGAAAACATCACCAGTTATTCTTATATTTACTGCTTAAATTTCTTTCTGCTTTGGTTGAAACAAATTCATCTAATTTAATATCTAGCGTAATGAAATTTTTAGATAAGTTATGAATAAAGACAAGTAATTATCAGATAAAAAAATTCATTTAGGATATACTACAGGCTCATTCATAAGCTAGGATCTATGGCAATAAATTCAGGTAAATATCTTACAATCTACACACAAAACATATAACACAGTACACGATCAAGTATCAAATTCTGCAGCATAGATTGTGCATAACTGCCACAGAAGTTAGCAGGAAAGAATATCAAGAAAGACAGGAAAAAACTGCACTGAATAATGAAACTGAAAGGAGATTTCAAAAATACACAGAAATTTTATGGTATCTTGTCTTTAATGAACATATATACAATCATTTATATTTCTTTTTCAATTTGGTTTTATTTACAGTTGTAACTTACGAACTTTGAATTGTTAGTACTTCATACCATAACTTATTTTATGATTTATTTCTTTGAAATCACTTTGTATGAAAAACATTTTATCCAAAATTACTATAAGAACATATTCTTTTTGTATACTGCAAAACATGTTACTTGCCTAAGAAATTATGTCTTTATGCCTTATATTATTTGAAAATATAGTTAATCAATTCTCAGGTACTCAGTATCACTGAGTTATAAAACATAATATTTTTATAGTCATATTTTTAAAGTCATTCAGTGTACTGTTAGATTTGAATTATAAAGTTCAAACGTAGTATCATAAGAGTGTATAGTTATGTAATAGAACTACACCTTGGTCATAAAACATGAGGGAAGAAGCAGGGCACCTCAGTACTGTCGCATCAGCGTGTCTTCACTGTAGACTGATATCAGAAACATCTTTGCAGAAAAATGGATGCAACTGGATATCATCATACTAAGTGAAGTTAAGTCATAAAGAGGAAAGACAAATACCATACGACATCACTTACATGTGGAATATCAAATATGGCACAAAGGAACTCATCTACGAAACAGAAACAGACTCAGACACAGAGAACAGCCCTGTGGGATGGCTGCGGAGTCTGGGAGCAGCAGAGGCAACCCAGCATACACGCAGGAGGAGGAAAACCTAGGTCCCACCGTACAGCACAGGACACGAGATTCGATGCCTTGTGATAAACAACAGTGGAAAAGAATACAGAAAGTATACGCATGTGTGTGTATAGGACGGAATCACTGTGCTAGTCAGCAGAAATTAACACATTATAAATCAACTAAAGTAAGAGAATCATCATTTTTAAAAAGAAACATCAACTTATCACAAAACTAAGTACATGAACATATCTCATTAGGTTCTGGCCATAGGCATTTAATGTGCTTAGTGTTTAAAACTTCTTTTCACGTAAACGATTCAAATATACCTGTTTTCTTTACCTGACATCTCCACAGATTCTTTCAACAATTGTTTTGTTAGCTATCGATTTTCTCT